>NC_139514.1:60572263-61302263 GCF_947247035.1 Vipera ursinii
CATTCCCCCCCCAAATCATCCAATGATCTTCTTGGAGACAGCAAGTCTGGCTAGTCAGTGACCGTTACACAGACACACCAATTGAGCAACCTTAAGCAGCATTCAAACAGACATGTAAAACAGTTCAAGTAAAATCCTAATACATTACACAGACCTTGATACTTTGTGATATTCTCTAATTCTTTGTCTTCTGTTCTTTGTCTTTGTAGCATTGCTACAAAAATTATCCACATTTTCTTCTTTTCAACCAGTTATATCTGAGATATTAAGAGCTAAGTTATCATCAGATTGTACTCATAAATCCCATAATATTTTAATCTGCACAGTTTTACTAATTTTTCAACTCTGTGTCCTCATTAATTTTTTTATTCCTGTACTTGATAATTTTTACAGGTGTTCCAGTTTGATCATTGCATTCTTTATAATTAGTTTGTATAATCTTCTTGCATGAGCTGATTATATGATCTATTTTTCTTCTGCTTCTTTGCACAATCTGCATTCTGAATCATTTGATGATTTTTCAATTCTGGCCTTGATGGCATTAATTCAAATAGCTTGCTCTTATACAGCCAAAATCAATTCTTCACTTTCTTTTTTAATGTTCCAGTTACAGTATAAGCCATATCTGTCTAAAATTATTATTATTACCCAGTTCCATTAATCATGTACCACAGCAGATTGTGATCAATCTTCTTCTTCATAAGTTGAGCTTTGCCCAAGGGTTTCAAGAGTGGCATCTAATTTTGTAGGAGGTGCCCAACAAATATAATTATTTCAATAAGACTGTCATAAGTGCCTCTACATCTAAGCAATTCAATTATTTCTGAGTTTTAATGCTATTTCATCTAGTGCTCCAAATAACAATTGGTGATGCTGTGGACTTTTTCCAAAGTTTTACAGTCTCTGTTTGCACATTTTAGTATTTTATAATCTTTATAATATGTATCTATCAGCCAAACATGGTTCCTTTCAGGGAAAGTAATAGCTAGTGTAATGCATCTTCCATGTGTCAATCAGTATGAATTTTAAAATCCCATTAAAATTTTGCTCAGACGTTTTCAATGACTTTATCTGTGACTTCATGTTTGCAGCTGTTCCTATTGGCCACAAATTCAGAATTATATCAATGCCAATGTGATATCTTCCCAACTCAATAATGCTTTTTCTTAACAAACTGCCTATGTGATTTTGCTGCATCCAGTTATTAATGATCAGCTGTTTCATCCATACCTCAGCACAGTTGGCATGTACTATCCAGATTGTCTTATGTATTTTGCTTTGATAACTTTTATATGTAGTACATGTTCTTCAGCTACAAAAGCATTCTTTCTGTTTCCTTTTTTTTATTGTGCCATTCTTAAGCCACTACCATGCTCCTTCATTATCTTTCAAGAAATGCCACAGAGTACTTTGATTTTTTCAATTTTCTTATCTCATTTTCAGCAATTGTTTAGTTACTTTTGAGTTTTATTCATTTCTGTTTCCAACCACCCAATTTATACGTAGTTACTCCAGGTTGTATACAGGAAATTTTAAAAATGCAAAATAAATACAATTAAAATTCAAAACAATATTAGTAGAGAACCAGGAAATCCTATTCAAAGCCCTCTCCAAATGAGAAGCTCTATTTATTGCAATTTTCAATTTCAGCTTTTCACAATTGAGTCTTTGGTCTATGGAAATTGCAAAGGTTCCACCTATGGCATTCACAGCAGTAACCTCTGTCAAATTCACTGAGACTGGCTTCTCAGTTATAACATAAGAATCAATTCATATGTTATGTATAATTAATAACCAAATAGCATCTTTCCTCCTCACCCCTCCATTTTATATTCATTCAAGAACAAAGCAGAAAAGTTGCATTTCATCTATTTCTCAGCAAGTAACCTGTATTCAGGTTAACAGGAAAAAAAAATCCTAATTAATTCAGTAGATCTTTCTTCTAAATAAATGTGCCAAATGAATCAGTAAAAATAATCAGTGAAACTTAGTAGTAAGTAGAAAACACTATTTCATGCAATTATTTGTTCTGAGATAAAAGATTCAGGTTCATAAAGGCTTGGTCGAATCACTATTATTCCTTCTATGGACAATAATTTTATAAAACAGAATATTTGCTAAAGCCAATGACTTTTATCACTTATGAAAATAAATAATATCTTGTAACTATTATGGTTAAAAAGCTGAAAACCAGTATAAGTTTTCCTTAAAAATAGTATTGATTGGCAGCGTATGTAACAATTGTATATTCTTTTAATATGACATTGGGGAATACACTGTACTTTTATTATGCTGTTATGGGTTTGGGAAAGAGTTGTTAGTCACTCTGACAGCCCTAGAGGATGATAATATAGAGCAGAAATCAATAAACAAACAAAGTGATGTAGGTAATAAATACTGTATAAACATGATATATCTAGAAGTAAAACATTTTCCCCCACATTGACTGGCTTCATTTGTATTATTTATAAGTATGAAAAGGAACAGCTATATAATACAGATATGGATTTTGTGTTTAAACCTATAAGCAAGCAATTCAAAATTTATATCCTGATTCTAGGTTTTCTGATTTACTATAGTGATCCTGGGCTAAATATAAAACACTTTTGAGAAATGAGAAAGGTAATGCTGTACCAGGTCAAAAGTTCATTTAGTAGCAATGATACCAGAGAAATCCTGGTTTCCACTCTTCTTATCAATTTACATTGGGTGGCATTTGAGATGATATCTTTTGAAACTGGAAAAAGAGGTGGCAGGGTGGATTACTGCCTAAATAAGCAGAGTCAGTTCCAATCTGTTCTTATCCCCTGGAGGGTTAGCCACACTCACTGCACAGAATCATTTCTTAATTCCTTCTTTATGGACCAACTGACAGAAGAAATAATGTCATAGTAAGGCTAATAAAATCTAAATGCTCACTTTTTACTACTTTTCTTGAGATTCCTGATCTTATTAGTATAGAGAGGAGAGGAGAGGGATACAAATACTTATTATTTTCACCTGTGGCAAGCCTTTTTGTGGCTCAGCTGTTCATATGATTGTTAATTCTGAGCCAATAATGTAACCTAGTAAATAGCATCAGATTCACAGTTATATTAGCTTCTTGGTTTACTGGTTAACAGAGAGTGAAGTGGACAAGACATCAGCAGAAAGTGAAAGGATTTTTAGGATCAGATTAAGTATGAAGTGAAGCTCAACCAAAGCAATGGAGAAAGTAAAGCATGTTTAGTTCTCTGCCTCCACTGCATTTGCACAGAACTTGCAAATTTTGTCTTACATTTTTATCAAATCAGCATAGTCCATGTGGAATGACCATTGAAAAAGTGGGAGTGACAGTAAGTGCAAAATATGGCAGGTAATGCTAACTAGTAGACATAGTTACAGATCACACGATGCCTGAATCAAAAAGTTTTTAGTGGTTGCCAATTGTTTGCCAATATAGTGGTTTAGTGGTTGTCAATATAATGCTACAGTAAAACTTTAGTGCCCTAAATTCTAATTCTTCTGTTTTAAACATACTGAGCTCCTCTCTATAAGTCCTTTAAAAGGTACCCTACAATCATAGCTTCATCTGTCTGAAATATAGGAGATAATTTTCTACTGGACTTTTCTTATTCACTCTGTTGTGATTGTATTTGATTTTCATTTTCTCTGCATTTGGAAACCTTTTGTCAGGTTTGTAACATTTAAATGATTTTAGAATTCACTTTATATAATAAACATTTTTTATTATTTTAGGTATCTTAAATACTCATTTGAGCAGAAAGAACTCTAAATAAATAACTTTTATTACTTTCATAAGGATGCTCCCCAACTGACTTTGAGCAAGTCAGAAATTTGGAAGTCTCTGTATCGTTATGGTACAATAAAACAGGATTGTGTACATAAATTGTTATTAACAATTGTCTTCTGTCTTGATTCACCATTAATAGCTTGCTTTAGTGCTTTAATTTGCTAAGTATTTTAATACCTTTATCTTGTTTGCCTCCTAGCAGTCTTAAAATAAGTCTTGTAATGCATTTTCCAAGTAATGCATGAATCTGATATCAAGGAGTCCTTCAGAAGCTTTTTTAAAAAACTAGATCTCGGTTCCATGAGCAATTTCCCTTCTACTTCAGAGAAAGAACAGTCTAGCTCAGGGGTGTCAAACTGCTGGCCCAAGTCATGCAGAAGCCACGCCCACCCCATTGCCGGCAATGGCAAAACTGTCCTGATACACTGTGCGACATCACATGACGTCGTGAGTTTGACATGTCTGGTCTAGCTGAAGTTGTTTATCCTTGACCTTCTATATCAGGGTCCATATATTCTGATTACTACTGTCCAAATCATCACAAGCATTGTGTATTAAATATGCAAACTGACAGTTGAATGGTTGTTTGTAAAGTGAATTCTTTACAAACGGTTGTTTGTAAAGAGAATTCTCAATGTGATGATCATTTGCATAATCAACATAAAACAAACATCCCTCTTTTTTTGCTATCTATCCTTTAACTTCTCAACCATGGTTTTAAAACATTCATTCCTGTCATTGCTGAGATTTCAGGGTGTCCAGCATTAATATTTGCAAGAATATTTTGGGAATTTTTCAGCTCCCAGCAACAGCCACACTTGCCACAACATTTTAATTTTGAGAAAGGCTATCCAGAGGAATACAGCCCAGTAGTTTTATTTTTTAGCAACAGTGCTATTATGTAAGGAAAGAATCCTTATAAAAATAAAGTTAAATATTTATATTTTAGCTTACACAAGGAAGACAAAAATACACATGGCCTTTTTTATGTCCTGTAACATTCATTGTAAAAGTCATTGTGTCAACATTATAATCCATGAACTTTTTTCTCTGGAAGGGCTAAAAACAACAAAATCAAATTCAACCTACTGAGAGAAAGCTTACTGAGAGAAAAATTGAATTTATGACCATGAGCAATTCATGTTGTTCACATGCACAAAAAGAAAAAAAAACAACAACAACAAAGTCACGTAAATCAGAGTGGTGTCATAGTCTCCTGTGGAGAGACTTTTCCCCCAAAGCTACACACACCTTTTTTTAATTAAAAAAAAAAACCTGCATTGCTGCTCCTAATGGCTTCTAGCCTCCATCAGTCTACATCTAAACCCCAAATTTGTGATAATCTCTCCTCGTTGTGCTTGGCCATGACAAATAATGTCATAGCTGTTTTGTTTTTTCCTCTGTTCTATGAGCCCACAGCATATGAACTTGCATTCGCCCTGCATGACTGTTCTTTCATCTGTATACGTGAAATAGGGAAGCAAAATATAGAGTCAAATTGAAATTCAGAGGATAAATAAAAGGATTCTCTGCAGAGTGCACTTAAGAGATAAAGTAGCTTTATATTTTTTCCTAAGGAAGTAGAAAAGCACCTTTTAAAAACCAAATGAAAAGTATTCCATAACTCAGTTCAATAATGTGGTAATTTTAAATCAGCATACAATTAATCCTGAAGTGGAATGCAGTATCACAAGATTTCTGATACTGCTCTGAACAGCCAGCCAGTGAATTTTATTACTTACTTTACTTACCAGAGCTTTTGGGGTGTGTTGCTAGTAATCTATCATATTATTCTGGATTTCCCCCCCTCTGCTTCATGTAAAAACTCACAAACCTTAACTTTGTGACTCCCCCCTTCTAAGCTGGAACAGGAATGTGCAAAACTCACATATACAAGAATAGAACGATTCTAGAGAAATCTGATTTTTTTTCCCCTCTGTTGAAATTATGCTTGCTCTGGGGAAAGTTTGGCAGTTTACAGAAGCATATCTTTGAAACTATAAATAGTTGATAATATTGTGGACCTGGTATCTCTAACTAAAAGACCATAATCAGAATTCCTATTTCCACTTTATAGATTTACTTCTGTAGAAGGTTGAATTGCCCCCATATTGGTATAGTCCAAAGAAGAAAGGGAAAGTTCCCAAAATTTCTGGAATGTTCTGTTTCCAAACCAGTATTTTTTTTAAAAAAGAACTTTTATCTCATCTTAGTGCAATTTTACACTTTTATGCTGATCCTGTCAACACATCTGGGAATTCAGCTTAGCTCTCAGCACTTTAAATATGGCATCAATTCTAAAGGAGCCCTTATTTTAGTATTTTGCTTGACCAGAGCAGAATTAAATCTCTTGAATGAATGGGTCCCAGGCTGGAATCCTTCCTAGGACAGATTAAGTTTGCCTATGAGCTCTGCCAAATTTTCTTTCTAATGATTAGAAGTAGCAAAGCAAAGAACAACCACTGATTTGCTATTGGTAGTCTTTAGCATAAGGACAACTTTAACATTCCTGACTTTTTATATAGCTTTGAAGGGTTTCATTGAAGAAGAATACTTACAGTACGTTTTGACTCAGCAGAACTTAGCTTGTTGTCAGCATAATCTATAGGTTTCTATGATGTAATTTCCTGATTCCTGCTGCATTTGCATTAAAACAGTCACAAGGAAATATTTCAAATGGTATTCAACATAAGTATCAAACTCGCAACGTGACGTGTTGTGACGTATTGCGACTGTTTTCCATTGCCGGCAATGGAGTGGGCGTGGTTTCAGCATGATGCATCTGGCCCATGGGCCAGCAGTTTGACACCCCTGAACTAATCCAATCAACAGCTAGTAACTTGGAAAGGTTAATATCCTTAAGCAGTTTATTATCCTTCTTAATTCAAAGTTTGAATTATATCCTCTTCAAATATCAGATCTCCAAATCCAATCACATGAAAACTCTCCCAGTCATGTATAGGACAAAATCAATCAATCATTCTTTTATAATCACCAAAGCCATCTGATTTGGGCTGTTAATTGTGTGGCAAAGACTAAAAATTCAAATACTCAAAAAGCAGTTTAATGAATGAATGAACCTTTATTGTCAAAGTACAACCATGTATACATTGAGATTGGCTGAGCCTACCTTCATGCCCCCACCCCCAACTCACAGTGACAACAAACCCTCCATCTTATTACACCATGTGAGCTAATTGCACAACACACCGGCCTTGCAAGTCAATCATACATAAAGTTTATAAAATTATTTCCCATTTAAGAGCCTAACAGCCCATGGATAAAAGCTGTTCTTCAGCCTGTTGGTACGGCTGGCTATACTCTTATATCTCCTACCCGATGGTAGGAGAGTAAAGAGATACTGACCAGGGTGTAAGTCATCCCTGAGAATTTTCCTCAATCTTCCAAGGCAGCGAGCCCTGGCGATGTCATCCAGTGGTGTCAGGGGACAGCCCACAATGTCTTGTGCTGTGCTCACCACCCTCTGTATTTCCTATCCGCGGCTGTCAGACCAGCATACCAAACCACAATACAGTACGAGAGGACACTATAGTAGAGTGGTAAAAGAGGGTCATTAGCTGTTGTTCTACCCTGTTCTTCCACAAGACCCTGAGGAAGTGGAGTCTATGTTGGGCCTTTCTGTCCACCTGGGTTGCATTAACTTTCCAGGCAAGATCTTCACAGAGGTAGACTCCCAGAAATTTAAAGGAGGAAACACTCTCCACACAGCCTCCCCCAATGTAAAGTGGGGCAGGTTTCTTTTTTTTCCTCTGGAAGTCTAGCACCATCTCTTTCATTTTGCCAATGTTCAGGTGCAAGTTGTTGTTGAAACACCATATGGATAGGTTTTGTACCTCCCCCCTGTATGCTGTCTCATCCCCACCTGTAATAAGACCCACTACGGTGGTATCATCTGCGAACTTAATTATCGCAGTAGATGGGTCGGATGATACACAATCATATGTGTACAATAAGTACAGGTAGGGGCTAAGCACGCAGCCCTTTGGCGAGCCGGTGCAAAGCTTCAGAGGGGTGGATAAAGCAGATCCGACCCTCACTATTTGTAACTGGTCCCTGAGAAAGTCTTGAATTCAATCACAGATGGAGGGGGAAAATTTCAAGTTAGTCAGCTTTTCAGTGAGAGTGCTCGGCAAAATGGTGTTGAAAGCCATTTTAATAACCAGAGAAATACACATTTGGGCTATGTGGCTCTTCCAAGAAGTGCTTTGTTTTGATGATGCTTCAAATGAAGCACCCCTTTGAAGCTTCTTCAAAAAAAACAACATGCTTCCCTCTTTCTAAAGGGCTAAGCTAAGCAAAGCTGCCATGTTGCTTTCCATCTGTCTGCCTCATTCACATCTGGTAACCAGTGCCTCTGAAGAAACTACTCTTGCAGGATGGTTCTGCAGTAAACTGTACTGATGCCAGCATGGTGATGCCTTCATCTAGATGCCACTAAAATGAACTGGACTCCTGATGTTTGATATAAATGCCTAAGAAGTTGCAGTTGACCATGATATCATTACACATTTCATCATCCCCCACCACTTTTCTTCTGCAGATGGTCGACTTGCAAATTACATAGAAGAGTGTTTCAGCCAGCTGGGGAATTCTGGAAGCTCATGTATACACACCTTCAAGTTGCCAAAGTTGACAAACACTGACACAGAGATCTAATGCTGTGGAAAGAGCCTTGGTGGAGCAGTGGGCTAATGCCTCCTTAAGTAACACCAGCTGCCTGCAATTAGTGCAGGTTCGCATCCCACCAGGCTCAAGGTTGACTCAGCCTTCCATCCTTCCGAGGTAGGTAAAATGAGGACCCAGATTGTTGGGGGCAATAAGCTGACTTTGTAATAATGCCGCTTGGGGTGTGTGAAAGCCCTAATAAGCAGGCATATACATAGAATGAAGGCTACTGCTAAGTTTGTAAAGCCGCCCTGAGTCAACTAAATAAAGTCAACTAAAAAGCAGAACTAAAAATATAATTATCTTTTTTTATCATCCATACAATTTACCCCAATCAGATGCATATACCTAGTTCTCAGTGTCATCTTACAAGCAGTACCTGGGTTCTGACCACACATAACAAATGTTGCTCTAGTACATGGATCCCAATTTATCTATGTGTGGTTCAAGATATTGATTTCTTTGTGTACTATACAGCTGGCATTCAAATAATGTATGTGCTGTGTGTCTTTCTCTGGAGGACCACAGGTATGTTCATGGTAAGGAACTCAGTTAAACCTTCCGTATTTAACCTTTGTATCTAATACCTCAATTATTGTCTGAGTAACTCTTCTGACATACTTGGGCAGTTATATAGTTACAGTAGATGTTTTTCCAATTTGAAAGATGTGTTTATAGAGGCTCATCCATTTTAATAGCAATAACAATAGCACTTAGACATATATCACTCCATAGTGCTTTACAGCATTCTCTGAGCAGTTTACAAATGTCAATATATTGTCCCCAACAATCTGGGTCATTATTTTATTGACCTTGGAAGGATGTGTTCTGTTCCAGCCTACAACTGTTCTTGTTGTGTCACAAGAACACCCCCTTTTTTATCAGTAGGCTGGAAAAACCAACCCTTTTTATTTCTTATAAAGTCCTGATAATTATTTCCTCAAAACAAAAACAACAGAATATTTTCCCAATGAATAATGGTTCAAAAAACAAAACAGAGTAGGAGTTAAACAAGAATCTCACCGGTAAAACAAAGAGACCATGATTCCCTTGAAGTTCTTTACAAACGGTTGCCTCCAGCAACCAACACCGCCCACACCTTCCCTTTATATTAAGCAGCCCCAAGGCATGGCTTGTCAATGCCTTCTCCTCCTTTCACTGAGTTGCCATATAGTCTTCCTCTGACCTGCTCTAGCCTTCTTGCATGAGTGTCCATCTGTGAATCCTCAGAGTCTGACTCATTGTCTCCACACAACTGAGTCTCATCCGGAACACGATTGGAGGGGCCAGGCTCTTTCTCTGTTTTTGAGTCTTGTAATTCATCAGAGCCTCCCTCCGACTCTGATGGCTCTCCAAACCTCTCCTCTTCCTCAGATTCCCTGGACTCAGCTGTTGGGAGCACAGGCTGGCCACGGAATCACAATAGGATGGAAGACTGAGCTGGGTCAAGGTTGAGCCCTTCTGGCTGTGGGCAGTTAACCTGAAATACTGCATTAACCACTGAGCCACCACTGCTCAATGTCCCAGCCAAAAATAGTTACCAAAAGTAACTATATTTTTTGAGTTTCTATATTCAAATTTTTGTGTGTGGCAGGTTCTTTTATCTTGTTTTCCAGAGACGCTTGAATAAGGAATGCCACAATTCATAATATAATTTGTAAATTATATAGTTCAAGATGTCTCCGAGATTTAGTCTGTTTTATAAGACCCAGTATTGTAACCCTCTAAAAATTAATTCTTCATTATGACTTGTTAAACAACAACAGTATGAACATGGTTCATAAGCCAAAAACAAATTTATGATAGCGATGTACTCATGTGAACAATGGTTTGATTTACTTTTGTCATTTATTAAAACCTGCATATTATTACCACTACAAGACCCATCACTTTGTTTTTGTTAGCTACTTTAGCATTTAGAACATACTAATATTTAGAACTGTTTTATATTACTCAAATGTTGACCACTAGATGGCAGAATATACAAAGGATCAGTTGAATTTCATTGATATAGTAATATATCGATGTGTGTGTGTGTGTATTTTGTTTTTCTTCCCCAAATAAATTTTATTGGCCATTTAAAATAAATAAGTAATGTTCCTTTCAATGTATAAGAACTTGATCCATAAATGTTACTTTCTATGCAGGAAAGATAATCTAGCTGTTATTTCCAGTGGAAAAATCCTATTGTAAATTATTTTATAATCCTGATTTAAGCTACTATACATGTTACAACAAAGAATAGTAAATCGAGGCTGAGATATGTATCTTCTTTAAAAAAACCTACAGTAGCAGATTAACTGGACTTTTTAAAATTTAAGAATTAATAACTATTTGTTGTTGTTAGTTGCGAAGTCGTGTCCGACCCATCGCGACCCTATGGACAATGTTCCTCCAGGCTTTCCTGTCCTCTGCCATCTTCTGGAGTCCATTTAAGCTCACGCCTACTGCTTCAGTGACTCCATCCAGCCACCTCATTCTCTGTCGTCCCCTTCTTCTATTGCCCTCAATCTTTCCCAGCATTAGGCTCTTCTCCAGTGAGTCCTTCCTCCTCATTAGGTGGCCAAAGTATTTGAGTTTTAGCTTCAGGATCTGGCCTTCTAAAGAGCAGTCAGGGTTGATCTCCTCTAGGACTGACCGGTTTGATCGCCTTGCAGTCCAAGGGACTCGCAGGAGTCTTCTCCAGCACCAGAGTTCAAAGGCCTCAATTCTTTTGCGTTCAGCCTTTCTTATGGTCCAACTTTCACTGCCATACATTGCAACTGGGAAGACCATAGCCTTGACTATACGCACTTTTGTTGACAGGGTGATGTCTCTGCTTTTTAGTGTGCTGTCTAGATTTGCCATGGCTTTCCTCCCGAGGAGCAAGCGTCTTTTAATTTCTTGACTACAGTCCCCATCTGCAGTGATCTTGGAGCCCAGGAAAATAAAATCTGTCACTACCTCCATTTCTTCCCCATCTATTTGCCAGGAATTGAGAGGGCCGGATGCCATGATCTTGGTTTTCTTAATGTTTAGTTTCAACCCAACTTTTGCACTCTCATTCTTCACTCGCAAGAAGAGACTCTTCAGTTCCTCTTCACTTTCTGCCATTAGAGTGGTATCATCTGCATATCTTAGGTTGTTGATATTTCTTCCAGAAATCTTAATTCCAACTTTTGATTCATCTAGCCCTGCCTTTCTCATGATGTGCTCTGCATATAAGTTAAATAGGCAAGGCGACAGTATACAGCCTTGCCGGACTCCTTTCCCAATTTGGAACCAATCAGTGGTTCCGTGTCCAGTTCTCACTGTTGCTTCTTGGCCCGCATATAGGTTTCTCAAGAGACAAATAAGATGTTCTGGTACCCCCATCTCTGTAAGAGCTTGCCACAGTTTGTTTTGATCCACACAATCAAAGGCTTTAGCATAGTCAATGAAGCAGAAATAGATGTTTTTCTGGAACTCCCTAGCTTTCTCCATGATCCAGCGTATGTTGGCAATTTGATCTCTAGTTCCTCTGCCTCTTCGAAATCCTGCCTGTACTTCTGGTAGTTCTCGATCCACATACTGCTGAAGTCTAGCTTGTAGGATTTTAAGCATAACTTTACTAGCATGAGAAATGAGTGCAATGGTGCGATAGTTTGAACATTCTTTCGCACTGCCTTTCTTTGGAATTGGAATGTAAACTGATCTTTTCCAATCCTGTGGCCACTGTTGAGTTTTCCAAATTTGCTGGCAAATTGAGTGTAGCACTTTTACTGCATTGTCTTTTAAGATTTTGAATAGCTCAACTGGAATACTGTCACCTCCACTAGCTTTGTTGTTGCTCAGCTTTTCTAAGGCCCACTTCACTTCACATTCTAGGATGTCTGGCTCGAGGTCATTGACCACCTCATTGTGATTATCAGGGACGTTAAGCTCATTCTTGTATAGTTCTTCTGTGTAATTTTGCCATCTCTTCTTAATCTCTTCTGCCTCTGTTAGGTCCCTGCCATTTTGGTCCTTTATCATGCCCATTTTTGCATTGAACATTCCTTTCATCTCTCCAATTTTCTTGAAAAGATCTCTGGTCCTCCCTATTCTATTGTTTTCTTCTATTTCTTTGCACTGTTCATTTAAGAAGGCATTCTTATCTCTTCTAGCTATTCTCTGGAATTCTGCATTCAATTGGGCATATCTTTCTTTTTCTCCCTTGCCTTTTGCTTCCCTCCTTCCCTCAGCTATTTGCAAAGCTTCCTCAGCCATTTTGCTTTCTTGCATTTCTTTTTCTTTGGGATGGTTTTGGTTGCTACCTCTTGTACAATGTTGCGAACCTCTGTCCATAGTTCTTCAGGCACTCTGTCTATCAGATCTAATTCCTTAAATCTATTTGTCACCTCTACTGTATATTCAACGGGGATATGATTTAATTCATACCTGACTGGCCTGGTGCTTTTCCCTACTTTCTTCAGTTTAAGCCTAAACTTTGCAACAAGAAGCTCATGGTCTGAGCCACAGTCAGCTCCTGGTCTTGTTTTACTGACTGTATAGAGCTTCTCCATCTTTGGCTGCAGAGCATATAGTCAATCTGATTTCTGTGTTGACCGTCTGGTGATGTCCATGTGTAGAGCCGTATCTTGGGTTGTTGGAAAAGAGTGTTTGCTATGACCATCGTATTCTCTTGACAAAATTCTATCAGCCTGTGCCCTGCTTCATTTTGTACTCCAAGGCCAAACTTGCCTGTTATTCCGGTTATCTTTTGGCTTCCTACTTTAGCATTCCAATCCCCCATGATGATAAGGACATCATTTTTTGGTGTTAGTTCTATAAGGTGCTGTAGGGCTTCATAGAACCGGTCAATTTCATCCTCTTCAGCACCGGTGGTTGGGGCATACACTTGGACTACTGTGATATTGAATGGTTTGCCTTGGATTCGAACTGAGATCATTCTGTCATTTTGAGGATTGTATCCCAGTATTGCTTTTCCTACTCTTTTATTGACTATGAAGGCTACTCCATTTCTTCTGAGGGATTCTTGCCCGCAATAGTATACCTGACGGTCATCTGAATTAAATTCACCCATTCCTGTCCATTTTAGTTCGCTGATACCTAAGATGTCGATGTTCAGTCTTGTCATCTCTTGTTTGACCACGTCCAGCTTGCCTTGATTCATGGATCTTACATTCCAGGTTCCTATGGAGAAAAAATCTTTACAGCATCGGACTTTCCTTTCACCACCAGACATATCCACAGCTGAGCGTCCTTTCGGCTTTGGCCCAGTTGCTTCATTCTTTCTGGCACTACTAGTACTAGCCCTCTGCTCTTCCCCAGTAGCATATTGGACGCCTTCCGACCTGAGGGGCTCATCTTCCAGTGTCATATCGTTTTGCCTTTTGGTACTATCCATAGGGTTTTCATGGCAAAGATACTGGAGTGGGTTGCCATTTCCTTCTCCAGTGGATCACATTTTGTCAGAACTCTCTGCTATGACCTGTCCGTCTTGGGTGGCCCTGCACGGCATAGCTCATAGCTTCATTGAATTACACAAGCCCCTTCGCCACGACAAGGCAGTAATCCATGAAGGGGTTAATAACTATACATGTGGCATAAAAATAAAAAAATAAAAAGTCCTATTATTAGGAGCAGCTGCTACCTTTGGTGAGGAACGGCAAGATTATAACAAATAATCATTTCTGTGGTGAAATCATTTTCATAGGGTTTATCCATAGTGACTTTAGCCAAGGGTATGGAGATTTCTCATAATTCTGCTGTCTTATGTTTCTTTACCTGCATATTTTCAATTATCTTGAGAGATTTTTAGAGTTTTGACAATTTTTAATTCCTACTAAGATTCTCAACAGCAAACATTCAGCCTTTACTGTGAATCCTACACAGCTCCTTCACTATTGTGTTTATAACTTTAACAAGCATTTCATTTCACAAATATCCCTTTATAAATCCAGCTATTAAGACATTAATATATATAGTATATTTATGTATGAGGGTGAAGGTTTGTTCTCTAAGCTGTGGGTTGGTTTCCAAACATTTCATTACTAGGCTAGGTAATATCTTCAGTGGATATTTATGTATCTCTAATCCATTTGCTTCCAAGAACCTACATCCATGATTATGATTCAGTTTGATTTGTTCTTCACAATAAAGGGTAGTAAATCAAGCCTTTTCCAAGGTAAAAAAATGTTATGTCTGTGCCCCAAAACACAAACATTGACTCAACACTGTCAAAAATCTTCTACAAATGTAACATACATTATGATATTCAAAGATCTTATTGAGTTACAGTTTTGAGAAGGCCATCAACCATTGTATCAAAACAAAATGAAACAAACCAATAAAAACTTCCAAAAATTAACAGTTGGTTTACCATCTACAATTTGTTCTTAATCCTACTCAGACTGAACCAGTTCTGGATTTGTTTTGTTTTTCTTCCCCTTTGTCTTAACTATTCTTAATTGCTTATGTTTTTAAATAGCAATTTTATTAAAATTAAAATCACAACAATAAAAACTAATATAATATTTAAAAGGTTCATTAAAATAGAAAGAAAAATAAGAACATACTAAAGAACTATATAAAGAAGTCACACCATACTTTCATCCTGTATAAACATTTTAATAATTTATATTCTCTTAAAATACAGATGATATTTTCCCCATATCCCCTATCTATAAATAAATCCCAAAAGCTTTATCATTTCAGTCCCAGTATCAATAGAAGTCAATTAAGTGTTACCAGTGATAACAATATAACTATTTTAATTCTGATCACATAAACAACTTTATATTCCTTCCTTTTACGTCTAAAAATCTTGTTCTATAATTCCTTCAAATAATGTCCTAAAACTTGATTTATTTTTATTTTTTCTTATTCCCTCTGACAACATTCTTCAAAGCATACTTTAATTCATTAATTAACTTTTAATTGCCACCCATTCCCCTATTGTTGTTGTTGTTGTTGTTAGTTGTGAAGTCGTGTCCGACCCATCGCGACCCTATGGACAACGTTCCTCCAGGACTTCCTGTCCTCTACCATCTTCTGGAGTCCATTTAAGCTCACGCCTACTGCTTCAGTGACTCCATCCAGCCACCTCATTCTCTGTCGTCCCCTTCTTCTACTGCCCTCAATCTTTCCCAGCATTAGGCTCTTCTCCAGTGAGTCCTTCCTTCTCATTAGGTAGCCAAAGTATTTGAGTTTTAGCTTCAGGATCTGGCCTTCTAAAGAGCAGTCAGGGTTGATCTCCTCTAGGACTGACCGGTTTGATCGCCTTGCAGTCCAAGGGACTCGCAGGAGTCTTCTCCAGCACCAGAGTTCAAAGGCTTCAATTCTTTGGCGCTCAGCCTTTCTTATGGTCCAACTTTCACTGCCATACATATTCCCCTATAAATCAACTCTTTAATAAGTCTCTTTTGTAAATCTAATATAAGGAAATTATCCAGGTCACTGTCACTGTCTTGCTTTCTTGTTTGTAAAACCCTTTTAATTATTAAGGCATCAGCTGGTTTCTTTTGTATGTCCAGATGCATCTCTTTCCATGTCAATCTTTTTTATAAATGTTTTATTAATTTTCTAGTTTTACAATCATAAGTACTTAATAAACAACATTAGTAATTCAGTGGTACATATTAACTTCTTCAATTTAGACCCAATATTACACCATCCAATACTTCCTTTCTTCTTCCACTAGTACATATTTTCCCACACTAGGCAAATATAATTCTTATTGTTGTTAATACATATACAATTGAATATCAACATTTTTGTTACATTTTCCTAATAATATCAATAATGTTGGTTTAAAATATCTTTTCTAACCAAAATATGTCTTAATTGCATTTGCCCTTAATATTCATTTGTTCAATTAATATCCTGTTTTTTCCCAATTTTTTAAATTTTAATTTCCCATCAGTGTTCATAATGTCTCTATTACTTATAATTTCTCATAACAAATTTTATTTGGGTAATCAAAAGCTTCCCTTATTTAAACCCTCTTAGCATTTGTATATTTCTCTTCTCGTACCAATATATAATATTCTAGTTACAAATCCTATCTTTTTAGTTATAATAATACTTCTATTTCTAACAATTATCTATTCTCAGCCATGTTTAAACATCTGATTAATAATATAATATCCCATCTAATGGATCAACACCTCTATTTTCTTCAGTCTTACTCTAGCTTTCTTCCTTTGCCAACTAACTTTCCAAGTCAATGCATTTCTTCATCTGTTTTTGTGTATATTGTTTGGAATAAGAAAGACAATTTGATTAAAGTATTTTTGGAAGGACGCTCAGCCCATTGATATTCATTAAACAACCTCCCTACTTTTCCAATTTTCTTCACTTCTCCTAACATCTCTATCTTCCATTCAATCAGCTCTTCTTTTTTATCCTCAAGTGTGTTCTGAGATCTTGAGAGGTAAGGTACCTTTTCCATTTCCAATATTATCACCACGTCTTCTAATTCTTCATTTGTCTGAGCCTGTCTGTCAGTTGTTTTATTTAGGTCCTCCATCTTTGGATCTGCTTTCTCTGAATTTCCTTCTATTTTCTGGGTTGCTAGTTCTTTGTAGTCATTTTCTGAGTTTGTACATTTAGATTAAAAAAATGTTGCTTTATCTCCTTTGTGTTATTTTTAGTCTCATCATGAGCTATTGCAATTGTCTCTTGAGTAGATTTTAACATAGAAAGAATTTCTTTCTGAAATTCATCAACATTTTCTTTTTGATATATCAAGCTGGGGACTTTGGGGAGAGGTGTTAGGGATAGTTTTTTACCATTTGAAGCTAAGTATGTAGTCTTTATAGTGCAATCTATTTAGGGATTTAAAAAGTTTCAATCAATTGTCATTTGAACTCCAAATTATCAGTCCATCCTTAAGTCTCCCCTCAGCAAATATAAGTAAAGTTTGAATTTTTCAAATTTTTCTGTCCAATGAAAAACATATATTTTCTGTTCAGAGAGAAAAGAGCAATTAAAAATTGTCCATCAATCAAAGGTTTATAATCCAAAGTATTCCATCATCTCAATCAATAATGCATGTTTCTTCTATAAGGAAACAGCTCCATGACACAGCTCCAAAACTCAGAGAGTATTTATATTCGTAGTCCACAGGCCAGTTTCAAAATAGTTTATTGTCTCTGCCACACAAATAAGCAGCCCAAGAGAGTTTTTTTTCTCTTTTCCCAGCTGCAGTCTTCAAAAGTGAAAGTTTCTGAAAACAACAAGAGTATTATCTGAGTCTGGCTTCCAGACATGTTTCCTTTAGGCATAATACATTGTAGTGCTGTAGTTTGCCTCTAGATGTCATCGATGCCATCTTCCAGCTTTTTACATCCAAACTTATATTACAAGCTTTTTAAGTCTCTTTAAAAAAAAAAATCTCAGAAGCACTTTTATTCCCCACATTTCAAAGTTATATATGTGTATTGATTCCAAATTAATCTTGTAATTTTCTCTGTTTTCCCCCAAGCAATTAATTTGCCACCTTCTTTTCTTGAGGGAATGGGGTGGAAATTCCCCTTCCCTCTCTCATCAGCAAGGATTCTTTCCTTTGGGTTGTTTTTTTCCAGGATAAAGTCTTAAAATCATAAAGAGGGGATAGGGGCTCACCCAGTTCCGTCCACGTTGCTCGAAAGTTGCTGGTTAATGCTTGTTTTCTTTGGTTGTCAGCAGCTTCTGACTGGCCACATTTTTTAATTTTTTTTTAAAAAAATTCCATTTATATCCCACCCTTCTCCGAAGACTCAGGGCGGCTTACAAGCTTAGCAGTAGCCTTCATTCTATGTATATGCCTGCATGAATGTAACAATGAATGAATGAACCTTTATTGTCAAAGTACAACCATGTATACATTGAGATTGGCTGAGCCTACCTTTGTGCCCCCACCCCCAACTTACAGTGACACAAACCCTCCATCTTATTACACCATGTGAACTAATTGCACAACAAACTGGCCTCACAAATCAATCATGCATAAAAGTTTATAAAATTATTTTCCGTTCAAAAGCCTAACAGCCTCACTGATTTGGAGGGCTTCCTCAGATCAAACAGAAGGGCCACCACCCTCCCATGATCAACAAGGGTCCCCTCCTTCTCTGTCACCTCTTCAGGGTGACTTTTGACCCTTTTTAGGATCCCCAATGGGGCAAAATTGAACATGGAGCCCCATCTTCCTGCATCCATTAGGCCGCGATGTCAAACTGGAGGTCCTTCTTTCCATGTCAGTCTTATAGCCTGGTATTTTTAAATCCACTTTCAAATCAATCTTTTTAGGTAAAACCTGTTCCTTTTTTCCTAACATGTAAGCACAATCTACCTACAGAGGCAAACATATAAAAGAGAAATTTAAAATTAATGTCTGGGTCCATTATTCAAAAATATGTTTCAATATATCCATTTTGAATTTCTGTACAGTTTAATTGTCAAAATTACTAATATACTACCAAACAAACATGAGTCCTAGCTCTGTTCTCCAATTCACTACCACTGATTTATTTGTGGCACAGTATTAAATGGCAACACGCATGCCAGGCTTCCATCTTTGTTCTTCACCAGCAGAGCAGGAATGAATCATCTGCAATATGTTGCCCTCAAAGGCACATGGTACATGGTGCTAGCTTCTTTATTGGATATTTAAATCTATTCAGCAAATCACATATTTTTTTTCTTTTCAATACAGTTTTTTGATTTTTAATAGTATGTAAATAATTCAAAGGAGACCTGCAATATACATCCTAGAAAGCTAGCCACAATTCTCATGATGATGAAGTGGCTATGAAACAAGTGATAAGGCTCTCAAAGACATCAAAGATTTTTTTATGAGACAGCCTTGTTCAACTTCCCTTTCTACACTTGAGATGTGCAATTTGATTCATTATTCCTAGATAGGTATGGAAAGCAAGCATATTGACTGTTCAGCTAGCAAAGTCCAAACACGGAATATTATTTTACTTGGATTTTAATAGCTGAAATAGTGCATGTGTTGGATTAAGGTACAAACAGAGGTGTACAGACCCACATCTGCATCTACATGTAAGAGACATATGTGACTGTATGGGTGAATGGATCAATAAATACATAAGATTGCCAAACACAGTTTTCATATTGAAAGAAGATACAGACTAAAGCAGGGGTCCCCAACCCCTGGACTGTGGCATGCCAAAATGGCCACACAAACAAGCAAAGCCCCATCCACAGGATGCAGGCAGCATGTGAAACCATGGCCCCTCTGCTCCATGGAAAAACCTCTCTCCACGGAACCAGTCCCTGGTGTCCAAAAGGTTGGGGGCCACTGGACTAAAGACTCTCAAATGCAAGAAGATTTGAAGCAAACATATACTTACAATTTATTACAAATAATAAAACAAAGTAACACTAATCAGTAGTACAGTTAATATATGAGAAATTTTATTTCCTTATTTTCTTCTTTAATTCATTAACTACCTTGACCTTGAAAACAAAAAGCAGAGACACTAAAATAAATTCATATTGATATATTAATTCTGAAGTATAGCCTATTAACTGAATGAGATGAAGCACATGTATTTTCACTATTAAACAAATTTATATGAAATTAGTTCTAGATTTTCCCAAACTATTCTTTCCCAAGCACAAATGCTTACATACGACAATTAACAGAAAGAATGAAGTCCTTTGGTTGTAAGTTGCTCCTTATTTTTGTTCCTATTGTAGCATTCCTTTATTGGAAACTATAAAACCAGGTACACTGACCCCGATTTCTCCCAAACAGCAGGATGAGGAGTTTGAGTAGAAGAACAATTCCTTCTACTCTACTGAGCCTCCGCGCTATCAGCCCCCTCTACCGCAAAGATCCTGCAGGAGAAGGGCAGTGTGGACAACCGTGGGATCTGGCAGGGTGAGAGCTGTGAACCATAAATCCAAAGCTTTCGCTGTGTCCCTGCATAACAGATACAGTGCCCTTGCTGACCTTAATAGGGACATTAAGGAAACAGGTCAAGGTAGTTGTGATGATAACTCAAATAAGCAGGGGACCATGGTCCGAGATGAACTTGTTTTTGACAGGGAGAAGTGTGAATCAGCTATTACACACCAGTCATGCAAGAAAAGAAAGGTACCCAAAAAGAGAAGCAACCTTCTGGTTGGTGATTCAGTTATAAGGGATGTAAATTTAGGAAAGGATACAGAGGTTTCAAAAGAGGTCAAGTGTCTTCCAGGTGCTACTGCCAGTAGGGACAAGAAGCGTATTTTCAAAATAGTCGGCAATGCCAGCAATGACTGTGATGTGCATGCTATTGTACATCTTGGCACTAACGATCTGTCCCAAAAGGAAGTACTCTGTTTGGTTCGAATTGACGAGGACTCAGAGTGGTTAACACTGAACGAGTTTATTGAATACACAAAGTCAACTGTCAAATGTCAAATGTTGCAACCCTTTTATAGAGAAAGCGTTTGAACTGTAACCAATACAAACAGTCTGTTTTCCCGCTCCTTGGTTGTGGCGTCCAATGATTGCACCTTATTTTCCCGCTTTAAACCTAGCAAAGCTGCACAGTGTTTGCAATATCTTTCATGGCTTATTGCTAACTATTTACATACACAACACCCCTTACCCCCCAGTTGGTGTCATTTCTTTACAAAGTCCATTAGGTATTTTGGTGGCCTATGTATTCTAGAAGGGTATCTGTTACTTTGGCTGCTAGGGACCCTTCTTCCTGGTTGACTGCTTGGCTGCTGGTTACTATGCTGGTTACTACTAGACCTGGGCTCAGGGTTACTGGCTTCAGATGTACTGCCTTGTGTATTAGGTTGTGTTTGGGATTCAGTTGTCACTGGCCTACTTCGCAGGGGTATTTCCCAATCAATTGGACTGAATTGTTGTTGATGGGCATCAGGAAATATGAATCCTGGACCAAGGATTCCTAGCTAGCTCCCATTTATGTGTGCGGATGTGTTGTTGTTCAGGCCTGGAACGTTGGCACAGATGGCAATTGGCAACGCATTCCTCAATGTCTTGGTCCAATCCTGGCCACCACAAGTGACTCCTAGCTAGGGCCTTCATCCTTACTATTCCAGGGTGTCCCTCATGCAATTCAAATAGAATAGCTGATTTGTGGATTCCTGGGATTACTACACGAGTTCCCCAAAGTAAGCAACCCATATGAACTGATAGTTCATCCTTCCTTCGGAAAAATGGACTGTATTTTACGTCTGGGTTGGCGTTGGGCCAACCGCTCATAACCCAGGCCATTACTCTCCTTAAGATGGGGTCCTTATTGGTTGCCTCAGCTATGTCTTTAGCAGTTAGGGGCAGATCAGGAATATCATGTAGGGACATTACTTGTCCCACTGGGGCAGGGTCCTCCTCTGTTGTGCTAAGGGGCAATCTGCTAAGAGCGTCTGCATGACCCATGTCTTTACCTGGTCGGTATTGGAGGGAAAATGAATATGCTGAGAGGAAAATGGACCATCTCAGCATCCTGGGAGACATAATTTGGGGAGTCTGTTTATCTGTGGTAAACAGTCCCAGCAGGGGTTTGTGGTCTGTCAGTATTGTAAAGTTCCTGCCATACAGGTAGTCGTGGAACTTTTTAACTCCTGCCACTATGGCTAAAGCTTCCCGGTCAATTTGAGCATAGTTCCGCTCTGCCTTGGTTAGTGTGCGGGAGTAGTAAGCAATGGGTCTTTGCATTCCCTGGGTGTCTAAATGGCTGATTACTGCCCCAACGCCATAAGGCGAAGCATCGCACGCCAGGTAGATTGGTCTATTTTCTATAAAGTGGGTTACAGTTGAGCTACTGGAAAGGATATCTTTTAAGGTCTGGAAACTCACTTTGTGCTTGTCTTGCCAATGCCAAGGGGTCTTCTTATCTAAAAGCCTGTGCAGTGGTTCTGCAATGGCAGCCTTATGTGGCACAAAAGTGTGATAAAAATTTACCAAGCCTAGGAAGGCCTGTAGCTCAGCCTTGTTCCTTGGTTCAGGCGCCCCTTTTATTGCTTTGATTTTTTCAGGGGTAGGGTGGACTCCGCTTTTGTCAATCCTGAACCCCAAAAAATCAGTGGACTTAACCCCTATGCTACATTTTTCCTTTTTTAATTTTAATCCAGCCTTTCTAAATCTACCCAGTACCTGTTCCAGTCGCTCTACTAACATTCCTTCATCTTTTCCAGCTATTAGGACATCATCAAAGTAAGGGCATACTCCAGGTATGCCCTTTAAGGTCCTCTCCATCACTTCTTGGAAGATGCCTGGAGCAGCTGCAATCCCAAATTGCAGTCTGTGGACTCGGAACGCCCCCTTGTGGGTAACAATTGTCTGCGCCTCTGCAGCCTCTTTGGAAACAGTCAACTGTAAGTACGCATGCGCCAAGTCGAGCTTGGCGAAGATGGCGGCGTCCTGGATCGTGGCGAGGACCTGCTTCACCGTCGGGACCGGGTAAGCATGCTTTTTCATTCCAATGTTGAGGGTCGCTTTATAGTCGGCGCAGATCCTCACATCCCCATTGGGTTTGAGGGGTGTGACGATCGGCGTCTCCCATAAACCGCCCTCAACGGGTTCTAAAACTCCGAGGCCTACAAGCCGGTCGAGCTCGGCCTCGATTTTTTCTTTTAAGGCAAAAGGTACCCTCCGGGCCTTTAGCCTGATTGGATTTACTGAGGGGTCTAGGTTAAAATTAATGGGGGGCCCTTTGTACTTGCCTAGAGATCCATCGAATACGTCTGCAAATTCTTTGCAGACGGATTCGAGGGTCTTATTTCTAATCACAGAATTTATTCCCCCTATCCAAATTCCCAGGGCAGGAAACCAATTAAGCCCTATTAAGCTAGTCCTATTCCCCTCCGTAACTACCACATCTAAGACCCCCTTAAATCCCTTAAAATTAACTCTAAGGCTGGTCTTTCCCTTTACGATTATTGGACTTTTTTGGAAGTCCATTAATTGAATATGTGTTGGGCTAAGTGGAATTCTTTTTCCACTTAGTTGTTCAATTTTTTCCAGGGTTTCAGTGGAAATTATCGACACTGAAGCCCCAGAGTCGATTTCCATTCTGCAAGGAACCCCTTGCAGAAGGACTGTGATTTTTAATTTTCCGTCCGGAAAATTGTGCCCCCTTCCCTGCCTTTTCCGATTGACTCGGGCCACCTCCCCTGGGTTTGAAAATTTCGCCCGGGATCTAGGGGTCTCCTTGCCACTAGCATTGGGGGTTACCTTACCCTCTGGCCACACATCGACTTCATTCAGACGGGAGTCCCGGACGCGGTTTCTGCAGATGGCCTGGATGTGGCCGGTCTTGCCACAAGCCCTGCATTTGGCGGTGCGGAATCGGCAGGAAGCGCGGGGATGGTTGCCGCCACAGCTGCCACATCGGTTCTGGGTGTCGTTGTTGCGCGGTCTGGTTGCGGTGTCCCGCCACGGTCGTTGTGCCCCGGTCGGTGGTCTCTGCGGTGTTGCGGGTTGTTGCCGGCGGCCGGGTTCGGGCCCTTCGCTTCTAAGTTGTCTGGGTGCCATCTTCCCAAATCGCCTGGAGACTTCGGCGATCTCTTCCTCCCACTGCTGATCCACCTCCCCGCAGTCCACATAGCCCTCTTGGTTAATTTCAGGTGCTGTCGCCATGCTACTGCGGGGGGGGTCGCGATACCCGGTTGACTCATACGTTAGGAGTTCGTCGAGCACTTCCTGTAAATCGCCAGTAGGTTTGGCGATTATTCTGTTTTGTAATTGTTCATCGCGTAAGCCCAGCACAACTCTGTCCCGAATCCTAATTTCTAAATTATCGTATTTGCAACGAACTGCGGCTTCCCTGACGGCAGCGACGAATTTCTGTATGGACTCCCCCGGTCTCTGATTTCTCTTCTCGAAGATGCGCCGCCAAAAAAGTTCGGACCTTCGGGGAGTAAAGTGCACCTTTAGTTTTGCAAGGAGGTCGGCATAGGGCACGCTGGAGACTGGTTGTGGCTGGCACAGCCCGACAGCGACTCTGTAGACCGGTGTGCCGCAAATTGTCAAAAGTGCCGCCGCTTTTTTCCGGTCGTCGGTGATTCCGTTCACTAACAGGAATCCTTCGACCTGACCAATATATTCTTCCCAATCTTCGGGGAAGTTAGGGTCAAATTCCTTCAATGACCCGATTTGCGCCATTCGGAGAATTTTTTTCCTATTCTGCCGCGGCCGCTCGGTTGACTGTGACTCGCTCAGACTTTGCCGCCTTCACGACAATTCTTCCTAATCTCTGGTCTTCTGTCAATCCCACCTTCGTCGCCAGTTGTTTGGTTCGAATTGACGAGGACTCAGAGTGGTTAACACTGAACGAGTTTATTGAATACACAAAGTCAACTGTCAAATATCAAATGTTGCAACCCTTTTATAGAGAAAGCGTTTGAACTGTAACCAATACAAACAGTCTGTTTTCCCGCTCCTTGGTTGTGGCGTCCAATGATTGCACCTTATTTTCCCGCTTTAAACCTAGCAAAGCTGCACAGTGTTTGCAATATCTTTCATGGCTTATTGCTAACTATTTACATACACAACATACTCTGTGTGCAGAATGATTTCCAGAGCTTGGGGCAGGAACTCAGCAGAACAGGCTCACTTTTTCAGAGGTCTTACCAGTGTATAAGGAGCAAAATGGAAAAGGCCAGCGTATAGCAGAATTTAATATGTGGCTAAAGGAGTGGTGTAAAGGAGAAGGCTTTGGTTATATTAGTCACGATGTCTGTAGCTGGTCCAATGAAAAAATGTACAAAAGAGATGGTCTGCATCCATCCAAGAAAGGGACTGAGTTACTTGGCAATAAATTCACAGGTTTTCTGGAGGAACATTTAAACTAAACAACGGGGACAGTGAGTTAATTGATACAGAACATCACTGTCCCCAGCAATCTAAGAAAATAGGGGAACTCAGGCACCACACAAGTTATGTAGCAAGTAAACACAGGGTCAGTCATAAAGGACTCAAATGTCTATACACCAATGCACAGAGTATGAACAGTAAGCAGAGTGAACTAGAAATTCAGGTTAATGAGGGCAGATATGATATTTTTGCCATTATGGAAACATGGTGGGACGAAACCCGCAAATGAAACATACAGCTAGAGGGATTTAAATTATTTAAAAGAAACAGACTAAACAAAAGAGGAGGTGGAGTTGTTCTCTATATAAGAAATAACTTTATCTCCACAGAAATAGAGCACAACAAAGATGAAAACAGCATAGCATAATTGCTGCAAAAATTCTAAACTTGCTGTCAAGGAAACCGATTAACCTTTCTTCCCTCATTGAAAGGCCTGTAAATTCCAAAAATAGCTTGCTAGCTGAAGTGAATGGCAGCTTTATAGATTAAGCATTTGAATCAGGATGCAGTTTGTCATAGCCTCAATAGTTTGCTTAGGAGGAAATTGAGTGCATTGGAAGGAAAAAAAATGTACATTTTCAAAATCACTTGCTTTCCAAGTCTGTTACTAGAACTACATCTCTGGATTCAGAAGCCAAATATTTTTTTATCATCCCAAAATCCCACCCACCCCAAACCACCCCCCTTCCCCCCCACTTCCCAGAGCTAAATACAGGGTATAGTTATAATAATCATATTCTAGCTAAAGATTATACATAATATAAAATTAACCAAATTCATAATGTGCTTTAACTCCCCTTTAACATAAATGCATACAAAGTACTAACACTAAAATTAATAACAATATCCCTCTAAAATCTACTCATAAGCTAAATGGAACTTTTTAGTCCCATATTTATTCTGAATATAATCTATCCATCTCCTCCAAACTGAAATATATCTTTCTTGTGAATGATCCTTCAAATAAGCAGAAATCTTAGACATTTCTGCAAGATTCGAAACTTTAAACACCCATTCTTCTATTGTAGGCAAACTATCCTTCTTCCAGTATTGTCCCACCAGTAACCGTGCTGCTGTTATCAAATTCAACATCAAATTGGTTTCTTTAACATCACAATCTACAACAATACCCAATAGAAACAATTGCGGAGAGAACTTTATCTTTCTCTTAAAAATCTTTTGAATGTTCCACCAAATTTTAACCCAAAAAGCTTTTATATTTCTGCAAGTCCGCCACATAGGAAAATAGGTGGCTTCTAAACTACCACATCTCCAACATTTAGACTGTAAGTTAGGATACTTCCGGTAGTGCTGCCGTGCCGAATGGCGGCGTTTACGCCCAATCTTGGGAAGCGTTAGAGCGCCCGGAGGCAGCGAAAATCAGCTGTCCCGTGCTGCTGAAGTCTCTCCCTCGGGAGAAGAGGGAGAGGCGAGCCTGTTTGGGTAGAGGTAGAGCTCCTCTGTGATTCCCCCAATGCCTGGGGGCTAACGGAGTGGGTTCCCTCGGAGCCCAGGTTTTCTCTGCTGCCAGGACGCTTTCACTCCACAAAGGAGTGGAACAAGATGCAACAACTACATCTGCTGCTTAGATGGGATTGTGAGTATTTTTTTTTCTTTGAGAAGCAGGCAGAGCAAAGCAGGAGGATTTGAATTTTCAAGTTGGATTTTAACTTTAACTCAGATTCATTATCTTCTTCAGGTTTTAAGCTGACTGAAATGGAGTAAAAATGGCGCTGGAAAGTTTCTTTCTTGTGTGAATTGACTGTTTTGGAAAATTGTTATATTTTGCAATACAGCAAGAGATATAATTTGCAACTGATTCCATCCAGTACCGGACTTTGTGTATTTGAAAGTTTGTTCTTTTTTTATTGCAGGATAAGGAACTTTGGGAGAAAAACTTTTATTTTTTCTCCCTTCTCCTTTGTTTTTTTTTTCTTTTTGAACTTTGATTCTGCTGGGTGAAAGAGGAAATTGAAACTTAAGAGATGGCTGCGAGGCGTGGGGGAGGCCCTACAATTTCTAAAAGTGTTATTTCTTCACCTTTACCACCAGCCGCAGGGCAGACTTCGACGAAACCTACAGTACAACCACCTTCCCCCCCACCTCCTGCATTTACATTGGCAGACATTCAGCAAGTTGTGATGCAGTCAACACAAGTAATAACACAAGTATTATAGCAAGAAATAAAGGAAACAAAGGAAGAATTTGTTAATCAAAACAATCAAATGAGGGAGGATATAGTGTTTGCACTCCAGGGCTTGGCTGCACATATCGAACGCCTGGATATTCATGTGGATTCAGTTATGGAGTATGTGGAGAATTTGGAAAATAAAATCATCAGTACTGAACAGAAAATAGACAGAGTAGAGGTTAAAGTTGATAGAACAGAAGATGAACTTACTATATCACAATATAAAAATGTGGAGTTTGCATTGCGCATCAGAGGCCTTAAAGAGAATCCTAAAGAAGATTTGGAATGGGAAGTAGCACAAGCAGTGGCTCCTGTCTTGAAATGTGAACCTGAAGAATTACTTAAAGAAATGGATAAGACATTTAGGGTTAATTCCTGGATTGCTAGGCAGAAAAATTTACCTAGAGATGTAGTGATTTACTTTTCCAGGAGATCAACCAGAAATTCTATTATCCAGGCTTTCTATTGGGAAAGATTTCAAATTGCAGGTCAAGATATTATAACTTTAAAGGAGATACCTCCAAAAATTCTCAGAAAAAGGAAAGATTTCGCTTTTCTGTCCGATGAGCTTAAGAAGCGACAAATTCAGTTTAGATGGGAAATACCCAATGGAATTGTGGTGAATTATGCAGGGACGAGGTACAGGTTGGACACAATTTTAAAAGCAAAGGATTTTTATACTAAGGTCCTTAAAGCAGGCTCACCACCGTCTCCTCGAGTTAAAAGAACAGAAGCAAGACAAGAAGATAAACAATTGAGTGAAGGGGCAATGTCATTGCCTCTTCAGGAGATGCAGCAGGCTGAGATTATGGAGCAGAGTTTGGTGTTAAAGGAGGACCTGAAAGAACAGAGGATGACTAGGGCTGCATACAAGCGTATGGAAAAAGAGCAAAAAAGAAGCTTGTATCTGGTCCAACTACGCAAGATGCGGCTGTTTCAGAGCCTGTGGGAGGAGCACGTCCGAAGAGAGCAACAGGTGATCTTCACGCTATGTTCCAAAGGCTCCTGGTCACCAAAGATGGTGAAGTTCCTGACATGGAATGTTAATGGCTTAAATTCACCACAGAAAAGAAAGAAAGTATTTTATTATTTGAAACAACATAAAAATGACAGTTTGCTTACAGAAGCCAAATATTGAACCAGAAAATAATTACATAACCACAGTTGTTATGCGGTTGATATCATTTTCCTTGGAAGTAGGCTTTTAAATGGAAAGCTGTCATAGTTTATATAAATTTATGCCAGGCACTGTCCTCTGTTGCTTTTGTCCAATACTATGAGCAAGTTAAACTTCTGAAAGTTGATGTTTCCACTGTTTATTCTCCCAGGTGAACATTCTTACCATACTTCACCTGTACAAAATAATTTATTTACAAACTGTTTATAATTTTAAATAGCCATGTTCTGTTTTCAAGATATCCATCTTTTATTCATTAAATAGGCTTCTTACCACCTGCAGTCAGCAGTTAAAAGAAACATATTTTATAGATGACTAAGTTAAGGGACAACCATGTAAATGATTTTCCAATGATTGAATGATAGCAGCTTGGAAACGTAATTCTAGAGCAGGGGTGTCAAACTCAATTTCATTGAGGGCTGCATCAGCATTGTGGTTGCCCTCAGGGGGCCAGGTGGGTATGGCCAGGGTGGGCGTGGCCTACTGGGTGGGCATGGCTAGAGTGCGTATGGCCTACTGGGTGGGCATGGCCAGCTCTACATCGTTCTCATCAAGGGTGCCTATGGGGGCCTGGGCAGGAGTGGGACAGATCTGAGGGTCTCTGGCAGAAGGAGGGTCTCTGGGCCAGGGCCAAGGCAGTGGGGGCCGTTCCCTCACTGTTTCCAGGATGGCTTCGCGGGCCACATGAAACCACTTCGTGGGCCGGATCCGGCCCCCGGGCCTTGTGTTTGACATGTCTGTTCTAGAGTTTTTCAAAAGCAGTTTGCATGATACAATGAGGAGAGCAACAAATGGGTAAGATTTTACAGTACCTACATCTTTTGAAATGCCTCAACAGATCGCTTTTGTTTGCTTGTCATGTTTACATTTAATGTCTATTTCCATATGTTAAGAGTCTGCTTGTGCTATAAAATGACATACTAATTATCAAATAATGTTTTAGCTAAGAATCATAACTTTTAAATACAGTACAGACTGATTAGAGAATATTATGTCTTTGTTTTGACATGACAGCTGCTGAAGCTTGGTGTTCTTTTAACATTAAGGAAAGCTCATGAGCCAACAACCGACTGACAGTTTCCATTTCTATTTTTTTAACAGACAGAATAGCCATGCTGAATTTCCCACTTGTTTTGTGGATGCAAATATTTTAATAATAAGATTCAAATTCTAAATTTTTGTCTTGAAATCACTACAATTCAAACTACTAAGTAAGCAGCTGTCACTGGAAATAGGGCAGACTTTTGCCAATAATGAAATTCCATTCTCAGAAAAATGACAACTAAGACAAGTAAGATAACATAAATATTCCCAAAGTTGACAGTTACAACTGCCCTAGAAAAGGAGAGGTTTTATTGCACAACAGTGTTTACCAATGACAGCAGAATGATGAAAAGTGCATTTTAAAATACCATTTTAGTAGCTTGGATATAACCATAAATCAGGAGTACAGTCTATAGACGAACCATATTGGGAGTCCTCCTAGACTCACGGCTCACCTTGGAAGACCACATAGGAGCTGTGACTAGGGGGGCTTTTGCCCAGGTTCGCCTGGTGCGCCAGTTGCGGCCCTATCTAAGCCAGGATGATCTATGCACGGTCACTCATGCGCTCGTGACCTCTCGACTAGACTACTGCAACGCTCTCTACATGGGGCTGCCCTTGAGGACCACCCGGAAGCTCCAACTGGTACAGAATGCAGCCGCGAGAGTTGTGTTGGGAGTCTCCCGATACTCCCACGTTACACCTTTGCTCCGTGAGCTGCATTGGTTACCAGTTGCCTTCCGGGTGAGATTCAAGGTACTAGTAATGGTGTTCAAAGCCCTACATGGCAGGGGTCCGGAGTACCTTAGGGAACACCTGCTGCCGGCATCGACTTCCCTCCGCCCTGTGCGTTCCCACAGAGAGGGCCTCCTCAGGGTGCCACCGGTCAGAGAATGCTGACTGGTGGCCCCCAGGGGGAGATCCTTCTCTGTGGGCGCCCCGGAGCTATGGAATCAGCTACCGGTTGAGCTCTGGACGGCGCCCGATTTCGCTCCTTTCGCCGCGAGCTAAAAACATAATTTTTTGAACAAGCTGGCCTGGCCTGATGAGGGGAGTGGGGGGGTGTTTGCTATTGTTATTTTATTGGGTTTTTAAGATGTATTTTTAGTATATGGGCATGTATTTAATTATTTTTTAACTTTTGTAATCTTGTATTTTTATTCTTGCCCTGTTCACCGCCCTGAGTCCTTCGGGAGAAGGGCGGTATAGAAATATTATTAAATTAAATTAAATTAAATATTGGGATATATCAGGTGTGAGTTACCTGAAGGCCATCTCTATTTTCTTCTTTGCTCCCACATTTTCACAACTGAAATTTGATGTCAAATTTTGAAAAAAATAAAGAAAACCTGGGCTGAATGCAGTGGTGGGATTCAGCCAGTTCACACCAGTTCAGCAGAACCAGTAGCTAATTTTTTGTTGCCCAGACCCGGGATGGACTTCCGGAAGTGGCATCCACACAGAGAACCAGTTGTTCACATATTTGAATCCCACCACTGTCTGAAGGTGCTGTTAGCACATCACCACCATAATCCCTTTAGCCCTTGTGGTTGTAAAAGATTTTCAACTGGACATCTGCATTCATTCTCATTCTCATTCTCATTCTCTGAATTATACAGTTTCAAATGACTACCAGAACTGAGCAAATTTGTATGCTTATTTTTTGAATAGAGATCACATTAACAGTGGCTTGAACTGGGGATAATGTAAATCTTTTTGTAATACAGATATTATAACAAGAAGAAGGCTCATCGGGCAAACAGGCTGTGATGAATGTTTATGTTCTTCATCTTACCTGATACTTTCATTTCTGCACACATTATCTCTCTGCTTGTCCTGCCTTTCTCTCACTCTTGCCAAAGGTGCCTCAAAACATTTTTTTAAATTAACTTTGGGTCATGAAAAGTGATTTTGCATTAAAATGGAACTTGAAAGTGAAGCAACTGTCAAAGTATCGTGCCTTTCTGATTCTTGGACAATTGTTGAGTGCCCCAGTTCTGTTTCTTTATTAGCCTTTACAGCTGCCAGCCAGAGAGAATAGTAAGTTTAGTCACAGCCTTGCTTGGAGGCCTCTAATGCCTAGCTGATTATGAATCAACTGTCCAAATATCTTATTAGGAATCTGAGGAGTGATTATACAATACCGCCAAAAGCATTGTCATGTTTTAGGATACTCTCAGTATTAGTTTCAACATAGGTTCCCTGAGTTCTGTAATACATTATTTTTTATCTAAGAGGCCATGCTGTGGCTATATAATTTCAGTTTTTGTTTAAATTGGGTGAGTCATTTGTTGCAGCTTTTCTTAAATGTAAATGTATAACTTAATATAAATAATATGTATTGACCTTTTTGGGTGTCTATTTGGTTATGAAAGATTAACAATCAGGCCTTAAATAATAATTGGGCAGTGTAGTGCTTAAGCAGTTAAGACACTGGGGTTGTCACCTAGAAAGCCAGCAGCTGAGGTTTGAGAGCCAAGCTCCATGCAACAGGGTGAGTGCCTGTCCTTGGCCCAGCTCCTGTGAACCTAGCAGTTTGAAAGCATAAAAATGCAAGTAGATAAATAGCTACCACTTTGGTGGGAAGGTAATAGGGTTCTATGATGTCATGCTGGCAACATGACTGCGGAAATATCTTGAGACAGTGCTGGCTCAATGGTCTTGAAATGGAGATGACACTGCCCCCTATAGTCAGCAATGACTAGTGGAGTAAAATCTGCAGGGACTCCTTTACCTTTTTTATTTTAATAATAATCATGATCATAATCATAATCATAATAATTTTAATACTTAATGAATAATAATATTACTAAACAAGTTGTGCACCTTCAGCTCTTGGGGTTGATTCTGTAAGACATGATTCCAATTAAAGTTCAGTGCAAAAGTTGCAATTGCTAATCTGTATTTCAAGAATTAGTACATCTTGCAATTATTCCTATTTTAGATTTCCTTTTTTAGCTCATTGTATTGTTTTATTCAGATAAATTACTTGTATAAATAATTAAATCCCAAGTTAGATGATACATGTTGCACATATTAAATATGAAAAGAGAGACTCTCTTGTGGTTTCTTATTAAGATATTGTCTATTAATTTTATTCTTAAACATCTAGCTCAGATACTAATTGTATCACTTATATTGCAAACATCCTTGTAGACAGTGCCAAGAAATCTTAAAATGTGGCATTAGTTTTCTCCAGTGAACCTTAAAATATTTTCTTGAATATCATTCACTGGGGTACCAATATGTCTATCTATCTGTGAACTTTTAGTAAAGCTACTAATCCACTTTTATCATGGGTTCATAAATTCAGTAATGTTTCTACATGCGTAAGTTCTCTTTTTTAAGTTGAAGCATTCCCGTTCTTCAGTTGTACTCTCCATTATTCTTAATTACCAGGTATGGGAAATGAGAGGTATGATATTTTTTTAAAAAATTTTTTTTATTGGTTTTATATAAACATATATTTAAATAAAAAATAAATATAAAAAACAAGACATGACATAAACAATACAATCAACAACAAAAATACAAAAAGAATACTTAACTTCCATTATTCCTAATCTTTCTAATCATTTTCAGGTGACTTCCTTGAATCCCCCCTATCTGCGTTTGTTCGTTAATCCTCATTAGCAATTTCTATTTCATAATTTTAAATCATATTTAATATCTACCTATATTTAATTTCTTATCATTTAACAATCATTATTTCATAATATCCTTAATACTAAACATTAAATTCTAAAACTACATCCTATAAACACCTCCATTTCAAACTAGTTGGTATAGCAATATTTCTTCAAATAATCCTTGAATTTTTTCCAATCTTCTTCCACTGACTCTTCTACCTGGTCACGGATTTTCCCTGTCAGTTCAGCGAGTTCCATATAGTCCATCATTTTCATCTGCCATTCTTCCACCGTTGGTATTTCTTGTGTCTTCCAATTCTTAGCTATCAAAATTCTCGCCGCTGTTGTGGCATGCAGAAAGAAAGTAACATCTTTTCAGGGAATTTCTTTTCCGACTATACCCAATAAGAAGGCTTCTGGTTTCTTAATAAATGTATTTTTCAAAACTTTCTTTTATTCATTATAAATCTTTTCCCAGAAATCTTTTACTATGGGGCAAGTCCACCACATGTGGTAAAAGGTTCCTTCTACAGCTTTACATTTCCAGCATTTATTATCATGTGTATGATAAATTTTAGCAAGTTTAACCGGTGTTAAATACCACCTATACATCATCTTCATCGTATTTTCTTTCAAAACATTACATGCTGTGAACTTAATACCCTTTTTCCACATCCTCTCCCAGTCCTCCATCATAATGTTATGCCCCACATCATTAGCCCAATCAATCATCACTGATTTCACTTGTTCATCTTCCGTGTGCCACTCCAGCAATAAATTATACATCTTGGAAAGATTCTTTAATTTTGTATCTATCAGTAACGTTTCCAATTTGGATTTCTCTATTTGAAAACCTCTTTTTTATCCATTTTATACACTTCATTCATTTGGTAATATTGAAACCAATCATCAACATTATCTTTCAACTGCTCATACGTTTTTATCTTAAATTGGTCTCCTTCTTGTACCAATATATCCTTATATTTCAGCCACTTGGTTTCCATATTTGACCTTTTCTGAGTCTTAGCCTCTAGTGGTGAAATCCACCTGGGTGTTTTACTTTCTAACAGGTCTTTATATCTCATCCACACATTAATCAATGACTTTCTAATTATATGATTTTTAAATCCTTTGTGGACCTTTATCTTATCGTACCATAAATATGCATGCCATCCAAATACATTGTCAAAACCTTCCAAATCTAATACATCTGTATTCTCTAACACAAACCAATCTCTCAACTAGCAAAAAGCGGCAGCTTCAAAATAAAGTTTCAAATCTGGCAGGGAGAAGCCCCCTCTAACTTTTGAATCTGTTAATAACTTGAACTTAATTCTAGGTTTTTTCCCCTGCCAGATAAATTTCGATAATATGGGTCTTGTCAATTAAAGAATGCCACCTGCTGAGACTCAGGAAATGGCACTTGCCTTGTAGAGTATTATTCCCCCACCTCCAGAGATTAGATTGGCTCCAATTCTGTTATCTTTTTGAAAACATAGTTTTGATGTTCAGGGCTGAGGGTCAGAAATGTCAGTTAGAACCAGTGAGATGCTTGTATTGGGGGTTGTTTTGTATATCTCACTTGCTATTAATGCATTTATTTTGCGGTTGATATGTTTATTCTTGTTTTTAAGTATTGCTAACCACCCCAAAAGGGACGCGGTGGCTCAGTGGGTTAGGACGCTGAGCTTGTCGATCAGATGGTCAGCAGTTTGGCGGGTCGAATCCTGAGTGCCGCGTAACAGAGTGAGCGCCTGTTACTCGTCCCAGCTTCTGCCAACCTAGCAGTTCGAAAGCACGTAAAAATGCAAGTAGAAAAATAGGGACCACTACGGTGGGAAGGTAACAGCGTTCCGTGCGCCTTTGGCGTCTAGTCATGCCGGCCACATGACCACGGAGACGTCCTTGGACAAGCGCTGGCTCTTTGGCTTTGAAACGGAGATGAGCACCGGCCCCTAGAGTCGGAAACGACTAGCACGCATGTGCGGGGGAACCTTTACCTTTACCTTTTAACCACCCCAAATCACATAGCAGAGTTGAGCAACCAACCAACCAACCAAACAAACAAACAAAATCACTCTCACTTGTAAAGATTTAATTTCTATTCCCACATGTAACAAGATATAGAAGACAGTATGAGCTCTCTCAACTAATTCTTACTAAGGGATGGGTAAGCATCAGCTATACATAAAAAATATTCTTACCACAATGTAACTTATCTGGTTTCTCAAGTTACTGAGCAAATGCCAGCAAACTATGCCCAAGTGTTGCCTGCTATAGGCCTTGTCTTTGGCAGAAGGCCCACTGCCTGAAGCTAGGACCAAGTCACTGTTTATAGACCCTATTAATTAAGAACAGTACAAAAATATGGGAAAACCTCCAGACAATCTGAATCTTCAAATAGATTTAAAGTCCCAGGAAACATAGGTCAGTGCAATGTATTGGCCAGTTCCAGGGGTTAAACTACTACCACTTCGGGCATTTATTCCGCTTTTAGTATTTATTCAATAAAATCCATTTTGGCATTTGACCCTGCCATGAGCTTATTGTCTAAGGAACTAATTCAGTTTTTAAACAATGAATTAAAGAATCTGCTTGGTCCTGGCTAGCCATGGGTGGCAACAATTCTGCCTGCCACAAAAAATGTAAGCGCAGAACCTGCACTAGTTCTGAACCATAAAGGCTTTGTAGATGTACAGGTGTAGAAAATATTTAATAAATCAACAAAGCCAAATATTAAGCTATGAAAATAAATTCCTTGTGAAATTGATAATTAAAAGGAAAAGCACAAAAGCAACAGTTGCATACAAAAATTTCTCCTCTCCACAAATACTCCCTACCTCCTTCCCTATGATACGGAAATCATATCCCTAAGATTTCAGAACACATTTAAATATGATGGCAGAAGTGATGTTTGAAAAAGAAACATGTGCTTAGCTTGGGGGGGGGGGGTGAAAGCCCTAATAAGCAGACATATACATAGAATGAAGGCTATTGCTAAGCACATTGATTTGTGCTTTAGATTGTAAGCCGCCCTGAGTCTTCAGAGAAGGGCGGGATATAAATGGGATTAAAAAACAATATTCCTTCTCCTTTCTTCAATTGCATGCCATTCTCCTTGGGAAGACTCATTGCTGCATTGCCCAACCAAGAATTTTTTTTTAATATCAGATATTGGCCAGGCATTCACCTGGTCAGGTATAAATAAGGCAGGTAACCTTTGTTCCGTAGTTCGGACCACGCTATCTCCTAATAAAGGCTCTTGCACACCTGATGTCTGTGTCTCACCGATCCGCAAACCCGACTTAACAATTGGCGATGAGGGTGGTATCCTGCTTCGAGAGGCTGTAGGACACCCCACAGGGAGAACATCCGCCAGGAACCCATCTGAAGTCAGAGCAGGAACGGTTGGATCAGACGCAATGGCTCAGGTCGGTCAGACTCCCGTTGTCAATAGCGCCCAACCAGAGGAATGGGAAGCCTTCGTGGGGCAGCTGGAACTTTATTTAAAGGTGAACCGCATTATGGAAGACGGCATGAAAGTTGCTGCCCTGTTCAGTACATGTGGAAAGGACATTTACAAACTGGCGGTGGGTCTGTGTTCACCCACGGCCATTGGCGCGGTGAAGTATGATGATCTCATCAACAAGCTGAATCAGCACTTCAACCCGCACATGTCTGAACTGGCATGGAGGTACCAGTTTGTAAAGAGAGACCAGCTGCCAGGTAAATTGGTATCGGCGTCATGGCCGCAGTCCAGCAGGCGGCTCGCCTTTGTAATTTTGAGAACTTAGAAAAGAGGCTGCGAGACCGAATCGTCTTCGGTCTCAGGGACCAAAAATTGAGGCAGAAATTGTTTGCCAAACCAGGACTGACCCTCAAGGAAGTACAGGAAGAAGTACTGGCCTGGAAGTTAGCGGAGAAACCAGAGCTGAGTGAATCTAGCCGTAGCAGCCAGGGAAGCACCATTCATCAGATGCACGGGGCCAGAGAAAGCAGCGAGGATGGACTTGCGGCAGAGGTGGACGCGCTACATCGCAGAGCAACCCATCCAATATAACAATTTGTTCACTTGTTTGAAGATAAACAGAAGAATATGACCCTGAACCAGGAAAATGAAAAAGAAAGAAATATGGTGCACATATACTTTCTTTCAGAAACTTAGCCCCAATCCATTCATAGTCCCTTAAAGAAAAATGCCTTTACGGGACTGTGAATAATAAAAATGACATCTTTATAAAGCATACAACAAAATTATAACTACAAATAAACAACATATTAAACAGTATGAAACAATATAGGTTCATAAAGAAATGGAATACCAAAGGAATAAAAAGGAGAATGTATTGGAAAGGAAATTAATAAAAAATTTAGAAATGAAAAAACTCTACTGAAAAATTGAAACAAAAATAAAACCATATAAAATGTAACTATGAGCAAAGTCCAATAAATTGAATAATTTAAACAAGTGATAAATAGAAATGGCTAATATGATCAGTCTCTAGGCAATAATATAAAAGCACACAAAGAATGCAATTGCATGGCAATATAATTAAATATAAAACAATATAATAAAAAATGGAAAAAGATATTTAATACCATAACTCTAAAGATAATATTCCAAGCATGGATATACAGAAACATTTGGCTATAGTAGAAAAAAATCATTAATTATACATAGAACAGGGAAAAATACATTCAGTAAAGTTACAGTAAGGTCTAAGAATAAAGGATTAATTATATTCTGTATATATAAGATGCATATTTAAAAATGTAAAATATCAGAAATGAACAATATATCTAAAATTCAGTTCATCCTCTACTTTTCTTATATGTGTTTTATTTCCATTTTATTCATTCATTTATTTTTCATTTGCATATTTGAGATCAGAGATGCTTTTATGCTTTTAGGCAACCTTGGCTCTTTTATAACTCGTGGAATTCAACTCCAGAATTCCTGAGCCAGTCATAAAAGAGCCAAGGTTGCCTACCCCTGCCTCTCAATATGGGAGACACAAAATAACTCATCATAGATCTTCCTTGATGTCTCCACGTAGGAAGCAGTTTCTATATCATATTTATTATAAGAAAGGCAAGTAATTCTTGTTGGTTTTGTTTTTGGTCTGCAAACTGTACTTTAAAAATATGTTTTTTTTTTTAAATTTGAGGGTCATTACAGTCATCAGATAATATCATGATATCAGTGAATGATCAAGGTGAAATGTTTTCAGCTTTTTTCTTCTTCTAGGGAGCTTTAGGAAATAATAATAATAATAATAATAATAATAATAATAATAATAATAATAATAATAATAATAATAATAATAATAATAATAATAATAATAATTTAATTTTTATACCGCCCTTCTCCCGAAGGACTCAGGGCAGTGTACAGGGCAATACAATAAAATACAATATATAAAAGTTAAAAAATATTAAATACTACAGCCCAATTCAATAAATTAATACAATAGATAAAATAAAATAAAATAAAATCCACGTAACCTTCCCTTCCATTCAAAATGCCTCCCACACAGTTCTTTTTTAATGCCAGGGACTCACCGGCGGGGGGGGGAACGGGAGGTGGGGGGGAGAAGAGTCACCCCACCCCAGTCCCGAATGAAAGAATAACCCACGAATCCAATCTTTTTCCGAAAATTAGGATGGGGGAGGGGAAATTAAAGAGGTCGCACTTTTTTTTTCTTTTTTTCCCCTGGTGGCAATGCTTTCTTGAGGTTTAACTCAGCCAGCCTGAATGTCAATAAAATAGGTTGAAAATGGCTACTTGCCATTTTGTAGGTGAGATATAAAATACAGACTACATCCCATGAGTTGTCTATTATGAAATCTTGCACATAAAACTGTATAAACAGCACAAAGAAAACCTGCACATGTAGACTAGAAAATACCTTGTAGTCCTAGTATTAAATTGATTTACAGATCCATAAACCTGAATATCTTTCAGTGAAAATACTTTTGTCATAGATAGTGATTTAGGTAAATGAGCATAGATTGGTGAAAATTGCACATGAATATACCATATGTTGTTGCACTACTGTAAACTGCAATCTTCAAGATCATAGCTGAAATAAATCTCATAATCGAATGAACATAGAAGCAATACATTACCCCTCTGCTCCGCGAGCTGCATTGGTTACCGGTTGCCTTCCGGGTGAGATTCAAGGTACTAGTAATGGTATTCAAAGCCCTACATGGCAGGGGTCCGGAGTACCTGAGGGAACACCTGCTGCCGGCATCGACTTCCCTACGCCCTGTGCATTCCCACAGAGAGGGCCTCCTCAGGGTGCCACCGGTCAGAGAATGTTGACTGGTGGCCCCCAGGGGGAGATCCTTCTCTGTGGGCACCCCGGAGCTATGGAATCAGCTACCGGTTGAGCTCCGGACGGCGCCCGACCTTCGCTCCTTTCGCCGCGAGCTAAAAACATACTTTTTTGAACAAGCTGGCCTGGCCTGATTAAGGGATTGGGGGGGAGGGTTGTTATGGTTATTTTATTGAGTTTTAAAGATGTATTTTAGTATGTGGGCATTTATTTAATCTTGTTTTAACTTTTGTAATCTGTATTTTTATTCTTGCCCTGTTCACCGCCCTGAGTCCTTCGGGAGAAGGGCGGTATAGAAATAGTATTATTAATAATAATAATAATAATAATAATAATAATAATAATAATAATAATAATAATAATAATATATTTCTATGTATTACAGGAACAGGAGGCACCACAATAATTATAAGTTCCTGAGATGCTAAGGGAGCACTCTATGATTGTTAATTTTAAAAATATATCACTTCATAAACAAATAATTCTTTTCCTAAATTAACAAGTTTAGCACTACATTTGCAGAAGCAAATTTTATTTAATTGACATGGCTGCAGAGATAAAAAATTGCAACTTAAATGAATCTTCACTACAAAGCTTCACAAGCTGCGATTGTTCTTTTAGCAAGCATTAATATCATAGTTTTGGCTTATCCTGTTCTAACACGGATTCTTACAAACTGATGCTCTTCAGATGTATTGGACTACACATCCTATACGCTGGCTCAGGAATTCTGGGAGTTGAAGTCCACGAGTCATAAGGGAGCCAAGGTTGCCTACCTCTGCGCTAGGCCAGTGTGGTATTTTGGAAGTTCAATAAGTTAGGTGGATATCCCTAGGTAGAGAGCTGTTTAAAGTGTTCCCCCTTCCACCACAAAGAGACCATTTGATACAGGATCTAAAATTACCTAGCCAGTGTATCAGCAGTGTTTCATTTTTCATAGTAACTTACCAATAGCTTTAGAAGCAAAAAGGCAATTATTTTAGTGATATTACTGCATATAAAATCTGGATTTTGGTAGGACTCATTCAAACGTATTTTTGTTAATTTGTGGGAGGTAACACTATGCAAGGTAACTTCAAGCAGAACAAGCATCATTGAATCATTTAATACAACTTAAATTATCTTTTTTTTACATCCAATTTGTAAAACTGTTATGTATTGGGCTCAATTGTAACACCATGTGGTAAGCTGGAGCTAGCTAATGGCTGTCCAGCAACTCAGACTCCCCGTCTCCAGTGCTGCTATTGGCTAGCAACGAAGGTGGGATCTTGCTTCTCCGAAAGAGCTGAAATTCACTAGGGGAGAGGCAGTGCACGCCTGGTGGGAAAAGACATTCCCCCCCATTCGGTCGGCTAGCCAGACATGCTAGCGACCACGTGCAGAGTGGATCAGTACCTGGGCATCGGAGAAGCAGGATCAGAAGATGCAGGAACCAGCCAAGAAGATCTGAAGAATGCCTAAGGTCAGAAGGCTGCGAGAGTTCAATATCAAGCATCTGAAGGGATGGCCATCCTACTTGTCCCAGGTAGAAAGCTACCTCTGGGCAAATCAGGTCGCAGAAGATGGGCTGAAGGCCACCACACTGCTCTGTGTGTGCGGCCCAGCCACATTCGACCTGGCCAAAAATCTGTTCACCCTGACACCACTGGAATCAGTCTCCTACGCTGAGCTTAAGAAGAAGTTAGGAGAACATTTCCAGCCAAACATGTTGGTGATTGCTTGGTGTTACAAATTCAAACAGCGAATGCAGAAGCCTGGTGAGACCATGTCAGAATACATCGTGGCCTTGAGGCAGGCCGCACGCCTGTGTAAATTTGTGGATGTTGAAGAGCGACTGCGAGACTGGCTCGTCTGCAGCCTACGAAACTGAACACTGCAGCAAAGACTATTTGCTAGACTGAATTTAACCTTCACTGAAGCCCAGGACAAAGTCATGGCAGATGAAGCCACCGGGGGCGCAGTTCAAACAGTCCAGCCTGCCAAAATGATGAAACACGAAGAAACAGTCCACCATGAGGATGCCAAACGCTTAGAGGAATAATCAGAGGAAGAAGATGCCGAAGTCAACAAGCTACACAAGCAGCCCGATGCACAGCACCACAGCAGCAAGCAACAAGAGACTCCTTACAAGGCAGTTCTCTTACCTAGATGTAAAGGTTGTGGCGGCAGCCACCAATGCGCTGATTGCAGATTCCAGTCAGCCACGTGCAGGGCCTGCGGCAAAGCTGGCCACATCACAGCAGTTTGCAGAGCTCGTCAGAGGGACTGGCCACTGAAACACCAGTCGGAAGATCCGACCAGGAGAGATACCGGGGCTCAGGGACCGTTTAGTGTGGGGTTTTGTAAAAGCCGCAGAAGTGTATGCCGCACCAGGACCTGACGCCCCCTCAAACCAAAATTTAAACTTCAGGTGGAGCTACAAGGCGTCCCCTGTAAAGTGGAGTTGGACACAGGCTCAGCTGTCTCCATTATTTCTGTGGACACATTTAATTTCGTGTGCAGTCGCAGTAGAAAATGGGCCAAACTAAGGCCCTCCAACATAATTTTAACTGATTTTCAAAACGCTAAAGTCAAAGTTAAAGGGGAAGCCACCTTGGCTGTAAAATTTAAAGGGTTTTATGGGCCCCTGGATGTTATAGTAGTAGGGGGCCAGAGAATGAGTCTAATAGGACTCGATTGGTTTGATGCTTTAGGCATTCAAGTAACCGGTATCAACTGGACACAAGCTGCAAATCTAATGTCAGTTTGCGAGGACTTTGCAGACTTATTTGATTCAGCCCTAGGAACATACATAGGCCCGCCTATTTCATTCAAGCTAGATCCCAGCATGGTTCCCATTAGGGTTAAGCCTCGAAGAGTCTCCTTTGCCCTCAAACATAAAATTGACACAGAAATAGACAAGCTTGTAGAACAACCAAGCTTTTACAACCAGTTGATGGTGGGGAGTGGGAAACTCCTATAGTCACACCACTCAAGGCCAACAGAGAAATTAGAATATGTGCAGACTATAAATGTACTATTAACAAAGCCCTTAAGCAACACGCATACCCTGTCCCAGTGGTGAACCACATTTTAGCTTCTTTGCAAGGGGGCACTATTTTCGCAAAGTTAGATTTGGCACAGGCATTTCAACAATTACCCGTCAATGAGGCCACAGCCACAGCTCAGATGATCGTGACTCACAGGGGGGCTTTCAAAGTGAAGCATTTACAACTTGGAGTTAGTGTTGCTTCAGGCATTTTCCAGAGTATCAAGGAACGCACACTTAACGGCATTCAGGGTGTTTGCCCTTATTTTAATAATGTACTAATTGATGGAGAATCTACAGAGGTATTAGCCAGCAGGCTCAGAGCTGTCCTACAAAGGCTGTGTGAAGCAAGCCTCAAATTAAAAAAAGAGTAAATGTAGTATTGGGTTTTCTTCAACTGAATTTCTGGGATTTCGAATTGATGCTAATGGTATTCACCCTGCTGAGTCCAAAGTGAAGGCCATTCAATTGGCTCCTAGTCCTAAATCCAAAGGAGAGCTACAAGCATTCTTGGGCCTCCTCGATTTCTACCATGCATTTCTGCCTAACAAGGCTGCATTGGTAGAGCCTCTTCACAGGCTCTTAGATAAAAAAGCTCCATGGAAATGGACCAGCATTCACGAGAAAAGTTTCTGGGACCTAAAGGCACTATTGTCAGTTAAATCTACTGTAACTCATTTTAGGGGGTCTAAACCAGTCTGTTTAGCATGTGATGCATCTCCTTATGGGGTGGGGGCAGTCTTGAGTCATTTAGAAAAGAATGGAACACAAGTCCCTATTGCATTTTATTCAAGGACACTGTCCTCTGCTGAGCGTAACTATGCTCAAATTGACAAAGAGGCCTTAGGCATTGTAGCAGGAATTAAAAAATTCCATGACTATTTATATGGCAGGGACTTCACAGTCTTTACAGACCACAAACCCTTGCTGGGACGCTTCACAACAGACAAACAAACTCCCCACATACTTTCCCCAAGAATGCTGAGATGGTCTAGTTTTCTGTCTGCATACATATTTAAGCTGGTTCACAAACCCAGCAAAGAAATGGGCCATGCTGATGGCCTGAGCAGACTCCCACTCCCACTAACAGAACCAGACCTGACCCCTGCAGCCAGAATTCTGTCCATTCAGGACCTGCCAGAATTTCCCCTCCACGCTGGGGACATAGCTGCAGAAACAGCTACTGATAAAACACTTAGTAGAGTGCTTTCACGGGTACACACGGGGTGGTTAGATAAAAACCCAGGCTCTGAGTTCCAGAGTTACTTTGTTAGAAGACACGAGCTATCAGCTCACAAGGGGTGCATCCTATGGGGGAACAGAGTCATAATTCCCTCATCACTGAGAGATAGAGTTTTACAGTCACTATGTGAAAGCCATCCAGGCATTGTCAGAATGAAAGCTTTAGCAGGAAGCTACCTTTGGTGGCCAGGTCTAGACAAGGACATTGGGGCACACGTACATGGATGTTATACATGCCAGCAATCAAGGCCTGAAATGCCACATGCTCCAGTTCACAGGTGGGAGGAGACGCACACTCCCTGGTCTAGAATTCACATAGACTATGCTGGGCCTTTTCAGGGGCAGCTCTTCCTCATAGTAGTAGACAGCCACTCCAAATGGCTTGAAGTAATCCCAGTTGCAAACATGACTACTGCTAGGACCATCCAGGTGCTGAGAAAACTCTTTGCCACACATGGGTTGCCAGATGTCTTAGTTTCAGACAATGGGGCCCAATTCACTGCTGCTGAATTTCAGGGCTTCCTAAGAGCAAATCTCATCAGACACGCAACGTCTGCCCCTTTTCACCCATCCTCTAATGGTCAAGCAGAACATATGGTGAGGACCATGAAGGAGTCACTTAAACACATAGTAACAGGGGACTGGCAGATTTTTTACTTTGTCAGCATTCTATGCCCTGCGCTGCTACAGGCAAAAGTCCTGCAGAACTACATTGGGGGAGGTGACTGATCACTAAACTGGACAGGTTGCATCCAGACAGAGTGGCAGCAGAAGCCTCTTGACCAAACCCCCCAAGGGGGCTGCAAGTGGGCGTTTGGGTATGGGTCAGAAACTATGGACATGGGAATCTGTGGGATCCTGGTAAAATTACCAAATCATCTGGCCCTCTCTCTTATGAAGTGGGGCTGGAGGGAAGGCGAGTCATCAGACACCACATTGATCAACTCAGAAAACGGTTTCCAGAATGGCCACTAAGTGAGGACTACATCATAAGTCCTTCCCATAGTCCCCAAACATGCAGCCAAGCCAGCCCACACATGGACTATCAAGACTCTTCCTTCATAAGAAATGAGGAATTGGGCGTAGAGGAGGGGAGTCCAGAAGTGCAATATGGATCCCCTGACGGAGCAAGCCAATGAGATTTTAACAACCACTGTGCCAACTCTGCTGAACAATCTGACTCTGGGGTGGGCCAACCCGGAGAGGCCAGCCAGAGAGCACCTAATTCCTTTGACTCAAGTGCATTAAGGGACACTGGTTTGCCTGGCCCGATGGGTAAGCTGGTAGACCAGAAAGTGACAAACCCTGAGGTATTCCACAAGGGCACGCAAGCCTCCTACTTATCTAGCAGATTATGTTGCAAAATAAAGAAACTATGTTGTCTGTACTGTTGACTTGTTGCTGTACTGAAACAGTAATGGAACTATGATGTTAACTGTCTAGTGTGCTGTTAATGGAAGCCTACTCATTTTGGTGTTAAAATTGTGTAACTTGCCTAACTGTTGCTATGATATTAAATCATGTAACTTGTATTGTTTTGCTAATTGTTGCTATGATATTGTCTGTTCTAAGAGGGGAGGGGTGTTATGTATTGGGCTCAATTGTAACACCACATGGTAAGCTGGAGCTAGCTAACGGCTCTCCAGCAACTCAGACTCCCTGTCTCCAGTGCTGCTATTGGCTGCCCCTAGGCGGCAATGGGTTGCTTTAAACCTATTGGCTGCTGCCTAGGGACCAGGCTATAAATTGCTGCAGGCTGCAGCCCAGTTCTCAGTTCAGATCCTGCAAGCAAATAAACATGACCATTGCTGAACTCACTTGCCTCGTATCCATTCCTGCGCAATGAACTCACTACACAACAAAAACCTTATCAGGAGCACCATGCCAAAAAACAAACAAACAAAGCAAAAGAAAACAAAAATCTTTAAGTTAGCTTTGTGTGATATATGTCTGAAAAAAAGTTATCTAAGAAATAAATGGTTTTAGAGAAATGCAAAATCAGTATATGAAAACAGAATGTAAAAAATGTAAAAAAGTATGTAGTCTAAGTTTGGTCTGTAATGAATATCAAACAGTCCATTAAATTCCCCCTCTATTGTAGCTGTAGCAGCTTTTGTTTTGACTCTGGGAATGGAAGCCTTTTATAACCCCCTTCTGTTTTTAATTTTAAAGACAGGGATTTCCAGATCAATACCTCACAGTACAATCCTACTTCCATTCAGAGGTAAGCCTTGCTGAAATCAGTGGATTTCGGTGGATTTATTTCCAAGTAACTCGCTTTAGATTATTTTGCAACTTTAGGGCAATCTACTAAATGCTAGCATATCTTACACTTGCAACAATCGCTTAACATTAACATCTGTTTTTCACACACACACACACATGCACACAAACACACATACAGAAAGAAAGAAAACATCCAAAGAGAATAAAGAACTCATTTGCTTGTTTTTCTGCTACATTTTGTTTGTATACACTTTAAGATTCAAATGTTTGTATATTGTTTCACAACTACTTTGCCATCAATAGACAAGTATCTTAAAGGAAAATGTGTCAATTACCATAACAGCACCTCCCTGAACAATTTTTTTTAGAATCCAGGTCCATTTATTTTAAAAAAAATCTTCATGTGATATATCCCAACACTTTACAATGGAAAAAGTAAGCAGAAGCCTTCACAAACACAACACTTCGAATATTTGAGTGGACAGGGAAATGGGAGGACAGTTTGCTGTGTTGTGCAGAATAAGAGTCACATGTAGTCCAAATGAAATTAACTTTTATGAATCATCTGGGGTAAAAAAAACCTGCAAAATTATGAACAATGCAACTCAGTGAATTGTGGGCTGCAATGGAACAAAAGATATTAATAACATACAGTAATTCCTAGAATCCATAACATAATTGCCTTGCTGTGTTATGTTATATGTAGTCCAGAGAATTAATCTATACAAACGCACCCATAGGGAAAAGCATCAGCCCATGTAGGCAACTTCTGAGAATTATATATCTTTGTTGTTGTTAGTTGCGAAGTCGTGTCCGACCCATCGCGACCCTATGGACAATGTTCCTCCAGGCCTTCCTGTCCTCTACCATCTTCTGGAGTCCATCTAGGCTCACGCCTACTGCTTCAGTGACTCCATCCAGCCACCTCATTCTCTGTCGTCCCCTTCTTCTATTGCCCTCAATCTTTCCCAGCATGAGGCTCTTCTCCAGTGAGTCCTTCCTTCTCATTAGGTGGCCAAAGTATTTGAGTTTTAGCTTCAGGATCTTGCCTTCTAAAGAGCAGTCAGGGTTGATCTCCTCTAGGACTGACCGGTTTGATCGCCTTGCAATCCAAGGAACTCACAGGAGTCTTCTCCAGCACCATAGTTCAAAGGCTTCAATTCTTTGGCGCTCAGCCTTTCTTATGGTCCAGCTTTCACTGCCATACATTGCAACTGGGAAAACCATAGCCTTGACTATACGCACTTTTGTTGACAGGGTGATGTCTCTGCTTTTTAGTGTGCTGTCTAGATTTGCCATGGCTTTCCTCCCAAGGAGCAAGCGTCCTTTAATTTCTTGGCTACAGTCCCCATCTGCAGTGATCTTGGAGCCCAGGAAAATAAAATCTGTCACTACCTCCATTTCTTCCCCATCTATTTGCCAGGAATTGAGAGGGCCAGATGCCATGATCTTGGTTTTCTTAATGTTTAGTTTCAACCCAACTTTTGCACTCTCCTTCTTCACCCGCAACAAGAGGCTCTTTAGTTCTTCTTCACTTTCTGCCATTAGAGTGGTATCATCTGCATATCTTAGGTTGTTGATGTTTCTTCCGGAAATCTTAATTCCAACTTTTGATTCATCTAGCCCTGCCTTTCTGATGATGTGCTCTGCATATAAGTTAAATAGGCAGGGTGACAGTATACAGCCTTGCTGGACTCCTTTTCCAATTTTGAACCAATCAGTGGTTCCGTGTCCAGTTCTCACTGTTGCTTCTTGGCCCACATATAGATTTCTCAAGAGACAAATAAGATGGTCTGGTATGCCCATCTCTTTAAGGACTTGCCAGAGTTTGTTATGATCCACACAATCAAAGGCTTTAGCATAGTCAATGAAGCAGAAGTAGATGTTTTCCTGGAACTCTCTAGCTTTCTCCATAATCCAGCGTATGTTAGCAATTTGATCTCTAGTTCCCCTGCCTCTTCGAAATCCTGCCTGTACTTCTGGTAGTTCTCGATCCACATACTGCTGGAGTCTAGCTTGTAGAATTTTAAGCATTAACTTTACTAGCATGAGAAATGAGAGCAATGGTGCGATAGTTTGAACATTCTTTGGCACTGCCTTTCTTTGGAATTGGAATGTAAACTGATCTTTTCCAATCCTGTGGCCACTGTTGAGTTTTCCAAATTTGCTGGCAAATTGAGTGTAGCACTTTTACTGCATTGTCTTTTAAGATTTTGAATAGCTCAGCTGGAATACTGTCACCTCCACTAGCTTTGTTGTTGCTCAGCTTTTCTAAGGCCCACTTCACTTCACATTCTAGGATGTCTGGCTCGAGGTCAGTGACCACCTCATTCTGATTATCAGGGATGTTAAGCTCATTCTTGTATAGTTCTTCTGTGTAATTTTGCCACCTCTTCTTAATCTCTTCTGCCTCTGTTAGGTCCCTGCCATTTTGGTCCTTTATCATGCCCATTTTTGCATGAAACATTCCTTTCATCTCTCCAATTTTCTTGAAAAGATCTCTGGTCCTCCCTATTCTATTGTTTTCTTCTATTTCTTTGCATTGTTCATTTAAGAAGGCATTCTTATCTCTTCTAGCTATTCTTTGGAATTCTGCATTTAATTGGGCATATCTTTCTTTTTCTCCCTTGCCTTTTGCTTCCCTCCTTTCCTCAGCTATTTGCAAAGCTTCCTCAGACAGCCATTTTGCTTTCTTGCATTTCTTTTTCTTTGGGATGGTTTTGGTTGCTACCTGTTGTACAATGTTGCGAACCTCTGTGCATAGTTCTTCAGGCACTCTGTCTATCAGATCTAATTCCTTAAATCTATTTGTCACCTCTACTGTATATTCAACAGGGATATGATTTAATTCATACCTGACTGGCCTAGCGCTATATATCTTAGGTTGCTTCAATTGGTTTTCAAGTATTTTTGTATGCTGTGCATATTTTCTCTACCAAGTAGTAGTGTGCAGTCTAAAGACATAGAAGTAATTCCTAAAAATATACTATTTTTTTAGGATTTGACCTAGAATATTCCTACTTTGTTTATTTTAGAAATGAAAAATTGTAATTCCGCATTCTATACTATTCTCTTCTCCAGATTAATTTTATATGTTTTCTCTATCTCTTGACTTTCAGATATACTTTTTTTTAATAAGGGGCAGCTTTTTATCTGTCTCTAAACTCTTTTTAAAATAAATCAGAATAGAGAGTAGTAGGTTCAATTCATTTCTTAATTATGCCTGAACATTAGCTGACTGAAAAGTTCCGAAATTTTATTTAAAAGGAAAAAAAATTTTCCTGGCAAGTTTTTGACTGACAATATACTGTCAAACTGTAGTTTCTTTACATGTGCAGCAGGATATAAAGTTTAGAATGTGAACTTTAATAGGTTTAAACTTGTGTTTTAAAATATATTGAATGTAGATGCAGACTTTTTTTGAGATCAAACAATCTTTGTTCCCATTTAATCTATTCTGTCTAACCAAATTCTCATCTTCATTAGCTGTGGTTCAAACAAAATCCAAATCCTTTTTTAAAATGGAATGTCACCGTGTGTTTAAATTCAAGCACATTTATTAAATCATGAGATAGTAAAAGTAGCTCATTATAGTTCAACACTTCATAAATGTTCTTCAACTCAACGTGACTACTATATGTATCACTTTATGTATAACACTTTCTATATAACACTTTATTTGTGTGAGCACCACTGACATTCCAAGTAAGCCCTCTGAAGTGTTTCCAACCATAGATTTTGTTCCTCTAGGAATGGAACTGATAGTTCATAATATAAAAATGTGATTTATGTTGGAGAAGGCTTACTTAGAATTTTAAGTTTCAAGTTTCAAGTTTTATTTAATTTGTATACCGCCCTTCTCCTTGGTAGGGACTCAGGGCGGTTCACAGGGCATATATAAAAAAGACAATACAAAAATTAAAAAAGATTAAACCCATGCCCAGTTAAAAACCGGGACAATTGATTTTGCTTTGTGCAATAAAATAAACAGTAAGTTGGAGTAAGTATAAAAATAAAATTGAAATTCGCAATTCATTTGAAACAAACACTGAAAGAGGCCAAAACTATACATTTTTTTCACAAGCCTGTAATCCTGGAAAAGATTTTCACAATTTAGGAAGTTACTGCAGGGACTATCAAAAGTATGGGCATGGCATATGAACCATCTCATGTGATTATACGTATTGTAAGGGCTTTCTGCTTCATTGGCTTTATATGTGCACCCTGGTATTATCAATGACTACACAATAGTTACTACATAAGTAGCTCATAAGGAGAAATCGTGCTTGTTTTCAGAGCAATGCTATATGTATGTTATTCAAAAAAAGAAAAAGTGCTATTCTGCTGAATGGAAAACAACCCTAATCTGGAGCAGCTATCTTATGAAATGTTATCATAAACCAATTGTAAACCTTCAATTTCTAACCAATGCTGATAAATATTTTTTATGATATAGTTTTGCATATTTGTGCAAAATGATTCCATGACCACTGAACTGCATCCTTCTCCTTAGACTTTTCTTTTCCCTACTAGACTCCCATTTCCCTATACAAAAGCCAGAACAATGCTTTATTGGTCTCAAATGGTTGCCTTAAATACACAGCCTCTATCGTTATAACTCACACAGCTAACTGGGTCTTACAGCATCAAGGAAGATCATCTTGGTCTTCTCTGTGCTACTTGGAAGTTGAGGTTCCTTTTGACAATGCACTGCATTTGCATGGTTCCACTAACTAGAACATGAAATTGTCATAGTTGCCATAGCAACAAAGAATTCATTGCAGCAGCATTGTCTCCTCTTCTCTGGCTATTCTGAAGGCATGGACCCTGTTGTCTTAGCAACCAGACTTTATCATTTTGATATCTTCATCTTCCAGTATATTTTTTTCTTGAATTTGGCCTAGAAGACTGAGAAGTCTTGCTGCTGCTTATTTTGGGAGACAAAAAATATATCTAACATTAAGCATATTCTATGTTCAGATAGGTAAATGAACACCAATCCGTCATACTGAAAGCATCTTGGCAAAGAGGTTGTGCATTTGATCATTGATACAAGAATTCTGATAAGCTAGAGACAAGACCTTTCTGATTATTAAATTATTCACTAGTCCATTTTTTTTAAAAAAAAATCTTCTAATTATATTGGAATTTAATTTAAAATATCAGACATGGGATGGTAAATTTACCAGGGTATTTGGTTTCATCACTTAGCCAGACATTTGTGAAAGATAAATTGGGATTTTAAAAATTGCTCTTACGGAAGAAAAAGGCTTTATTTGGCAGACATCAGCCTTTTCCTTGAAATGATCATTCTAATATTTATTTACAAATTGTGATAGATATGCAAAAGCTTTTGCAAAACAGTTGCTGCAATGAACTGGTTTGGAAAAGTATGGAGAAATGGTCTTCTATTATACTACTAATGAGGTGATACTGTAGGAGGAGATACATAACTGGGATGATGCCAATATGCAATATCCTTTTACCTTTCAAACATACCTTGTTTCTCCTATGAACAAAATTCATTTTTTTTAAAAAAAATCACAGGCTATTAAAGATTTTTGAAGTCTTTAAAAACAATTGTGTGGATTAGGTTTATTAAGTTTGTGACTACTTCTGACATGTGAATTTTCATTGATTGATCAGCCTTGTTGAAGTCAGCTAGGACATTTTTCCTTTGGAAAACTAGCTATGTTCCTTGTCTTCTTTCATAATATTAATTTTTATTCACTTGAATGAAACATGTGGAGAAGCATATAATATTTTGTTTATAGCTGCTCTCTGGTGGTAGGATTCTGAATGAATAGATTGTTTTCTGAAAAAATAGCCTGGCTTTCCAAATTTTGATGTGTCAGGAGACTAGATGTTTTAAATTCCCTTGTTTTCAAGGAACATCCCATGTAGTGAAAATCAATGAGTTGAATCCAGTCTTAATAACATTTTATATCCACTTGTGATATAAGTTATTCATAACAATAAATGGCAATTATTGTCTTATAATTTCAATGATTTTGCATTAAATTTGTCTAAGTCTGAATAAAAGAAGAACACTTAGGTGACATGGGTAGTGTATAAATTTGATAAATAAATAAATATCTTAGACTTAATTTGATTTTTTCTGTTTTATGTACAATTCAGGTAAATAGATGCTCAGACTTGGCTTCTGTTATTTATATGTTATATTCACATAGCATTTACCAATCTAGGCTACAGTTCTGTATTTTCATGAAGAATCCTATCTAACCACTCAAACCTTCTAATCAGCCTAAAATATAAACAGGTAAAGATTTCTCAAATTAATTTCACTCTTTGTTCAGCAAAGCTGACTTTATGGAAACTCATATCAGTTATGTTGGATGAAAGACTAATAATCTACTTAGGAGTTCATAGTCCACATTCAAAGAAATTAAGACTGAGATTAGCCTGCAAAGTATTTCCCTACATGCTTTTCAAATAAATGAAACAAAAAATCTCTGTAATTTCAAGATAGCATTGGATATTTCCCTCTCAAACATCTATAAGCAGATATTCATGAAGACAGTTTATCAGTTAAAACAGTCTAGCTTCAAAAAGATTAAAGTCCACATTGATTATTCTTAAGTGCAAAATGCAAGTGCAACACAAAAAGTGCATAATTTAGCCATTTCCTTGTGCAAGTAGACTTTGTCATGATCATGTTTGATGGAAACAAACACGGTTTCTAGGCAGTATATTCTTCATTTGACAGTTATCCCGTAAGGTATGCTGAGCACCATTGACAAGATCATTTGGAAGATCATGGAGATGTGGATAGCATTTGTGTCTGTTCTTTAAGGTATTCATATTCAAGGTAGTCAAATTGATTAAAATATTTTTGTTACTGATTAAATATCTGTTAGTGTCATTGCTGATTTCTGTGTGAATAGTAAAACATAAACATAAATCATCTGAGTTCTCTCTACCTTCTTTAGAGTTAATACAAACCCATGGAACCCTTTTAGCTACAGGTAATAACTGTTTCTTCTACAGGAATAGTCTTAATAATTTCCATTATTTCTTTCACTTTACAGTTTGTGAAAGTATTGCAGGATAAACAGTATGTTTGTTTATAACGCTGTGATTTGAATTGCTTGGGGCTATATGATAGCTCTCTGGTGCATTAAGATATAGAAGTGAGAAGATGGAGAGTTCCTAGTCCTGTGTGCATAAATCATTTTTTATGGATCAGCATATAGAAAATACAGTTTTTAGACTGATAAGCATCTGCGTAAACTTGCTTTTAAAAATAAATACACAACTTTTTAAAAAGTTAAACCTATTTTTTTTCTACAAGTTTTTCAAGCTCACATGTTCCATATCAAATTGTTATAAATTATATTGCAAAGAAAATGAGCCTTTGAAGATTGTTTAAAGCATCAAAAACTTAAGTGCACTTTGTCTTCTCTTGTAATTATTTTCAGAGATGTAGTGTTCTGTATTCTGATAGCCACAGGGGAAACATATGAAAATGACCTTTCAATAAACAACTCTTGAGTAGTTTTTGTATCATTCAGTGGTGCATTTTCTTGCTGATCATTTTTTAAAGTTTCTTTCTTCTATTTAATAGATGAAAATCTGTAGGATATTTTTCAAAATTTTTGTTCTGCAACTTTAAAGGGACTTCTTGGAACTTTTAAATATATTTGCAATATATAATATTTAAAAACTTATTTATTTGAACAATCTGGCCTGGTCTGATGGGTTTGGGGTTGGATTTAGTTTTAACACAGTTTTATTATTGTATTATATTGGGCATAATTATTTAATTCTTTTTAACTCTTTTTTAACTTTTGTATTTACATTTTGATATTTATTGCCCTGTACACCGCCCTGAGTTTTTCGGGAGAAGGGCAGTATAAAAATTTAATAAATAAATAAATAAATAAATAAATAAATAAATAAATAAATAAATAAATAAATAATATGAAATATATAATCACAAGCACATTGATTAACTTGGACTTAATTAAACAATCAAATTTTTAACAGCAATCTCATTATTTAAAAATTTGTGACAGAAGTTGCTTTTTTCTTTTCTTCATATTGCCTCATTAGTATACTAGTGGAGCATATCAGCACAATATACAAATATTGCTTGTTATTGTATTATTAAAAAAGGTTCCGTTTGCATGGTCAAGTTTCAGGACTAAATGTGAATGTGAATGTGGGAAATTATTTTCAATTTCAAGAGAGTGGATTCACAAATTTAAATAAGGGTATATTTACAAATGCCTACTCTCTTAACTTGTTAAACAGTGAAATCCCATCTATACTTTCTGCATAATATATTGTTCAACTTATTGTATTCCTAGTTATGGAACATGAAATAAATTATCTCACCTCCATCTCAGTAATGAACTAGTAAGCCCTCACATTAAAAGATAAGATAAATGATAAGAAAAGATAAAATACAAGATAAGATAAAAGCTAATCTAATCTAATCTTTATTGTATATATATATATATACACACACACACATACAGTATACATATACATCATATACATATACATTTATATATATATATATACACACACACACATATATATACACATATATACACACACACACATATATATATATATACGCATATATATATATGTGGATCCTTGGTTTTTCGGGTTTTTCCCCGCGTAGAACTAAAGGTGTGGGCGCAACGTTTCGACGGAGTCCCAGCCGTCATCATCAGGCTTTAGCTTCCTTCTTCTGGGAGAAGCATGTGGCTGTTAGTTCCTCTTTTTTAAACTGCCAGAGGGGGTGTGTTCTGTGGAGGTGTGCTCTGATTGGGTAGGGGACCAAGTGTGTTCTGATTGGGTGGGAGTGTGTTTTGAATGGTGGGTGTGTTCTGATTGGGTGGGGGGGTGTTCTGAGTGGATGGGCTGGTCTCAGCTGCCAGCTCCAGAACTGAGCTGGTGAGTTGTGCTGCTTTTGTTCGGCTTCGTGTTTGTGGTGGTGCCATGTTTTTATAGTGGGTGTCAGTTTGCTTATTGTGTGGTTTGGAGGGGTTTAAAGTGGCTGATGTTGCAGCTGTAGTTAGGTTTCTGTTTTGTGGTTGTGTGTCTTTATTGTTGTGGGTTCGGATTTGCTTTTTGAATGGTTGTGTGGTGGTGATGTCATGTGATGTTATCATGAGTTTGGGTCTGGTATCATTCTTGGTGGTTGGGCCTCGTCTGTCAATCAAGGCGGGTTTCCAAATGGCTGGTAGACGAGAGGTATCATCTCGTGTATTCATGCTGTGGGGGCGTTTTTCTACCTCAATGGCTTCTCTGATTATTCTGTTGTTAAAATGTTCAATTTTGGCGATAGTTTTGGTTTTTTTAAAATCAATTTCATGTCCCGTGGCTTCATATATGGTAAGGTAAAGGTTCCCCCGCACATGTGTGCTAGTCGTTTCCGACTCTAGGGGCCGGTGCTCATCTCCGTTTCAAAGCCGAAGAGCCAGCGCTTGTCCGAGAACATCTCCGTAGTCATGTGGCCGGCATGACTAGACACCAAAGGCGCACGGAATGCTTTTATCTTCCCACCGCAGTGGTCCCTATTTTTCTACTTGCATTTTTATGTGCTTTTGAACTGCTAGGTTGGCAGAAGCTGGGACGAGTAACAGGCGCTCACTCTGTACAGGAAGGTGGTGTAGAGAGAGGTGAGGATGGCAGAAAAGATTATTGGTAGTTCACTTCCATTTTGAATACATAGGAGAAAGAGGAAACCTGAGAATGCACAAGGTTGATGCTATATGGAACAAAACTGTGGCTGAATCTAGATGTTCTTCTTTGGATACCACAAAGCCTCCTCCCAAAAGGTAACAAGGAAAACAGGTCATGAAGAGGATGTGTAGCATCTCAGACAATCCTGGAGACCTTGCTCAAACATCACTTATATGCTATGTCCTGGATGGAAGGAAGTGAACTACCAATAATCTTTTCTGCCATCCTCACCACGCTCTACACCACCTTCCTGTTTGAAGCAGTAATGTTTCCAAACCAGACAGTAATGCAATATGACAGGATGCTCTGGATCATCCCTCTTTAGAAAGTGGTAAGGACAGGGGAAGGAAGATGTACTTTTCTCATGAGACATAGAAAATGCAGGTGCTGCTGTGCCCACTTCACCAGTGTCTCACTGTTGAGCAACCAAGCTAGCCTACTTGTTAGCTGCACACCCAGAAACTGACGCTGCTAACCACCTCCACAGGTGAATCATTAATATACAGAGGTTTGTGGCTTTGCCTGCCTTTTCTAAATTGACAATGATCTCTTTAGTTTTTCCTATATTTAAAATGAGGCTGTTTTTTTTCCACCAAACCTCTACTTCTTTGGGGTAAGCACCCTCACTGTCATCTTGAATAAGGCCCACTACTACTGTATCATCTGCATACTTCACAATATGGTTGGTGGCAAACTTAGAACAACAGTCGTAGGTCAACAGGGGGAACAAAAGCGGACTTAGGACACAGCCCCGAGGAGAACCTGTGTTCAAGAAAATGGCATTAGTTTTTCCTTCCCTTAATTTCTTGTTTCTATTTTTCTTTGTATTTTATATATTAAATAAATATAAAAATCTACTAGATGCTGTGGAACAATTGTATTAAATGCCAAACTGAAGTCAACCAACAGCATACACACATGAGTGCTTCTTTCGTCTAAGTGCACCAAGCTTAGAAGGGAGAACAAAATAGCATCCTTTCTAGAGCGATTTGCATGGTAAGCAAACTGAAGCGAGTCAAATGCTGGAGGGAGGCTGGATACAATGAGGTCCATTATCAGCCTCTCAAAACATTCCATAATGATGGATGTAAGTGCAACTAGATGATAATCGTTGAGACCCATAATTGTAGACTTTTTGGCACTGACAAAACAGTGGCCATCTTAAAACACAATGAGACCACTGCCTGCTGCAGTGAAAGATTGAAAATATCTGTAAGAACACAAGCCAACTCATCTGCCCATTCCCTAAGAACACACCCAGGGATATTATCTGGGCATGATGCTTTCTGAATGTTAACTTTCTGCAATGTTTTCCGGACAGAGGGAACATCAAAGCTAAGCACTTGCTCTTCAGAATGGGCACAGTTTTCCTTGCAGGGGTGCTTTTTGATGCCTCAAATCTACCAAAAATTGTTTTTCAGCTTGTTTAAAAAGTCTGTGTCACCCTTACCACACAATGGAGTCACCTTATAGTCTGTAATGGCCTAGATGCCTTACCACAGACACCTGGTGTACATTGGGTCCTGAAAAAAGTTCTGAACTTTCTGAATGGACTTGCTTTGCTCTTTTTATGATGCTTTTCAAATTGTCTCTAGCTGTTCTGAGTGCAAGCGTATTGCTGGATTTTAAAGCCACATTCCATGCTTTCAACATCTTGCAAACCTCTTATGTCATCCATGGTTTTTCATTAACGCACACAACCATGTTTTTAAGGACACAGACATCCTCAGTGCACTTTTGAATATATGCAGGCACAGTGGTGGCATACTCCTCTACATTTATATGTTGGTTATCTGTTGCTGCTTCTTTAAACATGTCCCAATCCATGCACTCAAAGCATCTTGTAATGCTTCTATGGCTCCCTCCACCTAAACCCTTACCTCTTCATTTCTCTCTGAGTAATAAAGTTTTATATGCTGGGATAAGCAGCACTGAGAGATGGTCAGAAGAGCCCATGTGAGGGCAAGGGATAGCTTTGAATGCATTCTTGATCTTAGAATAAGCAAGACCCGGTGTATTCCCCCTTCTGGTTGCAAAGTTTACATATTGATGGAAATGGGGGAGAATAGCTTTCAAATCAACTTGATTAAAATCACCACTACTATAAAAGCACCCTACAAGTAAATAGTTTGTAAGTTACTGATGGTATGATAGAAAACTTTCAGGGCCTCATCTTTGTTTGCACTAAGAGAAATATACGCAGCTATGATAATGATAACAGAAAATTCCCCAGGCAGATAGAAGGATCTGCATTTGATAATCAAAAACTCCACATAAGGGGAGCACAAACTTGAAACCACCTTGGCATTATTACACCATCTGTCATTTACATAAACACAGACACCCCCTCCATGGGATTTGCCACTAAGAGCAAAACTCCAATCCAGCCGAAATGTTGAGAATCCCACCAAGCTAACAGTGCTATCTGAGACAGAGTGCTTTAACCAGTGGTGGGATTCAAATATGTGAACAACCAATTATTTGTGTAGATGCTGCTTCTGGAAGTCCATTCTGGGCCTGGGAAACAAAAAAATAGCTACCGGTTATGCTGAAGGGGTGCAAACCAGCTGAATCCCACCACTGGCTTTAACCAAGTTTCTGTAGCAATGATGACACAGCAGTTTTTCATCTCCTGGTTTGTTATTACCTCTAGCCTCATGTAAACCACTTTTGGCTCTAAGGAGTAAGCATTAGCAAACAAATTAGAAAGTAGCGGCTTTTAGCCTAGTTGTTAGTCCTCCATGTTTGGCATGTTTTCTCTTTCTGTCACACTGCTTCCTCTTCTGAAGATGGTCAGTGTCAGAGGGAGACTTCTGTCCTGCAAAGGCTCCCACTCCCCCACTGCCTCCGCCACCCAAAATGCTGAACACAATGCTGACTCCGCCTCCAGCTGTTTCCTCTCTTTCCCCAGGTACCTCCAAAGATTGATTTGACAACTCATCCTCTGGGCAAACTGCCAGCACTTTTGCTGCTGACTCTTTCCACTGAACTAATCCAAGGCAATGAAGACTCTCCAGAAAAGCTTCATCGATAGTTCCTCTCTTGCTAAATATCTCCGTATCCAATATGGACTGGCGGTCATATAACAGTTTAACAACACAATTCTGCTTTCTTGTCTCAATTTTCAAAAAGTCACTCAATCTGGGTGGCTCATTCATTTTTAAAGCTCCAACATTTTGGAGAGCTGAAGCAGCCACAGCCAAGCAAGGTGGTGCCATTTTAGAAAAAAAAAAGACAAAACTGAATGCAAATTCAACATGAATTATTCAGATACTATATGGCTGTTGTCTAGTGTTTCAAATTGTCACTTTAAACTGTCTTCCATTTTTTGGAAAATTTCTGGTGAATTCTCAGCTGATCAACAGTGTTGGTTGGCCGCTTAGGTGGATGAATTTCAAATAAATACCACTGTAATTGGGGATTCTACCTGAAATGGAGGCATGGAAAAAGAGATTGGCTTTCCTGTGGCTCAAAAATAATATTCATATTGACTCTTTTAAATATATTATTCCAATCAAAAATTAAAAAAAATGTTTAAATGTGTTAAAAATGTTAAATAGCGGGTTCTTTGGTGCAGGAATGACGACGTGAAGCTGAGTACAAGGTAACTCATAGTTTATTTTGTGCAGAAACTGTACTGGGGAACAGGCTGCAACTAGTCACAATATATAGTTTAGCCCCTAGGTGGCAGCCAATAGGTTTGAATCAACCATTGCCACCTGGAAATAGCCAATTGCAGCACAGGAGACATGTAGTCTGGGTTGCTGGAGAGCCATTAGCTGCTCCAGCAACCCACCTGGTATTCTTCAAGAGCCCAGTACATAACACCCCTCCCCTCTTAGACTAGACCAGGGGTTGGCAACCTGAAAAAGCAAACGAGCCACTGGGAACCAGTTCCATCACACATAAAAAAAAGTGGGAGCCGTGCGCGTGCATCCATGCACGCGCATAAAACAGGTCTCCAAACCGCACCTCTGCTCGAACACCAGCAGGTCTCGACACGGGTGTTCGGGCGGAGCTGCAGATAGGAAAATAGACCATCTCAGCATTCTTGGAGATAGTATGTGGGGGGGGGGTTGTTTGTCCGTTGTGAAAAGTCCCAACAGAGGTTTGTGGTCAGTGTATACTGTGAAATCCCTGCCATATAAATAGTCATGGAATTTTTTTATTCCAGCAACGATGGCCAGAGCCTCTTTGTCAATCTGAGCATAGTTGCGCTCAGCAGAGGACAATGTCCTTGAGTAAAATGTTATAGGAACCTGTTTCCCATTTTTCTCTATGTGACTTAAAACTGCCCCCACCCCATAGGGAGATGCATCACATGCAAGACATACAGGTTTAGACTCTTTGTAGTGAGTTACAGTGGACTTTTCAGACAATAGTGCTTTTAAGTCCTGGAATCTTTTCATGTAAGTTAGTCCATTTGCATGGAGCTTTCTTATCTAGAAGCCTGTGGAGGGGCTCTGCTATTGCTGCCTTATTAGGTAGAAATGTGTGATAGAAGTTTAGGAGGCCCAAGAATGCTTGTAGCTCTCCTTTTGATTTGGGCCTAGGAGCCATTTTAATGGCCTTCACTTTAGAATCAGCGGAGTGAATACTCTTAGCATCAATTCAGAAACCCAGGAATTATGTTGAAGAAACCCCAATACTACACTTGTTCTTTTTTAATTTGAGGCCTGCTTTGTGAAGCCTCTGCAAGACAGCCCTGAGCCTACTGGCCAACATTTCTGGGGACTCCCCTGCAATAAGAACATCATCACACTAAGGGCAGATGCCCTGAATACCCTTAAGTGTACACTCCATGATTCCCTGGAAAATGCCTGGTGCAACACTGACTCCAAACTGTAAGCATTTAACTTTGAAAGCCCCCCTGTGAGTCATGATCGTCTGAGCTGCTGCTGTGGCCTCATCAACCAGCAATTGCAGATAGGCCTGTATTAAATCAAGTTTAGCAAAAATAGTACCCCTTGCAAGGAGGCTAAAATATGGTTGACCACTGGGACCGGGTAAGCGTGTTGCTTGAGGGCTTTATTTAGAGTGCATTTAAAGTCAGCACAAAATGGACGTGGTGGCTCAGTGGGTTAGGACACTGAGGTTGTCGATCATATGGTCGGCAGTTTGGCGGGTCGAATCCCGAGTGCCGTGTAACAGAGTGAGTGCCTGTTACTCGTCCCAGCTTCTGCCAACCTAGCAGTTCAAAAACACGTAAAAATGCAAGTAGAAAAATAGGGACCACTGCAGTGGGAAGGTAACAGCGTTCTGTGCGCCTTTGGCATCTAGTCATGCCAGCCACATGACCACGGAGACGTCCTCAGATGAGCGCTGGCTCTTCAGCTTTGAAATGGAGATGAACACCGGCCCCTAGAGTTGGAAATGACTAGCACACATGTGCGGGGGAACCTTTACCTTTACCTTTATAGTCAGCACAAATGCGAATTTCCCCATTGGCTTTAAGTGGAGTAACTATAGGAGTTTTCCACTCCCTACCATTAACAGGCTATAACACTCCCTGTTCTACAAGCTTATCGATTTCAGAATCAATTTTATGTTTTAAGGCAAATGGGACCCTACGAGGCTTAACCCTGATTGGAACTATGTTGGGATCTAACTTAAATGAGATAGACAGGCCTGTGTATGTCCCTAGGGTTGAATCAAAAACATCCACATATTCCTCACATACTGACGTGTGGTCTGCAGTTTGTGTCCAGTTTATGCCAGTAACCTGAATAGCTAAGGCATCAAACCAATCGAATCCAATGAGACTCGTTCTCTGGCCCCCTACTACTATTACATCCAGGTGCCCCAAAAACCCTTTAAACTTTACCAACAAAGTGGCTTCACCCATAACTTTAATGTGAGCATTTTGAAAATCTGTTAGGATTATATCTGAGGGTCTTAGTTTAGTCCAATTATTACTGTACCTACACACGAAGTTAAAAGTATCTTGAGAAATAATTGAAAGTGTCAGAGTCCAATTCCATCTTACATGGAACTCCTTGTAGCTCTATCATGAGCTTAAGTTTGGGTTTGAGGGCCAGTGCGACATACACTACTACGGCTTCTGAAAAAACCCACACTAACCAGACCCTGGACCCCAGTACCTCTCCTAGTCAGTTCTTCCGACTGGTGTTTGGGTGGCTGGTCTCTCTGGCAGGCTCTGCAAACCACTGTGATGTGTCCTGTCCTTCCACAAGCTCTGCACGTGGCTGATCAAAATATGCAGTTGGTGTGAAAATGTTTGCTGCTGCACCCCTTACATCTTGGTAAGAGAACTGCCTTGTAACTGTCCTCTCGCTACTGGCTGTTTTGGTGTTGTGTGTTGGGTTGCTTTTGGAGTCTGTTGATTTCAGGTTTTTCTTCCTCAGAAGATTCTTCGTTGTGTTTGGCTTCCTCAAGGTGGACCGTTTCTTCAAACTTTGTCAATTTGGTGGGCTGCACTGTTTGAACTGCGCCCAAGGCAGCTTCGTTGACCATCACCTCGTCTTGTGCTTCAGAAAATGTTAACTTTGGCCTAGCAAAGAGTCTCTGCTGAAGCGTTCTGTCCTGTAGGCCTCAGACGAGCTGGTCTCGTAGTCGCTCTTCTAAATTTGAAAATTTGCAGAGGCGTGCGGCCTACCTCAGGCCCGCTATGAACTCTGAAGCTGATTCACCCGGTTGCTGAACTCTTTGGTCGAACTTGAACTGCCACGCTATTTCAGACATCTTGGGCTGGAAATGTTCGGTTAGCTTCTTTTTGAGGTCTGCGTAGGAGACTGCTTTGATCGGTGTCAGCGTGAAAAGGTTCTCGGCTAAATCAAAGGTTGCTGGGCTGCACACGCAGAGTAGCGTTGCGGCCTTCAGTCCTTCTTCCATGATCTGATTGGCCCTGAGGTAGTTTTCTATTTGTGATAAATATGATGGACATTCCTCCGGGTGTTTCATGTTGAATTCTCACAGTTTTCCGACCTTCGGCATTCTTTTACCTTTACATTCTTTTTCTGCATTTTCTGGATCCTGCTTCCAGGCTCAGGGAATGAGTCCACTGAGCATGAGGTCGCTAGCATAGCTTGCTAGCTGACCTTGAGGGGGGGGAGAATGCCTTTTCCCTCTGGCGTGTGCTGCCTTTCCCTCCTAGACTTCAACTCTTAATCAATGAAGCAGGATCCCACCTTCGTCGCCACTGTTAAATAGCAGGTTCTTTGGCACAGGAATGACAACGTGAAGCTGAGTACAAGGTAACTCATAGTTTATTTCATGCAGAACCTGTACTGGGGAACAGGCTGCAACTGTATATAGTCTAGCCCCTAGGCAGCAGCCAATAGGTTTGAATCAACCATTTCCACCTGGAGATAGCCAATTGCAGCACAGGAGACATGTAGTCTGGGTTGCTGGAGAGCCATTAGGTGTTCCAGCAACCCACATAGTATTCTTCAAGAGCCCAGTACATAACAAAAAACTTTATAAAATTTTCAAATGACCTCAAAAACTATGGTTACAGTAAGGTATATTACAGTGGTACCAGATTTTTTTTTATTTCTCTGGTATAATCTTCCCCAAACATGACACCCCCCCAAATATATGAAATTCAGAATAACCCAAACAACATAATTATTGCTGAAAATCGTGGAAATGAAAGATCAGATTTAGAGTAATCCAAAGTCAGAGAAATTTGCTGAAATATATTTAACATAGTTTTCCTTTATTCCTGTGAGTAAATAGACTGTAATGGCAATAAGCTATTATACTTTTAGAAAAAAAACTGGACAGAATGAACCTAACCTAATAAATCTCTTTCCTACACTTGACTTTCTAAATTTAAGTGACCTGGTTTGGCCTCCTAATCTGACAGTAAATTCCCTGAGAATATTAGCATTTCACACCTGGAGGGGTTTGAATGACAGCTGGATGCTTTGGGTCTTTGTTGATTCCTTTGTTACTAAAGAAGGTCAAGAAAGGTAAAAATATTCACTTAGTATGAAGCCTGCTTACTGGCATTTCTGATTTACCAGTTATACCTTCAAGCTGTCAGCATAATGTGCTAGCATTTCTTTCAACATCTTTTCAGCAAAGAGTCTTTGAAGCCTGTGAGGAGACTTGTCAATGTGCAGCTATCAGCACAGGCTGGTGCAACAGAACATCTAAGCTTTAAAAAGCACCAGAAGGCTGAAGAGCATTTACCAACCAACCCACTTCAGTAGAAATATCATTTTTGCAAAAATCCATGATTCTCCTCCCTAAATAAATATCCAAAGGTATTTGTTATGACTTAGAACTAACTTGGAGGTACAGTGTTCACCAAATATTTGTGTCTATTCTACATTATAATTACACCTACAGTGGGTTAGGACACTGAGCTTGTTGATCAGAAGGTCGGCAGTTTGGCGGGTTGAATCCCGAGTGCCGCGTAACAGAGTGAGCGCCTGTTACTTGTCCCAGCTTCTGCCAACCTAGCAGTTCGAAAGCACGTAAAAATGCAAGTAGAAAAATAGGAACCACTACGGTGGGAAGGTAACAGCGTTCCGTGTGCCTTTGGCGTGTAGTCATGCCGGCCACATGACCACGGAGACGTCCTCGGACAAGCGCTGGCTCTTTGGCTTTGAAACGGAGATGAGCACCGGCCCCTAGAGTCGGAAACGACTAGCACGCATGTGCGGGGGAACCTTTACCTTTACCTTTTACCTTAGGTGAATAATTACTTTAATTATTACCGATGAAAGATTTGCTTTCAAATTTAAAGAAAAGATTTTACTAATGGATAACAAATTCCCCTTTAAAACCAGTATCCAACCCTTAAGTAGAAATAGTAGCCCAAATATCAATGTAATTTGTTGAACACAAAACATTTCATTGTTTTATATCAAGAACAGAGATCCCAATGTAACCCAGCCATTTTAGGCTACAATTGTACTTCCTGATTATTTCCCCTTTTGGATGGTTGATGGAAGTAGAAGTCCAAGACATCTGAAAAATATCAAATTGCATAACTTTGGTTGGTAAGGCACATTTTAAAATAAAAATGTAAAGTTTCATAGTGTGACAACCAACCAGACAGAATCCCACCCAGATGAATTAATACTACTTAAGTGTAATATTACAGTAACAGAATCTTGCAAGTACATTTCTCTCTCGTTGCTTTCTCAACCCAAGAAATCCTGGAGGGTCCTTTCTGAGACGTTTGTCATATCCTTATACCTTCTGTAGGCTAAGCTGCCTCTTATCTGAAGATTTCCTATCTTTGACTTTTTTCCATGTCTTTCATTGTCACTTCCCATTATGTGATGGAAAAGCTGAAAACTATTCTCCAAAGATGAAACAGTTCTCAAATCAAGAGTTTCCCCTGAGAACAGGATGAATTCGGAGTCATCTAGAACTGCTCAACTTCACCAGAGGCTATAAAAGAGAAGCAAACTGTAATATTTCAGATACATCAACTGAGCAAGGTAGCATCTTACTTTAATATTTTGGAGCTCACACTTTGCATTGATATGGGTATCTGTTTTGTACTGAGGCTTTTAGTTTAGAAAAACAATCATAAGAGCTGTTCCAAGATCTCACTTTACAACCCTCCATACATCATTACTTTCAGTAGAAGATATAGATTGTACATTTGGTATGCAGGGATTCAAAAGAAGTGTTTTAATCATGGATTAGTGGCAGAATGGGAAATACAGTAGTGAAATAAAAACTCCTGGCTTTAAACAGGCCAGAGATATATAATCCACACATTGTCGATGATTCAGTTAAAATCAGTTATGTTTGCTACAGAATGACTGGCTGAATGTAAGCAGATAAAACCATCTTAAACCAGTTTGTATGCATACATACATATATATATATATATATATATATATATATATATATATATATATATATATATATATATGTGTGTGTGTGTGTGTGTGTGTGTGTGTGTGTGTGTGTGTGTGTGTGTGTGTGTGAATTTTAGATTGCTAACAAAGAATTAAAGGCAGACTGATATGCATTTCAAACTTATTTGTTTTCATCAGTCAGCCATACCATTCTGAGATTCGAACCTGGGCTGATTGCACATTAGGCAGTTATTTTAACCTCTAGGCCACAAGCTCTATCTCACTTTGTTAGCTGAGAAGCAAGGGAGATATGTGTTAAATGCTTGTTAACTATTTAGATTACCTTGCTAGGCCCCAAACATGGGACAAATCTTTATTTCCTGTTTCAGCCTAACCGAAGGCCATCGACAGGCAGTAGTCACAACAGTGACAGCTCATATTTGTGTAAATTTTAGATTGCTAACAAAGAATTAAAGGGAGACTGATATGCATTTCAAACTTATTTGTTTTCATCAGTCAGCCATACCCTTCTGAGATTCGAACCTGGGCTGATTGCACATTAGGCAGTTATTTTAACCTCTAGGCATTCAACAAGCATTTAAAGATAAATATTCTAGAACTCTTCTGGATAAGAGAACTTGCCTATATGAATCCAGGAAATTGAAACAATACATCAGATTTTATTATGCTGTCCCTTTTATAAGGACTTTCACGTGAAATATATTAGTCTTTTATTGCTGGGATACCTGGATAGTTGGATGAATTTTATATTATTCTACTCCCTCTGGTATGGACATGAACCATTATATAATTCTTAGAGTAGACAATTCCTGTGCAATACTGTGAAAATAAACAGATTATTCAATCATGATGCGTTGGAGGGAAAGAACTCCTGCAAGAGCTTAATTGCTTTATTAATTTGTTTTCTGTTTTATCTTTGATAATAAATTTTGTTTTATTCAATTTATACTTACTGCAAACAACAGTTTATAATGCATCCATCAATATACAGTAAAATGTCCATGGAATAACAATGAACAGGTTCTACATATGTATAAAGAATTCTATTGTGAAATTAGAGGCATCTTTGTTTAGTTTTCTCTGCAAACAATGCTCCAATGGTATTTAAGAATCCAAATGATTTACATAGGTCAAATACATTTTATGATGCAACAAGGACAATGGAAAAATAAGACCAATGTAATGGATGGGTTAACATGTTTTTATAAATATTTTGAAGGTTAATTTTTAAAAGCTTAAAAAAAATGCTGAATTCTATCCTGCAGAGAGAAAAGATGTCAGAGAGGCCAATATAGCATCAATACCTAAAGCAGGACAAGACATGACTTTAAAAGAAACTATAGGCTGATATCATTATTGAATAAGACAACTAATTCTTCACAACAATTCTGATAGAGTAAAACTATTTTTTGTGAGAATTTATGAAGATCAGTATGGTTTTTTTAACCTAAAAAACAATATTAAAAATGTCTTGGATATTTTGAAATATTTGAGGAAGCATAATAAAAAAACAAGCTGCATTGTTTTTCTCAGATTAGGATTAGGCAACCTTGGCTCTTTTATGACACGTGGACTTCAACTCCCAGAATTCCTGAGCCAGCTGTGCTGGCTCAAATTCTGGCAGTTGAAGTCCACGACTCATAAAAGAGCCAAGGCTGCCTACCCCTATCTTAGATGCAGGAGAGGGCCTTTGACAATTTGAATTGAATACTGAATAGAGACATAAGACAAGATGAGAAGATTGTGATAACAAAGATTATAAAAAGATTAAAGATTTTGAAAAAATAAAAAATGGTGCATTAGCAGGATTTAGCAAAGTGACATAACTTTATCCAGCAACTCAGAAATTATCCAGTGGTTGAATGCATTTCCTAAATAACACTTGGAGGACTCATAGAAGGGCAGATTAAGTTTTACCATATGTGCCATTAAATTAGAAAGATTCTATAGAAGAAACACTGTTTTTTTTAATAAAACTGCATTCATTTAATTTGAGACATTGTTCTGTATATCTAAAATTAAAACATTTTCATAGCAGTGTTCTAGTATCTGAGAGGCTGCCACAGGCAGAAGGGGACAGGTTGTTCACCAGAGCACCAGAGGGAAGGACAAGAAACAGTGTTTGGAAACTGGTCAAGGAGGGAAGCAACCTGGAATTAAGGAGAAACTTCCTGACAGTGAGCACAATCAACCAGTGGAACAGCTTGCCTCCAGAAATCATGGGTGCTCCATCACTAGAAATTTTTAGGAAGAGACTAGACAGTCACTTGTCTGAAATGGGTATAGGTTCTCCTGCTTGAGCAGGGGGCTGAACTAGAAGACCTCCAAGGTCCCTCCTAGCTCTATTCTATTCTATTCTATTCTATTCTATTCTATTCTATTCTATTCTATTCTATTCTATTCTATTCTATTCTATTCTATTCTATTCTATTCATGCATTTCTGAGATATATGTGAGCACATCTTATAATGACACTTTTAGTGCCCATGGTTGGAAAAATGTAAATGAGAACATTTGTCTAGCGTAGCTAGTGGCACTAAACTAAATTCAATAACAGATCTTTTGGGAAATTCCTGTTCCTGCAAGACATATTATATATTAATATAGAGCCACATTAGTCATCTATTTTAATTCTGATAAAGTTAAAAACTTCAGAAATTGTGAGGTAAGATATGAAGCAGCAAAATAAAAAGGCTTAAGATGAGGATTTAAACCAAGGCTAGAATCTTCCTTCAAAGGTGCTTGCATTAATTCACTCACTAAAATATGTAAAATTAATTTCAGGTGGAAATATGTTCTAAAATTTAGGTAACTCTAATTAATAAAATACATTATTTTAATATAGAATTCAAGTAACTCAACTGATTTAATTAATATTATTCACATTACCCTGAATGGAAATATTAATTATTTTGAAATAATGTTTTTTTATATCAAGTATATAAATCAAGAAAAGCTAATTTCAATAAGATGTCTAATTAATATGAAATGGAGAAAACAAATTCAAAAGAAAAGAATAATCTTAACCAAACAAAAAGCTGTCTGAGAAGGACTTCTACATCAGCAGAAAGGAAATCCCCTGGCAGAGTGGAATGGATTCTTTGTACTATTAAATACACTTACACCTCAAAGCAAATCTTTCTAGGGATCTAGAATGGATTTAGTGTCATAGAGAAAAACAGAGGACTCAGATCTGGGCATGTAGCCTTCCCAAACTTAAGGAGAGAGAGAGAGAGAGAGAGAGAGAGAGAGAGAGAGAGAGAGAGAGAGAGAGAGAGAGAGAGAGAGAGAGAGAGAGAGAGAGAGAGAGAGAAAATAACTAAAGATGGGGAAGGAGGAAACTAATGAATTATTAATTAGGTCATAGCTTTAGGGTCTTTCAAGTCTGTCCTAGCAAACAAGATAAACATTAGAAACGTCATCCCTTTGATAATAATAATGAAAGAAAAATAGGACTATGTTAGTTTTATCTTAATTACCATTTGGTAATGGGCCCTTTCCATCTGCAAGTTTTTTCATTTTTATTTTTTTGACCAGACCTGTCAACCTTTTGAAATAGGCCAGGCCTGAAAACAAACTCTTCAGCTTTGACTGAAATTATATTTATTGATGTACACTATTAGTAACAGCATTTTGAAAGCCTGACTACATTTTCTCTTCCTTCTTCTTCTACCCAGAGCATTAGGGTAGAGCCAGTCTGAGTTTCTTCCTAATGTTTTCTATATTTAAAACATGTTTGTGTATATGACTCTTCAAGGTTTCTCCAAGGTCATATCTATGATTTTTTTACAAGAACAAACTTAGGTCAATCTCATCCACTACATCGTCTCTTGATTTGCTTATGAGCACAGCTGCTGTCCTTCTATCATTCCATCAACCAAGCAGCAGATGCTCAGGAATAACGTTCTGTATTTGTATGCCAAACAGATTTTGCACAAAACATGAACAGTGAATTAAAGGAAAAGTGTCTTCTTTTCCACTACAAGTAATAATAGAATGGAAGAATGGATGGATGGATGGATGGATGGACGGACAGATAGATGACATTTGTAAGTTAGTGTGAACTGTTGCTGGCAAGGTGACCAGTAATGAATTGTGATTTCTATGCAGGTTTACTGAAAAAAAGGGGCAGCGAGATGGGCCATACCTATCAAAGAAGTAATAACCAAGACATCATTGAAGATTCCTAGGTTCAGAGCAGGACTCCTCCTTGTGAATTTTCAGCCACTAGATGCTATTTTGCTAGCCTGGAAAAGGATTGAAACCAGGTCTATTTGTTCCCAAGAGTTTGTCTCACTAATTCTCATGCGTTGGCAAAAAGTTCAGGGTATCTGGATCTCAGCCAGCACACTTACCTTTGCATGGAATTTCTCTTTATTCAACTGGGGTTTGAGATGGGATTGGAAAGGATAGTATAAACATGATAAGAATGAAATTAAAATATTTGCCAGCCACCACTTCTGATCCCATTTCTGATATCAATGTTGTAGTGAAATAATTCTGTGCCAAATAAATAGAAAAAGCTAGTTAATAGCAATAATAATATTTCTAAAAGTTACAATATTATTAAGCCTGCTGTGTGAGACCAATATGAGAGTTTAATCAGTTATAAAGTTTACAGCTTCCAAGACAAGCATAACATGCCTATTTCACTGCCTACATGTATGTTTCTATTTATATGGCTGTACTCCATTGTTGTACATATATTCATTAAGAAATGAGCTTGCTGTTTTCAAATGCTGAATTGTCATTTCCCAATTTTAACCCCCGTTGACATGTCTACTGAATTTATGGTACTTGTTTTCTTGCATGCAACTTGCTCACTAGATGTAATGGTGGTGGACCTTAATTTGTTACAGTTTATTTCTATAATTCCAAAGAAACAAAATAGAAGAGCTATTATTGATACACTGAATTATTTCCTCCACTAAGTTTCCTTTCAGTATCAACCCCCCTTTTAAAGCAACTTGAAAAGACAAAGCAGGGACTTCTGGGTGGCGCTTCAGTGTCGTGGACAGTCGGGATCGACCGCCAGCCTTCTGATTTTGTTAAAGCCGCGGAGCAGCCGACGATCAGCTGTTCCATGGCTTAAAAACCCTTCCCCTAGGGGGAAGAGGGGAAGGGGAGTCTCTGGGTAGGGGTAGAGCTCCCCTGGAGCCCCAGAATGTTTATTCTGGGGCTTGAAGGGTGAGAGCTCCCCCGAAGCCCAGAAACACTCCGGATCGGAGGATTTTTCTGCTTTTAAGCAGAACAAGAGGCTGAATCCACTCCTGCTGGATTTGTTTGTTTTCTGGAGTAATTGATGGAGGTGGAGCGGATGTGGGAGCAATATAAACAGCAAGTATAAGACTTTAATTCTGGAACTTCAACTTTTTTCCTGTTTCAACGATCATTTAAAAAAGGATGGAAAGATGGCGCCTGAATCTGGAATTCAATCTTTGATGTTACCTGCTGCAGCTGCTGCACCTCCACTGACTTTAAAAGACTTACAAGATTCTTTAAAAGATGCTTTAAAACTTCAGTCTGAAAAAATATCTGAGTAGATGGCAGAACTTATTGAAGAAAAAAATAAGGAAATATGGGAGGACATTTTGATGGCATTTCAAGGGCTCTCAGGTTGTATTGAGAGTCTGGATGAACGTGTGGAAGAAGTGAAACAAAATAATCTGATGCTGGAGGCTAAAATGTGTGAAGTTGAGAATAAATTGGACAAAATTGATGATGACGTGGTTATGACACAATATAAAGACATGGAGTTTGCCCTGAGGATAAGAGGCTTAAAGGAAAACCCACAGGAAAATCTGGACGAGATGTTGGTGGATGCTCTGGCACCTATTTTGGGAATTCAACCAGAAGATTTTTTTGTGGAGATAGATAAAGTATTTTGTGTTAATTCTTGGATTGCTAGGCAAAGGAAACTGCCAAGGGATGTGGTTGTGTATTTTACAAAGAGAAAGATCAGAAATGAGATCATTCAAGCTTTTTACAATAATAGATTTAAAGTGGCTAATCAAGAGGTTTTGATTCTGAAAGAGATTCCCCCAAGAATTTTGAGAAAAAGGAAAGATTTTGTTTTTCTGGCAGATGAATTAAAAAAACCACAGCTTCAGTTCAGATGGGAAATACCAATGGGGATTGTGGTGAATTATGCTGGAATAAGATATCGTCTTAATACAGTCCTGAAAGCACGTGATTTTTATTCTAATGTATTGAAAGCAGGTTCACCGCCATCTTCAGAAAGTAAAGGAGGGAAAGAAGAAGTTAAAGGAGGAAAAGAAGGAGAGCGACAGGTACAAAAAGTACAGCAAATTTCGGAAACTGTGCAACCCCTGGTTTTATTAGAAGAATCTAAGACTCAAAGAGTGACACGGGCTGTATCTAGATGTAAGGAACAACAACAACAACAACAGAAACAGTCTCCTATAACTACAAGTCAGGAATTTACTAGTGAAGCAGTGGGAGGGGCTAGGCCAAAGAGGCAGATGCTTAAGGATCTGCAACAAACGCTCTGAAAGCTTCAAGTCGCAAAAGATGGCGACAAAATTTCTAACCTGGAATGTTAATGGATTAAATTCATCAGAAAAGAGAAAGAAAGTATTTCAGTATTTGAAACAATTTAAAAATGATGTTATATGTTTGCAAGAAACGCATATTCGTGCATCTGATCAAAAATATTTGATAAATTCTAGACTGGGCATACAATTTATTGCATCTGCTCCAGAGAAGAAAAATGGAGTGGTTATCTATGTAAAGAAAGACTTAACAGCTAATTTGATTGAAGCAGATAAACAAGGAAGATATATTATAATTGAACTATTAATAGAAAGAAAGAAAACACTTTTAATTGGAGTATATGCACCTAATCAACAGCAAGGAGAATTTTATAAACTGTTACATAATAAAATAACTTAATGGGATTATAAATCGAGTATTTTAATGGGAGACTGGAATGGAGTGTTGGATACTCAGAAAGATAAAAAGGGTTTTTTTAAAAAAAAATACTCCAAGCCATGCTAGATTGCTAAAATCTTTTTTTGATTTGAAAGATGACTTGGAATTGCATGATGTCTGGAGAGAATGGAATTTGGAAGAAAAGGATTTTACTTTTTTTTCTGACAGACATCAATCTTTTTATAGGATTGATTTTATATTAACTACTAATGATTTTTTTCTAGGATTAAGAAGATTAAGATATGCCCAAGAACTTTATCAGATCATAGTCCAGTTTGGATGGAATTGGATAAGGGCATGAGGGATAGAAGATCATGGAGATTAAATGAAAATTTGTTTAGATATGAAGAAAATGTGGTAGAACATAAAAAGTATATGCGAGAATTTTTTATCATGAATATGCATAAGGTTACTCCCATTGAAATGGTTTGGGATGCAAGTAAAGCTTATATGAGAGGAGTGCTAATATATTTGAATAATAAACATAGATATAGATTGGAATATAAGCATAAAGAAATAGAGGAGGAAATAAAGTTGAAAGAGAAAGCTTTTATTCTGAACCCATCTGATAAGAGGTTGAAAGAAGTAATTAACTTGTTAAGAGGACAGTTGGATATGTTAATGGCAGATCAAGTGACAACTAATCTACGATATGCCAAACATAATACTTTTAATAATGCTAATAAACCAGGTAGGTGGTTAGCTTATTTATTAAGGAAAAAACAAAGATCACGTAATATTGACAAGATAGAATATAAGGGTAAAGAGGTGTTTCAGCAAAATTTTATTAAAAAAGCTTTTGTTGAATTTTATTCTAAATTATATTGTAGGGATATAAAGCAAGGTTTAGATATGGATAGTTACTTACAGAACGTGAATATCCCAATACTTACACAAGAGCAACGGGAAGGGATGAATCAATTGATAACTGCTGAATAAATTATTTTAGCAATTAAACAATTAAAAGTGGGTAAGGCACCCAGTACAGATGGTTTATCAGTTATTTATTATAAAAATTTACAATCAGAAATGGTGGAGCCATTAAAAGAATTATTTAGAACAATTCAATCTGGAGGAGAAGTGCCTCCATCATGGAAAACAGCATTTATAACTTTGATCCCTAAGGAAGATCAAGATCTTGTTCAACTTAAAAATTATAGGCCTATATCGCTTTTAAATAATGATTATAAAATATTTGCAAAGATTTTAGCAAATAGATTAATGAAGGTTATGCAGCAAATGATTCATAGTGATCAAACAGGATTTATAAGTAGTAGACAAATGAAAAATAATGTGAGACATATTGTAAATTTATTAGAATTTTTGGAAAGAAATAATCAAGTCCCCGCAGCGTTGATCTTTTTGGATGCTGAAAAGGCCTTTGATCAATTGAATTGGCAATTTTTATTTAAAGTTTTGGAGAAGATGAAGTTTGGTGATAAGTTTTTACAATCTATTAGGGCAATAGATCAAAATCAAACAGCTCAAATAACAATTAATGGTAGTTTAACAGAAGCTTGTAAAATTGAAAAGGGAACAAGACAGGGTTGTCCGCTGTCACCATTATTGTTTGTTTTAACATTGGAAATATTGTTGATCAAGATACATGATTCAGAGAAAATAAAGGGAATTAAAATTAAAGATCAAGATTATAGACTGAAAGCATTTCGGATGACTTGGTAATTACATTAACTCAACCAACTCAATCGGTTATAGATTTAATGGAAATAATTTTACAATATGGACAAGTTTCTGGATTTAAGGTAAATAGGCAAAAAACTAAAATATTGTCTAAAAATATGACTAAAGAACAAAAGGAAGCTTTAGGAAAACTAACGGGATTTGAAATAGTTAAGAAGATTAAATACTTGGGGGTTTATTTTTCAGTTTCAAATGCGAAATTATATAAAAATAATTATGAATTGTTATGGTTAAAAATACAAAAAGAATTAGATAGTTGGAAAAAATTACAATTGTCCTTATTGGGAAGAATTGCAGCTGTGAAAATGAATGTTTTACCTAAATTTTTATTTTTGTTTCAAATGATACCTATACTTAAAAAAGATTCAAATTTGGAGGAATGGCAGAGAGGTATTAATAAATTTGTTTGGGCAGGGAAGAGACTGAGAGTTAAACTTAAGATAATGCAAGATGTACATGAAAGAGGTGGTCTTAAAATGCCCAATTTTAAATTTATTTATTTATTTAATTAGATTTCTATACCACCCTATTCCCAAAGGACTCAGGGTGGTTTACAGGGCAGCATAAAATACAATATAAAAGATAATATAAAATTAAAATAAAATAAATTAATTAAGCCCAACAATTAAAACAATATTTAAAAAGCTAAAATCCCTTCAGTCCAGGCCTGATAAATCGAAAAGCCAGGTTTTCAGCTCCCAGCGAAATGAACGCAGATTGGGGACGGTCCGGAGTTCCACAGGTCAATCATTCCAAAGGGCAGACACGCTCACAGAGAACGCCCTCCCTCTGGGGATCACCCTCTAGCACTCCCTAACCGGCGGCACCCTAAGGAGGGCCTCTCTATGGGAGCACACAGGACGATGGGAAGTTGATGCTGGCAGCAGGTGCTCCCTAAGATAATCCGGACCCATGCCATGTAGGGCTTTATAGGTCATCACCAGCACCTTGAATCTCACCCAGAGGGCAACTGGAAGCCAATGCAGCTCGCGGAGAAGAGGTGTTACCCGGGAGTATCGGGAGACTCCTATCACAACTCGCACGGCTGCATTCTGCACCAGCTGAAGCCTCCGAGTGGTCCTCAAGGGATGCCCCATGTAGAGAGCGTTGCAGTAGTCTAACCGAGAGGTCACGAGCGCATGAGTGACTGTGCGTAGGGTATCTCGGTCCAGATAGGGCCGCAACTGGCGCACCAGGTGAACCTGGGCAAAAGCCCCCCTGGTCACGGCACCTATGTGGTCTTCTAAACTGAGCCGTGAATCAAGGAGGACACCCAAGTTGCGAGCCCTATCAACGGGGGGGTTAACACCTCACCCCCCATAGTTAATGATGGACAAAACTGGTTCTTCCGAGATGCCGGTATGCACAGCCACTCAGTCTTGGCTGGATTGAGTCAAAGCCTGTTCCTCCCCATCCAAACCCGGACCGCCTCCAGGCAACGGGACATCACATCAAGGGCATCACTGGGTTGGTTTGGGGTGGAAAGAAAAAGCTGGGTATCATCAGCGTACTGATGATACCCCACCCCGAAACCACGAATGATCTCACCCAGCAGCTTCATATAGATGTTGAACAAGAGGGCAGAGAGAACCAACCCCTGAGGAACTCCACAAACGAGAGGTCTCGGGGCAGATCTCTGCCCTCCCATCAACACTGACTGCGAACGGCCCAGAAGGTAGGAGGAGAACCACTGTAAAACAGTGCCCCCCACTCCCAACCATCTGAGACGCCGCAGTAGGATACCATGGTCGATGGTATCAAAAGCCACTGAGAGGTCTAATAGGACAGAGGAACAACCCCTGTCCTGAGCCCGCCAGAGATCATTCACCAGTGCAACCAATGCCATCTCCATGCTGTACCCGGGCCTAAAGCCCGATTGGTATGGGTCTAGGTAATCAGTTTCCTCCAGGAACAAAGGGAGCTGATGCGCCACCACGCTCTCAACAACCTTTGCTAAAAAGCAAAGGTTGGAGACCAGACGATAGTTATTCAAAATAGCCGGGTCCAGAGCAGGCTTCTTGAGAAGGGGCCTCACCACTGCCTCTTTCAAGGCGGCAGGGAAGCTACCCTCCCTCAAAGAAGCAGTTATTACTGCCAGGAACCAGCCTCGTGTCTCTTCCCGAGCTGAATACACCAGCCAGGAGGGGCACGGGTCCAATAAACACGTGGTGGAACTCAGTCTCCTCATGGTCCTGTCCACCTCATCCAGGGTAACAGGACCGAACTCACTCCAAATGACAGTCTCAAGACCGCTTGATTCCTCCCCATCAGTCTCTGCCCAGTCAGAATCCAGACCAACCTAAATCTGAGCGATTTTGTCTGCAGGATGTTGACTAAACTCCTCAGCCTGCCCCTGCAAGGGCTCCTCCCTCACCTCCCGATCAAGGAGGGAGCGAGTCACCCTAAACAGGGCGGCCAGGCGATTATCTGCAGACACGATGAGGGCAGCAAAGTAGTTAGACTTCGCCATCCTCATCGCCGTGAGGTAAATCCTCGTAGCGGCTCTCAACTGCAATCGGTCAGATTCAGAATGACTGGATCTCCAACCGCTCTTCAGACACCGTCTCCGACGCTTCATCTCCCGGAGCTCCACAGAAAACCATGGAGCCCAACGGGATCTGCGCCGGATCAGGGGTCGCAATGGTACAACACAGTCAAGTGCCTCGGTGGCCGCCCTTTCCCAGGCCTCCACCAAGGCATCGACCGGGCTCTGAGTGAGGGAGATAGGTATAGACCCAAGCGCCATCTGGAACCATTCTGGATCCATTAGGTGCCTGGGGCGGAACCACCTGGTCGGTTCCGCAGCCCAGCAGCGAGGGGTGGCAAAACGGAAGACCAGTCGCAGGAGGTGATGATCGGACCATGACAGGGGGACAATAGTTGGCGAGCCCCCTCCCAGATCATCAAACCACTGTCCAGATAGAAAAACTAGGTCGAGAGTGTGACCCCCCTCATGAGTCGGACCCTGAATTATTTGGGTCAGGTCCATGGCTGTCATGGAGGCCATGAACTCCTGAGCTAACTCTGCAGGAAGGTTAAAGTCTCCCAAAACTATAAGTTTGGGAAACTATACTATACTATAATTATACTATGAGGCTGCGGCATTATCATCAATTAGTAATTGGTTTAATTTAACACAAGGGAGATTACTGAATATTGAAGTATATGATTTGTTATATGGTTGGCATGCTTATTTATTGTATGATAAAAAAAGTGGATAATGTTTTTAAGACACATATATTAAGATATGTCTTGTTGCGAGTTTGGAAAAAATATCGTTATAAGTTGAATTTTAAAATTCCAATTTGGGCAACACCTAAACATGAGATAGAAAATATAAATGTGGGATTTAAGCATGATGTGATTACATATAAAGAAATTCTTAGATTGGAAAGAAATGTGTGGCAATTAAAGCCATTTAATATTTTAAAAGAAGAAAAGATAGTACAAACTTGGTTTCAGTATGGGCAGTTACAAGCTAGATGGAAACAGGATCAGAAAATTGGTATTTCTATAGTGGATGAAAATTTGGTTAAACAAATTAGAGATCAAAGTCCTGCACATATAAGAAGGATATATAATACATTGATAGAATTAGATTCAGAAATGGAACTTGTTAAAGATTGTATGATAAAATGGGCCCAGAATATTCAAGAACCAATAACTATGGATACTTGGCAAACAATCTGGGTCAGAAATGTAAAATTTACACAGGCACAAAATTTAAGAGAGAATTTTTATAAGATGTTTTATAGATGGCATTTAGATCCTAAGAAATTGGCATCTATGTATCCAAATTATCAGCCTAAATGCTGGAGGTGTGGTTGTGATGATGCAAGTATTATCATATATGGTGGACTTCTAAAAAAGTAAAAGCTTTTTGGATTAATATTTGGTGGAATATGCAGAAGATATTTAAGAAAAAGAGTTTTCTCCACAATTATTTTTGCTATAGACTCTACTGCTATAGAAACTAAATTGATGTTGAATTTAATAATGGCAGCAAGACTTTTGGTTGCGCAATATTGGAAGAAGGAGGATTTGGCAGAATAAATAATAATAATAATAATAATAATAATAATAATAATAATAATAATAATAATAATAATAATATAAAGTTGGAAGGGACCTTGGAGGTCATCTAGTCCAACCCCCTGCTCAGGCAGGAAACCCTATACCATTTCAGGCAAATGGCTGTCCAGTCTCTTCTTAAAAACCTCCAGTGTTGGAGCATTCACCACCTCTGGAGGCAGGTTGTTCCACTGGTTAATTGTTCTAACTGTCAGGAAGTTTCTCCTTAGTTCTAGGTTGCTTCTCTCCTTGACTAGTTTCCATCCATTGCTTCTTGTCCTGCCTTCAGGTGCTTTGGAGAATAGCTTGACTCCCTCTTCTTTGTGGCAGCCCCTGAGATATTGGAACACTGCTATCATGTCACCCCTCACCCTTCTCTTCATTAAACTACACATAGCCAATTCCAGCAACCGTTCCCTATATGTTTTAGCCTCCAGCCCCCTAATCATCTTGGTTGCTCTTCTCTGTACCCTTTCTAGAGTCTCGACATCTTTTTTACATCGTGGTGACCAAAACTGGATGCAGTATTGGGACTAAAAAGTTTCATTTAGCATTTGAATAAGTATTAGATTTATAAGATTTATTATTATTTAGTTATTTTTAAGGAGAGTTAAAGTGCAATAGGACTTAAAGTGTTATTATAGCTAGTTAGCATATTATAGTTTAAGATTGTTAGGGTTAATACCCTGTATTTGCTCTGGGAAGCCGGGGAGGGGAGGGAGAGGGAGGGATGGGTTTTTATGTTTAAAATGTATTTGTAAAACTCTTTAATTAAAAAAAAGAAAAGACAAGGCAGGAGACATAATATAATAAACAGATAAAATATCAAATTGAATTTGCTTCAACCATTGCTAAATGCTTCACTACTGAGTCTGGAATTTGTTTGCTTATATTCTTTATTAATACTAAAACTTGCCATTACAAAACTACATTCTATTGCTTTTAAACAGGTTAAAACTGTGTTAAGAACTTTAATGCTTAATTCTAACAATAAAAATAATAAACCACCCTTGGATTTTTTTACAATAACAGTAAAGGTTATTTTGTCTTGTCTTGTCTTGTCTTGTCTTGTCTTGTCTTGTCTTGTCTTGTCTTGTCTTGTCTTGTCTTGTCTTGCCTCACCTCACCTCGTCTTGCCTCGCCTCACCTCACCTCACCTCACCTCACCTCACCTCACCTCACCTCACCTCACCTCACCTCACCTCACCTCACCTCACCTCACCTCACCTTATCTTATCTTATCTTATCTTATCTTATCTTATCTTATCTTATCTTATCTTAACAGCAGACTATAAATATACTCATAAATAAATAATGTAAGTTTATGTCATGATTACATGTCTTTCTTTCTTTCTTTCTTTCTTTCTTTCTTTCTTTCTTTCTTTCTTTCTTTCTTTCTTTCTTTCTTTCTTTCTTTCTTTCTTAATCTGTATCTTAAAAAACAGATTTTATACTTCCCTTCTTTTTTCTTCAAGTTCACCTGAAGGCCAACCACACTATTATTCTAATAAGAGAACACAGGATTGATTGAACAGCAATGAATTTCATGAAAGCACATTAAATGACAAATGTTTTTTTCTTAATAAGAAGCTAGAATAAAAGAAAAAAATTCCCAGGTCACCTAACTGGTATACAGAAGGCTTCTAAAATGTAATACTTGCTAAAAGACCCTTGTGAGATATAGATAAAATGTGGCACTATAGAGACTTTCACGTCAAGGGAAGTATTAAAGAGAAATGGTTATTCTGAATTTTCTGGTTTAAAATAAATTATCAAGTCCTTGGAAGTATCCTATCTGAATTTAATTAAAATACTTCCGGATCTGCAATCATGTTATATATGAAAACTCTGATCTAATATAACAGATACCACAATAGTTTTTTTTCCCCTCCCTCCGTCTTTCTGCAATAGCTACTGTTAGATTTTATACTGGGCAACTCTGATGATGCCAAGCATTTGACCAGATTTATGCTGTCAAAGGTTGGCACTGTACCTAGGCAATACATAAGCTATATCCATTGCCATTGATAGAGAGAACATCTGTCTTCTGGGAATTATTTTAGATCTCAGAGCTGTGCTATAACTCTTCAGAGGATGATGAGGAAGCAGAGGTGAATTTGAACAGTAATAATTTTGCTTGGAGTTCAGGTTGGGAATTCAGGTTGATCCTCAGTAGACACAATTCTTAAAGATTTGCTTAACTTAGGCCTGGGGCTGAGCAGAACTCTTCCTACATGGACCACACACACACACACACACACACATACACACACACACACTTTAAAAATAATCACAGATGCTAAGAATTATATTAAGATGCTAAGAGTTGTTTAAATATTTATTGTAGCTGAAGGACTTTTTATGCATTTAGAACTCCTTTGAACAAGTGGGAAGGAGACATTAGCTTGGAAATTGACATTGCTTCATTTTTATATTTGATATTTCAGCAAGACTATCTCTCTGTCTTCATCCTGATTTAGAATCCTGTGGCATATGCCACTAAATATTTATTTTTATGGATGCTATAGATCTTCAGAGAATTCAAGCCAAAGCAAATACACAAATGCTTAATACAGATGCCCATGTTTAAATAAACAAATCTTTGTATTTTATGCATTAAAAGTGGTAATAAATATCTTTCTTTTTCATTTTCTTTCTCATAATATTGATTACTATAGAAATAGGCAACACATATACATTTCCAATAATGAATAGTGTTTTGAAAAACTTGACAGTATTCTGATATGTCCATATTTTTCTCCTTATGCAAACTACCTTGACAGTCTGATATAGAAAAAAGTCAGTAAAAACATATTTTTGTATTAACTGCCCATAACAGATCAATTGTATTTTGTTCAGAACTTTTAACTAGTTAACTTCGGTGTTTACAAATCTAGAATTTCTGCAAGTGAGATTCCTTAAGCTATTACCTGAATGTCCCTTATAATATCCACAGAATTTTATAAGGAATTCCAAATGGCATGCTATTTCTGAAGAAATGGAAAATAAAATAAAATGCATTAAAAGGAATACTAAATGAGAAAAATTAAGATTAGTCCTGAGAGAATCTGTGCCAGAAAAAAAAAGCTTTTTAAGATTATGGGAAGCTCCGCTGCTATCCACTATGCACATTAGCGTGGGTGGGCAATGTGTGATTTTGTGGTATAATCAGTCATCTTCTGACAAGAAATGAGCTGTGCAGGAATTTGCTAGAAAATGAGTCGGGCACACAATAGCACTTTCCATTTTCCTAAGTATAAGGTAATTGGTAAGTGGTATCTAATGTCTGTCATAATATATTAAATAGAAAGCCCATTAGAAAGATTCTATTTTCTTACTTGAAAGATTCTGGCTGCATGCTAAAATCAGTTCCAAATCCTGTCTAAATCTTTTGATCCATTTTATATGTTTTTGCTTAGTGATTAGGTTACTGTATTGTACTGAAGAATAATTCACACAATCATGTTTTGTAGATATAACTGAACAGAACTACACAGTGCATACCACCTTATGACTGAGTGTATTGTGTAAAGTATTGAACAACTATTCCACATCAAATTACTCTCACTTTCACCTATAGTACTGATCAGTTAAGCTGTATAATACGTCTTTTTTGTTCCATGCATAACATCCGATTGCTGAATACACATTTTCACCATTTTTGTTTTGATGTTTCCCTTGTAATCCATTATGCCAAATGGTGGATTATATTCATGCAACAGGAGAGGTAGAACTAGGAACCAGGAGTGTGGATTAGGATGGGATTTCAAGGAAACAAAGAGAAAGAAAAAAACAAATCACAGAACTTGCTTGCATGGTAAAGGATATGAAAATCAAGTCTCTTGATAAGTATTTTAAAGATTTACTTTTCTTTAGTCCAATCAACTAACATGAAATTAGTGGAGAAAGAAACCCATGGTTGTTAGTGTAATCAGGTTCATGCCCTTTTTTGTCATTCATAGTTACTTTGCTCACATTAACCTTCCAAAGGATTTGGCATTATAGTCATCACCATCACCTTGGCAAACATTTCCTTTGTTCCAGTAAGGCAAAGCAGCTATAAAACAAAAATTAGCAAATCATATAATTCCATGCAAGATGATGCCTCTCTGTATGGTACATCTCAATTTTGCACATATGTTGTGGTTCCCCCACATCCACAAAGAAGTGATATTTCTGCAAGATATTATATTGCTATTTTAAAGCAAGTTTGCTAAGGCCACGTTTTATATCATCTCCAAATTCAACAATTACCTGACTTACTAGAAACATATCAGGCATTCACAGACCATGTGACAAAGATCCAAATAAAGTACTGGTAACTTTATAGAGAACCAGTACAGCTGCCAATGCAACTTATAAAGAATTTTATGTCCTAAGGACAATTTTACTATGACTATATAATCCCAAAGGCGCACGGAATGCTGTTACCTTCCCACCGGAGTGGTCCCTATTTTTCTACTTGCATTTTTTACGTGCTTTCGAACTGCTAGGTTGGCCACGTGACCACGGAGATGTCTTCGGACAAGCGCTTGCTCTTCGGCTTTGAAACGGAGATGAGCACCAGCCCCTAGAGTCGGAAACGACTAGCACGCATGTGCGGGGGAACCTTTACCTTTACCTTATATAATCCCAAGCGTGTTCAAAAAAAGTAAAAATATTGCGGGTAAGAAAATTTCACAGCTCTCTAATCTGTACTATGTATAGATACTGACGTAATCTGCACAAAAATAAACGTCCTTTCCATGTTAGCTGCATGCTTCTTAAACCTGGTTCTGTTGTGTGTGTTTTTCATCATTTGTTTGTGTTTTCAGTATCTCATTTTTCAATACTTAGTTTTTTTATTTCAAACAGAGATATACTGTTCATCCTTTTTGAGAGTTTGTTAAATTCTGCCTTCTGGAAGTCCAAGGTGTATATAACTGATTGCCCTCAGCCTTTCTTCACTTCATTATCTTGAACTTTAATATGATGTGATCATTTTCCATTAAGGTGCCTGAAACCTTCAGACTATCACTACATTCCCCTCTATTTATCAGGATTAGGTCTAATATAGTTGATCTTTTTATTTCTTCTTCCATCTTCTAAAATTGTTATTTTCAGCAATAAAGGTCAGTAATTATTGAATCTCCTTCTCCTACATAAGTTAATTTTCCAGTATCTATTAGGTGAATTGAAGTTTTCTATTACCACTAAGACTTGCTCACTATTCTGTGGGTGTATGCATAAGTTTGTATATGTTAAAATTATTTCTCGTATGATCCAGTAGGAAGGAACACTTGAAAGAGATAGCATATATATAGATCTGCCTCATATGCAATCAGCCCATGGTTCGAATCTCAGAAGGGTATGGCTGACTGATGACGACTAATAAGTCAGAAATGCATCTCAGTTTCCCTTTAATTCTTTGTTAGTAATTTACACAAATATAGGAATTGTCCGGTGTGACTACTGCCTGTTCGATAGCCTTCAAGATAGGCTGAAAACAGGAAATAAAGATTTGCCCCATGTTTGGGGCCTAGCAAGGTAATCTAAAGAGTTAACATTTGAAACATATCTTCCCTTGCAGAAAAAAAGCTAACAGAGCGAGAGAGACCTTGTGGCTTAGAGGCAAATAACACTGCCTCATATGCAATCAGCCCATGGTTCGAATCTCAGAAGGGTATGGCTGACTGATGACGACTAATAAGTCAGAAATGCATCTCAGTTTCCCTTTAATTCTTTGTTAGTAATTTACACAAATATAGGAATTGTCCGGTGTGACTACTGCCTGTTCGATAGCCTTCAAGATAGGCTGAAAACAGGAAATAAAGATTTGCCCCATGTTTGGGGCCTAGCAAGGTAATCTAAAGAGTTAACATTTGAAACATATCTTCCCTTGCAGAAAAAAAGCTAACAGAGCGAGAGAGACCTTGTGGCTTAGAGGCAAATAACACTGCCTCATATGCAATCAGCCCATGGTTCGAATCTCAGAAGGGTATGGCTGACTGATGACGACTAATAAGTCAGAAATGCATCTCAGTTTCCCTTTAATTCTTTGTTAGTAATTTACATAGATCTGTATCTGTCTATAATTAGCTACTATGCCCTTCCTTGTACTACAGAGATAAATAAGAATTCCATATATTCCATATATCATTATTATGTGATTTATTTTGTTATGATCTCTGATGCAAGCTTAGAACAAAATTGGATATGCTATTCTGCATTTATATAGATAATCTATAATAGGAAATCAAATTGACATTTTTATAAGCTTTCTGTCTTAGCTTTCTGTGTCATATCTAGTCATGGCAAAAACATTGGGTAAACATTTGGTCTTGTAATTTTCAGATTGCTCCACAGCCTAGTATTATTTTTTTTTTAAAGCCACATTTTGTAAAATAATTTTCTGCTTAAGAATAATTGACAAATCTAGAATCATCACTTTCTAGTCCTTCACCCTGCTAATAAAACAAAGCAACATAAACATAATTATCTCTGTTCCTTGTTTTCTTTTTGTTTTACAGCCATAGCAGAGTTTATATTGAATTTCAGTTACTTAGAGTAAGTCCGAATTTCCAGCAGTATAAATTGAATTGTAAAGAAAGAAGTTTCAAGGCATTGACTTTGGATTAATTCTTCCCTGTAGATATGCAGAAAGATTTATTATATATTGTAAATATAAAATATCAGGCTGTTTGTACCTCTTCTCCCCTCTTCCAGGTATCTTATGCAGATTATTTGTTTCATTCTTATTCTTCTATCTTTCACAGTAGTGGTTAAATTGTCAATACAGAAAGTCTAATTTATCAAGCCTTATTTGTCAAGCCACTCAGTATTCTGCTTGGCCAGCTACAAAGCTGTGGACAGAATGACACTGACATGTTCAAAAGAGAAAAACAAAGACCAGATAGATGGAATATTTTAATTTCTTTCTCAAATGATATAGCAACATATTTCTTCTGTTCTTTTTCTCAGATAATGTACAGTTGGAACAGAAAACCTAGTACACTTCTGATGCCTTGAATTATATTATGACTCCCATATACCTCAACTAGCATAGGTGAATAGTCAATCTGAAATTTGCAGTCTAAAATATATACATGGTACTTTGCTAGAGTATACACACAACAAAATGTGAGCATTCTATATAAGGGGTGAAAATCAAGATACATATATTCTCTTTAAAAAAAAAGCAATTCACTGTGAAATCTTGCAATACCACATTTGATAGACTAACTAAGAAGTGGTTGAAATATTTTTTGATTGTTGCCCTGAATATGAGAAAAATGTGTCTTGGGTCATGTTTTTATTTCTTACATAATATTTTTGATTTTTATCATAAGACTTCCTACTTCCTTTTTCTTTTTAAATTTATTTATTTATTTTATTAGATTTATATACCGCCCTTCTCCCAAAGGACTCGGGGCGGTGTACAGGGCAATTAAAACATGGCATACAAAGTTAAAAATAAATTAAATTAAATTTAGCCCCAAACCAAGTAAATCAAATTCTAAAATTTAAAATCCCAATCCCTCAGTCCAGGCTGGCAAGCTCAAATAACCAGGTTTTCAGGTCATGGCGAAAAGAGCAAAGGTCGGGAGCCATCTGGAGCTCAACAGGGAGCTGATTCCAGAGAGCAGGCGCCCCCACAGAGAATGCTCTCCCCCTGGGAGAGCATTCATTATGTAGGATATTATTCATTATAATTGGCCTTCATTATGTAGGATATTATTTTATATGTTTTTCAGTTCTATAATATCTGTTTTAAGACCAGCAGAATATGTGCAATATTCAAATTATAGTCACACTACAGATTAGTATATTGTCAGAATCCATTTATATCACATTTCATAATTGTATAGGTAGAACAATGTGCTATTACTGGGGATTCTGCCATCTCTCCGAGGGGGGGGGAGAGCATGGTTACTAAAGCGATTTTCAAACAACAGGGGATGTTTTAACGGGGGAAGGGAGGGGGACAGACAGATATGGTTTGTGTCTTCATTTACAACTGAAAAAAGGGAAGCAATAACCATAAAACCAAGGAGAGTTCCCTTTCCCATGGAAGAACCTGACACCTAGCAACTGACGACAGCCTGACCAAATGGATGAGGGGAGGGGCTGGAATGGGAATGGTTTATATAGGATTGAAATGTAACTTTTCTCAGATTCCGTCTTGTATTCCCACAATCAATTCCTTCCTAGTAAACATTTTCCTTTTGGACTAAACTTGCATCCAAGAGTTCTTATTTCCTAAGATATGGATTGAGGTGGGTCCTGACAGTAGACGGAATCTGCTTTAAGAGTCAACCTGGAAGGGAAAACCTTACCGGGGGACTTTGCAACAAATACAAATGTCTGGCGACGAAGCAAGAGAGGAGGGAAGCCCCATGGAGGGGGAGTCTTCCCCCCAAATGGAATCCCAGAGACAATGGGAAACTGAAGCAGCATATTCCCCCGGGGAAGAAGTGGTGGAGCAGTACGACCGAAAACCCCGGTGGTCGATGGGCGTTGGAAGGAAAAGTGAGTGGGAAAAGGCTTCGGGAGAAAAGACCCTGAGGCGTAGTAACCACCAACCGGAATGGAGGCAAGAGATGGAGAGTTCCCTGCACGCCAGCGAGGAGGAGCGGATCCTGGAAAAGGCCATTGATCTGATGAAAGCAACCCTGAGTTCACTGAGGGAGGAGAGAGCTGAAAATCGCAACCGAGGCAGCGCCTGGGGACGCAACTGGAAAGGTAACGGAGGGGATCCAACACCTGAAACCCCGGGGCCATCCAATGGAACAGGAATTGCTGCCTCAGCAGTACCCCCCCACCCCCCCAGAACCACAGATGGGGACCAGGATGAGGAGCGATACCGGCCACGGCGCAGACAACGCTCCAGCCAAAGACTCCCGCCCCTGGAAGTCAAATTCAAGGGGGAGCCATCACGACTGGGATTTTTCCTAACCCAAGTCCTCAGCTACATGGAAGAGTATGGACGGGACATCCCCAGTGACAAAACACGCATCCGAATTGTGCAATCTGCCCTGGACGGGATGGCTGCAGACTGGGTGGTGAACTTGCATGACTCCAACGCCCCAGAACTCAACGACTTCAACCGATTCATGTCATCTTTGAGGCGACGGTTCGAGGATCCTTTGGCTGACCGTAAGGCCCGGGAGAGAATCAAAACGGTGAGGCAGGGCAGGCGAGCAGTGGCTGATTATACCCAAGAATTCCGAGCCATTGCCAGCAAGCTGAACTGGCCAGAAGACATCCTCCTTAGCCATTTCAAAGACGGTCTGAACTATGACCTGTATGATGCTTGCCTGCCTCGAGGAGACCCACCCCACCTCGAGGACTGGTACATCCTGGCGGAGGAAGTGGAAATAGACCTACTGAAGAGACACCGCAGAGGAAAACCATGGGGCCGCCTGCCACCCGAGCAAACACGCGAGGGGGAAAAACCACCAGCCACAGCCAAAAAATCAACAAGTTGTTTCAACTGCGGGAGAGAGGGCCACCGTGCTGCAGAATGTCGTTCAAAAGGCCCCCCCCGAAAACCAGAGGCATCATCCTCCAAGAAGCCGGGGAAGCCCCAAGGCAACACAAAAGAATCTTCCATGAAGGGGACAGAGGCTGTAGAGTCCACAATTCCTGCCAGGAACTGGGACTGGACTCCGGCCTGTACCGCAGGGACGGTGGACAACTCGGAAGACAGCTCAGAGGGAGAACCATTGGTAAGTGGACCCCTTCCACCCATGCTTAAGACAGTGACTATATTAGCTTCCCCTATGCCTGAAGCAGCCAAAATAAAAGCTCTGATAGACTCTGGGTGCATCCGCTGCCTTATCAGCCCAACGCTGGTGGAGAGATTGAGCATCCCAGTGAGGAGGCTAAAACATCCAATCTCTTTTAGTCAATTAGATGGGACAATAGCAGGGGGAGGACCAGCCACCCTAGCCACTTTACCAATCCACCTATCACTGGGGCCCCATGAGGAGGACATAACGTTTATAGTGGCCCCAGGCATGGAATGCCCAATGATCCTAGGACTGGAATGGCTGAAGAAATGGAACCCCGGGATAAACTGGAGGACAGCAGAACTCAACTTCCCAAAGGGGGGGCAGAAGAACGTAGACTCCAAAAGCACCCCCCCAACCCAGAGGGAGGAGACAGCAGCAGTGGGGAAAGAGAAGGGATTACCAGAGATACCAGAGGAATACAGGGACCTGGCTGAGGTTTTCAGTGAGGAAAGAGCAGATGAGCTTCCCCCCCACCGCCCCACAGACTGCACCATAGAATTCAAACCTGGGGCAAAACTCCCAAAACCCAGGATGTATGCCATGAGCCCAAGGGAAATGGCAGAAATGGAGAGATTCATAAAGAAAAACTTAGAAAGAGGATTTATTGAGCCTGCCAAACCCAAAGTGGCCGCCCCGGTTCTGTTCAGGGAGAAGAAGGATGGATCCTTTCGTTTGGTTGTGGACTATAGAAATTTGAACACAATTAGTGAATGTAATCTGTACCCCCTTCCCCTAATGAAGGATATGTTATCCCACCTATCGAAAGGAAAGATTTTTACCAAACTAGACCTGAGGGAAGCATACTACCGAATTAGGATTAAGGAAGGAGACGAATGGAAGACTGCATTCAACTGCCCAATGGGGTGCTATCAATTCAAAGTATTGCCATTCGGACTGCAAGGGGCCCCCGCAGTCTTTATGCAATTAATTAATGACGTGCTGAGAGAGCACCTATATAAGGGGGTCCTGGTTTACCTCGATGACATCCTTATCTTCACAGAAACTAAAGAGGAACATATCAAACTAGTCAGAGCAGTCCTGAAGAAGTTGCGAGCTGCCCACTTATATGCTAAATTATCGAAGTGTGAATTCCATCAGGAAAAAATCGACTACCTGGGATATCGCATATCTCCAGAGGGCATCGAAATGGACCCTGAGAAGGTCAGAGCAGTACTAGAGTGGGCACCCCCCCGCACACGGAAGCAATTGCAAAGTTTCCTGGGGTTTGCAAACTTCTACCGCCAATTCATCCCCGCATTTGGCCAAATAGCCATGCCCCTCACAAATTTGTTGAAAACGAAGGGGGGGTCACCCGTGAAACCCAGCCAGCCTCTGAAATGGTCAATGGAATGTCAAGCAGCATTTGAGAGGCTAAAGAGACTTTTTTCTGCTGAACCTGTCCTAAAACACCCAGATCCCGACAAACCTTTTGTAATACAGGCAGATGCGAGTGATGTAGCGGTAGGAGCCGTACTATTACAAGAAAATGATGGGGGGACATTGCAACCATGCGCATACACATCCAGAAAACTCACAGAAACAGAACAACGCTGGCCAATATGGGAAAAAGAGGCATTCTCGTTGAGGTGGGCATTACTAACATGGCGCCAATTTTTAGAAGGAAATAAAATACCTTTCCAGGTCTGGACAGACCACAAAAATTTGGAAGCACTAAAAACGCCCAGGAAGCTCACTCCTAAGCAAGCCCGCTGGTCCCAACATTTTCACCGATTCAATTTCACTCTCAAACACTTACCGGGGGGAAAGAACTTCCTTGCAGATGCATTATCCCGCATGCCCCAATATAACAGCACAAGAGTTACTGACTTTAAACCACTTGTACCGGAACAACAACTGGCAGCACCAGTCACCACCAGGGCACAAGAAAAAATGAAGCCGAAGGTAGATAGCCAAACTGGAATAGAATTCAGGAAATCTTTGGAAAGTGATGAATGGTTCCAGAAAAATAAACATGTGTGCACAATTAAAGATGGACTACCGTGGGTGGGGGAGAAGCTATATATACCTGCCACACAGAGAATCAATTTCATGCAACTGTGCCATGATACAAAATCAGCAGGACACTTTGGTTTTGTAAAAACCTTACACTTAACTAAAAGGCAATTTTGGTGGCCATCTATGAAAAAGGACATAGAAAGCTATGTGGGTAGCTGTCAAATTTGTGCGATGGCCAAAAGACTGCAAGGGAAACCGCCAGGTCTGTTACAACCGGTGGCAAACCCCTCAGCCCCATGGAAAGAAATAGCCATGGATTTTATCGTAGAACTGCCAGAAAGTAATGGAAACACCGTAGTCTGGACCGTCACAGATCTGTTCTCTAAGCAAGTACACTTCATACCTTGCCAAAAAATCCCGACTGCAAAAGCATTAGCAAAACTTTTTGTACAGCATATTTACAGATTGCACGGGGTACCACAACGCATCATATCTGACAGAGGGGTGCAATTTACATCGGCATTTTGGAAAGAATTTTTATCCCTCTTAGGAACCACCCAAGGACTGTCATCTAGTCACCATCCTCAAACAGACGGAGCTTCTGAAAGACTTAATAATATACTTGAACAATATCTGAGATGCTATATTAATTTTCAGCAGTCCGACTGGACGGACCTACTGCCTTTTGCAGAAGTAGCATATAATAATGCAGTCCACTCAAGCACAGGTTACACTCCTTTTCAAGTAGCTACAGGCCAGAGTTTCAACCCAATACCAGAACTAACCCCAAAAGAACCGGTTATCCCTGACCTGAAGGAATGGATTGCTCAATTACAAAATACATGGCCAATCGTTAGGAAAGCCTTGGAAGATGCCAGAAAAGCATACAAGACACAGGCAGACAAAAAAAGAACCGATCCCACACCATTTAGGGTAGGAGAGATGGTATATTTATCCACAAAATACCTGAAATCACTCCAACCCTGTAAAAAACTAGGACCAAAATATATTGGACCCTTTCCAATTAAAAGAATCATAAACCCAGTAACAGTTGAATTAGAACTACCCAAAAATCTTAGACGAATACACCCAACCTTCCACTGCAGTCTATTAAAGAGAGAACAACAATCTTCACTACGAGGAAAAATCCCACCACCACCACCCCCCATCATGGTGGAAGGAGAACAACATTTTGAAGTGAAGGAAATCTTAGATTCCAGAAAACACCATGGAACGATACAATATTTAGTGGCATGGAAACACCTCCCCTCCTCAGAAAACGAATGGGTTAACAAACTCCATGTTAAAGCACCTAAGTTGCTTAAGAGGTTTCATACAGAATATCCAAACAAACCAGGCTAACATTTATATGTTTTCTTTCCCCACAGATGGACTCATCTTTTTTCTGAAAGGAGAGCCGAATGTCAGAATCCATTTATATCACATTTCATAATTGTATAGGTAGAACAATGTGCTATTACTGGGGATTCTGCCATCTCTCCGAGGGGGGGGGGAGAGCATGGTTACTAAAGCGATTTTCAAACAACAGGGGATGTTTTAACGGGGGAAGGGAGGGGGACAGACAGATATGGTTTGTGTCTTCATTTACAACTGAAAAAAGGGAAGCAATAACCATAAAACCAAGGAGAGTTCCCTTTCCCATGGAAGAACCTGACACCTAGCAACTGACGACAGCCTGACCAAATGGATGAGGGGAGGGGCTGGAATGGGAATGGTTTATATAGGATTGAAATGTAACTTTTCTCAGATTCCGTCTTGTATTCCCACAATCAATTCCTTCCTAGTAAACATTTTCCTTTTGGACTAAACTTGCATCCAAGAGTTCTTATTTCCTAAGATGTGGATTGAGGTGGGTCCTGACAGTGTTATAGCATTGGCCGTTTAATTGTTTTCTGAATGAACTCAAACATGGAATTTGCTAGTTTTGTCAATGCTGAGTATCGATTACTGCTTTCGTTTAGGTATTAGTTACAAAACTAAGATCATTCTTTAGTCAGCCATTGTCAATTGTCAAATTCCATCAAAATACATATGAACCAGTGGTGGGATTCAGCCAGTTTGCACCACTTTGGCAGAACCAGTAGTTACTTTTTTGTTGCCCAAGCCCAGAATGGACTTCTGGAAGCGGCATGCACACAGAGAACTGGTTGTTCACATATTTGAATCTCACTACTGATATTAACTATTCATGATCTTCTCTTTTGGGAGATTATCCAGGGTATTCTAACAAAGTCTTCTTAAGTCTTCCACTTCATATGGACTGTTCTGCTTCCTAAATTGCTCCTCCTCTAAAAAGTCTACTAAATAACTCTTTGATGGTCTCCTGAGCATTTCTGACCAATATTTTAACCTAGACTCTTTCCATCTATAGCTTTCCGAAAATATTCAGTGTTGTTTTTCCACTAACAATCCTCCTTTCCCCACAAATCATTGCTTTTCTGTTTGTTCACAGCATTGATCTATCAAAACTAACTTCATCTCTAATCATAGTGAAGGAGCAAATTTGTCATCCTGTAAACAACAGGAAGTTGTAGAGTATTTATTATATGGATTTAGCTTCTATTTTGTTGCTCATGAGTGAAGAGAAAATAAGGAACGCATAATGATGTATTTTATAATTGTATCCTGTGTCAAACATTCACCTTTGAATGGCAATGAACTAACATGTAGTTGTTAGGTGTTGTATTTGAAGCATTAACTTGCATTACTTTTTAATATATATATATATATATATGTATGTTTCATGCGGACTAGAATTTGAATTATATTTAGAAAACCCATAATGGTTTTTTGTTTGTTTGTTTGTTTTGTCATTTTCTCCTTCTTCAAGCTGGGAATAATAAAATTAATAGAAGCCAGTCGATTATTTAGCTTCCAGATTAAATTGCTAGTAGAAAGTGTATGATTTTAAAATTTTCAGGGAAGAAAATGAATTCTCCATACAGTCTTAGAACAGCCATTAGCTCAAAAATGTTATTTTTCGAGAAGAGTTATAATGGAGGCTGTGATTGCAGTTTGTGTCTTTAATGCTTATCATTATTGCTTTAAAGCCCATTGTATCACAAAGGTGCGGTAGAGAAATTGTCTAGGAGTGTGCTAATGGTGGGATTTTTTGTATTTGTTTTTAATAACATCAGTGCTTTTTTTGTAAAAGAAAAAGGTGCCAGAACTCACACATGTCATACAACCCACCTTGCCTACCCCACAAGGTTCCATCCAAAAAAGGTGCCGGAACTCCGCTCTGAGCGTTCTATGAGAAAAAAAGCCCTGAATAACATCATATTTGTTTTTAAAAGATGACAGTTTTGCAAGATTTGTCAGGAATGAAGTCCCACAATATAGAAAAAGACTTACTTTTGCTGCTTGTACTAAATGGCATCACTTCTGAGAATTCTTTTCTATTAAGGTGAAACAATTAACTTGAGATGTTATTCACATGTAGCAAAGACGCTACCATAATCTGCATCCATTCTCTTCATTTTGAAAACTCTGGTAAATATTCTACAAAGCTTAGCAGTAGAATCATGGGAAATGACTTTTGCAGTGGTTTTGGGGAGAAACGGCTATATTTTAGCTAGAATCCTACTTCACTTTCACTTTTGAAGACATTTATTTAAAAAAGCTTGATAGAATAAAAAATAAGATTATGATAGCTAGTTATTCTGGTGACCAGGCTGATCTACCTATCTAGGTATATCAACACAAACTGCCTAAGCTTTATAAATTGGTATGTTAGATAAGATTTTTTTATTTTTTAAAAGGAAAACACTCCTGCAATGTTAGCAATACAACAATATTAAAATATTCATGTAGACTTCAAGTCCGATATTTTTTTTATATAACAATGAAGAGTAAATAACTTTTTAAATGCACATATAGGAACTAAAGTTTAAAAAATCAATTACATTTTTTTATATTTTTCGAAAAAAACACATTTAAAATAATATTTGAGTTAGAAATACTGCAACCTCCTATCTCTGCTCCTATTTTTTCCCATCCCCTAGTTTTGCGTAGGCATTATTAAGCCATCTATATTTATTCCAATGTAATCTGAATTTTTAAATTATTTTTGTGAGCTACTAATTATTTTCTGTTAGTGTATAACAGGGGTGTCAAACTAAATTTCATTGAGGGCCACATCAGCATTGCGGTTGCCCTCGGGGGGCTGGGTGGGTATGGGTATGCACGGCCTACTGGGTGGGCATGGCTGGAATGTGTGTGGCCTACTGGGCATGGCCTACTGGGCATGGCCAGCTCTACATCGTTCACGTCAAGGGTGCCTATGGGGGCCTGGGCAGGAGTGGGATAGATGTGAGGGTCTCTGGTAGAAGGAGATGGGACTGGGGCAAGTGCCAAGGCATGATTCACTGGAGGAGCCTCACTGTTCCTCTCAGGCCATGCAGGGGGGGGGCTGGATGGTGGCACAGAGGTCAAATGCCCAGCACAGCCTTCAAGCACTTCCCCAAGGGGGGTGCCCAGCTGCACTTACCTCTTCCTCAAGGCTGCTGCTGCTGTGCTTGCTCTCCTTAGCCAGGTTGCTCATGATGGGTACAAGGGCAAAGTCGAGAAGGAGGCCCACTCCCTCTCCATGTGAGGAGACTTGGCTTTGTATCCAAAGCTTCCTTAGCAATAGGATGGGAGACACCCCCAGGATAGGCCAAGGGGAGGGGGCAAGGGGATGGTGAAAGGGCAGCAGGGCAGGACTAAGCAGGACTTCCCTCAGACCCTCCCCTTCCTTCCTTCCTTCCTTCCTTCCTTCCTTCCTTCCTTCCTTCCTTCCTTCCTTCCTTCCTTCCAACAGAGTGGTGGGAAAATATTTGAGATGAGGGAGGGAGAAAAACAGGCAATAAAAACAGCTGGGGAAGTGTCATCCTTCGTGAGGAATGAAGAAATGCACCATTGTGTGGAAGTGGCCAGCACATGGCCCTCGCCTACTTCACATATCTGGCTTGGTGGGCTCTGGGGGAGGGGATACCATGAGCAGCATGAGAGTTGATGTTACCTTTGCAATGGTGCCCAACCCCCAGCCTGCCCGGTTTTGGCAGGCAGCGAGGTGTTCTCCTCACAGTGCTGAGAGGCTGAGCCAGGTGGCATGAATCTGAAGAGAAGCACAATGCTCCCCAGCCTCTAGCCTGCCTGAAATAGGCAGGCCATGTTCTGTCCACTTCCAGGCAATGGTGCATGTCTTCATTCCTCACAAAGGGTGATACCTCCCCAGCGTTCATCCAGGGGGCAGTGCTGACACAGCAGGGGCTGGTCCCTCACTGTTTCCAGATGGCCTTGTAGAGCTAAGACTGAATGCATTTCAGCATAGATGACCACCATGAAATTGTACATTGGCTCCCGGCCAGCCTGGGCCAGGGCCAAGGCAGCAGGGGCCATTCCCTCACTGTTTCCAGGGTTGCTTCACGGGCCACATGAAACCATTTCACGGGCTGGATCCAGCCCCCAGGCCTTGTGTTTGACATGTCTGGTGTATAAGGATATGCTTGTCATTGTGACCACTATTCATTCATTGGCTGGAAGGATTGTTAGGCATGAACAGACCATTTTACAAAACAGACAAAATCTGTTTTGCCTAGCTTCTCTAAAGGATACACTAACCATTTTTTTGTGTGTGAATGAAAGCTATACCTTATGGCAATGGTCTCCAACCTTTGTGGCTTTGCAGACAAGCGGGAGAGGGAGAGGGGTTGCAGAAATGGCACTGTGCACACTCACCTGCCCACTGCACATGCAGTTGGAGCTGCGGGCATGCACAGGCTTGCCCATTGCTTCTGCAGCCCAGTTCTGAACAGGCCATTTGCCCGGTAGTGGGCCATGGTCCACAGATTGGGAACTCCTACTAACTGCATTCCTTATAAATACCTATGAATCTTAATTTAATCTAGTATAGATTTTATATTGTACACAGTTTTACTGCTATTTATACATGTAAAAATTAGCATGCACAAAATATTTAGCAAATGAGCCAGGATGCAAACTAATTCCCTTTTTTCATTAAACAGCACTGTATCCACTAAATCTTAGGCAAACCTTAACAAGAGGTTTTTTCTTTCTAATTTTTATTCTGTGCATTTCCATCTCTTAACTCTTTCCTAACCTTGGCAATATTTATGTACCCCCATCTAATAGATCAGTTAGATTCTTTGTTTGTTAATTAAGGTTTCTAACTATAAAAGGAGCATGCCTGCTTAGTTTAGGAAATGACCAAACCAAAATAACTACCATGGCTGATATAGAAGGCACTGCAGCAATGTCTAATGGAATTAAATGCAGGAGACAATAATAACTTTAGTAAATATTTCTTTTCTTTCATGCTAATAATTCATTCTCAAATCATGGCCAAAAAGAATTCAAATCGTTACAGAAAGTTTTTGGCATCATTTCTTACAATGTCTGTCAGCATACAGCTCAAACTTGGCAAATTCTGATTTTTAATATATTCAAGTATATTTCAAATTCTGGAAAATTATAAATTTTAAAACTTACACTGTGTTATGATATTTCTATCAATAAATCATATGTTTAAAGAAATGTGGGTATTGTAAATCTTTAATGCAGCCTATACTTCTAATACTCATCTTACCTTATTTTACCTTACTTCACCTATGCAAAGTCCTAATGAATTCCACAAAATGAAATGCTGAATAGTTTGGGTTTACATGCATTTATGGCTCTACGTACTAAAGATTATTGAATTTAATCACTCAGAAAAATTTGTTATTAATTAATTATTGTTACTTCTAAGCAACCTATGAGTCTTATAGCATATTGTTAACACCAATAAGTACAACTTTTAAAGTTAGATAAATAAAATAAAGGTTAAACAAGTTAAAGTACCAAAAATCCACAAGAAATATAATAAATCTTTATTATTCCACTACCTATCACTTATCTGAGGCTGACATATTGAACAACCAACTCTTTACAAATTTCTAAAATATCAGAAAGGTGAATGTTCTTGTTTCATGCAGTGAGATATGTCATAAGAGAGAAATCCCACAGAGAAAGCTAGGTTTTTACCTATCTCCTGTTATCTTTCATGAGGGATGAGAAATTTTAGCTTATTTATTGTTATTTAAATTCAATTATATAGCCACTCATCTCAAACCAGTGACTATTGTGAAGATCATTTGCAAAATTCACATAGGAAGTGTTCTTAAATTATTACAAGAGAAATGTTCACGTATTGCTTCACTGCTTCATATTGACCATTCAACTTCACGTAAAATAGATCTAAAGAATTTTGTAGATGCATAATTTTAATAGCATTGATTTTCTAATGAAATCTGTTGTACATGTTTAGGCATGCATAGAGAAAGGAGTTTGTTTATGAAAGCAATAATAATGTGCTGAAAGTTAGTGGAGTATGACAAATGAAGCTGCTATATTCATAATAATAATCAGAAAATTTTCTAAATGGGTATAGAATAATATTTGAGAAGATTGGTAGCAGAGAAATAATATTCTTTAATTGGTTCTCTCAGGCTATTTTATATTTGTTATAGCTAATCATGTAAAATAGTAAACTACAGGATTTTGATGCTTCATTTGTTTATTTTATTGCTCTTATATTGGAAGAGACATTGCATACTAAATATTAATGGTTTTGTTTCTGTTGAATGTAGTTCAGAGATTAAGTGTTAATTATTAGCTTTGCATAAACAAAATACAGATTTCTGGGAAAAATGCTTTTGAGGAATTGCAGAAATACATGTAAGATCAGACCAAAAAGAAATATTGACTTTGAAGTCTGTAAAGAAAGAAATGGTTCCTGATTTCTATTTTTTTTTTGGTCAAATCAGCAAACACTAGAGAGATATTTGTAAATGAAATTGTTCAAACAGCCTCATTAAGTGGTATCTGATGTTAAAGGTTATCATTGCAGAATGTAAGGTCAGTGGTGGGATTCAGCCTATTCGCACCACTGCAGCAGAACCGGTAGCTAATTTTTTGTTGCCCAGGCCCAGAATAGACTTCCGGAAGCGGCATCCACCCAGAGAACCGGTTGTTCACATATTTGAAGCCCACCACTGTGTAAGGTGCCTTTTGCAATTGAGTGGTCATGTTTGTCAGTTCTGATGGTTTTCAAGTGGTCCTCCAGATGTTTTGGGATTGCACCAAAGATTTCTATTCCTATTGGTACTACCTTTGCTTTTAAAAAAAAACAACAGTTGTTCTATTTTTATTTGCAGGTCTTTGTATTTTATTATTTTCTCTGGTTCTTTCTACAGTATTCTATTCTGCTGTCTCCAGCTACTAGAATATCCACTGCCCAGATTTTTGGTTGGGGTGTTAATGTAGCAAATAATAATAATAATAATAATAATAATAATAATAATAATAATAATAATAATAATAATAAGAAGAAGAAGAAGAAGAAGAAGAAGAAGAAGAAGAAGAAGAAGAAGTTGGAAGGAACCTTGGAGGTCATCTAGTCCAACCCCCTGCTCAGGCAGGAAACCCTATACCATTTCAGGCAAATGGCTGTCAAGTGGTTGATTGTTTGAATTCTAAAGTCCTAGAGCACTTTGTATGCATTTTGTTCTTAAGGCTTTGACTTGTGCAGCCAGAATTACCCTCTCTGTCTCTTCCTCAGTTTTCCTTCTTTTAATCATTTCCAGGTCTTGTTGTTATCTGCATTGCATGTTAGTTTTGCTTATGTATTAGGCATGGGTTTTTTTGCCTTGCCATGTTTCTTTTCTATTCTTCATTTGGTTTTTCTTGAAGACCTATGTCCAGTACTTAGCAAGCCTTCATGATTTACAAACTTTGGTATATCTTCTTCACTCTCCTTCAGATATTTTTTTCAATGCCTTGATTCCTTATAATTACTCTCTTATCCAGAGCTTTTAGTTCTGCTTTAGCCCAGTACACTATTCCGGCTGTGTGTCTAATGACTGGAACTATCCAGATGTTAATTGTCTTGATGGTATGTCCTCTACTGAGTTTGGACTTCAAGATCTTCACTTTCATGAAATATTCACTTCTAAACTTCTTGATTTCAGTGTACTTGATGTTTTCAGCTTGAAGGATTTGTAGCACACATATTGATATGTCTCTTAATATATTGATACAGATGCCTAGGCATCTATGCAAAAAGAGTTCAGAAATTAAAATGAGTATCACAATATTTACCAGTATATTCATTAAAATGAATTTTATTTTAAAATCCATGGAAAGACTTTAAAGTCTTCTGTTTAAAGTCTGCTTAAATGTAAGTAAAGATTAGATTAATATAATTTTAAGTAAAGATTAGATTAATATAATTTTACTAGAGATCAAGTTTTATTATTGGGGAACTACAATGGAAGAGGTCTCAACTGGGTTTGGATATGGATCATCACAAAATTCTAAATACAATGAGAAGTGTGAGAGGCAGTTTGGTGTTGTTGTTAAAATAATGACTAGAAAACATGAGGCCATATGTTCAAGTCCTGCCTTGGCTGTGAAAGTCAGATGGGTGAACTTGGGCTAGTTACCCAACTCAGCTTAACTCAACTCTATTTATGGTACCTGAAATATCTTATTATAAATTTTACAATAGGGAAATTTTCTAAAGTAAGTGCTAATCTTCATTTTGCTTAATTTTGATGTTGGAAAAAGGAAAAAAAATCTACACCATCAATTTTAATTTTAAGACATGAGTGTTTATTTTTTTAAAAGCATGCATTGAAAGACTTCTATTGCAATGAAGCTCATGCACTATATAGTTCTTTACTTTCCCATATTTAAATCTATCATTCACTGGCTAAAGTGAAGGCCCTGTGAAATTTCATAGATGATATCTTTTCAGATGATAAATACTGGGATGTGACACCTTAATTTATTTGGAGATATATATCCCAAATTCATTGTTTGAGGACAGTTCTATATTCTAGCTCCTTGGCCTTTTGTGTAAAATCAAGTGTAGTATCTATGTAATATATACAAGGTGTGGAATAAAGAAAAAGAATAACCTGAGGCTTTTCTCCTTTTCTTACTTGGCTATTAAATGTTTACTTTATACAGAAGAAAGCACTAATTAATTCAGTAATTTAATTAAAAGGAAATTTATTTGGACTGTGACATTTGTTTATTAATGAGGTGAAGACAAAATATTTTTAAAGCTCTTCATACAGAATAGTCTAGTCCACATAACTGAGCTTAGTGTCTTTCTTCAAATAAGTAGCCTAGAATTAAAACAAATTCAGAAACAAGGAAGAACACTTAGATATTTGTCTGGATTTTAAAATCTTAAAATATGTAACTCAGAACATCTGCTGACCCTCATGCAAGTGCTGGTGAAGTGTGATTCAGAAGCAGAATTTGGATGCAATCATAGAAATGCAATAATGATAATTTCAATGGAAAAAGACTGTTATATTTATCCACAAATAGAGAAATTGGAATCATATATTTTAGTACTGGTATATTGCTTTACTTCTAATTAATAAAACAGATAATTCATTGTCTAAAAAAATATTCTTTATAGTTTTCTCTGCTTTTAAATTCTTCAAAGTCTTTGATAGACCTAAGGAAACTTTTATTTTAAAAAATTATATATTCAGTTCTTAACATAAACTTAATTTATTGTATTTAAGGCAAATGTTCATAGTAAATTTTACACTAAAAAATAAAAAAAGTTTTTCAATTCACTGATTTTTTAAAATAAAGATATTATTTATCTTTTGCACATAGTCAATCACTGTACACAAACACACACATATCAACTATGTAATGAAACATAACAGTCTCCACCCACAGTAAGCACTCAGTGCACGACCACATGACCAATCACAAGTGGAGCAGCGCCATCACAACCAGCGTGGATGAAGTACGCATGCATCGGATTCAACACACAAGCAGCCCACATGCACCATTTTAATGATTTTGCCACCGACCTGCTATCTGTGACAGGGCGATTCAAGTCCATGTGGACCAAACATCAAGTTACTTTTAAACCTTGGGAAATCCATTGAAAAAGGTGCCGGAACTCCATTCCAGTACATAAAACTATATTTTATTTTATAGGATTTCCAAATTAAATAAACTTTTAGCAATATGAATAGAATAGAATTCATTATAATTTGTGATCTTATTTGTGATATTGGTTCTTATATTTATATTTTTCTTAGAGCTTAACAGCAATTTATAAGCATTTGAACAGAAATTTCTCTATGTGCTTATCTTTAAAAAATATAAACATGGCCTTGTCAATAATCTCTCCCATATCCCACTAGTGGTCACTGACAAAGACATCCAGATGAAACCTAGTACGTCCAACTATTATACCATCTGCTTGTTGTTATTGCAAAAAAATGTCCTTATTATGCTCCAGAGGACAGTACTGAAAAGTAGTTAAAATAGGCCTAAACATTCAACTCGCATAGCTTTATAAGAAAAAACAGTGAATAGGGAAGGCAAACTATATTTTAAATATTCAGACTTTCTCAAGAAATGCATAGGCTTCTGAATACACAGATTACTATTTTGAATTTATTATCATGCTACAACAAATGCCATTTTGCAAAGGTATTTATTTTATATCACAATTTAGGAAAAAATATATGTTATTAACGTATTTTTCAAGAGGATTGCTCAATTCGATAACTTTTGTAAAGGGATGTGAATTGTATTCAACCTATGCTTTTTTACTCCAATCCCACAAATCCTCAATGCTTTGACAGATAGGATTCCAAAAGCTCTTACTTTGCTTAATAACATGATAGATAAACTCAAAACAGCTGAACGAAAGAAATTTGTCATGAGGAACTTTCTATGACATACCATATTGTAAACTGTGTGCAAATAACTAAAGCTATTCATGAAAAAATATTTCTTTACTTATGAACAAAATTTTACACCAACTTATCTTCCTCTGTCTCCGTGATATACAAAATCTCAATAGCAATATTACCATATAAACATGATATTAATGGATTCAATGAAAAAGCATAAACAAAGGCCCTTTCTCTTCTCATATGTTTCAAATGCATCAAAGGATCACTTCAAACAAAGGTTTTTGGAAACTTTTTAAAACTCAGGAGAGAAGAGCCTAAATGTTTTCAAGAGACAATCTGCTCCATAAAGTTGGTGCCATGACCCAGCATTTTTGTAATAACATAATAGGACCACTAGACTCATTTATATTTACTTTTCTTTTTACATTGTGCAATTCTATTTATACTTTTTGGTGTAATAGAACATTTTTCTTTCCATCTTTTGTATATTTTTTAACACTACAATTCCTCTTTTGCTTTAAGACAAAGGAAAAATATTGATATATTGGTCTAGTTACTTATTCATCCTGAATACCCTGAATTCTAAATCAACCTATTATTTCTTTAGTTCTACAGACTGTTTTGTTAGGAGTTCCCACTTGTCAAATTAAACTAGAATTTTGCAGAATAGTGTTCATCAGATTCAGACAAGGCCCCAAAGTGGTGTAATTTATATTGCAGGCCATCAGTTCAAAGTGCCTACTGCTCAGGCATTAAGACATTCATTCTTGGCTGCTAAAATCATAGCCTAAGGAACCTGAGCTATAGAAACTGTTTTTGAATTTATTTATTTTTAAATGTATAGCTTGTCTTATTTTCAGAAAGTGGGAAAATAGGAAGGGAATTCACCAGTAAAGAACAGTAAGAAGTAGAATTGCACAGTTTATTTATTTATTTGTTTCGATTTATATACCGCCCTTTTCCCGAAGGACTCAGGGTGGTTTACAGGGCAAATTAAAACAGTGCAATGTACAAATTAAAATAAAATAAAATTAATAGCCCCAAAACAGTTTAAAATTTAAAATTTAAAACCTTAAAACACCTCAGTCCAGGCCAGCTAAGTCAAATAGCCAAGTTTTTAGGTCCCGGAGAAAGGTGTTCTGTACCAGCCTGCTACCGGCCCTGCAGAAAAGGCAACCGCTTTACAAATGGCAAGAGGCTGGAATTACGTCTGCCAAATTTATTACTACAAAAACAAACAAGACACGAACCAAGATACAGGAGCTTTGAAACACTATCCGAGCGGTTGCTTTCAGCAAACCAGCCCTCCCCACACATTCCCCTTATAAAGAGTTCAGGGCGTGGCTTCTCTCTGCCTCCTTCTGAGAAGCCCCATTGCCTTCCTCTGTTTACTCCTACTTAACTGCCTCCTGCGTCGGACGTCCTTGAACAGGGCCAGCTGTGGGTCATCTTCATCCACACTGTCAGGCTCACACAGCTGGGTCTCCATGGTGACCAAGTGGGAGGGGCCTGCCTGAGGGCTATCATCAGCAAGATCTTCAACCCCCTCAGCAAGGTCTTCAACACCCCCCTCCTCCTCTGAGTCGTCCGACCCAACTGCCGAACCCACAGGCTGACCCTGAATCACAACAAAAGGAGCAAAGGTCGCGGGCGATCCGGAGTTCCACAGGCAGCTGATTCCATAGGGCAGGCGTGCCCACCAAGAACGCTCTCCCCCTGGGGATCGCCCACTAGCACTCCCTGACCAGCAGGACCCTGAGGAGGCCCTCCCTGTGGGAGCGCACAGGACGATGGGAAGTGGATGCTGGCAGCAGGTGCTCCCTAAAATAATACGGACCCATGCCATTTAGGGCTTTATAGGTCATCACCAGCACCTTGAATCTCACCCAGAAGGCAACTGGAAGCCAATGCAGCTCGCAGAGAAGAGGCGTTACATGGGAGTATCGGGAGACCCCCATCAAAACTCATGCAGCCGCATTCTGTACCAGCTGAAGCCTCCAAGTGGTCCTCAAGGGCAGCCCCATGTAGAGAGCATTGCAGTCGTCTATCTGGGAGGTCACAAGCGAATGAGTGACTGTACGTAGGGTGTTTCGGTCCAGATAGGGCTGCATTTGGCACACCAGGCGAACCTGGAAAAAAGCCCCCCTGGCCATGGCTCCTATATGATCTTCCAAACTGAGCCGTGAGTCCAGGAGGACGCCCAAGTTGTGGGCCCTATCTACGGGGGGTAACACCTCACCCCCCCCATAGTTAACAATAGAATAGATTGGTTAATCCGAGATGCCGGTATGTACAGCCACTCAGTCTTGGTGGGATTGAGTTGAAGCCTGTTTCTCCCCATTCAAACCTGGACTGCCTCCAGTCAACGGGACATCATGTCAAGGGCATCACTGGGTTGGTTCGGGGTGGAAAGAAAAAGCTGGTTATCATCAGCGTACTGATGATACCCCACCCCAAAACCACGAATGAGCTCACCCAGCGGTTTCATATAGATGTTGAACAAGAGGGGAGAGAGGACTGACCCCTGAGGGACTCCACAAATGAGAGGCCTCAGGGCGGACCTCTGCCGTCCCATCAACACCGACTGTGAGCGGCCCAGGAGGTAGGAGGAGAACCACTGTAGAACAGTGCCACCCACTCCCAACCCCCTGAGGCACTGCAGTAAGATACCATGGTCGATGGTATCAAAAGCCGCTGAGAGGTCTAATAGGACTAGGACAGAGGAACAACCCCTGTCCCGAGCCCGCCAAGAGATCATTCACCAGCACGACCAATGCTGTCTCCGTGCGGTACGCGGTTGGTATGGGTCCAGATAATCAGCTTCCTCCAGGAACAGAGGGAGCTGATGCGCCATGCTCTCAACAACCTTCTCAAGAAAGCGAAGGTTGGAGACCGGACGATAGTTGTTCAAAATAGCCGGGTCCAGGGTAGGCTTCTTGAGGAGGGGCCTCACCACCACCTCCTTCAAGGCGGCAGGGAAGCTACCCTCCCTCAAAGAAGCAGTTATTACTGCCTGGAGCCAGCCTCGTGTCCCCTCCTGAGCTGCATACACAAGCCAGGAGTGGCACGGGTTCAATAAACACATGGTGGAACTCAGTCTCCTCATGATCCTGTCTAGGAAAAACTATATTATGCAAAATACGATTAATTTATTTCTTTGTTATATTTAGCTGTGGTATATTCTAAATAAAAAATAAACAGAATTTTACTGTGTGTGCATCATTGTAGATATTGTTGCAATTGCTTCAAATGAAAGACTAATATTCTGTCAGGTCTTTTATTAACTTCCCAATTTCAATAAATATTTTGTTTTAAGTGAATAATGGCAATTAAATTCCCATTTACGCTGTGTATAATTCTTATGTATGTTATCCTTTATGTGTACTTAAATGTTCATTAACGTCTTTATCAAGGTATTTTTTAAAATTTAATGTAATATATTTAATTTAAAATATTCTAGCTGACCTGTATGTAAAAGAAAGCATCACCCTAGCTGTACTTTAATAGTTAAGCTTCCAACGTTTTCTATTTACAAGAATTAGATTTAATTAGAGTAATATTCCAGTTTAAGAACAGATTACAATTTGATTAAACTTGATTAAAATTTCAAGTCATAAGTATGTTTCATAGCAAAGTTTAAAAAATCTGCAATCTGGAATATCCTTAGAAGGATCATAAAAATTAATAAATGCAGCATATTTATTTAAATACTTAGCTATCAGTATTCAAATTTCCATTTGGATTTATCATCTATTTTCCCCCCAGACATTTTTAGCCTTTATTAATCAAAATTATTGCAGTTATTGCAGATTGTGAGTTTCCACTCATGTATAGATTTAAGGTGCTGGTTCTTACCTTTAAAGCCCTACATGGCTTAGGCCCGGGATATTTGCAGGACCATCTGCTACCGGGAACGAATTCCCATCGCCCAGTACGCTCACACAGAGAAGGCCTCCTCAGGGTACCGTTGGCTAGACAATGTCAGCTTGCGACCCCCAGGGGAAGAGCCTTCTCTGTAGGAGCGCCAGCCCTGTGGAACCAGCTCCCCCCTGAGCTTCGGATGGCCCAAGATCTCCAGTCCTTTCGCCGCGGCCTCAAAACACTCCTTTTCCACCTGGCTGACCTAGACTGACAGGGATTTTAATTATGTTTACAACTCTAACTCTATTCTTTAATTTATTTTAATTTATTTCAATTTTTTATTTTTAATTTACTGTACAGAGACCTTTAAGTTCTGTTGTTGTTAGCCGCCCTGAGTCCCTCGGGAGATAGGGTGGGATATAAATCCCATAAATAAATAAATAAATAAATAAATAAATAAATAAATAAATAAATAAATAAATAAATAAATACTTGGCCAACCTCTCTGCTAGATAAAAGATTGTTCTCTTCTAACAGATTAGACTTTCTTGTTAATAAAAAAAAGTATCAGGTCTTTAAATGTTCAGTTTGCTAACACTCTAGTCCTTAAAAGAACATCTAAGACCTTTTTATATAAATGTCATAAATGCCATTTATGGCAAAAATGTGTGTATATATTAGAGATAGGAGGAGAAGAAGGTAGAGGAGGAAGAATAATAGTAGTAGAAATAATAGTGCTGGGTATTTTTTCTTCTCTGAACAAAAATGACACTCTTTTTCTCCATATATATAATAATAATAATAAAGTTGGAAGGAACCTTGAAGGTCAACTCCCTGCTCAGGCAGGAAACCCTATACCATTTTGGACAATTGTAGTTTGCAGCTGATCAACAAAGACTGCTCCTGGGATGACCCATCCAGGCTCCATCTTAAAGGCAATTGGGGGGCTTGTTGGGCCTCTAACTATTCCATGGTAGGCAAAGGTGTCAGGGGCATCTACTCTCAACAGAGGCAAGATTTCAGCTTCGGGATTTGGGTGATCAGGAAGGTGATCATCCATGTGTTTCAGGTGAGGTATGGTGTGTGTTACCTCTGGTGTTAAAATTTGACTGCGATTGTCTTGTGAGGCCTCCCATTTTGCCAATGGCAATGGTAGGAACTGTGAGCGCCTTCATTGAAGACTGTGGAACATAATCTGCTGTACTGATCCAACAAACATTATGTATATATGTTTTTCAGCTTTTCATTCTGGGCTGAGGAAGTCACCAATTCCCAGCTACTTTCCAAAGAGAGGACTAGAACCTGGGAGAGATTGTTTCTCTCTCTTTCTCTCTCTCTCTCTCTCTCTCCCTCCCTCCCTCTCTTCCACACATACTACTCTCATGTTATTTTTTCCTGATCATTTCAGAAGCTCCCATTACTTTTCATACAGTGGAAAATCAGATGCCTGTGTGTTATCTTTATCTTGCCATAAGCATCAGATTGCATGGTTGGCTGTTGTTTGCCTGATGGATTCATCAAAGATACTCCTCAGTCGTGACATGAAGTTAGCATCTTTTCTGTATCCAAACTATTTTGTTGCCCATTTAACAAATTATCCAGGCAAAAGGCAAAAGATAGAAAACTGGATTATCATCCAAAAACCGGCAGATCGGAAGAGTGACAGCTAAAGTTGCCATCAGTTCTGGGATCTTTCATAGGAGGGGAAGAAGGTTGCCTGTCTCATGGGCTAGTTGATTTATTATCGAATTCATTTGGTCCACCTGGACTTCTTTTTGATTGTAATACTCTGCCATTTTCCTCAGATAAAGAAATATATTGCTAATGACTTGCAGTTACAGCTGCAGATAGTCTGTCAGGACTTCAAACACTCTGAATTCAGCCATGATTCCCCATTTTCTGGCTGCCACAGCAATGGGAGAGGGGGGGAGACTGCATTCTTATAGTTTAGTCAAAACAATAATTTTCTTGTGGAAACCAAGGTCAAGCAGCTAAAGTGCTTGGTGGGCTGGAAGGTGTTAATTGGGGATTGTGATTTATGACACATCAATGGGTGGGGAGTTTTACTTGTAACCTTTTGGGGGGGTAACTTTCAGTCTTGGTTTTCCCTTTGGTCGTGCTGATATTATGTAGCCATTAAAATTGTTCTTTGAGGAAATCAACTGCCTCAGAGTTCTTATTTCTATTGATCTTATCTATTGGAACCATGACATAGTCATTACTAACATGGTCTGCGGTAAAAACTGAAAGTTATTCTTTTCTGTCATAAAAGTGGGAATAAGAAATCCTACACACTAGGAGACTCACTGCCAATTATGACGAATACAGCAACACATTCCTGCAAGACAACTGTCTTAAATTTGCATAGAAGCAATTTTGTATACAAATGTAATGTATCATATGATTTAGAGATACAGCAATTATATTAATTTCAAGCACTAGAAATTCTGTGAAGAAATTCAATAACTATCAAGTGTAAAATGCAAGCTCTACATTTGGTAGAAGCAAGTTTTAATTCTTTTTTTAAAAAAATTTGCCTAGTCATAAAAATTAAATTCTTACTCTCTATCCTGCTTTTCCAACCATTAGCAAAATAAGTTCCATGTTTGAAAGTATATTGTATCTTCTTTTCCTTTGATTTTCAATGTAAGTCTGTCCATTTCCGCACAGTCCAATATTTTCTTAATTATCGCTTCCTCTGATGGTGTTGCCTCATTTTTCCAGTGCTGTGCAAATATTATTATCCTCACTACAGTTAACACATGTAATGTTAAATATACATTTTGTTTATCAAACTTTTCTGGCATTATGCCTAGTTAAAAAAAAGCTCAGGTTTAAGGTCTACATGTTTTCCTAACATTTTTTCTAACCACGTATGTATTTTAGTCAAAACATTTTTTTATTTTACACATCTCCACAACAAGTGATAACATGTACCAGGATTTTGATTACATTTCCAGCATTTGCTAGACATATTTTTAAACATTTTTGCTAATCTAACAGGTGGAAAAGTTTAAATTCTTGAACTTCTTTCTCCTGTCAATGCTGTGTAGGGGATGAGCTTCACTTTGGGGCAGGAGAATAGTTAGCATCTGTTACTGTTCAGTCAGAACCATCAAACTGTTTGCCAAATCTAGATATCACAAGAAACACCACCTGCACTATTTAAATTAATATGACTGTTAGTAAATGAAACAGAAATATTTCAAAAGATAGTATTAGTTTCATTCATTTAATGAAAGAAAAAGGATTCTGAAAAATACTGAAAACAGATTTAACAGAAGCATCATATATCATTATTATTATTATTATTATTATTATTATTATTATTATTATTATTATTATTATTATTATCTTTTACCTTTAACCTGACCAAGGCATATGATGGCATTAGATCAGTGGAATGTATTTCTAGAGAGTTCATAAAACAGTTATATATACATATTTCTTATTTGACTCTTCAAGGGACAGAATTCCAGAAAGTGACAGAAGTTGGTAAAGGTGCTTTACAAACAATCTGGATATTGGGAGTATTAAATTTATCTATGTTAATGCTCCTCATGAATATATATATATTGATAAAGACAACTTAGAAATACTGTTATCTTAGATTATATGCTTATAAATAGTCATGAAACATGAGGTATGAACTGTTACATAAATGTGAGATTAGGAAAGGAATATACTGTTGTAGCAGTTTAGTTATTTGAAATGTACAGCTCATTTCTTTCTGATATGCTTATGGTTCAGAGATCTGTTAAGGAAAAATTCTTTGCAAGCCTTGATGAAAAAATAGGTTAGTAAATTGATGGTGTGAATGCTAAGCCACACTAACTTTATAAACTTTTAAGACAATCCTTACTGGCTTTAAATATATTTTCATTTTAGTAAAAAGTAACATACATTATTGTTGCTTTCGGAAATGGTTTAAAGATAAATACCTGCATAATAATGAATCTCTATTATTATTTATGTTCCCAGGGTAATCTAATGTTATTGGTACTTGATAAATTAGTAAGTCAAGGTTTCTCAAATGTTCTAGTGCCATGAGCCCTAAAATAATAAATTAATATGAATTACCACCACATACCCCCTGTGAGCAAAATTAATTATTTTGTCAAGCTTATGGTAGGGCAAAAAATAAAACCCATAGCGTTCTCACTTAATTCTTTGCACTTATTTTGTAGATTGATCCAAAATTCAGTAAAATATGGTGTGGGGAATTTTATTTTCAAGTTAGTGTCAAAAGGGACATCCGTGAAATGCTTCTCTTCAGTAGCAGTGAGTGTGCCAATTATCACTTTAGCATTGACTTTGCTTAGCATTGCTTAGCGTTATAAATAAGAAACAGACTTATGCTTTTGAGAAAGGCATGTTGATTTGCTCAGCTGACATGATTGCTGGGTATCTGCTTGAAAGCATGCTTATGATATCCAAAGGAAGCATGATGAAGCAAGGCTGATTGTGGAAATCGGACAATTAAAATTAGAATCTAGAAAATTTGAATTAGAAAATTAATCCGATGTTATCTTGTGGATTGATTTTTCCACAGTAACCCTTGTAGATATGGTTTGTTTACCACGTGAAAAGCTGCATCATAAAAAAACAGCAAACTACCTGAAACTGTCACAACATTTTCTTTCATTTCATTTAGAATCCTGATTACTCAGATTTTTTTTTCTCCTAGCTTAGCTTAAGTGCTGTTGGCTATCCAGGAAAAAAAAACAAAAAACAAAACCCAAATCTGCATGAATTTTGCTATCTCATTTCTGGCTCTAACTACTTCTACCAGGACATGCTAAATCAAGTGATCAGTGGAATTCTCCAGCAATCCTGCCCTTCCCTCTTGTGAATATTTCCATCCTGAAGAAATGATCTACAAATCATTATAGTAGTGAGGGCAGCTTGAAGCGAGTAATCTGGTGTCTTTTTGCCTCTGCCCTTGTCCTTTTTCAAATGAAGGATAACTTGCCAAGAACTAAAAAGAAATGTAGGGAGGTGCATGCTTTAAGATTTTATATTTTACTGCAGAATCTGTTCATATAAATATTGTTTACTGTCCTGGCTTGGTTAAATTGGAGCCAAACTACAAAATCCCACATATACATGTACCTGCGGCCACATGCGAATACACTTTTTGCACAGTTTAAAACAGGCATTTTACAAACAGTCCTAAGAATGAACAAACTGAGTAAACTAAAATTCTGGTGCTCACCTAAACATGTTTACCTCATGACCTTAGCATTAATGACACCAAGATTTTCAAATTGTATTTTCACCTACTGTATTCAGCTATTAGGGATGGTATCCAGCTATTAGGGATGGTATCCAGCTATTAGGGATACAGTATCAAAATAATAACAAAGGTCATTCAGCAGTCGTTCATCAACAGAAAACAGAAAGCAGTGGAGTTTCAGCCTGAAATGTCCAAGTGAGCATCCTCTATTTACTTCCACTACTTACTATATTGTCTGACTTTACCTCCAAATGTAATAGATGGAAAACATTACAAATGATATACATACCTTGAGAATACTGCTCCACAATAACTTCAGCACTGAAACAATACAACCAGGATAACATGGTCATCTTATTCATGAAGTGGGTGGGAAATGCAGGTAATCTCATGGTGACATGGCTTAAAAAGAAGTTGCTAGGATATACTGTATGTGTGCATATCAAGAAAGGCTGGTAAAGATCAAGAAAGGCTGATAAACAGTTTTATTTCTTCTAGATAAACATAAAGCTTCAAACTGGACATGCACATAACAGAGTCGCAGATGGGGGTAAAAATCAATGATAAAAAATAGTATGAAGAATCAGAGTTGTAATCCGCACAAAAATCACAACTCACTTTTTTTTTAGTCACTGAGCGTACTAAAAATTCAGATTAAAAATAGAACTAACAAACCTAATACATTCATAAGAACAGGATAAAAGAAACAAACACAATTGTAATAATAATAGTCCTTTTGCAGAGACTAAAACCACAGGGAGGCACATTCCCACTAAAGTAGGTTATATTGAAAAATAAAAGATGGGAATAATAGTGAATGTCAAGACCACTGATTTGTGGATACTTGGCTGTAAAATTGTTTATGATGTTCATAATCTTGAACTTGTTATTGTTAAATCATAAATAAACTGGATTGCCAGAGTCACCTTCCGTGAGATGGGAGGCCGTATAAATTTGATTAATAAATAAATCCAAACATTTATTCCACTTTTCTTCTTGTTTGCTGTTATAAGGGAGAGGGTTATGTTGTTCTCACAAAGCAGCTTGGATAGGAAGGAACAATTTATACCAGCCTTTGTCTAAGTGAAATATCCCAGTGAATATTTGCACAGCCTTAATATTTTGGTGCAAAATAAAAGAAAACGCCAGCAGACGTGCAGAGATACTGTGACTTCAGGATTTTTACAAATAAATCCATAAATTGGTGGGCCATATGATATTTGTTAAACCACTCAGAGAGTGCTGTAAAGCACTATCGAGCAGTATATAAGTCTAAGTGCTACTGCTATTGCTAAAAGGCAGGGAAAGCGAGGCCACTTTAAGACATTTTACTATCAGGAATACCTTACCTGAGGCACATTTTTATAAGTCCTCTTTCCTTTTTTCTGAAAGAAAACATAATGTATAAATCTATCAAATGAAGAGGCAATTTGATCCTCTTTCACAACCACTTGACGCAAAACATGTTTCAGTTAGTTTTGAATGGTGAATTGGCACCATATACTCCAGATGCTTACGTGGAAGGATTGCTCCAAAAGTTTTTCTTTAATGCAGTAAGGCAATTTACTTTTTTCCATCTGCCAAGAAGAGGCAAAGAAAGCACATGATAATTTTCATGGTAAAAACCGGTAGGGAAAGACTGGCTACATTCCTATGGCCAGCCATTAGCTGCTGACAACTGAAGAAGAAAAGCACCAATTAACACATCGTAGACAGTATGTTTGGAACTGGGTGAGAATATTGATCCTTTCTTTACTATCCTGGGAAAGGCTCCCAAGAAGCTAAAAAACCTCTGAATGTGAACAAAAGTGGCATTTTAATTTCTATGGGGGACAGAAATACACAATATTGAAATGGAAGTAACATAAAGCTATAGTTTTGAAATTTGAGAACTGAGAAAATTGTTAAGATTTTCTCTTTGGAAAAAAACATTGAGGTGAAACATAAGAAATCAATCCTTTGTTTTAAGAGTGGAAAATCGATTTTGAATGACATCTAGTGGTGGATCTGAGTACAGCACTATAACTAGCTTCCTGCCAGCATGGTGATTCCTAGATTAAGGGAGAACAGCTGACAATAAAAAATTTTTTTGGCATACTTATCACTCTGACCTTGTTGGACTATAAATACCCACTAAGTTTGGACTTTTAATTTCAAGAGCTAGTGGAAGACTTTTGATTATGCCTGACTGGGAATGACCTTTGAGCTGTTTTCAGGGAGGTTGAACACTTTGAACACTGTGAACATTGTAAATGATAACCTTGCATAAGTGACAACTTTTGGATGCCTGAGACAAAGGATCACTATAAAATATTGCTTTGGGGACTGGACCTGTATTCTAAAATCTATTGGATTATAAAGGTTGTAATTTGACCTATTAGAGGGGGCATCATATATTTAAGTACCTGTTTGAATATGGTTAAAAGAATGGATGACACTTAGATATAATTAGACTTTTATAATGAAAGATATGATTTAGAATTAAAATAGCATTTTTTCCTCTTCTTTTGATATGGGAAATATGAAAATAAGGATTGGTATGAATAAAATTTTTAGCTATATAAACGTAATTAATACTGAGAAAATCATAACTGGCAAAGATACTTTAAATATTGATGGAAATTAAACCTTAACAAGAACACAAAAAACAAGATAGTGATTAATGAATTGATATTATTATTTATATAATATTAGTAAAATATGATGAAGATGTTTATATCTAACTCTGTATACATCAATAGTACCAAGAATTGTAATTGTGTAATGAGGGGAAAATGGAAAAATATGGGGAACAATGGAGGATGAGGGAAAAAATACTGGATTGTGCAGTACTGAATAGACTTAAATTGAAGACGTTAATGTTAAATATGTGAATCCAGACAACATGTTGTTTACTGAGCTCTAAAGATTGTTATTCTTAAAACTTAAGAAAACTTTTAAAAGAGAATAAGATCATGTGGGCCTTCCAGACCTAAACAAACAAGCAGATAATAGCCAATGAAACAGATATTATGGTAATAGACAAGTAGCAGAAAACAACAGTGGTGATAAATGTAGAGGCGCCAAGTGACAGCAACATGAGGAAGAAGGAATATGAGAAGATGAAGAAGTACTAGAGTCTAAAGAACTAGAAAGGATATGGAAAGTAAAGCCCAATAGTTCCATTGGCGGTAGGAGCAATCCAGGCAGTGACTCCAAAGCTAGCAGTCACAATGTCAGGGGTCTCTTTCCAGAAAAAAATACAGTTAGGAACAGCTAAGATATGGCCCAGAACCCTCAAAGTCCCAGGCCTCTGTGATTGAGGAAGATTCTACCTACCCATAAGGGTGAGAAGGGAATTTTTATACACATATGCACATATAGACTCTCTCTCTCTCTCTCTCAAACACACACACACACACACACACACACACTGATATACACACAAATACACATCTGCCCACATCCAGGAATTTAATCCTGACTGGTTCAAGGTTGACTCAGCCTTCCATCTTTCCAAGGTCAATAAAATGAGGACCCAGATTGTTGGGGGCAATGTGCTGACATTTGTAAATCTCCCAATACTCCCATGTTACACCTCTGCTCCGCGAGCTGCATTGGCTGCCAGTTGCCCTCTGGGTGAGATTCAAGGTGCTGGTAATGACCTATAAAGCCCTACATGGCATGGGTCCGGATTACCTACGGCAGCACCTGTTGCCGGCATCAACCTCCCTCCATCCAGTGCACTCCCACAGAGTGGGCCTCCTCAGGGTGCCTCCGATCAGAGAATGTTGATTGGTGGCCCCCAGGGGGAGGGCGTTCTCTGTAGGCGTGCCAGACCTATGGAACTGCTTGCCGGTTGAGCTCCGGATGGCCCCCGACCTTCGTTCCTTCCGGCGCGATTTAAAAACCTATCTATTTGAACAATCTGGCCTGGTCTGATGGGTTTGGCGTTGGATTTAGTTTTAACACAGTTTTATTATTGCATTATATTGGGCATAATTATTTAATCCTTTTTAACTTCTTTTTAACTTTTGTATTTATATTTTGATATTTATTGCCCTGTACACCGCCCTGAGTCCTTCGGGAGAAGGGCGGTATAAAAATTTAATAAATAAAATAAATAAATAATAACATAAAATAAATCGGTCAGAGAGTGCTGTAAAACACTATGGAGCGATATATAAGTGCAAGTGCTATTCATATTGTATGAGTGAGCAGTCTGCAGTCCTAAAGTCTCAGGCAGTCTTGGGCCTAATTTCAAAATCTGTCAGATAAGTTTATGCTTTGTTTTCTGTTCCTTTCACGGTGAAGAGAAGAGATGACAGAGCAAAAAAGTTCATTGGAGACAAAGAGATGAGTACTCCCCACTCTCCATATGCTATAGACCCACCAATTACATCTTCAAAAACATTATCTCTTGACAAAAAAGTTTCCCTGACACAACAGCTTATCATCTTATATCTTTTCCAGTTTTTGTAAAAAAAATAAAGACTTATTATAAAGACAATAAAGAAAAAGTTATGAGGAATCCTTTAAAATGTCTCCCTTTTCATCTTTAGAATTTGCCATGTTTTCTTCCCTTCTCTATTTTCATTTTCTTCAAGTGTTCATAGGAGATAAAATTTCAAAGTACTGACATGAATGGAATTCATGGATGTAAAACATTATAGAACACTTTGAACATTTTCTCCTATCATTCGTTAATGAAGGTTTAGGACTTTCAATATTTAATAAATGATAGTTGTTACATCCAAGTCACTCTCTTTCCCTCCTACCTATCAGTAATAATTTGAGAAATGTCTCCTAAGACCAAAATTATCTGGCCAATTTAATATGAAGTTGCAAACAATGCTGTATGGTATGAAATTCCTCTTCATGTTTCCTCATCTTATCTATCTACTGTCGCACTTGTATACTTCCCAGGTATAATTAAGATAGCAATCCCCAAGTAATTTTGGCATTCAATCTTACTACATTTCTCTTTGCATGGAGGAAGAATAAGAGTTTTCCTTATCTTCCTTATCTTCTGACAAAGGAAATTCAGGAGGGCCCATTGACCCCTAGCTATAGGGCTATAAGTGCAGCTCTCTAAGCGATCCGATCCATTAAAAGATATGGCACAGTTCCTCAAAGTGATTGACCTCCAAGAGTCAATGGGACTATCCAAGGAGTTGATAAACCCCTGAGATCAAAAAATCCCTGATATACTATCATATGATATAGTCAGACTCAAAAAGCACAAGAACACCTCCATTTCAGAGTGTTTTACTCTGATTTCTACTGAGACTGAAACTTTCTACATTTCTAATAACTCGGAGTTCTTTCTGATTTGCTTAGCAAAGAGTGGTAAAACAAGACACAGGTTATCAAGATCCTGCACTTTATAGGATCGTGTCAACACGTCATCTCATGACACTGGTCGACTTCCATCCAAAACAGTGAATGGACTTAAATAAAAAAAATCAGGAGGGACAATATTCAAAACTTAATGTGAACAGTACACTTTCTCTGGCATATTCTGTCCTAAACCTAAAGATGACTGTCCTATGCTATTGTTAAAGGACAAATTCATCATAAAAAACAGGTCTAGCCTTGGTGGAGCAGTGGGCTAATGCCTCCTTAAGTAACACCAGCTGCCTGCAATTAGTGCAGGTTCGCATCTCACCAGGCTCAAGGTTGACTCAGCCTTCCATCCTTCTGAGGTAGGTAAAATGAGGACCCAGATTGTTGGGGGCAATTAAGCTGACTTTGTAATAATGCCGCTTGGGGTGTGTGTGTGTGAAAGCCCTAATAAGCAGGCATATACATAGAATGAAGGCTACTGCTAAGTTTGTATAGCCGCCCTGAGTCTTCGGAGAAGGGCGGGGTATAAATGGAATTAAAATAAAATAAATAAATTAAGGGCTGGGGTTCATCTGTCAAAAGCAGATCATGCCAGACAAATCTTGTTGCATTCTTTCACCAGGTGACAAAATTAGTGGACCACAGGAATGCTGTGGATATAATTTACTTGAACTACAGTAAGGCATTTGATAAAGTAGACCACAACCTACTACTTGATAAGATAGAAAAATGTGGGTTAGACAGCATCATCACCAGATGGATTCGTAGCAGGCTGACTGGCCATACTCAGCATGTGGTCCTGAATGGAACTGCATCTAAATGGAGGGAAGTGTGTAGTGGGGGGGCCCCAGGGCTCTGTTCTAGGCCCAATGCTCTTCAACATCTTCATCAGTGATTTGGATGAGGGGATAGATGGGAAACACGTCAAATTTGCAGATGACATTAAGCTGGTAAGGCCATACCTGGAACACTGCATCCAGATTTGGTCACCATAATATAAAAGAAGATGTTGAGACTCTAGAAAGAGTACAGAGAAAAGCAAAAAGATGATCAGGGGACTGGAGGCTAAAACGTATAAGAAACGGTTGCTGGAATCGGGAATGTCTAGTCTAATGAAGAGAAGGATGAGGGGTGACATGATAGCAGTGTTCCAATATCTCAGGCGCTGCCACAAAGAAAAGGTAGTCAAGTTATTCTCCAAAGCACCTGAAAGCAGGACAAGAAGCAACGGATGGAAACTAGTCAAGGAGAGAAGCAACCTAGAACTAAGGAGAAACTTCCTGACAGTTAGAACAATTAACCAGTGGAACAACCTGCCTCCAGAAGCAGTGAATGCTCCAACACTGGAAGTTTTTAAGAAGAGACTGGACAGCCACTTGTCTGAAATGGTATAGAGTTTCCTGCCTGAGCAGGGGGTTGGACTAGATGACCTCCAAGGTCCCTTCCAACGTATTATTATTATTATCTTGTAACGAGAGATGAAAAATGCATGGTTTGTTTAATTTTTTATTATTATCATTGGACTTTATAGGAAATAGTTCATAGCGTTTTTACTTCTTTTGGAAAACCCCATGCTTTCCTTCGGGAAAGGGCGGTATATCAATATAATAAAATAAAAAATAAAATAAATAAAATATCTGTACTTTCAGAAAGTTGAGATATATTAAACAACAATGTTTCAAGTACTTAAAATGATTATCATGACATTTTGCATTCATGGAATCAAATACTGACCCTTTTCTCTTATGGTATTTATAACATCAGGGACAGAGTAATTTAATAAGCAATTATTTATGCTTAAGGAATGGTGCCAGTGAATTGATATTTGAAGTTGCATGTGGCTTAGATTATTATATTAGATACACTGGTAGTCCTAAACTTACAAAAGTTCATTTAGTGACCGTTCAAAATTACAACAGCATTGAAAAAACGTATGCCCATTTTTTACACTTATGACTTACAGTTATTGCAACATCCCCATGGTCACGTGATTTATATTCGGATGCTTGACAACTGACTCACATTTATGATGGTTGCAGAGTCCCGGAGTCATGTGATTCTCCTTTTGTGACCTTCTGACAAGCAAAGTAAATAAAGTAAATTAGCCGTGTTACTAATTTAAGAACTGCAGTGATTCATTTAATGAATGTGGGGAGAAAAATAATAAAATAGGACACAACTCACTTAACAAATTTCTCACTTAGCAACTTAAATTATCATAAGTTGAGGACTACCTGTACACATTTCTATTAGTATTAGCATTAGATCTTTCTATGCTATGCTAAGGGCAGTATTTTTGGTTTGGGGCAAATACATTCGTGTCTTCTCATGAGATATTTAAAGTCTTTAAGTCTTCTATGAATGTTCTTCACCATGTACAGGAAGTCCTTGACTTATAAGCACAATCGAGCCCAAAATTTCTGTTGCTAAGTGAGACATTTGTTAAGTGAATTTTGCTCCATTTTACAATCTTTCTTGCCACAGCTGTTAAGTGAATCACTGAAGCTGTTAGAATCATGGTTGTTAAGTGAATCTGGCTTCCCCACTGACTTTGCTTGTCAGAAAGCACAAATGTTGATCACATGACCCCAGGATACTTCAACCCTCATAAATTTGAGTCAGTTGCAAGTGTCTGAATGTTGATCACATGACCATGGGGAAGCTGCAATGGTTATAAGTTGAAAAACAGTCATGTCACTTTTTTCAGTGCTGTTGTAACTTTGAACACTAAATGAACTATTGTTAAGTCGAGGACTACCTGTATTTTGAGGGTGCCTTATTGGTCATTTGGCAGCGGGAGGCGGGGGAATTTTACTGTCATCTTGGGAATTTGATTGTTTTTTATACAGACTACTGCAAGTTGGAATCTTTTGCATGTTATATAACTTGCAGGGGAGCACTTCTATAACTACTACAGAAATAGCAAGAAAAAACCCACACATTTGTATATATGTTGGTAATTAAACTAAAAGAATCAGCTAAAAATGGAATGGCATAATACAAAAGTAATACAAGTGGTATTTCTGAACTTTTTTTGAAGGCCAAAAAGAGGCTCATATTGACTTATAGGCTTGAGAAACCCAACTAAAGTATAGCTTTCCTTACTTTCTTTCATTAAACATATAATTAGTGTTCTTATAAAAAATCAGTTTAATAAAAGGATCATCCCTTCTTAGCAAATCTATGTAAAGGTAAAGAAAGAGGGTATGGCCAACAATGATTTCTGCCTTTTTACATGATAATTATTTCTTTTGGAAAGCTGCAGCTGTCTGCTGTAATATTGTCAAAGTTCATTAACAGAAAAGAGAGCCTCATAAATTGAGTGAGGGAAATCCCAATGATGTTAACATGGTTAAACTTTGATATGTCATCATTAATGACATCTTGCCTGAATATAGAGCAAGGTGCTTTTCTGTTTTTATATGGTCTTCATTTCACGTTAGGAAACAGTACAAGGAGAAAATAGGAACACTGTTGCTATGCATCTCATGGTCCTTGATCACATCTCCATGGTAACTACTAAGGACAATTTATGCAGAAGCATTAGAGAGATATGCAACAATCATATTCTTCTTTCATATTCCACTTACATATAGGAAGTCTTTGGAAGTCTTTGAAAACTTCTTAAGCTTGTTAGTTGATTTGTGTTGATTTACTCTGTTTATCCTATTTGCACATATTTGTCGTCATGTTTTTACTGCCTTAGACATATACAAGTCCTGCCTTTTGTAGAAAAAAGAAACAACCTAGATTTAATTCCCTGCTCAGGAGGTAAATTTAGAAAATTGACTTATGCAGTGCTGTCATAATTTGCTTTTAAAAATTGCTGTCACTCTTGATCTGTCAGGCCAAACTAATCTCTTATAGCCTGTGGAGATGGCTCAATAATTCTCATTTGCAAAAATTTCTAAAGATCTCTGAATAACTAAGTTACAACTGAAGACCTTGCCACTCAGTAAGAGTAAGCTACCCTGTTCATTGCAAAGAATTAAAGGTATACCATGTCTTCATTGCAGTCATCTAGAACCAAAAGGAGTCTTATAGTTTTTTTTCAGACTAAGAGGTTTTATTAAAAGGTACAGTATATGCTTTCATGAACTCACTTCATCAGATTCACCAGCTAGCACAATTCTCCTCTTCCACTGTCCAAAATGATCTAAGGCTCTTTTGCTGTTTTGCTCCAAGGTGACTTCTTACCTTTTTATTGACTGTTTACTTTACAATCCTTTTTCCACTTCCCCTAGTTTTGGCATAACAATAGATCTGATGCCAGACACTCGAAACAAATTCTATATCTTGATTCCATTCAGAGGGGAAGAGGGAAATCCATCCAGATTTCAGGGAAGATTCTTTCTCATTTCCTGGCACCTGCATATTGCATACACAATAGTCAGTGATCAGGTGGTGTCAGATAATGGTTATTTGCATGTTCACAAATACAAAAGCTTCCCAGTATTTTATTGCGTTACAATGAAATCTACAAAGAAATACAGGTCTTTGGCAACAATCCAGTATCAACTAGATTATATTTCCAATTACAAGTAAAGTGTCAAATAAATGCACATCAAATATAATACTCACATACTCACACAATAACAAATTATTCCTATGTCTAAAGGGCAGAATAAGGTAGTATATTTGGTCTTCAGGTCTATCTAACCATCAAACAGTGTATGAACTGCAATAATTCAGCAAATGGTTTGAACATAGCTGGATTTATAATGTTTAACAGCAAAGCACTGTTTTCCCTGCTTTTGTATTTTCAAACAAAATACAAACTGTACACACACTCAGACACACATGCACACATATAATTTGTATAAAGAAATATAGAAAAAAGATAAATACAAAAATATATAAATAAATAAATAAAGAAAAAAGAAATATTAAAATATTAAATGTTAATTAAATATTTTTAAAAAGAAATATTAAATACTACAAAAATCCAGCTATGGTTAGGGTCGGGGTCCCATGAGGTCTGGCCCCCAAACCAATGTGCAGATTCAACTTCCTCTTTATGGCAATGGGACCAGTTTGGTTGGTCTGAGAGACCCTAGTCACATTCCATTGAAAATCCCATTGGAAATGGAAAAGTGCTCTCAGGCTAAGGTTACACCCCTATGAGGTGTAGACTAAAAGCCAACTATCTGGCTCAACTTAGAGTGATCCTTATGCCAAGGGGAGCAACTTGCTTTCCAGGGGGTACCCCAAGAGGTACTAGGTTGGACCCCTCAGCATAAAGATGAGGTCTAATTTGAAATGCAATGTTGGATTTGGGACCAGACCTCATGGAGGCCTAACCCTACAAAAATATCTTCAGCCCCTTACTCATTCTTTTTGTATTATATATGTAAACATTCCCTTATTCAATGTATATATATGTTAACAGTGCAAATAAGAAGGCATCGCCTAGTATATATAAGTAAAACCGCCTGACAGAAATACACGCGGGAACTTTGACAGCTGTCAAAGTTCCTCGCACCACGCAGGCGCCACCACTGACAGCTCGCGGCTGTCAAACGCCGGACTACGGAGAAGCCTGAGCTGTCAAAGCACCCACCGTACAGCGCAGGCGCGACCGCTGACAGCTCGCGGCTGTCAAAACACCAAGACACGCGGAAGCCGGAGCTGTCAACAAAAGACGACGCGGATTGGTCCCTGCCTGACAGGGCGCCAAAATGAACACCGCTGATTGGTCCTCGCTACCAGCTGCCGGCTATAAAAGCCGGACAAGTTATTCTATGTTTGTCTTGCTCTTAATAAACCTGTTGTTGAACTAGCCTGTCGTCCCGAGTGGTCCTTCGGCTACTTCACTGGCGACGAAGGTGGGATCGCTCCGGAGCTGAAGTCACGGCCGAGGAAGAGAGTTCCCGGCAAGAGCTGTCACGGAAGTTTTAACTTCCATCGGAGCAACCCAGGACCGGACGACATGGCAAACTTCGGCCGTGTGAGGGAGTTTGATACCCGCCATCCCGAGAGATGGCAATCACACCTCGGCCAAGTCGAGGGATTTCTCCTCGTCAGTAAAATCACTGACGACCGAGCAAAGGCCGCCGCTCTGCTGTACATCAGCGGGCCCCCGGTGTACGACGCAGCCGTCGGGCTGTTCAGCCCAGTGCCCATCACGGAAGTCTCCTACGCTGACCTGGTGGACCAGCTGAACAAGTACTACATGCCAGCGCGTTCAGAACTGTACTGGCGGGTGCAATTCGCACAAAAGAAACAACGGCAGGACGAGCCCGCCAACGAATTCATTGCCGGGGTCAGACACGCCGCGCGGAACTGCTCCTTCCCCGACCTGGAAGACCGCATCAGAGACCAGGTGGTGATCGGTCTGAGGGACGAGAAGCTACAGAAGAAACTGACGTCCAAACCCGACATGAACCTGGCAGAGCTGACCAGGGAGATCATGGCATATGAACACAGCCACAAGAAGAAGCCGACGAACACGACCCCAGAGACCCCCGCGACCATCTACCAGGAAAGCGCAACCTTCAGCGACAGCGGAGAGTCAGTAGACTTCACCGATGGAGAAGCCCTACAGCGCAGGATGGAGCACCGGCAGCCGAGGAGGGGAAAAACGTCGGACCGCCGCGGATCCAGGAACCCACCTCCGCCACCACCGCGTTACGAACAACGGGCCGCCTGTGCCAGCTGCGGGGGCAACCATGCCCGAGGAAGCTGCCGTTTTAGGAACGCGAAATGCCACAACTGCGGGAAGACTGGCCACATCAAGCCGGTGTGCCGCAGCAAGGGCCGGGACAACATCAATGAGGTGGAGGCAAACCCCCCAGGTAGGCCGGCTGCCCAGGCCAGCAGAGAAACCCCACCAGGCCCCCTGGTAGAGACAATTGACAGGGTAAACAGCATAAGCTCCAAGGTTAAGATCTGGGTCAGAATTCAGGGGGTGCCCTGCCACATGGAGGTAGATTCAGGGTCAGCAGTCTCATTAATTTCGCTGACAACCTATCAGGAAATCTGTCAGAAAGGCCGAAGACAAATCCCCCTGAAACAAACTCAGGTACACCTTGCAGACTTCCAGAAAACCCCTATTCCGTTGGAAGGGAAAGCCAAGGTCCTGGTGCAGTATAAGGGGTTCAAGGGTCCCCTGGAGGTTTTAGTTACGCCAGGGAACCGTACCAATTTAATAGGGCTAAACTGGTTCACTCCACTAGGCATCGCCTTAACGGGGGTTAATACCATTCAAACACCTAGCCTAGAAGCAGTTTGCGAAAAGTACGCCGACGTTTTCGATGGCACTTTAGGGAAATATACAGGTTCCCCCATTTCCCTGCAACTAAATCCAGCAATTCAACCAATTAAAATAAGAGCTAGGAGGGTACCTTTCGCCCTTAAAGAAAAAATTGAAAACGAGCTTGACCGACTCGTGGGACTAGGGGTACTGGAGCCAACAGAAGGGGGAACCTGGGAGACCCCTATTGTCACCCCAATCAAACCTAATGGCGAAGTGAGACTGTGCGCGGACTATAAAGCGACAGTCAACCTAGCCCTCAGCCCCCATGCTTACCCGGTGCCAGCGGTAAGGGACGTATTTGCTTCCATCCGCTCTGGCACCATTTTCGCCAAGCTTGATCTCACACAGGCATATTTACAGCTGCCTGTCACAGACGACACCGCGGAAGCTCAAACTATTGTCACCCACCGCGGTGCTTTTAAAGTAAAGAGGCTACAATTCGGCATATCTGCAGCCCCGGGTATTTTTCAGGGCATCATGGAAAAGACCCTGAAGGGAATACCCGGGGTCTGCCCCTATTTCGACGATGTTCTCATCGCCGGGGAAAACGAAGCTAGTTTAGCTGACAGGTTGTCAGCTGTGCTGAGCCGGCTCAGAGAAGCCGGTCTCAAACTTAAGCGGGAGAAGTGCTCTATTGGAGTCACTTCTACAGAATTCCTAGGGTATAAAATTGATAGCCAGGGCATCCACCCCACCGCTGAAAAACTAATGGCTATTCAAACTGCACCCAGCCCTAGGAATAAGCAAGAGCTTCAATCCTTTTTGGGGCTGTTAAACTTTTACCATGCCTTCATTCCCCACAAAGCCACTATTGCAGAGCCGCTCCATAGGCTCCTAGACAAAGGTACAACTTGGTCCTGGACCAAGGAACATGAGAACAGTTTCCAATCGTTAAAAAAGCTTATCTGTCATAGCTCAACTATCACCCTTTTCAGGGAAGACACCCCAATATGCATCGCTTGCGATGCCTCTCCCTATGGAATCGGGGCGGTATTAAGTCACATATTCAAGGACGGTACACAAAGACCCATAGCTTTCTATTCACGCACTCTGACCAAAGCTGAAAGAAACTATGCACAAATTGACAGGGAAGCCCTAGCGATAGTGGCAGGGGTCAAAAAATTTCACGATTATCTGTATGGAAGACCATTTACTATATTTACAGATCACAAACCCCTGCTAGGCATATTTACTTGGAATAAAACTACTCCACAAATCCTCTCCCCGAGAATTTTAAGATGGTCAACATTTTTAGCAGCCTATTCTTATCAGCTAATACATAAACCAGGTAAAGAATTGGGCCATGCTGACTGCCTCAGCAGACTGCCCATACAAACCAGGGACTCAGACCCAGCCCCAGCCAGCGGGATTTTAGCAATCTCCCAACTTCCAGAATGCCCCCTGACTGCAAACATTATAGCCAATAATTCAACAAAAGATAAAATACTTGCCAGAGTCCTCAAATGGGCCACAACTGGGTGGCCAACTCAAAACCCACAACCCCAATTCCAACCTTATTATAACAGAAAAAATGAGATTTCAACACACAGAGGTTGCCTGCTATGGGGAAATAGGGTCATCATACCAGAGAAAAACATAGACCAAACATTGCACATTTTACATGAAGGGCACCCTGGAATTGTAAAAATGAAGGCGATGGCCAGAAGTTATGTGTGGTGGCCCGGCATAGATAAACAAATTGAACAGTATGTGGGTGGGTGTTACACCTGTCAGGAGACCAGGAATGAACCACCCCAGGCACCAATCCATAAATGGGAGACTACTAGGAACCCTTGGTCACGTATACATATAGATTTTGCAGGACCTATCCAGGGCCAAAGTTTCTTAATTGTAGTGGACAGCTATTCCAAATGGCTGGAAGTCACACCCCTTAGGAAAACAACGTCCACAGCCACTATTCAAGCCTTACGAAAAATATTCGCAACACACGGCCTACCTGATACCATAGTTTCTGACAATGGACCTCAATTCACCTCTCGTGAATTTCAGATCTTCGCTACGAGGAATTGTATTAGGCTGGTCACGTCTGCGCCGTTCCACCCATCGTCGAACGGAATGGCTGAAATTATGGTACGATACACAAAAGAAGCCTTGAAAAAATTCGTTAAAGGAAACTGGCAAAGGCGACTCAGCCAGTTCCTCTTATCACAACACACAACACCATGCTCTACAACTAGCAAATCACCAGCAGAATTAAGATGGGGGAGGAGGCTAATAACACGTCTCGACAGACTGCACCCTGACACAGCCCCAGAAGAAAAACAGCACCCCCACCCCGGCCGCAAACTCAACCCGGGTCAATTAATATGGGCACGTTCATACACAGATAAAAACAAGTGGGTCCAAGGGACAGTAATAAAACAAACAGGGCCCATCTCATACCTTGTAGCGACGCAAGCACAGGGCAACATACGCCGCCATATTGACCAGCTCAGACCCAGACAACCACCACACACTTCTGAGCAACCAACCAGTGCCGACTTACAACCCCCACCGGAAATGCGGCCTATCCCAAACCAGGAAGCTGAACACCAAGACGAAGAACCAGAACCAGAACACCCACCACCCCTTCGCCGCTCAACCAGGAATCGAAGACCACCCACCTACCTAAAAGACTATCAGTGGGCAGGTTCAAACATCCAAGAAAGAAGAAACGAACCAGGGGAGGGGTAAGGGGTGTATTATATATGTAAACATTCCCTTATTCAATGTATATATATGTTAACAGTGCAAATAAGAAGGCATCGCCTAGTATATATAAGTAAAACCGCCTGACAGAAATACACGCGGGAACTTTGACAGCTGTCAAAGTTCCTCGCACCACGCAGGCGCCACCACTGACAGCTCGCGGCTGTCAAACGCCGGACTACGGAGAAGCCTGAGCTGTCAAAGCACCCACCGTACAGCGCAGGCGCGACCGCTGACAGCTCGCGGCTGTCAAAACACCAAGACACGCGGAAGCCGGAGCTGTCAACAAAAGACGACGCGGATTGGTCCCTGCCTGACAGGGCGCCAAAATGAACACCGCTGATTGGTCCTCGCTACCAGCTGCCGGCTATAAAAGCCGGACAAGTTATTCTATGTTTGTCTTGCTCTTAATAAACCTGTTGTTGAACTAGCCTGTCGTCCCGAGTGGTCCTTCGGCTACTTCACTTTTTAATTATCAAATCCAGAAATCATCATTTCATCCTTTTCCATTTTCAACAAAAGCCCATAAAAGTTGTCCAGTCATTTATAAAAGTAATTTCCCCTCCTGGCCAAATAGTCAGTTTTCTGCCTGTTTCTGCCTATTCTGCCATGTTCACAATCCATTTCTCTATTGTGAATATTTCAATATTTCTACTGTGTACTGCATATAACAATCTTGCTGCACTTTATAAAATAAATCTATCTTTTATAAATCTTTTCTAATTGCCTATTCATAAGTCTCTATTAAAAAAAGTTCTGATTTCTTCTCAGTGTTAATATTTAAAATTCTTTGTACTATTTTCACATTTCCAGCATTGAGTAGGAGTACCTTTCTATATCTTAGATGATTTCTCTATTGTCATATAACAATATATCATTTTATAGAAATATAACACAATGTGAATTTAAATCCAAATACCCTCATTTTCCCCAATTGTTTCATTTGTATGTTATTACTGAAAATTTTAGTCCTTTTTATCATGCACTCCATAACTTGTGCCTATTCTCAAGAAAAGTTTATAAATTTTTGCAATTACATGTTCATCATTTCTATATTATTCCTTTTCAAATTTTGTCTTATATTGTTTAATGACCTTTATAAATGTCATTTTTTCCTCTAAATCATTTATATGATAAGCATTGAAAACTAAATCCCTCTGTAGTCAATTGTTCTGTTGACTTCATCTTAAATTATTCATCTTCCTATACTAGTAGATCTGGATATTTCAATCATTTTTTCTTTGCCTACTGTTTCTTTTCAATAAAAATTTCCTATATTAAAACTAATAAGAATATTGTTGGGCAAAACATGGTTTTACATTTATCCCATATCCTTAATATGTCATTTCTCATATAATAATTTTTAAAATTTACATTAAGTTTAACCTTATTTTACCATAAAAATCCATGCCACCCAAATCAAAGATTGTGCTCTTCTAAATCTAATATATTTTTATTTTTCAAAAACATCCACTCTTCCATCTAAACCAGACAAATATTGCAAAATACAATTTAAAATCAGGCAAATCTAGTCCTCTTCTTTCTTTTGCATCTTGAATTTCACATTTAATCCCTGGTTTCTTACTCTAACATAAAAATTTGGTCCTCACGCTCATCAAATACAATTGAACTCTATTGAGTTCGGTACTGCTCAGTTTAGGCATAGGGTTGCAAAGTCCAAGAACAAAGTCACAAGTCAACAAATCCACAAACACAAAATCTGAAATTCAGTCACAGTCCAAAGTCCACAGAGAGTAATCAAGTCAAGGTTCAAGTCCAGAATCCAATGAGCAAGTCCAAAGTCCAAATACATGGTCAAACAAAGCACAAGTCCAGAGTAAAGGAAACAGAAGTCATGAAATTGGAGTATATGTATGTCAGGGAAAACAGGTGGTTGTTTCCAACATTGCATTGCTGAGCAGACGCTGGTGTAGGCATATGCTGGTGTAACTCATTAGGAGGGGCGAGGTTGCCTCCTTGCAAGTAGCCTCGCCTCCACCAGAGGGCAGGACAAGAAACAATGGTTGGAAACTGACCAAAGAGAAAAGCAACCTGGAATTAAAGAGAAACTTCCTAAGAGTGAGGACAATTAATCAGTGGAACAGCTTGCCTTCAGAAAATGTGGGCGCTCCATCACTGGGGTTTTTTAAGAAGAGACTGGACATTCACCTGTCTGAGACAGTATAGGTTCTCCTATACTATTCTCCAGCAGGGGGCTGGACTAGAAGACCTCCAAGGTCTGTCCCAGGTCTATTCTATTCTAACTTACCATCCCTCCATTCAGCCCTGTGTGTCCTTGGATCTGGTGGAGAAGGCAGTTGGTCCTCATTCTCCTGACCAGCTGCAGCTATGATTTTTCTCCACCCCATGCTTCTGACTGGGTCTCTGAGTTCTCCAGCTGCATCTCCAGCCAAGTGTTTGTCCAGGTGTTCCCCAACAGTCCCTCTGAGGTTCCTGGCCTGTCTTCTTCCTCTGGCCCATTCACACCAGGCTCAGAGACTTTTGTGTCTTCTCAATGCTCCTCCACTCCCCATTCTGAAAATCCCCAGAGTTGGCTCTTCTCCAAGCTGGCATCTGAGGAAGCTATTACAGAACCAGAATTTCCACTGATAAGCAAGGTAGTTATTAAGTGACTTCTGCCTGATTTTGTAAGCTTTTTTGCCACAATTCCTAAGAAAATCACTGCAGTTGTTAAGTGGATCACATAGTGATTAAATGAATTCAACTCCCCCACCCCTATTGATTTTGCTTGTCAGAAGCTGTCTGGAAAGGTTGCAAATGGCAATTGCATGACCTCAGGTTGCTGCAACTATCACAAATACATGCTGGTTACCAAGCACCTGAATTTTGATTGCATGAGATGCTGCAACCATTGTAACTGCAAGAAGTGGTTATAAGTCATTTTTTTCAGTGCTATTGTAATTTCAACAGTTGCGAAATGAATGGTTGTAAGTCAAGGACTGCCTACAGTTCTCAGTTAACGACTATTTTCTAGTAACTGTTGAAAGCTACAGTGAACAGGTGGTCCAGCCATCCCAGAACCTCCACAGTCGTGTAATTGTGATTCATGTGATTGACACTTATAATGGTTGCAGTATCCCACAGTCATATCATTGTTGTTAGTCATCTGGCTTTCCCATTGACTTTGCTGTAGGATGATGACACGGAATGCTGTGTCAGGTTCGAGAATCAAAGAGACTCAGACTTCTATCGTGCCATGACTTTATTAGGAGGAAAACGTGGTCCAGAATGGGGAAACAAAGGGTACCAGTCCACCTTTATACCTGGCCAGGTGAATACCTGGCCAATAGAGTTAAACCCCTGCTTCCCGCCTGTGGGTCAGCCAATCTCTTTAAATCCGGCTCTCCCACCGAATGCTGTCCCTTTAAATCCGGCTTTCCTGCCAAATGCTGTTCCTGCCCAGAGCTGTCCAGCTCTGTGCTTCCTTCAGTAGCTGTCACATGTGTATGCTATGCTGCATACACTACACGGAAGGTTACAAGTAGCTGTAAGTTACTCCTACTTACACTGCTTTTTTACCCCAAGGAGCTAGGCTAAAGATCACTGTGCAGCCCACTCTTCATCGTTCTGACCAGTGGTGGGATTCAGCCAGTTCACATCACTTCGGCAGAACCAGTAGCTAATTTTTTGTTACCCAGGCCCAGAATGGACTTCTGGAAGCAACATCCACACAGAGAACTGGTTGTACACATATTTGATATGTGATGTCAGTGGCACTGAGAGGACAGTCTGGCAGATCCTGAATGTTCAGTATTTGAGCTGCAGTAGCTGGGTCTGGTTCCGTATTGTTTAAGGGCAGTCTGCTTAGGCCGTCAGCGTGGCCCATTTCCTTGCCCAGCTTGTGTACTAATTTACAGGAGTAAGCGGAAAGGAAAATGGACCACCGGAGCATTCTGGGTGACGTGATCTGTGGGGTTTGCTTGTCTGTGGTGAACAGACCAAGTAATGGTTTATGATCTGTAAAAATAGTGAAATCCCTACCATACAAATAGTCATGGAATTTCTTTACTCCAGCAACTTTACTCCAGCCAGGGCTTCCTTGTCTATTTGTGCATAATTCCTCTCAGCCGCTGACAATGTCCTAGAGTAATAAGCAATAGGGACTTATCTGCCATCCTCTTCCAGCTGGCTCAATACAGCCCCCACTCCATAGGGGGATGCATCACAAGCAATGCAAATTGGTTTGGTTTCTATAAAGTGGGTAATGGTGGCATTGCTTGCCAGGAGGTTTTTTAGTGCCAGGAAGCTGGAATCATGTGTTTTGGTCCAGTTCCATGTGGAATGCTTGTCCAATAACCTGTGCAAAGGTTCAGCAATAGATGCCTTGTGGGGTAAAAAAGCATGATAAAAGTTAAGTAACCCCAGGAAAGCTTGCAGCTCTGCCTTATTTTTTGGCGTGGGTGCCTCTTTGATTGCTTTCACCTTAGATGGGGTGAACTCCCTGAGCATCAATTCTGAACCCCAAAAATTCTGTCTCTGGCACCCCAATGCTGCACTTATCCCTCTTGAGCTTAAGGCCAGCAGCACGGAATCTTTCCAAAACTGCCCTCAGACATTCTGCCAGAACCTCCTCTGAGTCCCCAGCTATAAGGACATCATCAAAGTATGGGCAGACTCCTGGTATTCCCTTTAGTGTACGCTCCATCACCTCTTGAAAGATGCCTGGAGCTACGCTAACTCCGAACTGCAACCGGTCTACCCGGAACGCCCCCTTGTGGGTGACTATTGTTTGTGCAGCAGCGGTCTCTGGGCTGACCGGGAGCTGTAAGTAAGCCTGAGCAAGATCCAGCTTGGCAAAGATTGCGCCTCCCTGGAGTGATGCAAGGATGCTGCTGACCGTGGGCACAGGGTATGTGTGTGGGTTTAATGCTTTATTGATCGAGCATTTATAATCAGTGCAAATTCTGACATCACCATTTGCCTTGAGAGGCGTGACAATGGGGTTTTTCCACTCTGCTCCCTTGACTGGATGCAGCACCCCCTGCACCACGAGCTTGTCAAGTTCCCACTCAATTTTGTGTTTTAATGCAAACGGTACCCTCCGTGGCTTTATTTTAATGGGTTGTATGTTGGGCTTCAATTTGAATGTGATTGGTGGACCTGTGTATTTTCCCAGCATTCCATCGAACACGTCTGCAAAAGCCTTACACATGGATTCAATGCTTTGCTCTTGGGACTGTGTCTGGTGAATTCTGATAATGCGAATTCCCAGCGCTTTGAACCAGCTCAGCCCCAGCAAGCTAGTCCTTTACGCCTTGACCACTAGGATGTCCAAAAGCCCCTGGAAGTCCCTGTACCTCACAGGAAAGGTAGCCTCCCCATGGACTTGTATTGGGGAATTCTGAAAATCGGTGAGGGTGATGCAAGATGGTCTCAAGGGAACCCGCTGGCCGCTCTGGCTGCAAATTAACTTATAGGTCTCATACGAAATGACTGAGACAGCGGATCCGGAGTCCAGCTCCATTTTACGGGGAACCCCTTGGAGATGCACCACTAGCTTAATTTTTGGGGTGAGTAGTTGTCGAGCCCCCATATTACACACCTCCCCTCTGTGTGGCTGATGGACACGATGCATTTTGGAGCCCCAGTACCTGATGCCAGGTGAGCTTCAGCGTCCACCTCATGCAGTGTGTCCCAGTTCCTGCTCCGGCAAACGGATGCGATGTGTCCTGTCTTGCCACACGCTCGGCATTTCGCCGTTCTGAACTTGCAGGCGGATCGATGATGGTTCCCCCCACAGCCGGCACATTTCTGCTTGGTCGAGCCGCACTTACAACCAGAGCATTTCCTGTCCTGGCCGTTGGCTGCAGCTGTGGACCATTGACCCCTCGAGCTATCGCGCTGTCCCATCGGGTGGGAGGCTCTGAGCTGTAGCGCATCCACCTCCGTCTCCAGATCACCCATGCTGCTTCCTCCGGCCCCATGCGTCTGATGGACGGTGATGCCCTGATTGCCTCAGTTGGTCTCAGTCATCTCTGGCTTCTCAGCTAACTCCCAGGCCAGTACTTCCTCCTGTACTTGCTTGAGAGTCAGACCTGGTCTGGCCAGCAGCTTCTGCCTCAGTTTTCAGTCCCTGAGAGCGAAGACAATTCTGTCCCACAACCTCCTTTCTAAATTGTCAAAGTTGCAAAGCCTGTCGGACTGCAGCCATGAATGCTGACCCTGATTCACCTGGCAGCTGGTTCCTCTTTACAAACTCGAATGTCCATGCCATTTCCGACATATGCGGGTTAAAATACTGATTCAGTTTGTCCATGAGGTCATCGTACTTCACCTCCCCAATGGCCATGGGTGAACACAGACCCACTGCCAGTTTATAAATGTTCTTTCCGCATGTGCTGAGTAGGGAGGCCACCTTTATCCTGTCCTCAGTTTACTATGAAATAAAACTCTAGCTGCCCCACGAATGCTTCCCTTCCTTCAGGCTGGGCGCTATTGAAAACGGGAGCTAGACCGACCGGTGCCAAGGGGGCTTGACCGACCTGAGCCATGGGAGCCTGACTGTCCTGAGACATCTCGAGCGATCTGATCAATCCTGTCCCGCTTCAGGTGACAATTCCCTGCCAGAAGGGGTGTCCTACCGCCCTTCAGAACAGCATCCCATCCTCGTCGCCAATGCTGTGTCGGGTTCGAGCATCAAAGATGCATTATATTAAAACACAATGACAGCTGTCATAGGCCGCTTTTACGCGGCCGCACTGACAGCCGTCAAAAGACTACATGTGCGCAGCCACCCACGCGGCCTACAAGCACACGCGGCCGTTTGACAGCTGTCAAACGGCGCGCATGCGCATTTCCATCTGAACTGTCAAAACCGTGGCAGGCCCCGGCGGCCGCCGCAAGCTGTCAAAGTTAGCGCATGCGCAGTAGCGGCGGCGAGCTGTCAAAACGCCGGCCGCGCGCCAAAACCAGCTGACGGGATTCCCCTGCCTAACTAACGCGCTAGCACTGTCTCTGGGGAGATTCTGCCCTAACAGCTGACCGATTGGCCCCCTGTTCTTGGCGGGAAAACGCGCCCCGCTGATTTGCTGTCCCGTTTGACAGCTGCCTATATAAGGCATGTTTGTTCCCTGTTTTCTTGTCCGGGCTAACAATAAACAACCTGTTAAGAAAGACGCGTCTCCCTTGTCCTTCCTGCCGATAATCTACCTGGCGACGAAGGTGGGATCCCGGTACTAGCTGAAGTCACGGGCCAGGAGCGTTGCTGTCCGGTCAAACCGCTGAAGTCACTAGCTAAGTCACCGACCGGACAAGCCAACCTTCCAGGTGCCGAAGTACCGCGGACCCGGGATGGCAACCCTAGGACACATAAGGGAGTTCGACGTCCGGCACCCCGAAGGATGGGAGTCGCATTTGGGCCAGGTCGAGGGGTACCTCCTTGTGAATAAAATCACGGAGGACCGCCACAAGGCCGCCGCGCTCCTATGCCTGAGCGGGCCAGCGGTGTACGATGTCGCCGTTGGCCTCTGCAGCCCGGACCCGGTCACCACCATTCCGTATGCCGAGCTCACGGACCGCCTCAGCAAACACTTCATGCCAAGGCGGTCAGAACTGTATTGGCGGCTCTCTTTCGCCCGACGGAAGCAGCAGCCGGGTGAAACCTCCACTGCTTTCATCGCGACCGTCAGGCACGCCGCCCGCAAATGCCATTTCCCCGACCTGGAGGACCGGATCCGTGATCAAGTTATCGCCGGTCTCCAGAACCCGTGTCTGCAGAGGAAGCTTGTGGCAAAGCCCACAATGGACCTCGCAGAGCTCACGCTGGAGATAATGGCGTACGAAGACAGCCATCGCGACGAAATCGAGTCGATTGGCGAAAACTCGGGCAACTCTGTCCATCAGGCCAGGGAGCTCGACCAGGGGCCGCCGGGGCCCGAATCCGGGGTCGATGCGATCCTCTCCCGCTTCAACCGGATGACCGCCGGCCGGGAAAGGAGCCGCAACCAAGACCGACAATCGGGCCCCAACACGAAGAAGCCGCAGACCAACGCCAGACCAAAGTGTGCCAGTTGCGGCGGAAGCCATGCCCGAGCCACCTGCAGGTTTAGGAACGCGAAGTGCCACGGCTGTGGCAAGACCGGCCACATCCGATCAGCATGTCGCAGCCTAAACCGGGAGACCCTCCACGACCTTGACGAGATCCCCGCAGGTAGGACAGTCCCTCCCCGCCCTCAACCAAGGGTTATAGGGTCCGTATGCTCCCTAACAAAAACTCCCGCTAACAACATCCCCAGAGCCAAAGTTAGAACGTGGGTCAAAATACAGGGAATCCCCTGTGAAATGGAGGTCGACTCAGGATCCTCCGTTTCCATCCTGTCAGGGGACACCCTCCAAAAGATAGCAAACAAAACAAATCACCGCATTCCAATTCAACCCTCCAGGGTCTTGCTGGCAGATTTTCAAGGGGCGCAAATAGATTTAAAGGGACAAGCCGTCCTGAAAGTCGATTTTAAAAAATTCTCAGGCCACTTAACAGCCCAAATAACCAAGCAACCAAGAACTAGCTTAATAGGACTAGATTGGTTTGAGGCATTAGGCATTCGCCTCGAAGGGACACACCGCATCCAAACCGATTCTTTGGAAAATATCTGCAAAAAATTTGCGGATGTATTTGACGGCTCACTGGGCAAATACAATGGCCCCCCCATCGACCTCAAGTTCAAACCAGAGGTCGGACCAATTAGAATAAAAGCCAGGAAAGTTCCCTTCGCCCTAAAACCAAAAATAGACAGGGAACTAGACCGCTTGCTCAAACTAGGAGTCCTAGAACCCACTGACAGCGGAACTTGGGAAACCCCCATAGTGACACCTGTCAAACCCAATGGTGACGTCAGAATCTGCGCAGACTATAAAGCGACCCTCAACCGCGCACTCAACCCGCATGCGTACCCAGTCCCGTCAGTAAGAGATGTTCTATCAGAAATAGGGTCCGGCTCCATTTTCGCCAAATTAGACTTGGCACATGCCTTCCTGCAACTCCCTGTAACCAGGGAAACCGCAGAAGCCCAAACCATAGTAACGCACAGAGGGGCGTTCAAAGTGAACCGCCTCCAATTTGGCATCTCCGTGGCACCTGGAATATTCCAGGAAGTCATGGAGCGCACTCTCAAAGGCATCCCCGGAGTCTGCCCGTATTTTGATGACGTCCTCATCGCGGGCGACTCCTCCCACTCCCTAGCAACCAGGCTGCACGAAGTCCTTTCAAGATTCCGCGCAGCTGGCTTAAAATTAAAACGTGAGAAGTGCTCAATCGGAGTAACCTCCACAGAGTTCCTGGGGTACAAAATAGACAGCAAAGGCATTCACCCCACCAACGCAAAAATTCAAGCAATACAAGCCGCACCCCCCCCTAAAAATAAAACGGAGCTCCAGGCATTCCTAGGGCTCCTAAATTTTTACCATTCATTTCTACCCGGAAAAGCCACAATAGCAGAACCCCTTCACAGACTCCTGGACAAAGGGGCCCCCTGGAAGTGGACCCCACTTCACAATGACAGCTTCAAACAGCTAAAACAATTACTTTCCAGCGATACAACCATATCGCACTACAACGAAACCAAACCTCTATGCATCGCCTGCGATGCTTCACCTTATGGCATCGGGGCAGTCCTCAGCCACTCCCTTAACGATGGCACGCAAGCCCCAATCGCATACTACTCGAGGACACTTTCAAAAACCGAGCGCAATTACGCGCAAATAGATAAGGAAGCCCTGGCTATTGTAGCTGGAATTAAAAAATTCCACGATTACCTCTACGGCAGACCTTTTACAATCTATACAGATCACAAACCTCTCCTGGGCATATTCACATGGGACCGCCAGACCCCGCAAATTTTATCCCCGCGAATGCTTCGCTGGACGACATTCCTCTCTGCCTACTCTTATCAGTTAATCTACAAGCCTGGGAAGGAAATGTCCCACGCAGACGGCCTTAGCAGGCTCCCACTGCCCCAAATAGACCCTGATCCAGCTCCAGCCGGCCAAGTCCTGGCCATACAAGAACTCACAGAATGCCCAGTAACAGCTAAAGACATCGCACTTGCCACAACCAGGGACCCCACCCTCAGCAGGGTACTCTCATGGGTCACATCAGGTTGGCAATCAACCTGCCCCTCACCCCCCATCCAACCTTATTTTGCAAAAAGACAAGAGCTTTCAACACATTTAGGCTGCATCCTTTGGGGCTGCAGGGTAATCATCCCCTCATGCCACAGAGCAAGAGTTCTCCAAACACTACATGAGGGCCACCCTGGCATCTCAAAAATGAAGGCTCTGGCACGCAGCTATATCTGGTGGCCATCTTTAGACAGGGACATTGAGCAGCATGTAGCCGGCTGCTATCTCTGCCAGCAAACCAGACCCTCCCCTCCACACGCCCCAGTCCACAAATGGGAAACCACTTCCAATCCATGGTCCCGCATCCACCTCGATTACGCAGGACCGTTCCAGGGACAAACCTTTTTAATTATTGTAGATAGTTACTCTAAATGGCTGGAGGTTCTCCCGGTTTCAAGCACCACATCAGAGGCCACCATTCAAGCATTAAGGGGAGTTTTTGCCACCCACGGTCTACCAGATGTCATAATCACTGACAACGGACCTCAATTTACCTCCCGTGATTTCCAGATCTTCACGAGGAGGAACTGTATTAGACACGCAACATCGGCTCCGTTCCACCCGTCCAGTAATGGCCTCGCAGAGGTCATGGTAAAGACCACCAAAGACTCTCTGCGCAGAATGATCGTCGGAAACTGGCACCGTCGACTCGCCCGCTTCCTCCTCGCTCACCACTCCACTCCCGTGTCCACCACCGGCAAAGCTCCGGCAGAACTAAGATGGGGTCGCCGACTAGTCACTCGACTCGATAGACTACACCCAGACAGGCCAGCGGCCGAAAGAACCAACAACTTGCCACACAAAACATTTTCAAAAGGACAAAATGTCTGGGCCCGGAATTATGGGGGAAGGGATAAATGGACCCAGGGGGTGGTTCTTGATCAAACCGGCCCCCTGTCTTACACCATTAACGCGGGCGGGGGACTCACATTTAGGAGGCACGCAGACCAGCTTCGCCCCCGGTCACCCCCCAACTCCTACACGCCAGAAGCGGCGGGCGGAAATCGGGAACCCCCCAGCATCGACTCCCCGGAAGAAATCCCGAGCCACCCAGACCCTCCGCCCATTCCCCCCGTAGAAGCCCCCGAAACCATTGAAGCACCTGCACCCCGCAGATCCACTCGTCAGAAGAGGCCGCCAGCATACTTAGCGGATTTCGAATGGGCCGGAAGTTCGCCGAACAGTTCCAACACCAGTTGAAAGTTACTCCAAGTTGTGTGTTCAGTTCAGGGGGGGGGAAAGGGGTGCATTATATTAAAACACAATGACAGCTGTCATAGGCCGCTTTTACGCGGCCGCACTGACAGCCGTCAAAAGACTACATGTGCGCAGCCGCCCACGCGGCCTACAAGCACACGCGGCCGTTTGACAGCTGTCAAATGGTGTGCATGCGCATTTCCATCTGAACTGTCAAAACCGCAGCAGGCCCCGGCGGCCGCCGCAAGCTGTCAAAGTTAGCGCATGCGCAGTAGCGGCGGCGAGCTGTCAAAACGCCGGCCGCGCGCCAAAACCAGCTGACGGGATTCCCCTGCCTAACTAACGCGCTAGCACTGTCTCTGGGGAGATTCTGCCCTAACAGCTGACCGATTGGCCCCCTGTTCTTGGCGGGAAAACGCGCCCCGCTGATTTGCTGTCCCGTTTGACAGCTGCCTATATAAGGCATGTTTGTTCCCTGTTTTCTTGTCCGGGCTAACAATAAACAACCTGTTAAGAAAGACGCGTCTCCCTTGTCCTTCCTGCCGATAATCTAAAAGAGACTAAGACTTCTAGCGTGCCATCACTTTATTAGGAGGAAAATGTGGTCCAGAATGAGGAAACAAAGGGTACCAGTCCATCTTTATACCTGGCCAGGTGAATACCTGGCCAATAGAGTTAAACCCCTGCTTCCTGCCGGTGGGTCAGCCAATCTCTTTAAATCCGGCTCTCCTGCCGAACGCTGTCCCTTTAAATCCTGCTTTCCCACCGAATGCTGTTCCTGCCCGGAGCTGCCCAGCTCTGCACTTCCTTCAGTAGCTGTCACATGTGTATGCTATGCTGCATACACTACACGGAAGGTTACAAGTAGCTATAAGTTACTCCTACTTACACTGCTTTTTTACCCCAAGGAGCTAGGCTAAAGATCACTGTGCAGCCCACTCTTCATCGTTCTGACCAGTGGTGGGATTCAGCCAGTTCACATCACTTCGGCAGAACCAGTAGCTAATTTTTTGTTACCCAGGCCCAGAATGGACTTCTGGAAGCAACATCCACACAGAGAACTGGTTGTTCACTTATTTGAATCCCACCACTGGTTCTGACTCACTCTGGCTGTACTTGTGTCATGCCACAGTAGCCACCTGCCTGCCCTCCTGGCCTGGCTGCTCTTATATGGTGCTGCAGTGATTCCTTTTACCCACCTGCTAGACTGCTTGCCAGCTGCCCTGAACCTGCTTGGGAGTGGCCCAGAATTTTCTGCCAGCTATCCCATTGACTTTGCTTGTTTGAAGTTGGCAGAAAGTCACAAGAAAGTCTTTGCTTAATGACCCATGATCCTTTCTTAATGGGTGGCACTGGGGACTGCTGGAATTGCCATTGTAAAGCAATGAGATCATATAAAATTGTACTTTATGACTGCATAATTTAGCAATGGAAATTCTAGTCCCAATTATGGTCATTAAATGAGGATTATCCTATCTGTCATTTTGCCATTGCTTAAAGGATACATCATGATTCAAAACAGGAATTTTATAAAACATATATATTTACTTTCTTGGTATGGCAAGCTTTAATATGAAGCTTAAAAATAGATGTACTACTTCTGTTTTTAAGAGGAAAAAGCTAGAATCCATGCTCTGGTAAGACAAATGTACTGGTCTTATCACCACAGAAAATTGCGAACATTATGGGAAACCACATGTATTGCAGTTCATCACATCCAGAATAAGGAACAGTAGAGTCCCATATAAACGTCTGATACTCTGTGATAAACATGAAATTCATTTTGTTTACTAGTTCTTATGAAAAGGTAACTTACAGCCTGAAGGAAGAGTGTTTTAACCTTTAAACAACGTTTATACAATTTTACAGATAGGAATTAATTTGGCAAATTTTGAGAGACTTAATATATGATTTAAAGCTGATTTATTTTTTTAGTAAATTTAATAGATTAGGATTAATTGTTATTTTTTAAAAATTTAAATATGAAATTGCCCAAAGTTAAAAGGTATAGGCATGTTTGATTGTTCAAGTTACTTTAAGAAAATGTACTGCTTAACAATAAAGTTTGATAGCAGTAGTAGCTCTGAAGCTAGAAAAGGTTAAATAATCAAGATCTATATATTACAGACAGCTCAGCAGATCTTATTTAACCTGACCTTTATTGTTTTCTGAACTTGGAGAATAATGTTTCTGTATTGATATTCCATATAGCCAAAATCCTATGTTTCACTATAATGTACTGCTGGCAATTATTTTTAATTAGAACAATTTGTCAAATTATAATTGAAGAAATAGCAAGAAGGAAACACAGTTTTTGCTTTTCAAGGGGATTTTTCTGAGAGTCCAAATGAAGTCAGTGACAAACATCTCTTAATGCATCAAGATACCTGCCAAATATTATATTTTAATATAAATATTTACTGTACAATCTTGTTTTTATAGGTTTTTTTAATAGTTTGGTTTTGTGTTTTAACTTACTCTTGCTCCACTACAATCTCTGATAAAGTTTGCACTGTAGATTATTTTTCATGTAAACTACAGTTTAGAAGGCATAAACTATAGGGAAAGGTTGCTGGAATTGGGTATCTGTAGTTTAATGAAGAGAAGGGTGAGGGGTGACATGATAGCAGTGTTCCAGTATCTCAGGGGCTATCACAAAGAAGAGGGAGTCAAGCTGTTCTCCAAAGCGCCTGAGAGCAGGACAAGAAGCAACGGATGGAAACTAGTCAAGGAGAGAAGCAACCTAGAACTAAGGAGAAACTTCCTGGCAGTTAGAACAATTAACCAGTGGAACAACCTGCCTCCAGAGGTGGTGAATGCTCCAACACTGGAGGTTTTTAAGAAGAGACTGGACAGCCATTTGCCTGAAATGGTATAAGGCAGACATGTCAAACACAAGGCCCGGGGGTCAGATCCGGCCCGTGAAGTGGTTTCATGCAATATATTGGTCAGCCTAACCAGAAAGAGCTATATAATGATTTATAGGTATAAACTGTCAGATTTCTTTGAAGTTAGGGCTATAGAGAAATAATTATTGTGATTTCATTTAATTTATTTAAAACTATGTCTCTCTTGAAGTTTTAGATTCTTTCTGTAGGTTTTTTGTTTTTATTGAGAAGATTTCTAGAACTCTGCTGAGATTTTAGAATACATTGGAAAGAAATTTCAATCACATACAAGGAATCAATCAGAATAGAGCTAGAAGGAACTTGGAGGTCTTCTAGTCCAACCCCCTGCTCAAACAGGACACCCTATACTGTGAGTTAAAAAGAAGGTGGTGGAGGAGCAAATTAGCTAAGCCCTTGCTGATTGGTCCCTCTTTGCTTTTAAACTGCCAGAGGCTGCTGGGAAAAGCTACAATACTGTGAGTTAAGGAGAAGGTGGGTGGAGGAGCAAAGTAGCAGCCCGCGTGCAGTTAGGCACGCAAATCAAATAACTAAAAATCAAAAATGGTGGTGGTACATTCTCCTACTTCGTAACTGGGATTTCCATCCTTCCCATCACTGTCTACTTCATTATGTTTTTCTTTTTTTTCTTTTGAATGGCATATGTTACTTGTTTTTGATTCTACCTAAAGCTCTGTAGCATACATAATTTGACACAAGACTGGTTTTTTTTTTGTGAGGGGAAAAAGAAACAGCAAAAGGAACTTCAATCTTCCTTTATTGTTGTGTTTACCTACTAGAGTAGGTCCCTCATTCCCTAATTAGCAGATATAATTGTCTTGTGGGAAAGTGTAAGACATTTTGTTAGGGCATGTGTAGAGATTTGGAATAAGAATTCACAGTGAATTAATTAAGCAGTTTGTACTTATTTACATTGGTATTACATTACATACATATGTGTTTAATTTACTTTTCTGGTAGAACCTTTAAGAAAGGAATTTTGTTGCACTGCTACTGTAGTTTGGGCCTATCAGTGATTAATTGATTATTTCCAACTTTTGAAACAAACCTGGCTGAAGCCGTTTTTAATCATTCTCAGCAAACTAACTGGGCAGAACTTCTGCCCTTCGCTGAGGTGTCATACAACAATGCTATGCACAGCAGTACTGGACTTATTCCCTTCAAGATAGCCACTGGCAGGGAATTTGTTCCCATGCCTGAATACCCCCAAGAGCCCCCTTCCTCAATAATGTTGACAGAGTGAGTAGACTCACTGCAGAGCACTTGCTCAAACATAAAATGTGCATTAGGCAAAGCCACAAAAATTCAGAAAGAGCAAGCTGATAAAAGGTGATTCCCCCCCAAAAGCCATTTAATGTAGGAGAGAAAGTTTATCTCTCAAGCAAATACCTAAAATTAAATTACTATGCAAAAAAATTAGGACCTAGGTTCATCAGTCCTTTCCCCATAGTAAAGATAATAAACCCCATGACTGTGAAGCTAAAACTCCCATGACTATGAGGGAAAATACATCTGGCTTTTCATTGCAGTCTGTTAAAGTTGGTTTTAGAGTCAGCTTTGAGATCAGTAGCTTGAGTAGCCCCAGGTCTAATTATAGTACAAGATGACATCCATTACAAAATGAAATGGATTCTTACTCTAGACTGTACAAAGGAAAATTACAATATCTAATTCTGATAAAGGATAGCCTATGGGTAAATAGTAAAGATGCAAAGGCAGATAGATTGGTTCACAAGTACCTTTTACACCTAGGATAACAATTAGAGCTTTGGCAAACATCAAAGCTATGTTGTCTTTCAGAGAAAGTGTGGATAATGTTTTCATACCATTAAGGATAGCCATGTTCCTTTTTCTGGTAATCTTTGTTTATCAGTTGTAAAGCAATTTGGTGTTAGCAGTCGTAGTGGGGTGTTTCTCCATTATTGTATATGCATGCTCAAGCTGTATTTGCTGAACATTCCATGCAACATATATTTAGCATTATGGCTCTTGTAGTTGGCTTATTGGGTCATGTGATGGGTTAGGGCTAGGGTAGGACTGATCTACCTGATCTCTGGAAGCCAAAGCATAGGCTGGTCTAGGCTCACTTTCAGAGTAGGAAGCAGATGAAAAATGGAACAGAATGGGCAAGGACTAAGGTATAGTAACTAATGTATTTTACTGACATCAGAGAGATCAAATTTCTACTCCATTTGCAACCACAGCAGCTGACTTGGTGACTTTCAGACTAATCTACCTCACAGGATTGTTGTCAATGTAGGAGATTAGACCACTATGTATGTGCCTTCAGTTCCTGAACAAATATGAGATATAGATACATGTGCATGTTTGTGTGCCTATATAAGGGGTAGACAAACAATACAAGTATCTAGGCTTTTCTTCATTTTCTTCTATAGGAGCCACATGATGAGTCAATTACTGGCTGTTGTGTTGAGAAGGGAATTAGGGCCAGGATATTACAGGAATTTTTATGTTGAGAGATAGTTATGCAGGTGCCTCAACTACTGTTTTTTAATTATGACCCTGTGTGTTGGCTATTAGCCACCTAGTGTTTTTTAAATCAAGCAGCCATATTATGTTTTTTTTTAAATAAAAACATAAAAACAAACAAAAATATTTCATTTTTACAACCACCAACACTGCCTGTGAGAATATAATTCTATATATTGTATGATATAGGCTCATACCTTTCTCTTGCAATGAAAAATCAACACCATTTTTATAATCTGTGGTTTTTGACTTTGCCAGTTAATGCTTTATAAGATGGTTCTTTCTTTATTCTCTTTCCTGACCACCAATGATTTTTCAGCAGTTTGTTAAGCAGTAGAATGTAGATTTGAGGCATGATTTGTGATAAATATCTAAACATTAGTGTTAAGAGCTACCATTTTTTAGAGCTACAGGGATGCTTTCATGAAGCTATAAGCTAACAAATTCACCTATAATGACTCTTGCAGATTTGAAGATAAATACGTATGAAGCTTTTATTGAAATATCATATTTTAAGATCATTTTGTTTAACTATTGAGGCATCATGGCTGTGGTGGTGCTAGAATATGATTTAAAATTTTAAATCAATTACTTTATGCAAACTATAATGCATAAAAGCTGTCAGTTTACCAGTTCAAAGTAGCATTTTAAAAGGCAGCTAAGGGCTTTAATTTCACAAAATCAAATGATCTTCTCCAGAGGACCTTTGTCCTCTAAATCTAAATCTGACACTGGTATTGGTCTCCACAGCATAACCCAACAGCTTTTATTTGTTGCCATCAAAATCTGTTCAAGCATGTAGCTCTTGCTATTTAAAATATATGAACCAGTGGAGTCCATAGAATTTGACAGCTTGCATTTGCAGCTTTTGTTTGTACTTTAATATTAAAGATATGATATTTTGAAGGCTGGGCAAAGCATCAGCATTCTATGCAGCGGTTATATTTCCATACAAATATAGACAGATGTTAGATGTTTTACTGTAGTCAGTTTGTATACTTTGAAGAGTTTTATTTAGGGTTTAAAGGTAACAAAATACGCCAACATATTTCTTGGTTATGTTTATAATTCAATGTATTGAAATTACTTACACTTTGAGGTACCTTACTACTAGTTTACCCCTTTTGCTGGACTGCTTCCAATGTATAACTTAAGAAATATGTAATTTAAATGCCCACTAGTTATGCTAATACTTAAAGGGCAGTAATAGCTGCATTTAGAGCAAAAGGAGAATTTGAGTGGGTTTGAAAATTGTATGTCATTACCACAATTGACTCACACTGGGTGTTGGTTATATTTCCCTTGATCTCCATGGTATTAATTTAAAATTGTGGGATTTCCCCCCTCAGGTGATCTATGACTATATGCAATTTTTCAAAACATATCAAAATACTAAATAGAAAAACATAGTTTTTCCCTTATTTCATGCTCTCTCTCTCTCTCTCTTTCTATCTATCTATCATTGATCTCTCTATCATCTATTTATATAGCCAACCATCCAGTGGTGGGATTCAGATATGTGAGCAACCAGTTCTCTGTGTGGATGCCACTTTCAGAAGCCCTTTTTGGGTCTGGGCAACAAAAAAATTAGCTACCGTTTCTGCTGAAGTGGTGCAAACTGGCTGAATCCCACCACTGCAACCATCTCACTAACAATTAAAGATTTAACAATTAAAAAACACAATGAAATCATTTCTTCATAAATCTTTGGAGTATTTAGCACCAACATTAACAGACTTGCTTTAGCATTTACATATTTATTTTTATTTATTTTTTATTTTAATTCCATTTATATCCCGCCCTTCTCCGAAGACCCAGGGCGGCTTACAAGCTTAGCAGTATATATTGTACATTGTTTATGAAATAAGCATGTATACGTTTAAATATTATTCTTACTACAATTTTATTTTTCAGAAATTTAGAACTTATTTATGTTCATGAATAAAATATTAGAAATTAGTTCTAAATTTGATAATTTTGGAAATATGGGCTGGTAGGCTGTTCTTTAAATTATGATAAACAATATACCTTTGAGGCTTGCATAATAGCTGCCTACAAAAACCCTAACGAGCTTCCGTTAAGAAAAAAGTTAAAATGTGACTCTGGGAGAGAATGCTTGATCAATGATAGGGTTTATTTGAGGATTTACTCCTGCTGCTTAGTACCAAAATATTAGTAGTAAGTGCTGTCATGATTATTACACATTTTAATTTACTACAGCAGTCAGTTGCACCAGATGGTCAGTTTAATCTTTCAGCCTATTATTTCATTATTTTAAAATGGATATCTCTTTTAAAAACTGAATTGCAACAATCGTGCTAGGACAGGACAACAGTCCACTATCTTATATTTATGTCTTTTTCCTGTCAAGTGTTGATTTGTGACAGGATGGTAAAGCCTATTCCTTAGAGAAGAAAACAATGGATGTGTTTGTGCTTCTGGCAAGAAATACTATTTTATAGCTTATATAGCATGCATGAGATGCCTCAAACACTTTTATGCATTACCCATAAGCCATGTCAAATTTTCCTAAAATAATTAATTGAATTACCTCCCTAGTTTGCTTTTGTTTGCTAAATGTCCTTTAGCCCCTCCATCCCAAAATTAGAATGCAAAATAATTATTTGGTATATCACAGTGCCAGTAATGGGTGTTGAAGTCTTCTTAAGTAATGCTTCTGAAAATCTCTTCATCCGTATCTCTTTATTTTCAATTATCTGTCTTTGCATAAATATTCACAAGGAATCTTAGATTGTATCATTTTAAACTTCCACATTTTGTAGAAAGTACTGCTTTGCACAGGGTCAGTTTGGGGTAATGGGTAAGGCATCAGGCTAGAAACTGGGAAGCCATGAGCCATAATCCTGCCTTAGGCATGATGCCTGCTAGTGGATCTTTTCTTGATCAGATTCCAGAAGTAGTTTGCCATTGCCTTTTTCCTAGGGCTGAGAGAAGTGGACTGGACCGAGGTATTCCAGTGGGCTTTTATGTCCAAGGCAGGATTATAACTCACAGTCTCCTGGTTTGTAGCCTGAGGCATTAACACTACATTAACACTAATCTCAAGCTCCACTTTCTTTAAAAAGAAAAAAAAGACATTTTCATTAGGTAATGAGAACAATGAATAACTTTGAGGTATAAAGGAAAAACCACAACAAAGATAAAGATCAGATTATCTTGATAAAAAAATGTGAGTCTAGGCCAGAATTGTAACCTAAGAAAGTTAGGTTGCCAGCAGTTCGACAGTTCGAATCTCACCTGCTCAAGATAGACTCAACTTTCCATCCTTCCGAGCTCAATAAAATGAGGGCCCAGATTGTTGGGGGCCAATATGCTGATTCTGTAAACTGCTTACAGAGGGCTGTAAAGCACCGTGAAGTGGTATATAAGTCTAAGTGCTATTGCTAAGAAATCATTTCAGCCATGTCCCTTACTAGTTTTCATGAAAATAAAAGGAGAGAGGAGGAATCCACATTCAGACTTGCAAGACTGTTACTATAACTTTATAATAAAAGTAAATTTAGCATGCATGGCTTTCTTCATCTGATCTACCTTCAAGGGCCGATATTAATCTTGTAAATCTAAACTGCAGTTATTTGGGGTGGTTTTTTATCTGGATGGATTGGAGTTTCAGAAAAACAACTGCTTCTAAAACTTCCTATGCTATCAAAGATGATAAGAAACACACATTTATGAGAATATTGGACCATTTATATGTAAAGGTAAAGGTAAAGTTTCCCTCGCACATGCGTGCCAGTCGTTTCTGACTCTAGGGGCCGGTGCTCATCTCCGTTTCAAAGCCGAAGAGCCAGCGCTTGTCCGAGGACGTCTCCGTGGTCATGTGGCTGGCATGACTAGACGCCAAAGGCGCATGGAACGCTGTTACATTCCCACCATAGTGGTCCCTATTTTTCTACTTGCATTTTTACGAGCTTTCGAACTGCTAGGTTGGCAGAAGCTGGGATGAGTAACAGGCGCTCACTCTGTTACGCTGCACTCGGGATTCAACCCACCAAACTGCCAACCTTCTGATCGACAAGCTCAGTGTCCTAACCCACTGAGCCACTGCGTCCCTTTGATTTATATGTATTCCTATATATTAATGTATCTTTCAATGGTTCTCTCTCTTTTTTAAAAAAGAACAAAATCTAGAACAATAAATTGTTAGATGCATGCTGAAAAATCTTTGCTGCTGTTCATTTCTAGAAATATGAATAAATTATTTTCTTCCTGAACCTACTTTTTCTTCCTAGGATATTTAATTGTTTATAGTTTAGCTTCTACCTTCTACTTTATAGTTTAGCTTCTACCTTTGTAATTATGGAAAAATCCTTAAAACTAGTTGTTTTATTAAAAAACTTAAAAGTCAATAAACACTGCAAATGAAATTTATCCATGTAAACAACTTTGAAATATTTCAATAAAAAGAAGATCTCATGTTTTTAATAAATTCTACTGCCAATAATTTTACCAGAAGCAGAAAATGCTGGTTAATCAATATTTCATTATTCACTAGCCTTGCCCTATTTTAAAAAGATCTTAAAATCTAATCGCATTCAAACATTTCTAGTTCTTTTCTCACAGACTGAATTTAAATCATAGAAAATATTAACTGTGGTTGCTTCATTGTCCCTGGACTTACACCGTATGTCATGTGGAGTTCTGAAAAAAAAGCTGAAAGCTATCTTTGCTACAATTTATGGAATATCCTATGAAACATTAAGTAGCAAAAAAGGTTAAATCAACAAAATTATATTTGCCCTGATTATGTATTTACAAAATAGATCACTTTTATAACATCATGAACCGATACATAATTTTATAAATGTAGTAATGATTTAATATCTACAACACCACTCACACCAAAATAATTCTGTATACATTTTTATTACTTTTACGTTGTTCCATTGTTTTGACTACAGCAGTACACTTTTTATCTCCTTTGACTCAAATAATGTAACATTCTGAAAAAATAGCTTGAATAAAGAGGAAATTAATAAGAATTCTTGAATCTTGATAAACAGTTCTTTCAGTCTTTCTGTGTAAGTACCAAAAACAGCCCAAAGCAGGAAAAATTGTCCGCTCCTTCCCCATTCATGGCAACAATGTCACAGTCTACCAGGATTTTAACATGCCAGGTTTTTTTAAAGCAATCTCAGGTTGCACAAGCTAGACACTACTCATAAAATGATTAGATAGTGTTAGTCCTACATAACCTCAACAACAGAAAATTGCATCCAAGTTTGCAGAGATGCAAGTGAATTTATCTATAGGTTCAGCAATGTCTCCTGTCCTCTACATTTTCTTCCTGTATGAATCAGTAGGGAATATACTGTGAACCATATCAATCTAGGTACAATCATATTTTCTGGTTTTGCCTATATGAGGTTAATGTAAAGGCTGAGACTTGATATGTTTTATTAAACCAATTTTTAGAGTTTGAGACAAAAGCTTTCATTCATTAATTCATCATCTTTATTTGATGCCCCCATTCCTACTCTTACAAAAAAGTACACAAGAAGAAGGAGATTACTGAAGGATATTAGTAATAATATTCTATCAGATGTTTGGAATGGAATATGTGTGCTTGTATGTATGTGTATATACCAATACAGAGTGAGAGAGAAGTTCAGGACCCTTAACAAACATTAGAGTCAAACCTAAATTCTTCTAATAGCAATGACAAGCAAGCAAAAGGTTATTATATTCTTGAAAATTTCAGTGGAGAAGTCAGCAAGTTTAGAATAACTACAATTATAATTTATTAAATTTATATGCTATTAAATAAGCAAGTAACATTTCAGACCAGAGTGCACAATGGGTAAGAGAAGCAATGAAGTGAAAGCATAGCCTCTGGTTTGACTTTAGAGTTGGAACAGATGCATAAATCTTCTCCATAAAGGATATTACTATATCCCCTTTTCATCAGCACTGACAGTAAATCATTAAACCTTGCTAATGTGAATTTTCTTCTGTGAGTAATTCTATGGAGGCTATTGGGGAGTGTGAAACAACTACGAAAGAGGTCCTTGAGACAGTACAATGAAATTATAATTCTGTCATTCTGTTTATTCAGATCAAGGACTCTATTTAATTATGTGCATGGCTTTGTCATGCTATTCTGAATGCTATTAGGAGTAGAAGAGAACAACTACTGAAGTACAAATAATCAGTTATGGTATTTTTCTAAATGGAAGTAAGCTTATCTGCCAAAGCAAGCTGCACTAAAAATTCAACTTAATGGATATTTCTAGCCAGCATTTCAAATGAGAGACCCTAATTCACCGTAGAGAGGCATCCAAGTTCTAACTGCAGAAGTGCATATGAGTAAAGTGTGACACCCATGAACAGTTCTGATGATTTAGACTGGATGATTTTGAAAAGTGAATAATCAGAGAATGCACAGTACTGGGTGCTTAGCATTTTAACACTGTAAATTTTAATGGCTGCCAGAAAAAATATGTTACTATTGATGCTGGAAAAATCTACTGACTGCATTGGGGGCTTTGTGAGCTTGGATTGTGTCCACTCATCTTTGCTGTTTCAGGAATTGCACAACTGCAAATAGCTGCCTACATATTTACACACCTTTACTTGCTTAGTGGGATGGGTATTGATTTCCCACATATGCTGGCTCTATTGCTTGGTGAATGGTAACATCTTCATTTTTTAGTAATTTATTTCCTGTCCTTGAATTCAGCTACAGTCCAACAGCTGCCGCAAACTCCATATGGGTTAAAGGAGAGAACAGAGAATTCAGCATAGAGAAGTGTGGGAATTAGTTTATGATTTAGTGAGGTGGGATGAAATTCACATTTGGAAAGGGGCTGGACAATTCCATTAATGTGAAAGTTGAATAAATTGGGAAGGGTAATTTATTGCTTGACATCCAATTGTGTGGGATTGATGCAGCATTTAATCTGCATTAAAATGTTCTTATATATATTATAATTAGCAATAGAAGCTAACCATAATAGTTGTTGTTTCCATAATTGTTTCAAGAATTCAAATCAAGAGCTTCCTTCAAGTCAAAACTGGTTCTGGGAGGCTCTAGTATTTTTTAGCTAAGTTTTGTAAATCAAACATTAAGAAATCTAGCCTAAAGGTAGTGGGTTTTAGAGCCAAAACCTCTTCTTGAATTAGCAAGTTTTGTGTGTAGATGCCAAGTTTATATTTTATTTACTGTGCTAACTAATCAACAATTGCCTGTCAGGACTTCCGGGTGGCAAGGCTCCATTGACGGCAGCCATTTTGGCTGTCAGCCCTGTTGTTTCCATAGAGCCGCCAAAAACAGCGACGATCAGCTGTTTGGCAGCTTGGAAGCCCGCTCCTCAGGAGAAGAGGAGGGGGTGAGTGCCCAGGCAGGGGTAGAGCTCCCCCAGACCGCCAGAGTTGAAACTCTGGTGGTTGAAGGGTTGAGCCCCCCCCGAAGCCTGAGTTTGCTCCGGACTCCGGGACGCCTCTGCTCCAAGGCTTTGGAGCAGAGCAGGATGCTGCAACCATCCCTGCCAGCGAGAGTGGACTTTTGATTACTTGGATTCAGGCAGAGTTGTGCAGGAGAACGCTGTCAGAGCAAGTATATAAACTTTAACTCAGTAGACTTTGTGGAGACTTTTAAAAGTGAAAGTACGCAACAGAATTAAGTGGGTGAAAATGGCTGCCAAATCATCTAAAGTTACTAGAAGCACGTGGGCTTCGCCAGTTCAGCAATCTTCATTACAGGCTTTAATGCCCCCCCGGCACCTGCACCCGCACCAGCCTTGATAATAAAAGATCTGCAGGATGTTTTGCAAGAGGCTTTGAAAAAACAATCTCAGCAATTAGCTGAACTTATTGAGGAGAAGAACAAAGAAATAAGGGCAGACATCTTACTTGCACTTCAAGGCATGGCTGTTTGTATTGAATGTTTGGATGAGAGAGTGGAAGAACTTAGCCAAAATAATATGAAATTAGATGCCAAAATGACGGATGTTGAAATGGTGATAGAAAAAATTGATGACGATTTATTATTGGTTCAGCATAGAGAGATGGAGTTCGCTGTGAGAATTAGAGGGATGAAGGAAGACCCTAAGGAAAGTAGTTTCAGAAGCCCTTGAACAGGTTCTGGGGCGCTCAGCAGAAGATATTATGGTGGATATAGATAAAATATTTCATGTTAATTCCTGGATTGCAAGACAAAGGAAACTACCTAGAGATGTGGTGGTTTATTTTACAAAGAGAGCAATTAGAAATGAGGTTAGTCAAGCCTTTTATAATAGTAAATTTGCAGTTGCAGAGCAAGAAGTTTTAATTTTAAAAGAGATCCCTCCAAGAATTCTAAGGAGGAGGAAAGAATTTGCTTTTTTGGCAGAAGAATTAAGAAGACGGGATATCCAGTTTAGATGGGAGATCCCAGTAGGTATGGTGGTGATGCATGCAGGCATGAGATATCGTCTTCTCACAGTTTTACAGGCATGTGATTTCTATGCCAATATTTTGAAGGCAGTCCCCATACCACTGCTGGAACCCAAAAGGAAGAATGGTGAAGGAGAGCATCAACCACAAAGTGAGGGTACACAAGGTGCTGAAGGAGTTATGCAGTTGAAAGATGGAGAATTCCAGAAAGTTACAGGAGTGGATCAGATTTCAGTATCAATGGAGGAGGTCAGAGACCAGAGAATGACACGTGCTGCAGCTAGACAAATGAGACAAGAGCAAGAACAGCAGAGAGTTATGACTGCATCTCAAAAACTTACTTACAGTGAAGCAGTGGGAGGAGCGAGGCCAAAGAGAGTGCAGGTGATTTTGGAAGAGGCACTCCAAAAGCTTCAGGTCACAAAAGATGGTGACAAAGCTTCTAACCTGGAATGTTAATGGTTTAAATTCACCACATAAGAGAAAGAAAGTATTTCAATATCTAAAGCAATTTAAAAACGATGTTATTTGCTTACAGGAAACACATATTCGAGCGGCTGATCAAAAGTACTTGGTAAACTTTAGGTTGGGCACACCGTTTATTGCTTCTGCGCCTGATAAGAAAAATGGAGTTGTTATTTATGTTAAAAATACTTTAACAGCGAGTTTAATTGAAGCAGACAAACAAGGAAGATATGTTATAATTGAATTATTATTGGAAGGCAAGAAAACGCTTTTGGTTGGATTATACGCTCCTAATCAACAGCAAGGAGATTTTTACATTTTATTACACAGCAAGATTATTCAGTGGGATTATAAATCTTGTATTTTTATGGGAGATTGGAACGGCGTCTTGGATGTACAAATGGACAAGGGAGGTCTTTTCAAAAGCACGCCAAGTCATGCTAAACTGCCTAAATCTTTTTTTGAGATGAAGGATGACTTGGAATTGAGAGATGTTTGGAGAGAGAGGAACTTGCAAGAAAAAGACTACTTTTTTTCTCCAACAGACATCAATCTTTCTCCAGGATCGATTTTGTATTAATTACTAATGATTTTCTTCCTAGGATTAAGAAGATCAATATTTGTCCAAGAACTATATCTGATTATAGTCCAGTATGGTTGGAGATAGAAAAAGATAATTGAGATAGACGGTCTTGGCGTTTAAATGAAAATTTGTTTAGGTACCAGGAAAATGTGGAAGAGTGTAAAAAACAGATGAAAGAATTTTTTAAAATTAATACGCATAAAGGTACTTCTATTGAGATGGTTTGGGATGCAAGTAAAGCTTATATGAGAGGTGTATTAATATATTTGAACAATAAACATAGACATAAATTGGAATTTAAGAGGAAAGAATTAGAGGATGAAATTAAGGAAAAAGAAAAGGCTTTAATTCTGAATCCATCTGATGGGAAGATCAAAGAGGTAATTACTTTATTAAGGGGTCAGTTTGACATGTTAATGGCAGATCAAGTGGCAACTAACTTACGGTATGTTAGACATAACATTTTTTGTAATGCTAATAAACCGGGTAGATGGTTAGCTTACTTGTTAAGGAAGAAGCAAAGAGCTTGTAATATAGATAGAATAGAACATAAGGGTAAAGTAGTGTATCAGCAGAATCTTATTAAAAAGACTTTTGTTGATTTTTATTCTAAGTTGTATGCTAGAGATAAGATTAGAGATGTAGATATAGATGAATATTTGATGAAAGCCAATATTCCTGTTCTTACGCAAGAACAAAAGAAGGGATGAACCAATTGATAACTGATGAAGAAATCTTTCTAGCAATTAAACAATTAAAAGTGGGTAAAGCGCCGGGAACTGACGGTTTGACTGCCGTTTATTATAAAAATTTACAGTTAGAACTGCTGGAACCTTTAAGGGAATTGTTTAAGACAATTTAATTGGGAGGAGGGGTCCCTCCATCATGGAAAACTGCCTTTATTTCGTTGATCCTGAAGGAAGACCAGGATATCACCCAAGCTAAAAATTACAGACCAATATCGCTTTTAAAAACAGATTATAAGGTATTTGCAAAAATCTTAGCCAACAGATTAATGAAGGTAATGCAACAAGTGATTCATAGTGATCAAACTGGATTTATAAGTGGTAGACAAATGAAGAATAATGTGAGACACATTGTAGATCTATTGGAATTTTTGGATAGAAATAATCAGATCCCCGCAGCCCTGATCTTTTTGGATGCTGAAAAAGCCTTTGATCAATTGGATTGGCAATTTTTGATGAAAGTATTAGAGAAAATGGAATTTGGGGAAAAAATTTTACAACCTATTAGGGCAATATATCAGAAGCAAACAGCCCGTATAATAGTAAATAATAGTTTGACAGAATCATGCAATATTGAAAAGGGCACAAGACAGGGGTGTCCACTGTCACCTTTATTGTTTGTTTTAACATTGGAAATATTACTGATTAAAATACAAGATTCAAATAAAATTAGGGGAATTCAAATAAGAGATCAGTATTATAGATTGAGGGCGTTTGCGGACGACCTGGTTATTACAGTAACTCAGCCGGAGTATTCAGTTGTAGAATTGATGGAGATAATAATGTTATATGGGAAAGTTTCTGGATTTAAGATAAATACACAAAAAACTAAAATATTGTCTAAGAATATGACTGTACCACAAAAGGCTGTTCTAGAAGAGCTAACAGGATTTGAAATAGTTAAAAAGATTAAATATTTGGGGATATATCTGTCAGCCTCAAATTATATAAAAAGTTATATAAAAATAATTATGAACTGTTATGGGGAAAAATACAAAAGGAATTAGATGGTTGGAAAAAATTACAATTGTCTTTATTGGGAAGAATTGCAGCAGTGAAGATGAATGTTTTGCCAAATTTTTTGTTTTTGTTTCAAATGATACCTATACTTAAAAAGGATTTAAATCTGGAGGAATGGCAAAAAGGAATTAATATTTTTTTCTGGGCAGGGAAAAAGCCACGAGTTAAATTTAAGATAATGCAAGATACGCGTGAAAGAGGTGGTCTTAAAATGCCTAATTTCAAATTATATTATGAGGCTGCTGCTTTGTCATCGATAAGTGACTGGTTTAACTTAACACAAGAGATATTATTAAATCTTGAAGGTCATGATTTGTTATTTGGTTGGCATGTATATTTATTGTATGATAAGAAGGTAGATAATGTGTTTAGGATTCATATTTTAAGGCTTGCTCTGTTGCGAGTTTGGAAAAAGTATAGACATAAGTTAAATTATAAGATACCAATTTGGGCAATGCCTAAGCATGCAATAGAAAATATAAATGTGGGATTTAAACAGGATGAGACTACATATAAGGAAATCTTAAGTCTAGAAAGAAATGTGTGGCAATTAAAGCCATATAATATTTTAAAAGAAGAAAAGATTGTACAAACTTGGTTTCAGTATGGGCAATTACAGGCAAGATGGAAAGAGGACCAGAAAACTGGCTTTTCGATGACTGATGAAAATTTGGTAAAACAAATTAGAGATCAAGGTCAAGCACATATTAAAAGGATATATAATGCTTTGATAGAAATTGACTCAGAAACGGAACTTGTTAAAGATTGTATGATAAAGTGGGCCCAGAATTTCCAAGAAGTTATAACAATGGATATTTGGGAAAGGATCTGGGTTAGAAATGTAAAATTTACGCAGGCCCAAAATTTAAGAGAGAACTTTTACAAAATGTTTTATAGGTGGCACATAGACCCTAAAAAATTAGCAAGTATGTATCCGAACTGCCAGCCCAAATGTTGGAGGTGTGGCTGTGAGGATGCAATGTATTTTCATATATGGTGGACTTGTAAAAAGGTTAAAGCTTTTTGGATTAAAATTTGGTGGAATATGCAAAAGATATTTAAGAAAAGGATAAATTTTTCTCCGCAATTGTTTTTATTGGGTATTATTACAGATACTACTGTTATAGATACAAAGTTGATGTTGAATTTAATTACGGCAGCAAGACTTTTAGTAGCGCAATATTGGAAGAAGGAAGAACTGCCGACTATAGAAGAGTGGACTTTGAAAGTTTCTAACTTGGCGGAAATGGCAAAGATTTCAGCATAATTGAAAGATCAATCGCAACAGAGATATATTGTGGAATGGAGAAGCTGGATTGAATATATTCAGAATAAATATGGGACTAAAAAGTTTCATTTAGCATTTGAATAAGTAGTGGATTTTTATGACATATAATTAGTTAGTTATTTCATTAATATTATGACTATGGAGAGTTAAAGTGTGATAGAATTTAATGTTTTATTTTTGTTGTTAACATATTTTAGATTATGCTTGTTTGTATTATTATACCCTGTATTCAGCTCTGGGAAGTCGGGGAGGGGGGAGGGGAGGGGAGGGTTGGGGAGAGGGGAGGGGGAGGAGGGGGGTTTTTTGTATTCAAAAATGTATTGTAAAACTTTTCAATTAAAAAAAATTGCCTGTCCTCTTTTTTAAAAATGGAGTGCTTGTTGAGTAGTTCAATTCTTCAGAATAGAGGAGCATCTGATGAATGATTTTATCCACTATGGAAATAGAAGGAAGGGAGGATACACAAATGAAGGTGAATATATGTGTCCCAGGATCATATTGCAGGATTCAATTTTGGTCGGTCTCCAGGACCAGAGGTTTTGTCTTCCAAGCTTTCAGACTCATGCTGAAGCCCATCTTCAGGGAACTTCTCTCTAGCAAAATGTGTGCTGTTCTGCCTATGATATTTATAGTGCCTGGATAGAGGATACAGCATGGCAAGGAATGGTGGGGTTGCAATGGCGACCATCTCCATAGTAGGGAAAGTGGTTTCAGGACTAAAAGGGAATAGGGTCTGCTATACTCTCCTTGATGGACAGCTGTGTGATTGGTACAGAGTTCTGAAGGGCTGGTGTGTGTGGAAATCAGCTGCCTGGGCTTGATAGATTGGTTGATATAGGTAAAGAAAGAAGTTAACAGAAAGCACTAGCTTTTCAAATCTAAAAAGTTCAGCTGGACAAAGTCACCACCAGCTGCTTTGCCATATAGTTTAAGGAGTTTGATGTGATAATTGGTGTTTGGGTAGAAAGTGGTCTTGCAAATTATATGGTATGCTAACTGTGACTGAAGCCTGTTTGAATTCCTAACACCAAAGGCTTGCCTAGACATTGAATTGATTACAGTAGGTTTCATGAGCATAATTTTCTAACACAATGGATTATTTAGGCAACAATACTAGCTCATTGCTAGCTAGGCTAGCAACTGTTCTGGACCACCTACCACGGCAGTACTCACCTGTGCATGCTCTCAATTCATTCTGAGTGTAGTTGATGGATGGTGCATAAGGGCATATAACCCAAGCAATGTGAACAGCTACAGTACTTCAAAGACATGTTTCCCAATGGAGGTGATGGATTTTAGCATCTGATATTAACAGCTCCTTAGGGGTCCCATAAGTGAATTATCTTTCTTGGTCAAAAAGAATTGAGCTACTGTATATGAAAACCTTAGCTCATATTTGATGGCTAAAAGTCAATCTCCAACCTCCTATTATTATATCTTTATCCTTGGTAGGGCATGGTCCAACAAGGAGGAGTTTGTCAAACACAAATTTAATACATTAAAATATAGAAAAGGGGATTTGTCATCAAGTCCTCTTCTTGCATTAAAATAATCAACTATAATCAAATTGAATTAGGAAACGTAAAGGCCAAATCTAATATAAAATCCTAGGAAGCATTGGTCTGAGAAATCAGCCTGTTTTGGCTGATAGGACCAATTCCTTCATCAAGCAGCTTTGAAGCTCTCCCCTTGTTTGAATCTTTAGAAAAACAAAGTAGCCCATGTATTTCACCTGTTCCTAATGCTGAATAACTACACATATAAACAATGTACAACATTAGCTATAGAGACCTTTAAGCTATGTTATAATGCAGGGGTCTTCAAACTTGGCCCTTTTATGACTTGTGGACTTCAACTCCCAGAATTCCTCAGCCAGCATGCCTGGCTAAGGAATTCTGGGAGTTGAAGTCCAGAAGTCATAAAAGGGCCAGGTTTGAAGACCCCTGTTATAATGGATTTAGAAATAGTGCACATTCCAGGTACAGTTTGTATTTCTAGTCAAGCATGGGAAAGATTTGCCCAAGCAAAGATTGAACAGGTGAGCCATTTTCATTGAGCCATTTTCATCGATGCCATGACATCTTAACACAAAATTCCACATAGAAATTCTGCATACAGAGAATCAATTGCTTTACAATTCATTCATAATGCCTTCTTATATGTATCATCAATCATCATCATCATCATCATCATTATCATCATCATCATTTTAGCCATTGTATGTCCACTGCAGGATAAAGGCTTCTTCTGCATGTTTCCATCCAATATGGTCCTGAGCTTTCTTTTGCCAACTGGGCCTGCAATACTTGCTGATGTCGTCAATCCATCTTGTTTTAGATCTCTTTTATGGATGCATTTTATCAAATGAGATCCATTCTAATGAATGCTTTAGGTGACCAGCCCATTTCCATTTCAATTCTTTTACTCTCTTGATGATATTGTATACTTTTGTTTGTTCTCTAAGTCATGTGCAGGTCTTTCTATCTTGTCTTTAATGCCGAGGATGTATCTTTCCATCGCTCTTTGCTCTTAGATGTATACCTGATATATCTATGCTAATTAATATATAACTAATTCTTATTCTGAAACACCTCAGGTATGATACTGTTTCTAGTGGAGAAATTTAACAGGTCTGTAAGATAATTTTCTTTTAATAGATGTAATTATTATGTTACTGATTTGTATACTACTTTCACTGATTAATTCATATACAATTGTGCCAAAATCATTGGTCTAGTACAGGGGTAGGCAACCTCGGCTCTTTTATGACTCATGGACTTCAACTCCCAGAATTCCTGAGTCAGCTGACTCAGGAATTCTGGGAGTTGAAGTCCATGAGTCATAAAAGAGCCGAGGTTGCCTACCCCTGGTCTAGTAGAAAAAATTCTTTCCAATTGTGCAGGCCAAAAATTCATGTTTACTTAATATTCAATCTTAAGAAAAGTCTTGATGAATTCAGTTTTGTTTCCATCCTTTTGTTCATATAGTAGATACTATTTTGCTACAGTTGGAATTTTCTTTTTTAACATAGTCTGCATTTTTGTTGTTAAGAGATCACTGTAAATCTTTGTAATCAATGCACAGTGTTTAAACAGCATGAATAATTTTTGACTGACTGAAAACCTGTTCAAGCAATTCAGTGCAGTCAGCAGAAATAATTGAGGGAGCCCCTCTCAAGAGACACCTAGTCTCCTGAGTATTCTGGCAGTTTTATTGTCACATTATTGTACTATGTGGTCTTAAACAAACTACTGGTAGGAGCTTCTTCCAACAATATAGACACCCACAGTTTGTTTAATTGCCTATGCTTATCTTTCCATGATATTTTCAACCTTGGTAACTTATTCTCATCTCTCACTCCAGTACTTCCTTCTGTTACCGCTTCCCTTCTTCTCTAAAACTGCTTTTAGAAAAACTTCACTGCTGCAAGTTCTCCAGGGCTTGATGTCACTCACTTTATACACTTTCTGTTTCTGAAAAATAAATTGTTACACATTAATTTATTTTATTGAATTTATATACCACCCTTTCCCGAAGGAAATGATGGCAAGGTAATTATATTTCAAATGAATGAATAGGTTACATGCTCAACTACAGACATTTATATTTTGTAAATCCAGAACAAGAATATTTTAGCCAAATGCTCTTTATGTAAATTTCAGTTTTTATCTATAAGAATAGTAGTTTAGTTTTTCAGATCTGTTTACTATGAAAGTCGATCAGCTTTTGGAATAATTACTGCTTTTATTTTTATAAACTTTAAGACAAAATCTCTGCTTCTCCCCTCAGCGTGTAAGCTAATCAGAATTGAAAAGCATATATGTATACGTACATGCATAATTTATATACAGTATATGCTGATTATGAACTGAACAGCACAAAAGCATACTGTTTTATGAGCTCCCTAATATAGCATGCAACATACCTAATCATGCAAAACTTAAGAAGTGTAAACAATAATACAAAATATTTCTTCCAGAAAAGTCATTTCCAAAAACTGATGCTGATGTCCTCTTTCTTCATGCTTTGGTCTAGGAATTAATTTTTGTCTAATGTTTTGAAACAGCCGCATGAAATTTCTCCTTTCATTCAATGGGAAAGAAGAATCCAAAAAAATAAATGGAGAGCTTATAATGATTAAACAGAAATAAAATGTCCCCCAAAAATCTAATCATGTAGGCCAGAATGTCAGATGATAAGATCAGTTCCAAATAGATATTGAAAATTTTCTACCTTTTTATACTGTCTTTTTATACTAAGAAAGTATAAACAGTAACACCTACAAATGGCTTGGTAGCACATTTTACCAGGGACTTGATCATAACTTTAGACAGGATATTCTCTGCCACCCTCTGATATTTTAGGAAATACAACTTTTATTGATTAGCCCTTGGGCCATATCAAAGTACAAAGTTCCAGCAACAAACCGTCACCAAAACTAGATAAAAGCAATCCGAAATGGAATTTGATAAAATACAATTTAAAATGGAATTAAAATACAATTTAAGTTAAAATAGTAATAAAATGCAAATTTAAGATATAGATAAAATATGGAAACATTATATTTCGGAGTCGCCCTTACAATCTACCCCAATCAGTCCCACATATGCAGATCTTAACTGGATCATTTTGTTCAAATACTGTGCTACATTGGATGTTATTTTCAAGTTCTGGCCGGACATAAGGTAAGTTATTTTGATATGGGGATCCCAATGGGTCATTCGTTTGGTATATAGACCAAGATACCTGTCTCTCACCCTCTTATACAAACAACAGTCAAATAGGATGTGAGCCAGGTCCTCTACCTCTGCCGCTCCGCAAATGCAGAGACGCTCATTGTACGGTATAGCATGAAATCTCCCATATCTGACCATTGTGTCAAGCTGTTCAAATCTTGCTCTCGTAAATATATCCCTAAGATGTTTTGGGAGTTGTGACTTCAAATAACTGTCCACTTGAAAAGTACATTTGTATTTACTCAGCCATTTCAAGTTACCCACCTTACTAAGGATAGCTATATCAGTTTGTGCTTCTATATCCTTAATTCTTTGGGCAACTCTTTTTTTAGATTGTTCTCCTGTTACGCAAGAAACAGGAAGGCCACAGCTTCTTACAAAATTTGTTAGTTTGGTGATCCAGGAGATTTGTGATTGTAGTTTTATTTGCTCTAGTAGGCATAATTTGGGGAGTCTATCAGTCTCCATTTCATTAACTTTGCACCAGTAGTTATAAGCTCTAATTTTTGATAATGCCTGAATTGTATGAATTCCCAATTCAGCTCTAACTGCTTCAGCAGATGTTCTTGGATCTACACCCAAAATGCATCTCAGATGCTGGGACTGTGTTCGTTCTAAAGCTGTGGTTGAATAAAGACCCCAAATTTCTGCTCCATACAAGAGCATTGTCGTAACCTTAGCCTTATAAACTTTGAGTAGTGGAGCTAGGGACCCTGGGTAACTATGATTCTTTAGTTTGAGCAATAAATTCAAACGGGCTTTTGCTCTAAATGTACTTCGTTGATGATGGCAGGCCCAAGATCCAGTCTTGGAAAAAGTTACTCCCAAATATACAAAGGTATTAACCTGTTCAATTGGTTCACCGTCTAATTGCCACTTATGTCTCTGATGGTTTCTTCCAAACACCATTATTTTCGATTTGGATTTGCTAATAATTAGGGAGTTATCCTGGCAATAAGAGCTGAATCTTCTTAATAGCCTACGTAATCCTACTTGTGAGTATGATAATAAAATCATATCATCAGCATAAAGCAAGCTGTTACAGTAAGTATTTAGGATCATTGGCATGTGTACCATGGTATCCTTCATTAACCCTGGCAAATCATTGATGTATAAATTAAATAATAATGGGGCCAGGATACACCCTTGCCTTATCCCTTTATTTGTGTGAATCCTATTAGTCAGGGCCCCATTAACCCCATACCGCACCCTCAAACAGGTACTTGTGTAAAGGGCTTTAATCAAAGCCAGAAGTCTGGGTTCTATTTTAAGAGATGTCAATTTACTCCATAGTACGTCTCTATTTACCATATCAAATGCTGCTGTAAGGTCTATAAAAGCAGCAAACAGGGGTCTCCTCTTATAGGCATATTTGGCAATCAGATGGTTCAAAACAAAGCAGTTATCAATAGTAGATCTGTTCTGTCTAAAACCTGCTTGTTCTTCTGTGAGGATGTTGTTTTCCTCTACCCAGATTTCAATTCTGTTCAAAAGGTACCTAGCATATATTTTTGCTACAATGTCAATCAGGCTGATGGGCCTATAATTACTAGGATCCTTTTTATTCCCTTTTTTATATATAGGGACAACTATTGCCATCTTCCACCCGTCTGGTATATGGCAGGTGTTATTTATGTGTGTAAAAAGACCTGCTAATACAGGGCCCCACCAGTTGGGAAATTTCTTAAATAATTCTGCTGGTAAAAAATCCTCGCCTGGGGCTTTATTGCTCTTTAAGCTTTTAATGATGGACTGTATCTCCTTTTCTGAAACTGGTGGCCAAGGGGGGAGGGTTCTCGGATTTACCAAATCACTGTTTAAAAATAATTTCTTTACTGGTTCGGTGGGGGCAAACAAGCACTGATAATAATTCTCCCAGTCCGCAGCAGAGATTGGTATGTCAAATGCAAATCTCCGTTCCTTCAGAATACCTGCTACTGAGTGCCAAAATAATACTGAATTATGACTTCTGGCAGCCAACTCAAGTTCTGACCAGATTGAAATGGCAAAACGTTTTTTCTTTAATGTTATAGTTTTTTTATATTCCCTTCTTGTGTGCAGCATCTTAGCTTGTATATGGGCAGTAGGATTCCTCTGGGCAAGCCTCATGGCTGCCTTCAATTTCTTTTTCTGTCGCTGGCAATCAGGATCAAACCAGCGAGGTCTACCCACTTGGGCTCTTTTTGTAGTAGGTTTAGCTGTTAGGTGTTTCTTCAGTATGTTACACAGATTGGAGAATGCATTGAAGGCTGACATCCAGTCAGTAGTAGATGACTGTATTGTTCTAGCCCACTTAGTAGCATTCTCTGTTTTAAGGCATTCTAATATTGCCTTAGTATCAACTTTGGCCCAAATTAACCTTTTATTTTGGGTCACCTCTACCTTTTTGGTGAGCCATCTATCAGCCATGTTATATGGTCTTAAATCTGAGCGGCCTCGCAATGTCACACTTACAGGCTGATGGTCGCTATTGTCGCTAAGGTGTACTGTGACCTCTGAGAAGAGGTCAGCCTTATCTCTAGACACACAAAAGAGATCCAGTACACTACTTGAATTGGCTGAGTGGTATGTATAAGGGTATGTATAATTCTTGTCCTTACCTCCCAAAATTTGGAGATTACCCTTAAAAATTAAGGAGACTAGGAGCAGGCCAGCGGCATTACTTTTACAGTCTCTTGAGAGCCACTGAGGATGGTTATCAAAGAACTCCCCTGGGATTCCCTTCTTCTGGGCAAGCTCATACAGAGAGGGACCCAGTCTAGCGTTCAGATCTCCTAATAATACCACTATGGACTGAGGGTACAATATAGATAAATCTTCTAAGATAACTTACAAGCCCATCCAATATTCAAAATTATAGTGCTGGGATGTGCTTGGAGGAATGTACACATTTACCAATATTAACTCAAACTGGTCATATTCAAATTTGACAGCTAGAAAGTTCGGATACTTATCATCGTTATATAATTTCTCTCCCTGCCATTGCAACTCTTCCTTTATAAGAATGCATAGCCCACCAGAGGGTCTCCCTTTGTTCTTTGTTTTTAGGGCTGGGGAGGCCCATCCCTGAAAGCCTGGCAATTGTACTGGTTCATCCACTTCGGTTAGCCAGGTTTCTTGAAAGGCTATTACGTCAAATCTAGAAAGAAAGCTCATTAGTCCACTATCAACCATCCTTTTCCAGCCAGCTATGTTCCAAGTCATCAACTGTATGGGGTTCTCAGAAGCAACGTGGTCTGACTTGGTTGATTGGCTAGATGGTGGAAATGCCAGATGTCAACTTGACAATGGAGCTGGGTCAATATCATCTAAGCTTCCCATATAAACACAGTTGTTGTGAGGTTCGATATTTCTCCTCGTGGGTTGCAGAACTTGTTGTTGCTCCTCTATATCTCGGTTGCCAGTGTGCCTCTGCTCTTGCTCCAAGGATGATTTTTTTTCCAAAGAGCAGGTACTCTGGCTTAAGTCAATAAATGTAGATTTATGTCCATTTTTGGAGGGGCATGGCTGAGGGTTTATCTTGTGGAGAGATGTTGTGGGAACTTCTAAATCAAATGAGGATGGAAGCTGGATTATGTCCTTAGTGTTTGTCAGCTTAGGGGGCACTGTGTGATGAAGCCCTTTGTCTTTCAGTTGTTTCTCAGAGGCTGGGTCAGTCAGTGCAGTTACTCCACTCTCAGCCTGTGTGACAACACCTTTTTTACTGTTGAGGTAAAGGCAGATTGTTGATTAAATATCTTGTCACAAGGTTGCGTGTTTAGTGGATCCAAATTAAATAGAGGCTTTGCTGTAGATTGGGTTGTTGTCAGTGCCTCTTTTAGGTCGTCCAATCTTTGAATGATGTTAACTTGCTCAGGTTCTGGCAATGCACTGAATAGGTCAATCAACATTTCCTCTGGCACATCCTCAGCAGTTCCTGCAGCTGTGGGTAACACAGTTCGTATATTGCTTCTTTGCTTTCTCAGGGTCAGTTCAGTTGCAGCAGCCTCAGGCTTAGTAGTGTGAAGGCTGTTGCAGCCTAGATTTAAAGCGACAGTTCCCTCTTGGTGACGCTGTTTCAGGAGTGGGCACACTTTTTCTGAGCAAAAGACCCTTATTGGAAATATAGAGAAAAAGCTCAGAAAGGGCTTCATTCTGAAGAGCATGGAGGGAATTGTGGGCTGCTTGAATGATAGGAGAATTCTCATACATTGTGTTCTTGCTGGCAGCCACTCTACATGTAGTAGATCTATCAGAGTGGATTCACAGCGGAGCAGCTGGCTCAGGGACAGCCTAATAGCTTTTCTATTGCTCCAACGCCCTCTATTTACTCTCTTGTCATAAATTTGCAAAGTAACCTGGTTAGTTTGCAGACTGTAGTTATATTGGTCATCTCTTAGACCTTTGCCTGATTGAGTGTTTTCTCTGTAGGTGTTCAAATTTTTGGGAGGAGAACAAGGTCCTTCTCTACTTTCACCTTCTGAGGTAGCCATCCCATGTCTGTCCATGGTTATCCTCCCAAGTCCTTCCACAGTATTTGGGTGGCTCCTAACAAACTCTGCAAAAGACTCTTTCAGACAATCAACCTTATCCATGACAATTGACAAGAGATTATATATTGAGTTTACAGTTTGGGCTGTAAGCAAACATTGTCTAGAGAGGAAGTCTGTCACATTTTCCCCCTTCAAATTTGCCACATCTCCCTCCTGTGTAAAAGAGGCTGTTGCCAGATTCCAAGGAGGGGAGCCATTCTCCAAGAGGGAGGAAGACAACTCCACATGCTGTCTGCTCTCCACTTCGGTTTGTAAGTCCCATTCCAATGAGTCACATAAATTAACTTTATCTGATAAGGTGCCTGCGAATGAGTTACTTACTGGAGCAGACTGTCTGTTTGTTTCAATATAATCCTCCATTTTCTGCTGCTTCAAAGGCTTGGATATACTTTCTGCTGCAGAGTGCTGTCTCTTCCTTCTTTTCCCCATTCAGGTTTGTTAAAACAGGTTTAAAAATAAGTTTAAAACTATGGTTTAAAAATTGAAATGGGTTAAAAATGGGTTTAAAAAGTTTAAAAGAGGTAGGTTAAAATACAATATTAAAAGAGGTTAAAAAGTTAAAATAAAAATAAAGTAAAATGAAATAAAACCTTTACTTTTGGAGGAGCTCTTTACAGCCTTTGCTGCCTCTCCACCATCTTGGCTCCGCCCCCAGGAAATACAATATCCCAGCACAGAGCCCTTGGGAATGGTCTGATGATATATCTGGTCAATATCTTGGAAACCTGCACATGTGATCCTTTATTAGGAATACATTTATGAGAATTTTTCTTCTAGTAGGCAGCTACTGTTCCCCTTCTCTTATCAGGTATGAGTTTATAGGAATACAGAGAATAAAAGACAAAAGTGATTAACAATACAATTATGCAATTTCCAAAGATCAAGCTCAGGTATAGAGGAATCTGCAAAGTAAAACTTGCTTAGTAATAGCTCCAGTTGACTAAACACCCTTTTTTATGGGTGCTATTTGTTTATTGTTTATTTGATCAGTTTGTATAGTTGCCAATCTTATATACATGACTCTGACCCTAACAACACAGCCACTTTGCAGACTCCATATCTATAGCCATATTACAGTATTGCCAGGCCAGATGGCAAAATGAGATCTTCAGATCCTTCCAGAAGGCCCATAAGATCAGGGCCACTCTAACCTCAGGTGAAACGATGTTCCAAAGAGCAGAAAAGGGCCATCACCTGGATCCCGTCAGATGACCATCTTTTAAAACCCACAACATGCCCCTCCTGATGGACCTAATGGGATAGGTAGAGACAAGCAGTCCCTCAAATACCCCTGCCCCATACTATATGCAAAGGGGGTAAAAAAAGGTCCTATGCATTATCTCTTTGCCAAACTTCCACAATGCTAATACAGTGTTTGGCAACAGCTCCAATGTGGCTGACAACTTCATTTATAAGACCCCTCCTTCATTTACCCTGGTTACATGACTCAGGACAGAGCTGCAATTCACAGGTTGGAAAGAATTCTAGAAGCCATTTTTTCTATTATTTTCCTATTTTGTTTTGATCTTGCTCCATTATTGTAAAGCATTCCATATAAAACATCTATGTAAACATACACACACAAACACACACACACATACAAAAAATAGATATCAGCAGATATCTAATACACAAAAGCTAATATATATGGGAATATGTCTGGATTATATTTTTTGTTAGATTTATTTCTTTTTCTTCCTGGAACTGAAGATGGCCAACATTTTTATTTACAATAAATCTCTGAGGCAAGAGATTCCCAGAGAATGTGCCTCATAGTGAAGGCTTTAAGATGAGCTTGAATCTGGATCTCACTGCTATAGTCCAGTCTCTTAACCATTACCTACATTGTTTATCACCTGTAGTTCTTTCAATAATGGTTTGCTTTAGAGCTGACTATATGGGACCCATTTCTTTTGTTATTAATCACACTTCCTATGTTTATACCACCTCTGCAACCCAATATCCTGCAGACTCCAAATATTGCAGAGAAAACTAATTAACATAATCTTCTGGCTTTGTGACCTTATGAAACTTTCTCCCTATGGAAAATCAGTAAGCACACAGAAGATCATCTTTTTTAGTGCTTTCTTTTTCCCCCAGTGCTGATACCATGTGCTACCTCTTGTTTCTGTATAAATAAATCATTTCCTTATTTTATGATAGCCTGGAAGACTATCCTGGTAGCATTTTAATTGGAGATGATTATTATATTTTAACAGATAAACAAATGGTTATCACACTGCTGATAGCAAAAATAAGCAAGGGAAATTCGAACAGTCCAAAATCCAGACAAAAATACTATTTTTGTACTGGAAATAGTCAGTTCAATATCAACTTCATGAATGTCCACACTCTAAGACAGACATGTCAAACTCATGACATCACATGATGTTGTGTAATGTATCAGGACAGTTTTGCCATTGCCGGCAATGGGGTGGGCGTGGCTTCCGCATGACGCATCCAGCCCATGGACTGGCACTCTGCTCTAAGAGAATATAAATTTGTAAAGTTTTACGTCCTTACCAGATACTGTTGATATATATATTTAAAATAGCTATATTAAATTAATTCAGCCAAAATGGTAGTTATTGTCCAATGCTGCATTATGGAATACAGTTGAAAATCATGAACAGAAATGGTATCTTTTGGAAAAAATATCGCAAAAAGAAATGATATTCATATTGTGGAATTTGGATCAAGGAAAAAATAATGTCTCATTAATTCTCTAGGATATATTCGTATGGAAATTAATTGAGTGGCAATTAAATTAACCTTCAGCAAATAAATAAACCAGTAGACATAGAAATATGAGAACGGACTCTTAAGTTTATGCAAAATCTCGAGGGAAAGAGAGAGGAAGAAGATATAAAATCATCACTTAATAAATGTTTCTTAATAAATGGCACATAACTCATAAATGTTTTTTGCTCCTTTTGAACTGGGAACATGGGTTCACTTTAGCACGTAAATCTTATTGAACATAAGCAATGGATTTCTTGGTAAACATGCATAGGATTGGGCTGTAATTGTTCTAAACATAGGAAACAAAACAGTGGGGTAAATCCTTCCTGCAAGTGACTAATGGGAAAACTAAGGGAAAAACAATTTCTTTGCACAAGAATAAGTCTTACTCCTCTTTGAAGGGTTTTTTTTCTTATTCATTGCAGAAAACTAGGCTATTTGAAACCCAGTTTGGAAAAAAAAACCATTTTAGGGCACAAAATGGATAGATTTCACACAAATGATTATTTATGCTTCTTTATTTACACAGTATGAGAATAAACCATGTTATCCAGAAGACAAATGATGCATAACAATCTAGTCCCTGCTTCCTTAAGACTTATTGAACACTATACTTAGATTTACCCAATAGTGCTGTTCAGTTTTGTCTTGCTGCTTTTATCAGAATGACAAAAGCAGCATTGCAAAGTTGCATGGCAAGATCCATCCTTTTGGGGTGAATATGGCAGTACAGGTATTGCATCATTCAAACCTTCCTTTTCTCCCTCATGATCACAGACACTGTTTATGCCATTCTTGCAGGAGCTTTGGGAATTAATATCTAATATATTTGTAGACATCCCTAAATTAAAGAGTCAGATTTGAAAAAGCTGCTTTGATGGCATATCTATAAATATATAAAGGGACTCTTCCATTATACATTTTAAAAAGACATAAACTTTGGTACATTCTTTTTTTTATTTCTACATGCTCATTTGCAAGATTTCATACAGATATATGCATGCTGTAAAAGATAAACTGACAAAGGCATATGCAGTTCAAATATATTCTAAGAAATCTTGCAAGTGAGCATGTAGAAATAAAAAATTAGAATGTACCAAAGTTCATGCCTTTATACATGTATCATAGAAGCAGAGAATATTAAAAAGTACATATGCCAAGTTTACATGTCTCTTAATGCATGGGTGTCAAACTCGCAACATCACGTGACGTGTCGCGACTTTTTTTCCATTGCTGGCAATGGGTGGGCGCTGTTTTGCCATGACGCATCTGGCCCATGGGCCTGCAGTTTGACACCCCTGTCTTAATGGGTCTGTATAATTTTAAAATATATCAAATCAAAAAGTCAGTTTATTTCTTTTATTCATAATAAGCTTACTATTAAAATAAAAAACATGTTTAAATATAATGCAAATTTTCAGTGTGCATCAACCCAAGGATATAAAAATAAGCTTCTGTTTTACATATTTAATTCATTCACAATATGAACATAGACATAACATATTTATTGATAAAATTCCCCGTATTGTTACTATTTGGAAACCACCTACACTTTCCTCGGTATCCAGAAGGACCTAAGCACATTTTTCAATTAGCTATGCTGGAATGACAAAATTGCAGTTATCTTATTTGTTTCTTCACTCAGACAAATGTTTCCATGGTGATTCTAGAAAGGAAAGATTCCAAATATAATAAATAGCAAAAGTGACTCTGCCAGGGAAAATACTGATACTCACTGAATAGAGGATTTTGTGTCTGTGCTGTGACTAATGTTCATTAATGCCTGCAATTTCATGGCAAGATGCAAACTCTTTAATGGCATACTTTCTTGCTATTACCAACAGCTATATTATGGCATTGACCTTATATTGGATTCTTTTCTGCAAAGTTTGCAGACTCAGGCACAGATACTTTTACATCTCTTAACCTCAACCTGTATTTTGCTCTGATGGTTTTTAGTTTAGTTGAGAGAGTTCACTTCATCCGTGCACATTATATGGCTGCAGACTTTCAAGACTGAGATAATCCTCCATAAACTCTGTAAAATATGGTTATTTTGCGATATGAACAATGTTCCAGGTAGTATACATTAAAATCCTCCTGGGACCCTCAAATATATCCCAGAATCTCAAGAGAAGGGAAAGATGCTGATTCAGTTATCTCTCCTCTACAGCAGTGAGTTTTCTTTTATTCCGGAAGAAGACCAGGAACTCTATTGGCAGGTTTTTATATATTTCTTACAAACTGCTGTTTAAAAGCAGTCAATCACTACTGCCCCATGTCCAGGTTATAGTTTCTCATAGAATGAGAATGCTGATAGAATCAGCTATGTATACAGAAATATTCCCCAGGCCACAGAATTGGTTGTATTGTTTGAAGATTTAAGATCATGGTCAAAATTCAATAATATTCACTGTAGAACAATTCTGATAAGATTTATATATAAAAATATGTCAGACCTATTTTTGGTCATTTTAGAGAGTTATACTATACCTTATTATGACTACTTTCAAAAATAAGGCAAGCAAATTACTTCTGTAATCTTTTAGACCATGAGTGTCAAACTCGCGACATCACGTGATGTGTCGTGATGTATCATGACTTTTTCCCCATTGCCGGCAAAGGGGTGGGCGCAGTTTTGGCATGATGCATCCGGCCCATGGGCCGGCAGTTTGACACCCCTGTTTTAAAAGGTAAAGGTAAAGGTTCCCCCGCACATGCGTGCTAGTCATTTCCGTCTCTAGGGGCCGGTGCTCATCTCCGTTTCAAAGCTGAAGAGCCAGCGCTTGTCCGAGGATGTCTCCGTGGTCACGTGGCCGGCATGACTAGACACCAAAGGCGCACGGAACGCTGTTACCTTCCCACCGGAGTGGTCCCTATTTTTCTACTTGCATTTTTACGTGCTTTCGAACTGCTAGGTTTAGACTATCTTAAATCATTGTATAAATAAATAGGATTTTTCTTACCAACTGCTGTCAGATTAGAATAAAGAATGAATATTTCAGCTTCACAGTAAATCTACAGTTATTTCTCATAAACTGTTGAAAAGTGATTATTAATCTGGTGAGTCTTTCTTTCTTAGTATTTTCTGTTTTGAAAATATTTAAGGGCAACTGAACACTTGTCACTAGGAAATAGATTTAAATTTCTCATCATTGAAATGAAATAAACAGCATTGTTATTAGACTTTCAAAGAGATGCAGTTCCATTTGCTTACACTAAAACCTGATCCAAAGAAAATGCCTTTTTTTTAAAAAAAAGCCACAACCCCAAGAAAAAATTTATCTGTATGTTAGGAACTACTATGACTTCAAATTCAAACCTACTGCAACTTCTGTTTGTTCTTTACTGTGTCTCAGTTCAATATATATATATATATATATAAATACAAGAGGCTTATATTTGAAAAAAAAAATCCATTTGGCTCTTTTTCTGCAGTTAACATCACCCTCTCTTGTTGGCATGATTTTTATAATTTTTAATAATGATGGCTGTATACATATTTATTGGATTTTTAATTGACTATTGTACACCACCCAGAGTCATTGTCTTATGAGATGGATGACTATACAAATATGATAAATGAATGAATGGATGGATGGATGAATGAGTGAATGAATGAATGAATGAATGAATGAATGAATGAATGAATGAATGAATGTATCAGACAGATAATTTTCCTCACATTTTTTCATTCTCATATTTCTCAAGTTCTACTACCAGCTTTGATTTAGTTTATTAAGAGATCCTTTGCTTTCAAATATCTTTTAAAAAATAAAACAAGTTTGGATAATTTATCTTGGTATGTAGACATTCATTTACAAGTAACTTTCGAGGGGTCAAGTGGCGTCTGGTAGCAATAGCCCTTAGACTTATAAACCACTTTACAGCCCTCTCTAAGCAGTTTACAGAGTCAGCATATTGCCCCCAACAATCTACAGTAGGTCCTCATTTTTACTAACATCGGAAGGATGGAAGGCTGAGTCAACCTTGAGTCGATAGAATCAAAGTGCTGGCAGTCGGCAGAATTAGCCTGCAATACCACATTCTAAGGGACGCGGTGGCTCAGTGGGTTGGGACACTGAGCTTGTCGATCAGAAGGTCGGCAGTTTGGCGGATCAAATCCCGAGTGCCGCGTAGCAGAGTGAGCGCCTGTTACTCGTCCCAGCTTCTGCCCACCTAGCAGTTCGAAAGCACGTAAAAAATGCAAGTAGAAAAATAGGGACCACTCCGGTGGGAAGGTAACAGCGTTCCGTGCTAGTCATGCCGGCCACATGACCACGGAGACGTCCTCGGACAAGCGCTGGCTCTTCGGCTTTGAAACGGAGATGAGCACCGGCCCCTAGAGTCGGAAACGACTAGCACGCATGTGCGGGGGAACCTTTACCTTTACCTTACAGTGGGAAGGTAACAGCATTGCGTGCGCCTTTGGCATCTAGTCATGCCAGCCATATGACCACGGAGACGTCCTTGGACAAGCACTGGCTCTTCGGCTTTGAAAAAGAGATGAGCACCAGGCCCTAGAGTCAGAAACGACTAGCACACATGTGTGGGGGAACCTTTACGTTTACCACTTTCTAACCACTATGCCACCACAGCTCCTCCAGTACCCCATAATTCAGTAAAACCCTAAGGAAATAAATCTTGATATAGACCAGGGGTCTTCAAACTTGGCCCTTTTATGACTTGTGGACTTCAACTCCCAGAATTCCTCAGCCAGGCACACTGGCTGAGGAATTCTGGGAGTTGAAGTCCACAAGTCATAAAAGGGCCAAGTTTGAAGACCCCTGGTATAGACCATCTCATTGACCTTCCTCAATAGTTGTCCTATTGCCAATAAAGAGAATTTCTGTGTTTGAGTTTCATTATTTTGTTATTTTTATTGTGCTATTTTTAAAAATGAGGAAAAAATCTATACAGTTTTTGACTTTCAAAAAGCAATTGGTATAATCTTAGCATTCAAAAATACATATAAAAATTAAATATACCATGCTGAAGAAGCATCTGTTCTTCCTCTTCCTCTTAGCATTTCCATAAAAGTCTTTTTCTCCATTGGGAAAAATGCTATTCCAACAATAGTAGTGTCTCATGCTAATACTATTGGCTGGCTCTTTGCTGTCTTCATCACCAAGTCTACAACCTGGGTAATTGCATGTAAAGCCATTATTGCTGCATTCACCACCACACAATTTGAGTAAGTATACTTATGCAAGAATGAATATATCTGCAATGAATCAGCTGATATCTTATTATGATGCATTTAATAATATTACTCCCTTTGGTCATTCTGTGGCTGAAAGAATAATATTTTCAAATAAATACACAGAATAAGAAGATTCTACACAAACAATTTCAGATGCCATTTTAAAATATGTTTTAGGTTAATAACAGTCTTCAAATTGGGAAGGAGCTTTTAATTATGCAAGTTGTGTTGAATTAAAATTATGGCAGTAGTAGGCTTGTTTGTGTATTTCAAATTTCAGATGATTTTCCTGTAAAAGAATGGCATCATAATTCTGGCAGATATTATTTTGAGCTTTTATAGACTCAAGCATATCTAATCAAATGTATATGCTTGTCATTCTCTATAGGCTCAGTCTATTGTAAATGCACTGATGAGCAAGGTTATTCAGCTGAAAAGACTGCTGTTGGCTAAGTATTGGATAATATGCTTTAAAATATTCTAACCTGGCTGGGGGGGAATTTTCAGTCTCAGCAACTTTAAGATGTGCGGGCTTCAATTCCCAGAATTCTTAAAGGTGCTGAGGCTGAGAAACATGGCTCTAATCCATTCATTATTTTCAACTTCTGCCATGATTGATCACTAATTCAGGGGCAGATACAGTTAATTTCTGGAAGAGTAGTTCTTCAACTTTTGCTCCAGTGAATTCAGTCTGAATTATCTTCTGAATTTGGCCACTCTTAGTAATAGTTTAGCGCTAAGTATTACAGCATAGGAAATGCTTCATCCAAGAATTTATGAAGATCCCAGGCAGAACTAAACCTGAACCAAAATATAATATGCTTTAAATATCTTATATTATCAGGCTCCAAGGGAATGTGGTTTAAGTATAATGAACTCCATTAAGGATTTATTTTGAGAATATATAAGATTAAAAAGGAGCTTCATAAAGGATCAGAATAACAGTAATAACAGCCTGGAATTCTATCCTGATGGGACTCAAGGTTGACTCAGTTTTCCATCTTTCCAGGTTTGTAAAATGGGGACCCAGATTGTTAGGGACAATAGACAAATAATATTTCTTCATTGTAAACTGCCCAGAGAGTGCTGGGAACTCATAGTAATGCTACCATTAATCACTGCACCACTCTATGTATGCATGTATGTAGATAAATATGTACATACAAATGAACAAATGAATGAATGAACAAATGAACAAACAAACAAATGAATGAATGAAGAAATGAATGAATTAATGAATGAATGATCAATATAAGAAATCATGCAGATTGTGTAGCAAATAGGAGATACTTACAATGGCAGGTGATAGTAGTCCATGCTGGATTTATGATGTAGTAGAAAGAAATTACAATTAGAAATTGAGTGCACTAAATAATGGTATGTCACAAGCCTCTTTGAAGTAGAAATACCTGAGAACTTGTGGGTGCTTGGAGGAGTGTGCCAGTTCTCAAAATAACAACCACAGAGACATAAATAGTGGCAAAGCACTAATATATATATAACAACGTTATATATACATATATATAACATTATGTATTCAAGATGGACAGTGGTTAATATTTATATTTTACTTATATGTAAGGGTGTAGGTCTATATATATGATGTATATAGTATGTTTAAATGTGTGTTATGTATGTGTACACTTTCAGAGGAAGCAACTAAATTTGATTTTTAATGTGTGCCATTGTGCCCACAGTAAAATAACAATAAAGGTTATCTGTCTGTCTGTCTGTCTGTCTGTCTGTCTGTCTGTCTGTCTGTCTGTCTGTCTATCTATCTATCTATCTATCTATCTATCTATCTATCTATCTATCTATCTATCTATCTATCTAAATATCTAAATATCTAAATATCTATCTAAATATCTGAATATCTCTGCTTGAAAGTTAGATGAATATACTTTCAATGGGCTGGTATAGGGCCTAGAGCATTCTTGGACCTAAGAATGATTCTGGAGGCTATTGCTTTCATTTTATAAGAAGAAATATTGGGCCAGGACAGTGGTGGGATTCAAATATGTGAACAACCAGTTCTCTGTGTGGATGCTGCTTCCAGAAGTCCATTCTGGGCCTGGGCAACAAAAAATAGCAACTGGTTCTGCCAAAGTGGTGCAAACTGACTGAATCCCACCACTGGGCCAGGATACTAGCAAACACCAAGAAACAGCAATTTAAAAGGAGCTAAGTGACCTGTGACCCACTGGGTCATCCTTTCAAAAACATTTTCTTAGCTAAACAGAGAAACAGAATGACCATGGATTGATTAGGTGGTTTTGGTTTTCAAATTAAAGAAGAAAAGGTCATTTTATTAAAGAAAAAAGATGCATAGCAAGACAACATAAGGCAGGGCAGGTCTACCTCATCTCCAGCAGCCAAAGGAGGGGATGGTCTAAGCCAATATCAGAGTAAAAAGCAGTTTAAAAATGAAGCAGGATGGACAAGGACTGAGGTATGGGGCACATAAGTAACACAAATATTCAGGCTTGTCTTCATTTATTTTAAGTTGTGGGTTCCATAAGAGCCACATGATGAGTCAATTCATTGCTGCTAGGTGGGAGAGACAGTGAAGTATTATGAAATTGGCTGGGAAACTGTCATGTACATTGAAGATGAATATCATGTGACTGCAGCAGCTGTCCAGCAGTGCAGCAGCAGCCTGAGGTAACTACACCTTTCCTAAATTTCATTCCCTCTGGGGTCATGAATCCTGGATATTGGACACATTCTCTAAGTTAGCCCATTTGTGGTACCTTGTACAATTTTCCGCAGATAAAAATGCTTTTAGGGGAACATATATCATGCAGGTTCTAGTAATCATTGTAGATAATTCCTGTGGTTAATGGCCAATGATCCAAGAGGATATTTATTTATAAGATTTATACAGCTGTCCATCTTACAATACTCTGGGAACCTTGGTGCTCCCTGACTTGTTTTCTTGCAGATGTTTCATTATCAAACATCATGAGTACTAGTAGAGAGTGGGGTTTACTCTCAGTTTATATACTACTGGCTTGTCCTGCCAATGCTGGTAGGAGTGGTCTTGGTGGTTCCTTGATTGGGCAGTTTTTTTATTGTTAGCTTGTTTGGCAGTTTCTTAATTAGGATATTGTTGACTGTTAGTCTAATGTTAAACTTGGTGTTAATCTCTGCTCATCTGGCTGTTGATTGCTGGTGAGGAGATGTTTTGGTCTTATAGTTTTCTTTTGGGCTTTTTGATTATCTCTTTTGAATGGTATGTAGATATTGTTTATGTCTATGTGCCTGTTGATGGCCAATTTGTCCGAGTGCTAGGCTTCCAGGAATTCAAGCCAAGGCATTTTTGGATTTGGCTTGGTATAAGATGCTCACAGTTTTTCAGTTGAAACTGTCTGAAATCGTCCATGTGTTTTAAAATTAAGGCATTTTCATCATGTCTTCTGACTGCTAGTTGGTGTTCATAAGTATACTCTGCAACTCTTCTTGTTTGTACTACATAGTAGCTATTTCACTGTAGATTGCAGATGTCTCCTATTTTTTCTTCTGGCGTTGCTGGGTCTTTTGGTTTACTTAAGATTTTTTTCAGGGCTTTAGTTAGTTTGTGTGCTACAGTGATGCCATGTAGTTGTAATAATGGTAATTTCTGAGTTGTTTTTTTTTTTGATGTATGGCAGTGTTATCCTTTTCACAGCTTGTGTTGGTTGTACTATATTGGGTTGAATGGACAGGCGCTTTTTGATTAAGTTGCATGGATATCCATTTTATTGGAAGATTAGGACTTTTCAACCGGTGATATGCACACCACTGGTGGTACTTTAGCACCTGGAAGGTGGTTTGTGACACCTAGCTAAGTGTAGAGGGGAGGGAATGAGATAAAGTGGTGCTGCACAGGCCTGGAGGAGATCAGCTGGAGCTGCAGGGCTTGACAGAAGCCCCAGGATCTGCGCGTGTGGCTGCATGCTGATTGGAGCTTCCAGCGCACCCAGAAGAGAAAAGGAGAAGGAGGGCAGAGAGAAGAGAAGCTATAAAAGGAGCAGGTTATGGCGGGAGAGGGAGAAAAACATGTGGAGAAAGAGAGAGAGGAGAAGAGGCTTTTGTTAGTGAAGCAGTGAGTAGAGCAAGTGGCTTTTGCGAGCGAAGGTGAGAGAGTGAGAGGCTTTTGCAAGCAAACTGTGAGTGAGTGAAAGAGAGAATGAGTGGCCTTTGCCGGCAAATTGTGAGTGAGTGAGACAGCAAGAGAGAGAGCAGCTTTTGTGACCAAAGTGTGAGTGAGTGAAAGAGTGAGCGAGAGGCTTTTGCAAGCAAAGTGTGAATGAGTAAGAGAGCAAGAGAGAGAGAGTGAACGGCTTTTGCGAGCAAAGGGTGGGTGAGTGAGAGAGTGAGTGAGGGGCTTTTGCGAGCAAAGGGTGAGAAAGAGAGTTGGGGCTTTTGTGAGCAAAGGGTGAGAGAAAAGGGGAAAAGTGAAGGGGAGAAGGGAAAAAGAAAAGGCATCGACTTCTGACTTCTGATTTCCTGTTGCAGTAGAAGGAAGCATTAACACTGAGCCTCAACTTTTTACTTTCCCATAATATTATAAACTAGCCATTTCTATAACAACAAATGAATCTAATCAGTAAAGCCCAAAATCCCCCCCCCTTTTTTTTAGTCATCAAGTTTTTGACATCTTGCTAAGCACTGGTGGTACTCAAATATTGTCATGTCCTAAAAGTGGCACAATCTGTGAAAAGCTTGAAAAGCTCTGATATAGTTGATCTGTTTCCTTTTTCTGATGTTTAGGGTTGCCACAATATGTTTGTGCTCATTTAAATAGTGTTTTTAGACACTTCTCTTGTGGGACGTTGGGTTGTTACTTTGAAAGTAAAATCCAGCTTTTTGTACCCTCTTGATGGCTAAAAGAGTGAGGGTCTGCAAGATCACCAGAGGAAGTGTGTTTCACCAGGTAGGAGTCACTACCTTACTGACTGATATAGATACTTGTTTCATATTGCAATAAGCATGGTGTGGTTGTGGGTGCTCAGCATTGTGGGAAAGCCTTTCTACATGCTTGGATATTTCTTTTGCTAAGAGCTGGAGCATTTTATTTAAAATATGTTCCAAGGCTATTCCCAGGCCAGCATAGTAGCATCTTATTATTTAGAACTATCGAAAGTACCCTCTACTATCAAATTTTTGGTATGAAATCAATTAATTCATTTTCAAAAATTTAGTTTTAGTTCAGAGAAATGGAATCTGAATAATCAAGGTCAAATAGGACCATATGCCAGTTTTTCTTGGTAGTTTGCAGCTAAAAGGAATACTTTAGGGGAAAGAAATCTGTTTGACTTTTATTGCATTTTTCCTTTTGTAAACTGTACAATGACTTCATGGTATGCTGTTAATGTATGTATTGTGCACAAGGGGTTACTAACTCAGACCTGCAATAAACTTACTACATCAATTGAAATGAATGGGCTCTGAATCAAATTATGTAAAGAAGATTAGTTGCTTTGGAGGGGTGGGGTTGATATAATAAAATTCCAATTCTTCACAGAGGTTGCAGGGTCCCTTAATAGAACCATAAATATAATCTACTTCCAAATATTATGCAAAAGAAGTATACAGGGAAGTTAAGACTATAGTAAATACAATCAAAAGTTTATAAAAGGTACCCTACTATAACATTAAATAACGATGGTTCAATTGCAATGCAATTCAAGAGTAATATTATGAGGTAATCCTAATTTACAGTAGTGACCAAAATTGTGGAAACCTTTTGAGAAAAGTGCATTTTTGAGGTTTGATGGCTAATAACACCATTTTTTTTTGGAGTAGTACCATAAAATTATATATCAATAGAAAGATAATTTAATCAAGAATGTAATGCAACAAAGTTTGTTCAATTATCTGTACTATATTCTATGAAAAGTTATAGCCAAATAACCAGAAAAAGGATGCACAACTTGCTTAGGTTGATATCAGGTAGCTTTCCTTCATCTGATTGCAGCCAATGAGCATCAGTGTTTACAGAGCCAATCAGGCGTCATCTTGTTTTGGCAATGAGCCAATCAGATCACAGTAGGATTCAGTTATTGATGTCATGTATTGAAGCTGAGAGGAGGACATTTGTCAGTGTGTTATGTGATCGCCATCAAGTTGGATGGGTTTTTCCCCCCTTTCATTTAGTAAGCTTGTAAAACATAATAAAATTAAAGTAATGGTGCAAAGAGTTGACTGGTCACCCAGAAAGCAATGTAAAATAGTATTATTAAGTGAACAAGGCTACAGTTATAAAGAAATTAGAAGAAAAAGTGGTGGAAACTTAACCAAAGGTGGCATTTCTACTGTACACTTCCCAAAAGGTTTCCACAATTTTGGCCACTTCTATAAACAGAATGGTTATGTCTGTTTTCTCTGTAAATAGGACTTTTCATTATATTAACATTGGGTAATAATATTACCTTAAAAACTGAAGGAAATTTTAAAACCTTTGCAAAGCTAAAGGAAAAAGAATCCTGTGCAAATCACTTATTTGTAGCTTACTCTATTCAAACTTTTGGGAGGGAGGTTTTGTGTGTGTGTGTGTGTGTGTGTGTGTGTGTGTGTGTGATAATGGTGTTATTGCTACTTTTGAAATTCCACAGAACTTGGAGATTTTGGAGGAGGTAATTATGGATCCAGTTATCCAATTTTTTATATGAACCTGAAAAAAGTTTATTAATGTGACACTAATGATTGTGCACTTTTTGGAATAAGGAGCTTAACCCCCCTTGTCCTTATACATAGGTGGAAGGTTGCTTAAAACAATATGAAATTAATTTCACATCATATTAAAATGAAAGTTATACAGTAAATACTTGCTTTGTGTAGAATGGCCAGTTCAGAGAATGTTGGATGGCCTTCATTTCACGGTCAGAGGCCTTTCCAGAAGGCCAATGCAGCTGAGAACCAAGTTATGGATTTAATCCATAGCTCGGTTCTCGGATGCTGGAAAGGCCTTTGACTGTGAAATGGAGGTTGGAGCTGAGCTCCATTCTCATCTGCAGAATGAAGCTGCTCATTCAGGCCCAGAAAAAGTGGGCTAGCTGGGCGGGGATTTTGGTGCCACAGGTGAGTGGAGGAGACACCCCCCCCAAAAAAAAAGTAAGACCCGGTGCCTCTTTTGGAGGCAAAAAAATAAAAATACAAATAAGACCAGGCCTTATTTTCGGGGAAGCACAGTAGTAACTTAAGTGGTCTGCACTTGTCTTATTGTTGACATATTTTTATTTTGTGCTGATGATAATAGGGTTTAGGATTAATCAGCGTGACTAAAAATCATAGAATCAAAGGGTTTGAAGAAATGTTGGAGGTCACCTGGCCTAAAACTACCACCCTGGAGAAATGGCTGTTGAATCTTTTCTTGAAAACTTAGACCACCTGCAGTTTCAGGAGGCACATTTTCCATTGTTTAATAGCTCTCAATGACAAGAAACTTCTCATTATTTCAAGTTTGGATCTGTCACTGAAAAGCTTCTGCCCTTTGATTCTAATGTTAATATCGGGCATTTGGGAAAATAAATCCTTCTGCTCTATGACATCACTTCAGATGCTGACATCACTCTTGGTGATATCCCTAGTATTTGGAATCTAAGACATCAAAATGGGATAACTTTGAGGCCTTAGTGGCTTTCTAAAAGAATCATTACACAAGTGCTGAAGAACAAATGTATGTTTTTGTCACATACCACCATATGTGCTTTTGCTATTGTAATTGTTAATATGTGTTTTTGTCAATAATGGAATTAAGGTTTTTTTTAAAAAAAAATGTGGGGGAAGAGTTTTTAATCATTCTTATATTTCTTTTAGAAATATTCTTTTTAAATCACAATTTTTCAGACCTTTCTCCCTCTTTATGTTTCTTTAAATATTATCATGATTATAGGAAACAGGCTTTATAGCTGCTTTTTAATGGCAAAATGACTTGGGGACAATAAAATTGTAAAATTGAAATTGACATTTCACTAGCCATATTGCTAGTTTCTTCAGAACTTGGCAACAGATATTCAATCTTTATTACTATTATATATTATAATTATGGTAATAATTGCCATTATTATTGATTTCAAGGTTGCATTGTACTATGGATATTGTTGCACAGTTTTTGTTTTCGTAATATAATATTTTAAAAATATTTATGCTAAGTTTGCACAATTATATCAAGAGCTGATATATTAACTATTCGCTATACACACACACAGACACACACACACACATCCGAACTAGATTGTGCTGTTTCTCTAGGCCACATATATGTGTGTGTGTGTATATATGCATACTTTATTTTATTTATTTTTTGTCATGTTTATGCACTGTATATTGGAGGTGGTTACCCTTTGAGAGCTGTATGCAACAAAATCTCATTTTAATGTATGCTGATTAGTTTACATTTAAAGTGACAATATCTATTCTATTCTATTCTATTCTATTCTATTCTATTCTATTCTATTCTATTCTATTCTGTTCTGTTCTATTCTATTCTTTCAGCATCAGTTGCAGACGATAAACAAGAACTACAGAACTTGTTCTTAGTATCATAATGCTGAATTATTTCAAATTTCCAAATCTAAAAAAGAACCTATTATTTGCTTCCATCCTCAGTATGTATCCCCACTTTTTGCTATTTATTTATATGTTACAAGAAACCAATCCCTTTACATGTTTACTCTCAGATAAGTATGTATCTAATTACAACTAAAGCCTGGAATTTATTGGCTGAAATCTCACAATGGCATATTTCAACAATTGAATCTGGTATATTTTACTTTGCCTTCTATTGCTTCATTATATCACACTGATTTTTAATGCCACACTTCAGATGATATTTACTTTAAAAATTAGTATGGGTAACTAAGAATATCTGATTTGCTGTGTTTTTATCTCCTGCTTATAGTTGTCAATAGGTAGCGAGTTGATTAGAATGTATTTTAAAAATACAGGTCTTGAAAAATATTCTATACCTATGAAGATCAGAATAGTGCAAGCAACGATTTTCCCTGTGACATTCTATGGAAGTGAAAGTTAGAGTTTTCAGAAGCAGATAGGAAGAGTGTTGACACTTTTGGATCTTGTTGTTGGAGATAACTGAGAATGCCATGGACCACCAAGGGAGGGGAAAAAAAAACAATGCATCAGCAAACAAACCAATCTGGAGTTCTCACTTGAGGCACAAATGGCCAACCTCAAATTATCTTACTGGGTCACATTATGCAAAGACTCATCTTTCTGGAGAAGGCTATGATCTTGGGGAAGATAAAGAAAAGAAAAGAAAAGAAAAGAAAAGAAAAGAAAAGAAAAGAAAAGAAAAGAAAAGAAAAGAAAAGAAAAGAAAAGAGAATGAGCATCAGAACAGTGGACGGATCCAGGAAAGAGAATGAAAATCAGCTGTCACTGAACTCTTTTTTTCACGCAGCAGTGCAATCTCTTTTGGGTCACTGCCCTGGGTCCCATAATATGTTCCTTATGGTCATGACCTTAAATAAGTTTTTTCCCCTTAATGGTGCTTTAAATTCTCATCTCAGTCATTCAGTCCATCTTATCAGGTAATTAGCTAATCTTTGAAAGGTTTTGGAAGTTGTATAAATATTAATGGAACAGATATGGAATAAAAACAGATAACTCAAATTTCCTTTTGATAAAATCATTATATTCTTAACAATATCCTAATATATATGTTATCCAAAGGAAACAATCTAACTTGCTTATGGGGAAAGGTGATTAAAAAGAGAGAGTGACAGAATACATATTGATTTGATTTTCCATTCCACAGGAAGAAAGAACGGATACTGGAAAAACTTACCAAGGAGGACCAACAATTGCTTTCTATCACTGGAAAGAGAAGCAGTTTTTGTTCATCCTTTTTCTCAGAGCTCTTGTTAAGTTTATTTCTTGGTGTTATGACTCTAAAGGCTCTACTAATTGACAATTTAATGAAGCATTTGTGCTGCCATTCATGTTACAGTGAAAACTATTAAAAAGCCATATGGGACACTATGTACCTTTTTAATGGTAGTCATCAAATTGAGAATGGACCCTCGTTTCCTTCCCTTTGATTCTCCTTGTATACTTGCCAAACACAAAATGGTGAAGACAGGAAAGAAAGACTTTTCAAATTGCTCCTATTTATTCTAACTGTAGTGGTACATAGTATGCCCCCTCCCAAAAATATAGCACTATGAGCAAAATCATATAGAAAGCTGCAAAAGATTATAATAAAAGTCATAAATTGCATGAGAACGGGACTGGTAGCTAAACTGTATTCATATCCATGGCTAGATTAATGAAAGGGAAATCTAGTCTAGACTAGCCCTTAGGCAAGGTAAAATGGATGCTTTTATGTGTGGTTCCATATTCAAGAAAAATGACATCCCAGCATTAGAAGCAGCTTATAGAATAGACTTGAACAGTGAAATAATTGGGTAACAAAAGAAAGGGAGTGAAAATCGAAGTTCTTATTTCTATATTATGGCTATATATTTGCTTAGCTCAACAGCGGCATTTTAGAAATAACATTTTCTGACCTTCCTCTGCCCTTTCTTTACCCTTAGCTTTGTAGCAATCATGAGTCTGTGATAGAGTTTGATCCCATGCATCATTGTTAGTATACAAGGATGCTGGTTGCCTGTATATCGTAATAAAGAGCAAATTGGAAGTTTTTCAAAGGAAGCCCCAGATTTCTTTGTTGATTAAAACTGGGAGACAGAAGGGAAATTATTATAAAAACAGGACACCGTAATTACAATATAAGCAGTATGGCACAGGTTTTCAATGTTATCCCCCAAAACAGTTCCCAGATGTAACATTCTACCATGGGGGGGGGGTGTTCGATCTTCCTATGTCAGAAGCTCAACTTTCAGTACTCTAATACGCAAAAGTAAACATAAAACAGATGGTAAAACAACAAAAATAAACCATTCATGTTATAATAAATAATAATAAACAATAGCATAAAAAGGGGGTAGCACTATTAATAGAGTGTTTTCATCAGATGGTGACATCTTTATATAAAAGCCTTCTGGAATTCCTTTTTAACTTGTTATTACTATAGGAACACATCAGCTTACAGGGAGATGCCTTTCTATCTCACAGGAACCATGACAGAAAAAAAAAACTATCCTAAAACCCTCTGAGTGGAAACCACAAAAGAAATTTTCCTAGGATCTGTTCTGGACCTATCTTTATAGATAAAAAGCGGCAATTTGTATTCAGAATTCTATTGGCAAACAACAATACTTACTACCAGGTGGACTGCTGCATTTTCTTCAGCTCAGGTTCTGTGTGATTTTTAAGGAAAGCATTTTTAGAATAAAATTCTATTTGAGAACAAAATAAAGCAACCTAGAACTAAGAAGAAATTTCGTAATAGTGAGAGCAATCAACCAATGCAATAGCTTGCCTTCAGAAGTTGTGGATGTTCCTTCACTGGAGGATTTCAAAAAGAGGCTGGACAATCCTTTGTCTGAAATGGTATAGAGTCTCCTCCTTGAGTAAGGGGTTGGACTAGAAGACCTCTGAGGTCCTTTCCAACTCTATTATTCTATGTTCTATGTTCTAATAGTCCAATTGAGTACAGTAGTGTTATGATCACATATTACTATGTGAACTTCTACTCCAGGTAATGCTGAAAATTATACACCAAGTGCAAGTCTCCTTGAACATATACAGCATGAGTTCAGGAATATCACCATTACTGATCCACTCCCTTAGGAACAGTGCCGTTTCTTCAAGAGATAATACTGAAACCGACATCTTGTTTTTATTCAGCTTTAGTCGTTTTCTTCCCATTCATTTCTTTATAGTTTCCAGACAGCGGCACTCAATTCAGATTGCACTATTCTTAAAGGCTGGGGTACCTTTATATTGATAATATCATACTTTGAATGATGTAAACTCTTCCAGTGGTTTTATGCAGATGTTGAAGAGTAGGAGAGTTTGAAGACCATACCCTGTTGATGGGCTGGATGCCAAAACAAAGCAAGGTTAGGCATAGACTTCAAAAGAGTCCAGGAAGTCTGTAATTGGGTAGTTTGTCTGGCAAGAACAAAGAATGCTTATTCACAGGAAATATGCTCATGTAAAGCTTGTAACAATTCTGGGTGGTTAGAAAGCTGATAAAAGTAAAAAGTAAAAAAGACTTAGTCATCTTTCAATCTCAGCTAAAAATTAGGAATAGAGATGGCGTGGAGCAAATAGGATGTGTATTAGATAATTCCTGAAGCGTTCATTAGGAATAGCGATGGCTAAAGACCAATAGAATAATTGTTAGATTATCATTGAAATGTTTATGAGATGATATTTCTTAGTTATCCCATCTTATCCCACCTTCTGCTTTAGTGAAAATGTATAAAGCTTTGTTAATTCTGTAGTTTGGGGTTCCTTGGCATTTTGGCCAGGATCCCTTTTCTTGGAGTGCTTCAATAAAAGACAACAAAACCTGCACCTCATGTCTGGTGTTCTCCATCGTCCTCAGCACCAGGCTCAGGCCCAAACTGGGGACAACACTATGATCTACCAATGAGTCATCAAACCAAATATTTAATATGGTCATAGACCAGGATATAGAAAATAGGATACCAACAATTAACAATGTTAAAAAAAGCTAAAAATATAAAAGCAAGTTACATAACGTTTTAAAAAACATTAACAATAGATTTTAAAAAGTGCATGTGCATATGTTTGTATGTATGTCTAAAAACCTTTAGAGAAATATAAAAACATTAAATAAAAATCCCATTTGATCTGATTTGATTAAAAAATGAATCATCAGTTTCCAAGCTCAGAGGCATGAAAACCGAACCCATACAAGAATTTATGCTTTTCCCTAAAACAAAATGTTTCCTGAGTCAGACAGCTGCTTAAGGTTCTCTCTTGATTGACCACTGTTATTTAGTCCTTTCAGTTGTTGAATCTAAAAAGAAGATGTTTACATAAGCGATCAATACTCCTGCCTTTCTGCTTTTGGCATGGCTTCTGCAATGCCACTGTTTACTGCATATCAGGACTGCATATCTCAAATCATCACCATCTTCATTATCACCACCAACACTACTAAATACTAAAGATTAAAGTCTTATTTAAATTATACTTTTCTCGCCAAGAGCCTTGGTGGAGCAGTGGGCTAATGCCTCCTTAAGTAACACCAGCTGCCTGCAATTAGTGCAGGTTCGAGTCCCACCAGGCTCAAGGTTGACTCAGCCTTCCATCCTTCCGAGGTAGGTAAAATGAGGACCCAGATTGTTGGGGGCAACTAAGCTGACTTTGTAATAATGCTGCTTGGGGGGGGGGGAAGCCCTAACAAGCAGGCATATACATAGAATGAAGGCTATTGCTAAGCACATTGGTTTGTGCTTAAATTGTAAGCTGCCCTGAGTCTTCAGAGAAGGGCAGGATATAAATGGGATTAAAATAAAATAAATAAAAAATATGCCTTTCCTTTAATTTCCATCTTTGAAAAGGTAAAAGATACAACAGATTCTTTTGTATTAACATGAAATGTAGTTCTGAAACTCACTGCCTATAACCAGTGCTTTTTTTGTAAAAGAAAAAGGTGCCGGAACTCACACATGTCATACAACCTGCCTTGCCTACCCTACAAGGTTCCATCCAAAAAAGGTGCCGGAACTCCGTTCTGAGCGTTCAATGAGAAAAAAAGCCCTGCCTATAACACAGTTTGGTAGACAAAAAAAAAAAAAGCACTTGGCAATTTAATTAGCAATATTCTAAGCCCACTGAACTCCAGAGACTCAAGGAGGCTGAATACTGTCAAACAAATGGTTTTCTATCATTTCAGGGAGATGCTTTTTAAAATAGTAATACTGCCTCTCTTTCTCAGATGCTCATTTTCTTTGCTGACATTTCCACTCTGTTTCACTGTATTGACAATAGTTTCAATATGTGCAATTCCACTTTTCAGTCTCATTTTTACAATCACTGTCATTCCACTTTTTTGCATTGTAAGCATTCCATTTATTCAGTTACTATGGTGTATGACAGAAAAAGCAATCCTACACATATCTACTTTAAAGCAATTCCCACTGGATTAAATGGACTTCGCAGGTAACAATACAGTCCTATAATCTTACTTGGAACAGCAAATGAGTTCATGATATTTGAGAAATGGACTAACAGATATTAACTATTAACATCTACAATAAATAGATTTCCTATCTCCAAAAAATGAGAAAGCAGCTATTATATTTTTTTTTTTGCTTTAGAAACATTGAGAGAATTACTGGTATAGTAGAAAGCCATTTCTGAATCCAACATAACCAGATTGGAATATCTGTACTCCATTTCACACTGTGATATGATACAGGCAATATTTTAAATTAGTTGCATTTTTAAATTTCTTTGTTTTGACAATTTAATCAATGTTTCTGAACTGAAATATTTGGAAACTCACAAGTTGACAGACGTTTAATATCTAGAAATAGTTATCACTCTTGTTTTTGCTCCTTATACTCTTATGGAAAATTATGACAAGTGGATTTTTTTTTCTAAAGCAACTCAGTGCTGTAATAATGAAAAGAATACAAATATACATTGTATACTATTCACATTATTTTTATAAAATGTTATACTAGTTATCATCAAGTATCATCAAAGGCCCAATGCTCTTCAACATCTTCATCAATGATTGGGATGAGGGGATAGATGTGGGTAGGGTTAGTCTCCAAAGCACCTGAAGGCAGGACAGGAAGCAATGGGTGGAAACTAATCAAAGAGAGAAGCAACCTAGAACTAAGGAGAAACTTCCTGACAGTTAGAACAATTAACCAGTGGAACAACTTGCCTCCAGAAGTGGTGAATGCTCCAACACTAGAAGTTTTTAAGAAGAGACTGGACAACCATTTGTCTGAAATGGTATAGGGTTTCCTGCCTGAGCAGGGGGTTGGACTAGATAACCTCCAACTACTACTACTACTACTACTACTACTACTACTTATTATTATTATTATTATTATTATTATTATTATTATTATTATTATTATTATTATTATTATTTATACATGTTCTGCTACTTTAGGATTCAAACAGACAAGAATCTGCTATAGAACATCTCAGATTTAACAATTATCAATAAGAAACAAAAAAAGTTTGGATATTGGATGTCGCAGTGCTTAGAGACAGCAGATTAGAGTTAGTACCAATAATGGATGCAAAGTTTGTACCAATAGGTGCAACTTCAAAGCATTTGTGGTATCACCTAAACACCATTGGCACTGACAAATCACTACCAGTTAATTGCAAATTATTTAATTACTTGACACTTTAATATGATTTAACATCCACATCTGTCTATCCCAGGTTTTTCAGAAAGACTTGACAGGTGGGCAAAAATGCCAAATCCAATCTAAACATCTGGCTGATTGTGCAGCCAACCATAATAATACTAATGTAGTAGCTGAAATATAAATGAATAAATATAAAATTGTTAAACACAGAGCAAACAGCTTTTTGCATTAGCCACGATTTAGAAAGATATAGTGCATAGTGTTTTTGTAGGTTTTCTTCAGATTTTCTTCTTCATTCTGTCCTGGCATTCCAACTGAAAAAGTCCTTATCTTCATTGAATTTGAAACAGTAGGACTTCTGAGGTTGAGAGAAATGTGTCATTTTCTACATGGTAGGAGGTCATAGATCATGACATCCTAGAAACTCAATTTCCAATCTATTTGATTAGCATTTTCAATTATAGTTAGAAGTAAATAGAAAAGATTGAATAATATGCCCAACTAATTTCAGTGACCTGTTAGTAGCGTTCTATAGAATGCTGAAGTTTTGTTAATTTAGTATTATTTTGACTAAACTAATAGAACAATTAAATTTTTCCAAAACCTTCTTTGAAACAGTTATGTGTTTGAAATAGTTATGTGTCATCATTATATTGAACATTTTTTTCAACTGGAAAAAGCAGTCAAAATATTGCAGCATATATGCAGTATTAAAATTATTTTCATCCTCCTCTTCATCTAATATTCACCTCCGAGAAATTGTATTATTAACTTCTGGAAATTTAATCATTTAATTTGGGATAAGTCTTTTGAAACTAATGGTCCATCTCTTAAATTGGTATCAGATTGTCATATGAGATATACCATGCCCTTGAAACTGTGATCATTTTAACTGTAACTACCCATTGCTGCAATTTTATATACAGAGATAGAAAATCAATTTAATAAAATTGGACATGCTATACAATGAAAGTCCATTCAAGATAGATTGACAAGCTAATGATTTCTCAATTTCTTCCTCTATAAACAATAATATTGCAAGAGTGCCAGGTCGCTCTAGATATCTAGCCAAAATAACAATTGCATATTACTTTGCAGCAGTATCGTCTGATTTATCTTAAGTAATTATCTAAAAGGTGCTTTTATATGCAATTAAAGTGATTATTATCCCCGCAAATGATGAATGATTTAGTAAATCATTTAGATAGTTTTAATATTATCAAAGTTGTAACTTCAGAGAACATTCATAACCATTATTTGCTACTTGAGTCTCATTAATCACTCAGTTGTGCAAGCATAAGCTCTAACCATCCATGAGAGGGGAAAAAACATGCATCAAAGTCATTAATATTTTTGTCTTTATGAATACATAGAAATATATTTCTCCATTTTTTTCTGAAAACTTTGCTAGGTATTTTTTTAAATAGTTTATTCTCTAAAATGTGAGATTTTCTGGATCATTAAAGTAACAGAAATTTTTCTACATCTATTAATAACTGCCTTTTAATTTTAAAGTTTTTCTTTCTCAAAGCAATAATTAAATGGTACAATCAATGAAATGTTATGTGAGATAACACATGTGGCAATGTTTTAAATAAATAAAGTTTACACAATGTACATAATTATTAGATAGTAGGATTAGCAGTATGCTTTAGTCCAGTATTCAAAATCTATAAAGGCATCTTAGTCTTTTACTTGATTGAATTACACTTTTTTATTTTTATTTTTGCTGGAATCCCACAGAGTCAAACCCACAATTTCCATTATAAATCACTCTCTTGATTACATCTATGTTCCTTATGGCATCTCCCTGTGGTTTCTCACTTCCTTGGCTATACTGGCTAAGAATGAAACCAGGTATTCTCTAATCTACTGTATGTGGAAAATATCAGGGTGAGGAAGAATATGAATCAGAGTTTATGAGAAAAACCTGTCGAAGAACTTGTGAGGATATACAGGATGAGAAGAAAATATGGGAGGATGGCATTGTATTGTCTCAGACAGAGTAATATAATAAATGATTTTACTCTTCTCGATTATTGTAAACATATTTATGTTTCTATTATATCTTTTTGAGATAGTTCATATTTTTAATTAGCTGCTTTTGAATTCATGATGCTTAATTATTTTTGAGAAATAGATTTTTTGGTGTTTTTGTAATCTCCTTTGGGACATTTTCTTGAATACCTGAAAAAACTGACATCCAGAATGTGAGAAAGCAACACTTGAATAATTTTTTCAGTGTCCTGAGATCTGATATTATATAATATACAATAATGTTTAAAATTAGCAGTTGTGATAGTCATCACTGATCACATACTGTCAATCACAGGTAACATATAATTTCTAATTATACTGAGTTTATTACTTCGTAGAAAAGTGAAGTCCATTTAACTTCTGGGATTGAGGGCTTTTGATGGGTAATGCCTTATGAGTCACATGAAATTGCTTTCTCTAGCATATTTGCGGTAGTTGTACTACTATGACTCTTAATAAAACTGTCAGCTGCATTCTCTTTAAAATCATCTTGGTAGTTCTGATCTTTTTTCCAGCAGCTTGCAAATATTAATTAGTTTTATGTGTTGCTTAGATTTTTCATTATGTTTTTTTTCAAGCGACTAGCCCATATTCTCTTCACAACTATAAAATTTCAAGGAAATGTGATTTCCAGAAAAACTAATTTAACAATAATTATCAAATGCCAGTAGAGTTCTAAACAGATACATAGGCTACGATGCTGAAAATATATCAACTCAAAAGCCATTCCTGCAGAGGAATAGAAAGGAACTAAATTCAAAAGATTTTGCAAAGAATACAAGCTAGTTTGTAAAGTTGATAAAAATAAACGCACATATCTTTAAAGAAAAGCCATTACATTAAGCAAAATAATTTATCATTATCCTACAAGGGAATAATGTTTTAGTAAAAATATTATTCCTGATCTCCAAACCTCAGTATCAAAGAACTTGTTTGTGCATTAACAATCATATTTCAGGGACATCAAGCTGGCTCTAAACTCTGCCTCTTCCTCCTAATACATTTTCAAGTATATCTATTTCCAGTACAATTGCCCTACAATTTGAAATTATGCTGAGCAAATTTGAAGGCAATAATAGTTAGTTGAGGCAATGTGTTCCCTTTTTATGTATGGGAACAATGATAGCAAGCATGTGACTCTTAGATACACAGTGATCATGGAAGATTTCCAATGTGTAGCTGACAATGCCCAAAGAACTGCAACTGAAATCTGAGATTATATAAGACATCAGTGGGCAGTATAATCCTGCAATTCTTAAAAGAAAAAGGTGCCGGAACTCATACATGTCATACAACCCACCTTGCCTACCCTACAAGGTTCCATCCAAAAAAGGTGCCGGAACTCCGTTCTGAGCATTCTATGAGAAAAAAAGCCCTGACAATGTATATTAATTAGAAAGGATGCAACTTTTTAAGATCAGTGGTAGGAATTCCACAGTATGTATCCAAAATAATGTAAAATGTCTGAGATTAAACAATGATCAAGCAGTATGCAAATTTAATATCATAAATTTATATTCTGAACAAAGGTTTTCATTTTTCTTTTCTTTTCTCTCTCTTTTTTCTTTCTTTTTTGCTCATTAAGATTAGTACCTTCAGTACTACAGGACGATATCCAATTTCACTGGGGAAAAACAATGTAATGTTTTCCATTTAGCCAATAAAGGTAAAGGTAAAGGTTCCCCCTCACATGCATGCTAGTCATTTCCGACTCTAGGGGTCGGTGCTCATCTCCGTTTCAAAGCCGAAGAGCCAGTGCTTGTCCGAGGATGACTCCGTGGTCATGTGGCCAGCATGACTAGATGCCAAAGGCGCACGGAACGCTGTTACCTTCCCACCACAGTGGTCCCTATTCTTCTACTTGCATTTTTTAGGTGCTTTCGAACTGCTAGGTTGGCAGAAGCTGGGACGAGTAACAGGCACTTACTCTGCTACGCGGTACTCGGGATTCGACCTGCCAAACTGCCGACCTTCTGATCGACAAGCTCAGCGTCCTAACCCACTGAGCCACCGCGTCCCTTGCATTTAGCCAATAGGTACACTCTAATGATTGTGATTTCAGTGGAGCTTCTATAAAACTAAGATGAACAGAAGGAAAGCGGGGGGCGGGGACAATAGAACAGAATACTATAGAACAGATAACTATAGTATCACTACATGTCTACTTAGTATATATAGCAGTTTTGAATGGGCTAAATTCAGGGGAAATGTGCAGTGAAGGCCTACACAGAATACAGATTGATGATTTCTTTTATTTTTAATAGAAATATATTTGTTTGTTTGAATCTGCCCCAGATAATATCTCTACGATATGTACATGCCACTCAGGAGAATACAGAAGTCATACACTCTGAAATATTTTCCCTTATGAATTTGAGGTACATTTTTACAAAGTATGCTTCATGAAAATATGTAATGACTTGTTACGTGGAACATTTTAAAGTATTTCATACTTTTCATAAAGCTTTGACTCATTTCATTATAGCAACAAACCTATAAAGAAATTTGGTCCATTGAAAACAATCTTTTTGAATGCACAGAATTGTTTTCCTCAAGACATTTAATTTTAACTTGTTTTAATCAATATGTCGACAAGTATTCAATTGAATTTTAAAATAAGACTGATTGATACTATCTTCTTGGTGTTGCAATCTATTGCTAGTCAGAATTTATCATTATTAAAAGTGAAACACTTGTGAAGTTTTAAAAAAAACCCCAATACTTATTTATTTCCTTAAATTTGTCCTTTCTTTAAATATAATTTTATTTTTCCTTAGTCTTAATCAAAAGTTTTACCATTCAAGTCTTTGAAAATTAAAACAAAGCTATATATTTTTCCACGTTTTTGCCCAAATCCTATTATGATTGGTTTATATCTAGTTGATATTTTGGATACAACATCATGTATTTAACAATAAACATCTTTAATAGCTTTCCTCTTCAAATAGTATGATCACATAGTTTGTTATGGTACAGTACATCTACCTGGCTTTTTTTTACAACTCAAAGCAGCATACATAATGCTACTTCCACTATTTTTTGCACAACAAAATCATAAAAAACTATTAAAATCTAAAGAAAAGGGGGAGAAAAGAAAGAAATCACTGTTAAAGTCAACAGATTACAGAAAGTAAACCAGAAAAGAAAGAATGTGTGGAAGCTGTAACAAGCAAAAGACAATAAAACATCAAGCAAAGAAAATAGCATTGGGGCTAAAATGTCTTTACAAAGACAAGAGCGAGACCGTAGGCAAAGGTTCATAAGTTTATTCGGTTCAGCTCCAGGCAGCTGACTGTCAAAACAATCCTGGCTTATATAGAGAACTGTCAAACATCATAACCAATCAGGTAACAGTATTTTTCCCGCCGCTCGGAGAACAGCCAATCGACGAGCGGCATTCTGACAGCTCGGCGGCTGTCGGGGAATTCCTCTCAGCTGAGCGCTTAGCTCAGTTCGGAGGACCAGATTGTGGACTGCGGATTTGACAGTTCCGGGAACTGTCAAATCCGGCGCGTGCGTGTTTGGTCCCGGCAGCCCTTTTGACAGCTGTCATCGGGAATGGCGGCCGGCGGGGCGGTGCGCATGCGTTGTCGCTTCTGGCAGCCATTTGACAGCTGTCAACTGTCAAAGGTCTGCCGGGCCAGTGTTTTACTTGCAATTTGGAATCCCTCCGTTTCCAGATATGATTCAGGGGCCATATAACTTAAGGAATAATATGTAAAATGAAACAATACTAAATGACCAGCTGTATTTTTCATTAGGAAAACACTGCAATTTATGCAACAATTAAAATATTTAGTAAGCATCAGTACTCAAAAACAGGAAGCTCCAAGGAAAAAATAGATGCATGCAAAGACAACCTTTACATTCCTGTATTGATATTTCTAGATTATACTTGCCCTGCAGAAATGGAGGCAAAGGTTCACTTCAGGTCAACCGAACTATTGAAGAAGAAAAGCTTGCTGATTTTGTAAAAGAAAACCAATAATAAGCATTGATGCAAGTTAAAGTGGGAACTTACTGAATATACAGGATACAAAATATGAATATCAAAATAATGTGAATTAAAAAAAAGTTGGCATGGAAAATGGTCAATTTCTACATAGGATTGAGGGGAAAGCTAAAACCTGGCAATGGCTTGTAACTGGAACATTAAAAAATGAAATTGAAGGCTTTATTTCAACTGCCCAAGAGCAAGCTATTCAAACTAATACAATAATGGAAACATAGAGTTTAAAAAGTAGTCAAAAATTTTTAGGTTAAAGTATAGTGGCAATACCAAGGGATAGTAGAATAGAAGACCAAAAAAATTTAGAGAAGGTCATAAAGAATCAATACATGAAAATCAAAATTGAAAGGTTATAGCCATGATGGTCCCAGTATTTATTGTCATACCCAAAAATCTTGGAAAGCACTTAGAAAATATGCAGATTGGAAAAAAAATCCACCTGTAAATTCTCTTCTCTGGCTTGGCAATGAGTAAAGGCCAGCCAAAAGAGAAGTGTGGGGAACTTTGATTTGTCAAGCCTGATAAAGGTAATCTAAAAGGTGCTTTCTCTAGGTTTTTATTTGTTATCCTTTGTCATCCACTATCTTCCTCAACTTTCTTCTCCAAGCCCCCATGCCTGTTTCTTCCTAAAACTCATGTTTAAGCTAAGCAGGGGCAGAACTTTCAGACATTCATATTCTGCTGCTGTGGCTTATTCATAAGGAACATGGGCTTTCCTTTCCTCTTATGTATAAAACTAGTTGGGTGAATCATCATTTTATGCTCTACTACAGCAAAACTCTTCTTAAAGAATACAGATCTTTATATAGGCCACGGCTGTCAAACTCATGACATCATGTGACGCATCATGACTTTTTTCCCATTGCTGGCCACGGGGTAGGTGTAGTTTTGGTGTGACGCATCTGGCCGGCTGGCTGGCAGTTTGACACCCCTGGGCAGTTCAATTGTTATGGTAGGTGCCTGAACCATCTCCTGTTTTCACCCAGCTGTAAATTTGGAAACATTTAAATCCACTTAAGAGGATTCAGATGCACTGAGTCTCTCAGATGATATCTTGAATAAGATGGTGCCAGGCTAACAAATACAACAAGTGGATGAAAGAAAAAAAAACCATAAATGCCATTCAACATCTGGACTTAAATTGCAATTATTACAACTCTTTGTAACTTCTTACAGATTCAGATTTTCACATACATATCTACATGCATAGATCAAACTATATGAATCATATATCTGTTTTCATTGCACTTTAATTATTCTTTTAAGCCAGTATGTGCTGACTACTATGTACACATTCCAAGAAAATAATAGAATAACAATGTACTTGAAGGGATTTGCTACTCCCATAATTGTGTACAACCACATTTATGAAATTAATTAAACTAAATACTGCACAAAAAATAAAGATAAAAGAAATACAGGAACAAGAAGGTTCTAGCATATAAAATAAACACACAAAAGTGACAAGAAGGTACCTTCTATAAGAATTATCCTATAACATTCTATAAATAACAGACTGCTAATATTACATATTAACCCATTTCTGGTATTACATTAATCCAAGCAACTCTTCTATTTCCAAATTATTTCAGTAATGAATAAGAAAAACTTACTCTCTGGATGTTATGAAGAAGAATTATTATGAAATAAAATATTACTACCTTTAATCGTAAAAAGAATAGTAGAGTCCCATTATCAGGACACATAAATCATTGTCAAGACACATAAAAACATTTACAAGCTATATTTTAAATTTGGTGTTTCCAAAGGGAAACTCAAACAAAGAAACAATGGAAGAATACAGTTAAAGAAAGAGCATTCTCAGACTCATTTCTGGCTTGCTAGTACAGTATACAGTATATCTCAAATGCAGTGACTTGGCTCAGTATCAGTCATGATACGTTGCACACATTTCTGCCCATTTCTAGCTTACAAAGCTCTAATCACCATCACTTATTGCTCCAGTCACCTCCAGATTGGACTACTTAAATGAGTTGGGTGGCTAGATAAATTTGACATAAATAATGCATGAGGATCAATTCATATACTGTAACAAACATGACACCAGGGTCAATGGACTAAGAGAAAGAGGAAGACCAAGAAAGTCATGATTAGGAAGAGTTGGTGAAATCCTTAAAAGGAAAGAGATGATAAAATATAAAGAATTGATATAAACAGGTTGAAAGCAAGAATGGTTTGCAAGGAGAGAAAAATATGGTTTGTTATAATAAAAAGCATTGATAAACTATATTCTGCTATATTTCCTTTAATACTTTATTTATCTCTGCCTTTACTATTTTTACTCCATTTTTACACTTTGAATAACACTTTTCACTCTAAAGAAAGTATTCTATGTGTCTCTGTGACTATAATATATGTGAGAGACTTCAACGTGCAAGAAAATATTCATTTTAAAGGATTTGTCTATCACATTATGAATCAAAATAGTGATTGAGTTAAATATGTAAAAATTACATAAATATAATACTTTATTTTGTTCTTCTGAACAAAGAAAGGCTATCTTTTTATAAGCCCATGTTCACGGAAACAGGATTTTTTAGAGATGACTTTATACCATGAAAATTAAAATCTTGGTTTCGTTCATTTAATAACAAACCTTATTAGTAACCAAATAAATAAATTAGCTAGACTGTAATATCTTAAGAGGCACTGTCTGCTCAAATTTCAAAAACAACTAATCATATTGCTTGGAGCAAGTTATCACTGAAGTGTGAAGAAGAGGTTGCATACCAATTACATTTCTTCATTTCCTTGCATCAGAGGTCAACACTTCATTAATCTACCAAGCAACCTTTATTGTAATAAAGTTTCCAGTGGGACTATTCAAAGGGTTACAGGTGAATAGAAAAGAAACACATTGACCAACCACTTTCTAATAAGTGGGAAATAAATATTAAGAAGCCCATGACAGAAAATTCATTAAAAACAATTAGTTTTTAAAACAAAAGGTGGAGGAGCTAGTGAATCAAATAAAGTGTACTAATTCTGGTTTAGGATGACTAAGGCTAGTGTTAACTTGGATTCACTTTAAGTCTGTTTCCATAGATATAAAATGACTTTATTAATATATTTTCCTTCCAAACAGAAAAAAATGGGATTGTTTTCTAAACAGGAGTAATATACGTGGTGAAGTAAAATTAAAAGAACTCAAGGACAGAGCACCAGACATGCAGTGAAATGATATATGAAAATATTTGGAGAAGACAGAAAATTCTGAGTCACGCAAATAGAAAATGAAGGGAAAATGACGCCAGCAGTAAAAAGTTGAGAACTTTCATTACAATTCATTTTATTGTTGTGGAATGTTTAATAAAAGGAAAAATCTTTGAATGACAAGAAAGTGATCTAGCAAAGGAAAGAATCTGAAAAAAAAATTCTCTGATTTTGTCTTGTAAAGGAGTGTCTCTCTCAGTCTTATCTCCTGCTCTCTAAATCAGAATTATTGTAATTCCATTCAAGGGAAAGGAAGGTTCCATTAAAAACAAGCACAAAAGCTGCAATGCAATGAAATTATTGAAGTAATGGATAGCTTCGGCCTTTTAGAATTGACTATAAGCAATAAAGGAACCAACAGTCAAGAAATATGCCACAGACATATTGGCTATACTTGGTAGAACATCAAGGCCTTATGTAAAGCCTGCGAGACAAAAAAATAACAATCAGACAAAAGATATCTCAGTAACACCAGCTGCCTGCAATTAGTGCAGGTTCGAGTCCCACCAGGCTCAAGGTTGACTCAGCCTTCCATCCTTCCGAGGTAGGTAAAATGAGGACCCAGATTGTTGGGGGCAATAAGCTGACTTTGTAATAATGCCGCTTGAGGGGCCCCAAAAGCCCTAATAAGCAGGAATATACATAGAATGAAGGCTATTGCTAAGCACATTGGTTTGTGCTTAAATTGTAAGCCGCCCTGAGTCTTCGGAGAAGGGCGGGATATAAATGGGATTAAAATAAATAAATAAATAAATAAATGCAAGTTGTGTTCCTCTGCATACAACATCCTTCCTATGTGAATACCAAATATGTTCATTTTACATTTCTAAAGTGTCAAATCAGTATCAAAGTGTCAAAACAATTTGGAGAAAGGTTGATGCAGAGGCCTATATTATATCTATACATTAGTTTTCTGACATTTATCTTTTTTTTGATATACACACATATAGTATAAACACACAGAGAGACACATTATGTAAAGGAAATAAAATTATATATACTGCAATTTATATAAATGATTTTATGTTTTAGTATTATTATGAATGATTGATGATCCTTTATGGTGCCAATTTTTTTTTTGTAATTTATAAATATTCCCATTACTTTGCTCTAGAAATGGCAAAGGAAAGAGACAGAGAGATGGATGGAGAGAAAGAGAAGGAAAAGTGGGCAAATGTCACAAGGGGCTCTACGGCTTATATTCTCACAGGCAAATGCTGTACCTGAGATATGATGTGGATAATATAAATTGCTGCTGCTAAATCAATAACCTTTCCTTGACTAATTTTAGAAAGCTGTGATCTTCATCTGAGCATTGTTTTTCTCTCCCGTTACAGAAAGCTAATACCAATATATATTGACAAATGCAGCTGAGTTGTGTGATGGAGTTGTTTTTCAGTCTCAGTGGAGTCTAATTCTAGGAAGGAAACAGAAACCAAATATCCAAAAACTTCTTTTTTTGTCAAACTCAAAATGAGGCAGGCAGATTATATGTACATGTTAAAACAGATTGATGCTTAGAAAAAGTCATTATTCCTAAATTTTGTTTCCCCTTATCTTTAATGTTATGTTAGTCTTGTGGTAGTTGATTATTTGTTTCTTTATGCTGAAACTACGTTTGATTGAATAGAATACTTAAAAATAGGACCAGGCTAGCTGCAGTATTAAATAATCAGTTCTTTCATAAACATCCTCTAAAAATTAGTTATATATATATATATATATTTGTTTCCTGAGGTTTTCGCGGGTGTTTGTATGTAGATCTTTGGTCATTCGGGTTTTTCCCCACGTAGAATTGAAGGAATAAGAGCAATGTTTCGACAAAATCTCATCCGTCATCTGTCATCCTCAGCTGAAGCCACCAGCCTGAGGATGACAGATGAGATTTCGTTGAAACGTTGCTCTTATACCTTCAATTCTACATGGGAAAAAACCCGAATGACTATATATATATATATATATATATATATATATATATATATATATATATATATATATATATATATATATATATTTGTGTAAATTACTAACAGAGAATTAAGGGAGACTAAGATGCATTTCTGACTCTTTAGTCTTCATCGGTCAGTCATACCCTTCTGAGATTCGAACCTGGGCTGATTGCATATTAGGCAGTATTTTTACCTCTTGAGCCACAGGATCTCTCTCACTCTCTGTTAGCTTTCTGCAAGGGGAGATATGAGTCAAATGTTAACTATTTAGATTACCTTGCTAGGCCCCAAACATGGGGCAAATCTTTATTTCCTGTTTTCAGTCTTATCTCACCCTTCTGAGATTCGAACCTGGGCAAATCTGTTTGGGGCCTAGCAAGGTAACGTCTCTTTGTTTGAGAATGAATGATGACTGAGACTCTCCATAGACATACAATAAAAGACAGCTGTCCAAATGTAAGCAATTTGCATAGAGATTTATAGACAGATTCTGTGTAAGCACCGGCACATGTTCAACTTGTGAATATGAAGCCCTGCTGAGGAGTAATAATATGTCTTTTTCTTTCTCTAATGTTCTTACATTCCAGCACTATCAGGTCCAAATTTTCTGATCTTCTTTTAAGAATGAAAAGTGGGACAGGAGATTATATAATATATTTTATACTGTTTGTTACACCTGTTTGTCATAATTCACACATTTAGGCATTGGAGCCATTAGAATGATTAAGCCAATGCTCATAAATTTGTCTCTCTGTGGTATGGTTATTTTAGGGTTTAGATTCTCCACCATCCTTTTCTATATTGTACAATAGTTTTAAAGTCACATGATTAATATTCAGTTTTGAATACCTGTAGATTATAGTAACTTCATATTCTGTATTAGCCATTCATACTTATATTTGTTTAATCATTTTCCAGCTTTATATATAGTTTATTTACCTAGATTACCTAGGTAATTACTTAGATTTATATAGCACTGTATTCATATTAATCCTAAATATATTTAAAATTTTAATAATAGAGGTACTGTGTTTTTTATATTTTGCTGGCAATTTATATTTTAGTTATTCTTATAGTATATAATTAGACTATCTGCAATAAGGTGGCTTTGATTTTAGACCCAACCAAGGATCAAAATAATAATAATAAAAAATCTCTGAAATGGTAATGTATGGTGAAAAATAGGAAGCATGTAAATAGTGCGAAATTCTGCAGCCCACAGTCTATTTCAGTAACTTTTGCCCACTGTTTTTAGATTTTATTTATTTATTTAGTGTATGATATCTACAGAGGTCATGCAATCATTTATTTAGTTTAAATACAGCATCAGCAACACACAAACAAGATATTTGAACAATACAATATAGGAGGCAAAATGTTAAATTAAGATAAAACCATAATAAAAACACCATAATATGGAGCCATAGAATTGCAATGGGATAGATGTTAATAATTTGATATCCAAGGAAGCTAACCATCTAACTGCTTCTGGTGTGGCTGTGAGGAGATCATCCCAAGTGGCTTAAAATTTCCTGAGGAAACATTCTTGAACTATATGTATTATAGTTTGTTCTGGTGCACCACAGTCACATAGTGGGCTCTTGGCCATTTCCCACTTAAAGAACTTCACCTTATTCTGGCATGACCAGATTCTTGGGATATCCTGATTCTATGCATAGAAACATTGAACTTCACATTTGTGTTTACCACATTTTAAGCCAATTGGATGAATCAGTTACATGAATGAATTCTATTAATTGCTCTGATGTCTACTTCATTAAAAGTTGTCCCTTAAGTAGCATAGCAGTTGTAGAGATTCCATAAATTTAAAGGTAAAAGTTATAGAATGTATAAAACATTATATTAAAAGTGTTAAACAATGCAGTACCATTGCTATAATATTGATTGTCTGACAAAAGTAAAACTGATATTTAAATCTTTAACAGAGATGTGTTCATTTTTTTGAGGTTGTGTTGGCAGGTTGCCTGTTGCCTATAAAGCAATTGCTACTGGTAATAAATAAGTACTAGGAAACATTAATGATTAATCCTGCAAATTTATATACTTGTCCAGATAATCCAAAAATCCAGGTATTAGTTCACTGTTGAAGGTTGATAAAAAGGGACAGGAACTTTCCACTCACACAGATGGAATTCTTCTCTATTTACAGTGATTTAATATATCAGTTTAGCTTAACAAACTACACATTTTTTTTGTTTCCTAGCAAACCTGACCTGAAGATGGCGCTGCCACCGGCAGCCTCAAAATGTTCCCTGATAGTTTTGTTATTTTCTATTATTCTCTGTGATTCACTTTGAATTTCATACTCAAGAGAGGAGGGGGTCTCTGCTTTATATCAACAAATGATTTTGCAAAACTAAATGACCTTCGTTCATTTCGCCGGGACCTAAAAACCTGGCTCTTTGAGCTATTTGGTCTGGACTGAGGGGTTTAATGTTTTTAAATTGTGATTTAATTTTTGCGGCTAGACTTAATTTAATTTATTTTAATTTTATATTGGATTGTTTTTAAATTTTGCCTTGTAAACCGCCCTGAGTCCTTTGGGAATAGGGCGGTATATAAACCGAATAAATAAATAAAATAAATAAATATAATTATACTAAAGAAATTCTGTGATGTGGACTTAGAGACACTAATTATCAATTGCAAACATTTTATTCTTCACGAGTGTTTTCCTCATTTGTCCTATTTACAGTGTATGTTTTGCAGCAAGCTTGCACAAATAAAGCATTACAAACTCTAGCTGACTAGATTATGTGGGCTGAAGAAAAATATCCTGACTCGCTCGTCATTGTGTTAGGAGATTTCAGCACTGCTAACTTAAGTCAAGAGCTACCAAAATATTTTCAGCACATCAACTGTCTCACTAGAGGCAAGAATACTTTAGACCATTACCACACAATACTAAAAGATGCCTATCAGTCTTTACCATGAGCAGCTGTGGGACACTCTGATCATTGTATGATTCACTTTGTACCTGTTTATAGACAAAGGCTTAAAACCATAAAACCAACAATTAAATCAGTGAAATCTTAGACTGAGGAGGCAAAGCTAAAGCTACAGGCTTGCTTTGACTGCACTGATTGGAAAGTTTTCAAAGATATCTCTGCAGACTTGGATGAAATCACAGATACTGTAACATATGTTAGTTTTTGTGAAGACCTATATGTGTGCCAACCAGAAACTTGCAAATATACAGTAACAACAAGCCTTGGTTCACAGCTAAACTCAAGGAGCTACGTCGTGCCAAAGAGGAAGGCTACAGGAAAAAAGATAGAATGCTGTACAATCAGGCCAGAAATGTATGAGTATCAACAAGGGAGATCACAGCAGCAAAAATAAGCTACTCTGAAAAGCTAAGGAATCAGTTCTCAACAAACAAGCCAGAAAATATGTGGAAAACTCTAAAAAAACATCACTGGTTACAGCAAACCTCTTCTCCATGTTGAAGAAAATCAACAACTGGCAGATGATCTGAATGTGTTTTACTGTAAGTTTGAGAGGAAACCACTATCACCTATCTTCACCATCCCCATCTTAGATACACCGACAACAGCCAAACCTCCTACAACGGACTCCATCCCCATGGGTCCCCCACCTCTGGTGATCACCAAAAAAGATGTGCAAGGTCTATTTCACAGGCAAAAGCCTGGAAAAGCACCAGACCCAGACAAGATAACTCCTTCTTGCTTGAAGGTTTGTGCTGACCAATTGGTCCCCATCTTCACCCGCATCTTTAATAAATCATTAGAGATGTGTTATGTTCCTTCTTGCTTCAAATGCTCCATCATCGCAGTGCCAAAGAAACCCTCCATCAAGGAACTGAATGACTACAAATCAGTTGCTCTGGCATCCATAGTTATGAAAACCTTTGAAAGGCTAATGCTGGCCAATTTGAAAACCATCATGGATCTTGCAAAGTCGCGTGGTCGCACAGAGAGACAGGCACTGAGCTGGGTAGTAACTTCTTTATTGAGGTCAGGAACGAAGCTGGCAAAAGGGGTTACCTGGCGTCTCTTTATACCTGCCCAGGTGAATTGCAACCAATAGATTCAAACCTGGGCTTCCTGCCAGTGCAGGTGGCCAATAGATTTAAACCCTGGCTTCCCACCAGAGCTGACTATGCCCCGGAGCTGTCAGGATTGCTCCATTCAGGCTTTCCCGCCAAAAGTGGTTATAGCCTGGAGCTGTCCAGCCCCCTGCTGTGCTGACATCCTGTGTATGTTTTAAGATGCATACACTACACCCCTTCCCCCATAGTGAGAGGTTAACCTCTGTTCATTCCGTCTCCCATAACTATATACAAAACATATATACAATATTTCCATTTGTTATTTCTTAGTTACTCTTCCACTCCCTTAAGAACGCACATAGTCAGCAAGATAGCTTGGAGCCTTGTGGGGCCTGCTTGACCTCCTTGGGACTGGTTCCCCCGGTGGTGTGGTGCTGTCTCCTGTCTTTCTTGCTTGTTGTGGTTGTTGTGGTGGATTGCGGTGTGTGTGTGTGTGTGTGTGTGTTGAGGTGCCTGGGGTTTGTGTTCTGCTGGGTTCTGGTTGGGTGCCTTGGTAGTATAGCTGTGTACTTCCTTCGCTTGGGTCCGGTGTTTGTCTGTTTACCCTGTCAGTTTCCTGCCTGGAGTAGGGTTCCCTCTGTGACCCTCTGGAAACCCTCCTGGATGCTTGTGTTAGTGTTGCCTCTTCCTCCTCAGCCCCCAGTGTGTCCTCAAAAACCCTTTCCGGAGCCCTTTTCCTTAGATGGTCCAGGTGCTGTTTCCATAGGAGTCCCCCCTCCACCCTTACCTTGTAGGATAGAGGTCCTGTTTGATCTAGTATTTCCCCTGGCACCCATGGGTGACCTGAGCTATAGTTCCTAGCCCAGATAGGATCCCCAGTGTTAAAAACTGTTTTGATATTTGGGGTCCCGACGTCTGCTGCTACTCTGTCTGGGTGGAGCCTGTCCAGTGTTGTTATCAGGCGTCTGCCCCATCTGAGTTCCGCTGGGCTTTTGCCTGTGGCAGAGCAGGGTGTTGAGTGTTGGTGAAGGAGGAAGGTGGCCAGTCTTTGCTTCCATTCCCCCTGAACTATACGCTTGAGGGCATCCTTTGTTGTTTGCACGAATCGTTCCGCCAACCCATTACTGGCCGGGTGGAAAGGGGCTGAGGCAGTGTGTCTAATCCCCAAGGTCCTCAGGAACACCTGAAAATCTGATGAAGTAAATTTCGTTCCGTTATCCGACACAATTACATCTGGCAGACCATGTGTTGCAAACAATCCCCTTAACGCCTGAATGGTTCCTGCTGAAGTCAGGTTGCCTACGGGCACCACCTCCAGCCACTTAGAGTGGCTGTCTACTGCTACTAAGAATGTGTGTCCCTGGAACGGCCCCGCATAATCTATATGCACCCTGGACCATGGGGTGTGTGTTTCCTCCCACTTGTGTACTGGTGCATGTGGTTGTTCTGGTCGTGACCTTTGGCATGTGTAGCATCCAGCGACTAGCCCTTCTATCTCCTTGTCTAACCCAGGCCACCACAGGTAGCTCCTTGCCAGAGCTTTCATCCTTATGACCCCTGGGTGGCCCTCATGCAGCAATTGAAAGACCCTTCCTCTTAGACCCTATGGAATTATTACTCTACTCCCCCACAACAGGCACCCCTTGTGTATTGACAGTTCGTGCCTCCTGGAGAAATATGCAATGAACTCTTGCCCTGGTGATTTGTCCTGCCACCCACTGCTTACCCATGCTTGTACCCTGCTTAGGATTTTGTCTTTGGACGTCTCTGTTGCTACATCTTTGGCATTGAGGGGGCATTCTGGCAACTCCTGTATTGCCAATATTTGAGCAGCAGGTGCAGGGTTTGGCTCTGTGTCCCTTAACAGCAGTCTGCTGAGGCCATCTGTGTGCCCCATCTCCCTGCCTGGCCTGTGTACCAACTTGCATGTGTATGCTGACAGAAAGATGGACCAGCGTAGCATCTGGGGTGACAGGATTTGTGGTGTCTGCTTCTCAGTTGTAAACAACCCTAACAATGGCTTATGGTCAGTATATATTAGGAATTCTCTACCATATAGGTAGTCATGAAATTTCTTTACTCCTGCAACCACTGCCAGTGCCTCCTTATCAATCTGTGCGTAATTTCTTTCTGCAGCTGACAGGGTCCTGGAGTAGTAGGCGATGGGGGCTTGAGTTCCATCCTCCTTTAAATGGCTGAGGACTGCCCCAATCCCATAAGGGGATGCATCGCATGCAAGGCAGATTGGCTGGTCTTCCCTGAAGTGTGTGACCATAGCATTGCCTGCTAACAGGTTCTTCAGCGTGTTGAACAAGTTTGTGTGTGTGTAAAACCAGTCCCAGGCTGCTTGCTTGTCTAGCAGCCTGTGTAAAGTTTCTGCAATTGTTGCTTTGTGTGGCAGGAATGTGTGATAAAAGTTGGAGGCCCAGGAATGCCTGCAACTCAGACTTGTTTTTGGGAATTGGGGCTTCTTTGATCGCCTTGACCTTGGATGCAGATGGGTGGATGCCTTGAGCATCGATCCTGAACCCTAGGAACTCTGTCTCCCTTACCCAATCTTGCGTTTTTCCCTTTTGAGTTTCAGTCCTGCAGCCCTAAACCTCTGTAGCACAGCTTTCAATCGGTCTGCCAAAATGTCCTCAGAGCTACCTGCAATTAGGACGTCATCAAAGTGGGGCAAACCCCTGGTATCCCCTTGAGGGTTCTTTCCTTCACCTCCTGGAAAATTCCAGGAGCCACGCTGACCCCGAACTGCAGCCGATCTACCCGGAACGCCCCCTTGTGGGTGACTATCATTTGCACTTTCACCGCCTCTGGGTCGACCGGTAGTTGCTGATAAGCTTGGGCAAGATCCAACTTTGCAAACACCGGCCCACCCTGCAGGGACGCCAGGATGCTGCTGACTGTGGGGACTGGGTAGGAATGGGCGCTCAGAGCTCAGTTAATGGTCCCCTTATAGTCAGCGCAAATGCAGACCTCGCCATTTGCCTTGAGAGGCATTACGATGGGGGTTTCCCATTCCGCTCCATCGACTGGCGTTAACACCCCCTGGTCTACCAGCTTATCCAATTCCCGCTCTATCTTGTGTTTTAACGCGAACGGGACTCTCCTAGCCTTCATTCTGATGGGCTGAACCTGGGGTTTTAATTTAAATGAAATTGGGGGGCCAGTGTATTTTCCTAACTGCTCATCGAAAACGTCTGCAAAATCTTTGCAGATTCCAGTGAATGGCAGCTACACGTCTGGTAAATCCCCGTGATTCCAATGCCCAGCGCTTTTAACCACCCTAACCCCACGAGGCTGGTCCACTGCCCTTCGACAACCAATAATTCAATTTCCCCGTGAACCCCCTGTATTGTACCATCACCGATGCCTCCCCCGAACGTTTATCGGTGAATTTTGAAAGTCAGAGAGGGTCAGTCTGGATGACCTCAAGGAAACCTGCTGGCCGCTCCGCTCGCAAATCGCTTTAAATGTTCTGGCGGAGATGATTGACATGGCTGACCCAGAGTCCAGTTCCATCGTGCAGGGGACCCCTTGCTGTTTCACCCTTAGCTTAATTTTTGAGGGGAGTGTCTGTGGCCCCCCTGTTGAGCAAACGGCCGCCCGTCCCATCATGTGGCTGATCGTCAGTCTCTGCAACCACTCCCCGGTACCTGTAGCAGACTGAAACTCTGCTTCCACTTCGTGCAGGCTGTCCTGTTGCTTGCTCCTGCAGACCGAGGCGATGTGCCCGGTCTTTCCACACACCCAGCACTTCGCCGATTTAAACCGACAGGTAGATCGGGGATGCTGTCCTCCGCAACTCGCACAGCGGGTAGATCGGGAGCCATTCGCGCGGCAGCCGGAGCACTGGGTAGACCGGGGTTGTCCGCAGCTGCCGTGCTGGGTAGACCGGGGCCGGTCCGCACTGTAGCCAGGGAGTTGGGTAGCCTGGGGTGTGTTTCCTCCGCACCTGCACTCCTGGCACTTCAGGTCCGTCGCGGCTGGTCCTGGCTCTCTTGAGTTGCCTCGGGTTGTGGTGCATTGTCGAGGGGTCTGGTGTATGGTGTCTACCTCACATGCTGACTCTTCTGCCCCACAGCAGCCGCTCAGCTGGTGGATGGTGCCACCCTCCCTCGTGCCGGACTCCTCAGCCACATCCCAAGCTAGGAATTCCTCTTGGACGTCCCTCAGGGTTAGCTTTTGCTTCGCGAATATCTTCTGCCATAGCTTCCAATCTCACAACCCACAGATGACCCGATCCCGCAGCCTGATCTCTAAATTTTCAAAATTGCAGAGTTGGGCTGCCTGCCGTAGGGCGGCCATGTATTGTTTGGCAGAGTCACCCGGCCGTTGGTCCCGTTTGTCGAAATGATACCTCCACGCAATCTCGGACGTTTCTGGCCTGAAGTGCTCGGTCAGCTTCGCCAGCAGCTCGCTGTACCCGATGGTGTTGATGTCGTCGGGTGAGCAGAGACCGACCGCCAGCTGGTACGTTTTCGTCCCGCAGCTGCAGAGTAGCGCCGCCGCTCTCTGCCGGTCATCTTTAACCCCATTCGCCCTTAGGTAGCACTCGAGCTGTCCCATGAAGGCTTCCCACTCTTCGGGGCGGTTACTGTTAAAAAGGGGATACTGACCCAGTTGTGCCATTCCGCTGTCTCGGGTCGTCCTGTGTCCGGATCCGGTGCTGCCGATGGGGTTTCGTCCGTGGCTAGTTATTTCCCGTGCAGGATCCCACCTTCGTCGCCAGTGCAAAGTCGCATGGTTGCACAGAGAGACAGGCACTGAGCTGGGTAGTAACTTCTTTATTGAGGTCAGGAATGAAACTGGCAAAAGGGGTTACCTGGCGTCTCTTTATACCTGCCCAGGTGAATTGCAATCAATAGATTCAAACCTGGGCTTCCCGCCAGTGCAGGTGGCCAATAGATTTAAACCCTGGCTTCCCGCCAGAGCTGACCATGCCCCGGAGCTGTCAGGCTTGCTCCATTCAGGCTTTCCCGCCAAAAGCGGTTATAGCCTGGAGCTGTCCAGCCCCCTGCTGTGCTGACATCCTGTGTATGCTTTAAGACGCATACACTACAGATCTGCTGTTAGACCCCTTGCAATTTGCCTACCAAGCAAATAGATTAGCAAATGATGCTGTTAATATGGCTCTGCACTACATCCTACAACATCTTGAATCTCCAAAGACCTATGCAAGGATCCTTTTTGTAGATTTCAGTTTGGCATTCAATACCATCGTTCCAGATATTCTTCTCACTAAATTGAATCAGCTATCCATACCTGACCACACCTGTTAAGTGGATCATAACCTTTCTAACAGACAGGAAGCAACAAGTGAAGCTAGGCAAAATCACATCAGATACCTGTACGATTAGCACAGGGGACCCCCAGGGCTGTGTATTCTCTCCACTTCTCTTCTCTATATGTACTAATGACTGCATCTCAAAAGATCCCTCTGGTAAAGTACTGAAATTTGGAGATGATACAAAAGTGATTGATCTTATTTGAGACAACAATGAATCTGCATATAGACAGGAGGTTGAACAACTAGCCTTTTGGTGTGGCTGGAACAATCTTGAACTGAACACGCTCAAAACTGTAGAAATGATAGTAGATTATAGGAGAAACACTGCTATTCTACAATCTCTTACAATACTAGACAACACAGTATCCACAGTAGAGACTTTTAAGTTCCTAGAGTCTATGATATCTAAACATTTAAAATGGACACCTAACATCAAAAAAGCACAACAAAGAATGTTCCTCAGAAAGCTCAGACTGGCCAAGGAGCTGCTGATACAGTTCTACAAAATAATTGTTGAATCTGTCATTTGTACCTCTATAACTGTCTGGTTTGGAACTGCAACCATACAAGACAGACATAGACTTCAAGGAATAGTTAGAACTGCAGAAAAAACAATTGCTACCAGCCTGCCTTCCACTGAGGACCTCTATACTGCATGAGCAAAAAAGAGGGCTGTGAAAATACTTACAGATCCCTTACATCCTGGACATAAGCTGTTTCAATTTCTTCCATCAAGACAATGTTATAGGGCATTGCACATCAGAATAACTAGAATATAAGGACAGGTTTTTTCCCCACGCTGTCACTCTGCTTAACCACTAACTCCTACAATACTGTCAAACTACTTAGTAAAGCTGTATTACTATTATTCTCATCATCATCTTTCCTATTACCTATCCTTATTTTCTTATGACTATAGCTTTGTTGCTTGTATCTTGCAATTTATATTGTTTTATTTAGTATACTAGTACAATTATGTTGTTGCTTAGCTATTATCTTATGAGTATCACTAAGTGTTATGATTTATGATGAAGTGTTGTATTTTATGATTTATGATGAATGTATTTTTATGTTGTTTATGATCATGTTCTATCACTATTACTTGTATGTACACTGAGAGTTTATGCACCAAAACCAAATTCCTTGTATGTCCAACCATATTTGGCCAATAAAGAATTTTATTCTATTCTATTCTATTCTATTTTCCACAAGAGCAGGGTCTGGAGTTTTTTTTTTTCAGATCAGCCAAGCATTGATACATTGGTTGTGACAGGAATTGACCAACTGGCTCATTGCCCAAGCTTGACATCTTAGTCTAAAAGAAAATGCCTGGCCATAAATAACTCATCTGGCTTTCATGCCTAAGGCAGGTCTAGATCTCACAGTCTCCTGGTTTCTAGTCTGGGGCCTTGACCATAGACCAAATTGGCTCTTTTAACAAACAATACAGATACAGCTTTATATATAGAATATAAAACAGAACTAATCTGTTTTAATACCTCCCTCCCTCGTGCAGCTTCTGTCTGTGCTTTCACTTCTGGGCTCAGTTCTATTTGAGAGGAAAAGAACAGGAAAAAGGAAATTTTCTGGAATTGCAACTCCTTTGTCAAGTTATCTTCACTGATATTTGTTTTATTTATTATTACAAAATAAGAATTTAAACTGCTGCATAAAATGAACAGATGTGTAGCATATAATAAAGTATAGACTGTGCTATGTAAACAAGAGAAAAATATATGCCTGTAAAAACAAAGATTTTTGAAAGCGATATATTTTTTTAATATATGCACTAAACATAAGTTTACCATTGTTATTAGTAGGAAATTCTAAACAGGTGAAGCTACCCATTTACAAGAGTCTGTATGTGAATGGAGGGAGTGGAAAGGAAGAGCCTTGGTGAGCCTTGATGGAGCACTGGGCTAATGCCTCCTTAAGTGACACCAGCTGCCTGCAATTAGTGCAGGTTCGCATCCCACCAGGCTCAAGGTTGACTCATCCTTCCGAGGTAGGTAAAATGAGGACCCAGATTGTTGGGGGCAATAAGCTGACTTTGTAATAATGCCGCTTGGGAAGGGGCGAAAGCCCTAATAAGCAGGCATATACATAGAATGAAGGCTATTGCTAAGCACATTGGTTTGTGCTTTAAATTGTAAGCCGCCCTGAGTCTTTGGAGAAGGGCGGGATATAAATGGGATTAAAAAATAAACAAGAAAGAAGCTAAAACGCAGGCAATGGTATATTAATAACAGTGGAAAAATCCAGAGAACGATCCAAATGTGGGTAGTTTCTCCTCATCATGGACCAAGGCTGTCAAGTCCAACCTTGCCAAACTAGGCTTCTCTTCTAGCCTCAATACTCAAGTTGGACTATGACCAAGCAAAACAAACCTTGTGACAAAGGGACAAGAGGCAAGCAGACTTAGGGATAGCTCAGTTGTTTCTGGCTCCAGACTCTATTAGATATGTTGCTACTTCTGCCAGTTATCTTAGCCAGTTGGAGTCAGGAAACCACTGGAAAGCATTTTAGCTCACATGACTGTCCTGTATGGCAAGTATAAAAAGATACCATTGATTGAAAGACTCTGTTCCTGTGGCTCAGGAGAGGTGGAGACCTTTGGACACATACTCCTTCAATGTTCTTTCTATAGAGATATTTTGAAAAAAAAAACATATCCTCCCAATAGGTATCCTGGCCGTTCTGACACTGGTTATCTCCAGTGGCTGCTTAAGAACAAACAGACTATAATTACAGCACAGGTGGCTAGATTCTGTGCAGCAGCACTGGGGATTTGTTAGAAACATGTGATTAATTCACCATAGCTATTTTAGACAACTAATGTAGCAAACCCTTTTGCATTACTATTTTTTTCATTTTAATATTTAATGACTATGGGCCCCACAGTTTAAGGACTGATATTATAGTATAGTTAGGCCATGTGTAACTGACAGTCTGGATGCCAAATTGTCATTTTAGTATAGATTTTATCTATTATTTATTCCATTCTAAAAAAAATTAATTGGATATTCTTTGACTGTAATAAACTTGAATGAATGAATGTGGGTAGTTCCCTCTTTCTCACCCTGCCTTGTATCTCCCCCAAGGAGTGCTGAAATATTAAGAGTTGCCACTACAAATATGTAGGGATGCAAGGCCATGGAGAAACATTGTATAGCTCCTGGGTCCCTACCTCCATTAACACATTAGACTCATTATTGGTACAGTTCTTTCACCTGCCCTGAATAATCCTTATTCTTTTCTGGATCTCAAAAAATAAATAAATTAAAAAGCACTTAACATAATGTAATGAGGAACTGCGAGATGGAAATTTAACTTTGGTGCCAGGTTTTTAATGTTTATTGTTTTGATAAATTTAATATGGAATTATGTTGTTTTATTATTGATATTATTTCAGTTGCTGATTGGGAGCCACTCTGAGTTTGATATATGATGGTGGCTATATAAATGTTTTATATAAACAATAAAGTCAAAAAGTGGAAGTTAAAATTCCAGCATTCTTAGAAAACAAAACTGCTTGACAGAAAGGTAGATATGCCCAGTGACTTTTCAATGACTTCAAGAGGGAAAATGGAATCTTCAAGGCCCCTTTACCTCACTGGGTCCACAATCATCTAAAAGTCATCTTGGACCACTCCTAAGTGTTCCCATTCAAAACCAGGGAACTTCACTGCCAAAAAACCAGTGAAGCAGTGAAATCAGCAGACTGTCAATAAGAGAGAAAAGAAACTCTTACCATGCAGCAGCCACCTTGAAAGGGTACGGCCATATAAATGCTTTTAATGTATAATTTTCAAACAGACTAGAACACCTTTGTGGACAGAAATATGCTGCATCTTGATAAGAACTTACTAAATAAACAATTGATCTGCTCCACGGTCTGCTATAATTATATAAGTAGTGTTGTGTAGAGAGTTCTTTGGAGGCAGTAAGCAAGACGAGAGGTTGCAAACAGGAACATTGCTTTATTGAGGCAAACAGGAACAGGACTGAAACAGAGCCTTCTGCGCAGCTACTTATACGGTTGGCCACTAGGTGGCGGCCAATAGGTTTAAAGGGACCCATTCCTGCCCTAAATCATCCAATGATCTTCTTGGAGACAGCAAGTCTGGCTTAAGTCACTGACCATTACACAGACACACCAATTGAGCAACCTGAAACAGCGTTCAACAGACATGTGAAACAGTTCAAGTAAAATCCCAATACATTACAAGTAGGTTTATAATAACTGCTCTGACGGAAGAGTAAATAGCTTCCACTTACTTTGGTGCTTTGCATCTTGCCAGTGGTAGAAAGGGGTGGCTTGTGCACAAACAACCTTTTGTGGAGGTTGTTGCAGCTCCACAAAATTAATAGTTGCTTTTGTCATCCAAGGCCAACTCATTCTGAAGTAATATTTCTTACTTGTCACCACTTCACTGCTTGTCAGATCAAAACTATTTGGCTGTTCCTAAGATTCCTAAATTGTTATAGTAATGTTGTAGGCTTTCATTATCAAGAGTTCAGAGATATGAATCAAGGAGGTTGCTGAAGCATTCACTGGATCTGGCATAATCAATTCCATAGAAATAAACTCATTATTAAAATTGTGGACTCCCTGTTTTCCAGGATCTCAGCAAGTCTGTCATTTACGATAGTAGTAAAATCATCTGTCATATAAGGCATTCTTCCAAACTCAATCCTTGTTGATCCTCTATATTTTGTACTTTATTTTGCTCAAATTTTTCAACTGATTTTATGTCAAAAAGTGGTCTTTCTCAATTAAGACTCATATTAAAATGTCTGCATTTTGGAAATTGGAGATATCAAATGCACTAGTGGTAGTGCACGGATCAAACTGCTAGCACTGTTTGCTTAAGTCAGGGGTGTCAAACTGCCAGCCTCCGGGCTTGTTGCATCATGTGGAGTCCACACCCACCCCAGCTCCAGCAATGCAAAAAAAGTTGCGATACGTTGTGACACGCCACTTGATGCGGTGAGTTTGACACCTGTGGTTTAAGTTATCTAGGTTTTTAATTATGTGCATCTGATCACATTTTGCAGAACTCTGAATGAGCCAATTAACCTTGTTTCTTCTTCTAAAAGGTTCTTTCCTGCTCCTGTTTGAATGAATGTTTATTTAAACAGTTTCCTTTCAAGGATTTTAGAGGCTAAGGGCCTTCATGGGTGGCTGTCACTGACGTATCATATTTAGGCTTTAAAAAGATCACACAATCCTGGAGGGACAAATTCAGTAGCATGTGCCTTTGTGAATGACCCAGATTGGGGAAAAAATGCAAAGGTATGCTAGTACTGTTTCATTTAAATAGCATACAAGGAATAGTGGAATGCTTAAAAATATTAATAATTTTTGTTTCAGCCCATTTTACTTAGTTACTATTCAGTTTTGATAAAAGGAACAAAAATGCCATTGGCTCAAAGAAAGCAATAGACTTGACGATCCCCATTGAACTCTGATTAGTTTGTTATTAGGGAGTGAATATTTTAATTTTACTCTCCCTCTTTACAGCCTCCTGATTTGTGCATTCTCTCCCTTTTGTACTCTCCTGCCTCTTTATTCGAGGGAAAGAGGCAACGTCTCCTTCTTAAAGGAGAGCTCCTCATGTTTGCCATAGAAGAGGAGAGTCTCAGTAACAACTGAACTTGATGGGCTTTTGGATATGCACCCCATGCAGTTTTGAAGAGTCCACGTTTCTCTTTACTTCTGATTACTGTTCAGAAATAGAAATACAGTAACTGCAGAGAATAAGCATTGTCAGATTATAAAACCAGTTGTATTCCTGGTTTTTGAATCCATATTCCCATGGTCTTCCAGAGAAGTACTGCAAAGTACTCAGTGGTTGTTTCCCATATGGATGAGCTTAAAGCAGCAAGTCCTTCCTAGGAGTCAATTCTTCTCCTAAAAAAGAGGAAAGCTCTCCCTTTTTTGGCTGTCAATCACTGCTTGCATATCTCTTTCCAGGGCTTCATAGCTGAGGTACGTATGTGTACCACTTTTACTACTTAACGTTGATGGCTTCTTATGTGCTAAATGTTCTTCAGTTCTGTCATTGGCTTAATGAAAACTTGTGCTCCAGGCTCCTCTTCCTTTCACCCATCCTCTCTTTTCTGTTAAGTAAACAAAGATCTCTTAACTCCAGCTGAAACAAAATACATTAAGGACCAAGGTCATGTGAATCTACAGTCATAAGGTAGTAAAGTCAAGTCATGAAAAGTGTGTGTGTGGGGGTATTAAAATAACCAACATGCTAAAAATAGTACTAGAATGTATTTTTTTTTAAAAAAAGTTAATTTATTATTAATTCTAAAGTAGGTTATGAGGAGTTTGCTAAAGAGATTTCTTTACATGTAACATTTTCAGCTCTTCTTCCTGTCCTCATTGACATCTGGCCAATTCTCTGAAAATTATAATCCCTTCCACCAGTCATTTCTCTCACTGGATCTCTCTCTCAGATTCTGCTTGCTCCAGCTGAGTCTCCACTGCAGATTCTTTCACACTGATATACTAAGATGAAATGTGCACCTGCAGCAGCAAAGGCAGAAGATTTTGCCAACTCAGAGGTTTCCTAGAAAAGGACCCAGATTAAAAAAAACTGTAATCCTGAGCTGGAATAAGGCAGGGAGAAAAAAGTCAGAATAGACCTATTCTCAAAAGCAGGGGTCCCCAACCCCTGGTCCATGGATCAGTACTGGTCCGCGGCATGCCAGCAACTGGTTTGCACAAACAAGCAAAGCCCCATCAGCGGGATGCAGGCAGTATACAAAACCACACATTCTTCAGTCCGCAGAAAAACCTCTCTCCATGGAACCAGTCCCTGGTGCTCAAAAGTTTGGGGACCTCTGCTCCAAAGCACTGAGGGGGAGACGACAAGAAGTAACTGTTGAAACCTTATCAAAGAGAGATCCAACCTAGAACTAAGGATAAATTTCCTAACAGTGAGAATAATCAGTCAGTGGAACTGTTTGCCTCCAGAAGTTGTGGGTGCTACATCAATGAAGATTTTTAAGAAGAGATTGGACAGCCGTTCATCTGAAATAGTATAAGGTCTCCTGATTGAACAGGAGGTTGAACTAGAAGATCTGCAAAGTCCTTTTCATTATATTGTTACCATAAAAACTACATCCTAGAATCTCTCAGGCTATATCTATTAACTTAGAAAGTTATAGCTTTAGTTTGGCAATATTTTGTTTGTTAGGTGTAAACAAATAAAGGATTTGACTTGATTCGCTCTCACTATTTCATTTCTTGGCTTGTGCCTGACACATGCACAGTCCACACTGCTCCCTCCCCAAAAAAGTCCAGGAATATCTGACAGTCTTCTCCTCCATCACTTACTGTATGTTTTTAGATGATTGCTAAGGCAGATATTTTAATTAGGCACTTTGCTTTTCAATGTTTACGTGAAAGTGAGCCTCATTTTGGTCTATGAATAATAAAACTTTTAATTTTGATACATTGGCTTCTAGTAGTTCTCTACCTGGTATTTTCTCTGATTTCTTGGGACTTCCATAATTCCTAGCTGCTATAAAACCTGACAGTAGAAATCAGTTGGTAGAAAGGAACAAGATTCATTGTAAACAGATAATGACTTTTGTCTTTTTGCTTGTTTGATTCAAAGGAGATTTCAGGACAATGTGAAATGGATGTGATAGAAATTTGCCTCAAGAAAAGAAAAGAACAATGAAAGATCAGAGAAAAAGCCAGTTTTACGCAGTAGCACAACTAGCCAAGGGATCACAGGGCTCTGCACCCTACAGCTGATTCTTCTCTGTTTGGGGACCCTAAATGGGCCAAAAGTCGCCCCAAAGAAGCGGCCAAGGAGGGAAGCCCTGCCAACCATGGAGAGATGGCAGTCAATCTGGTCATTCAGGGAAAGCCTTCCAGAAACCAACAGAAGAAAGGCTAGTGTCACTCCAGAGTCTAGCCCAAGCTACAAACAGCCAAAGCCAAAAAGCACTAAGTTAAGCTTGATTGTGAACAACATGTTTGGAACTGGGTAAGAATACCAATTCTTTCTTTTCTACTTGATTGGTTTCCTTAAAAAAAACAACCCAAGAAGCAAAAATCCTCCAAAAGTGAGAGGAAGGGGATTTTTGCTCCACCCTCCCACAGACGGAAGTGGAAAATTAAATTTTCCTGGGAGACAGAAATATAATGAAATGAATATAAGACTTAAATCTGGATAAGTGTAAAATTGGTGGAATTAGTTAAGATTTTCTTTTGCAAAAGATTATTGATGAAAACAAAAAGCAATTGCCTGTTTTGAAAACTGAAAAATGAACTGGTGCTGACATGTAGTGGTGGATGAAAATATATAATTATCGCTGCTGTAAATACAGGAACTGGCAAGCCCAGGAAAAGTTAACATTACTGTGACCTTCAACATTTTAACTAAACAAAGAACAGCTATAATAAAGAAAAGAAAACATTTTGGGTTATCTACAAAGCAAGAACTATAAAACTTAGAAAAAATGACCTTCCTGGATTATAAATACTTATGGAATTGTGACTTTAAAGCTGTTTGCAGAGAAAGGAAAACTTTGATTTTTGGCTATCATGGAACATCAGAGATCTGCATAAAAAATATTTCAAGTAGCGGCTTCCGGTGGCTCCGTGGAGCCGGAGACAGCCTTCCCGGGCTGCCCGCAGCTCAGCTGTGTGATTTTTCGCCCGAAACAGCGCCGATCAGCTGTTCGGGCGAATTTGAAGCCCCCTCCTCGGGAGAAGAGGAGGGGGTGAGCCCCCAGGTGGGGGTTGAGTTCTCCGGGGCCGCCTGAGCTTGGAGCTTGGGCGGCTGAAGGATTGAACTCCCCCGTAGCCTGGGCTGCTCCCAGCTGGCTAGCGTCTCTGCTCCTGACTTTATGGAGCAGAGCCAGGCGTCTGCGACCATCCCTGCTTGAAGGAGAGACTATGGAAGGAAAAGAGCAGGCAGAGCAGTACAAGAGGGAAAGATGAAGAGATGAAGAAGATTATTTTATTTTACTCTCAAGCTTGATGGACTTTGCTTAAAACTTAAAGTGAAAGTGCGTCACAATTGTAAGTAAAAGATGGCGGCTAAACCTCCCCCTAGAACTTTTCGGAGTGCTGGAAATTCTCCGGTGCAACAACAATCATTACTGCAGGCGTTGCATTCTCCTGATGTATTGACTTCGAAGGATCTTGAAAAACATACCCAGTTAATTCTGGAGTCAATGGGTGCTAAATTTGCACAGATGGAGGAGAAATTGGAGAAATTGGAGCAGAGAATGGAAGAAAGGATGGAACAGAAACTTAGAGAGATGAAGGCAGACATTTTGTCCTCAGTGCATAAAGTTGCTAAATGTGTGGAGGTGCTGGATGACCAAGTGCAAGACTTGACTCAAAAGAATGCTATATTAGAAGCAAAAGTTTTGGAAATTGAAGACTTAAAAGACAAAATGGATAGTGAACAGAGTCTGGCCCAATTTTACCAGATGCAGTTTGCTGTGAGAATTAGAGGCCTAAAAGAGAATATTAAGGAAGATTTAAAGCAGCTGGTTTCTGAGGCTTTTGAGGGGGTATTGAATCATCCAGCATCTGAAATAAAACAAGGTATGGACAAAGTGTTTCGTGTGAATTCGTGGATTGCTAAACAGAGAAAGTTGCCTAGAGATGTGGTGGTTTATTTTGTAAAAAGGGAAGTTAGAGATGAAGTTATACAAGCTGCCTATGATACTAAAGTTGTGATTGCTGGTCAAGAAGTTTTGGTTCTAAAAGAAATTCCTCCAAAGATTTTAAAGAGAAGGAAGGATTTTATTTTTCTTGTGCAAGAGCTCAAGCAAAGGGATATAAGGTTCAGATGGGAGATCCCAGCTGGGCTGAGCTTCATGTATGATGGCATAAGGTACTGTTTGGGTAATGTGAAGCAAGCGCATGACTTTTACAACAATGTTTTAAATGTAACCCCATCAACACTTCTGGAAGCTGCAGAGGGATCTGGAGAAGGAGAACATCAAGAGGATGAAGATGGACTGATAGACGAGAAGGGTACAGGAGGAGTTCAAGCTGCAACTCTTTTGGATGATATTAGAGAACAGAGGGTGACGCGTGCTGCCTTAAAACGCTCAAAAAAGACAAAAAAATAAGACCAGCAGAAATCTATGGAACTTCCACAATATACTTATAGACAAGTGGTAGTTGTGTTTTTAAAAGTTTTGGGATGATATGTATGGTAACAGAATCTTTAATTTGGAATTAATGGACAATTTATTACAGAGGAAGAGGAAGAAAGTTTTGTGGGTTAATGCGGGTTAATTTGTGTAAGAACTATCTATTATAGTCTATTTTGGCTAGAGAGGTTAATAGGGATAGGTGTTTGTGAGGTGTAAATGAGAATATGTTTAGGTAATAGGGAAATGTGGAAGAACATAGATGGGAATGATGCTAGTTTTCTTTTATTTTAGTTTTTTATATATATTTAGTATTGTTAAGGATTGGTTTACTCTATATAAGCTAGAGAATGATGGATTTTAGAGTTTATAATTGTTAGTATATGATTGTTTATGATTGTTTTTTAGATATATACCTTGTATTCTGCTCTGGGAAGTCGGAGGGGGGGAGGGGGGGAGGAGGGGAAGTAGAGGGGGGGAGGCAGGGGAGGGAGGAGGGAGAGGGGGAGGGGGGGAGATAGGGGGGAGGTAGGGAGGGGAGGAGGGAGGGGGAAGGGGGGTTTCTTAAAGGAAAATTGTATTTTTTAAAACTTTTCAATAAAAAAAAAAAAAAAAAATTTCAAGTAAAACAAATACTTTCCAGGAGGAAATATATACTATGTTACAACTAGTACAAATCACAATGACTTCAAACCATGAGGAAATTAAAAATAACTTTCAAAATTTAAATGAACACATCTTCAATTTAACTTCACAAAAAAACCTCTCAGAAAATAAAAAAGAGAGCAATCAAATAAAGCAGATAACTGAACACAAACCAGAGGAAAGAGATTTAAAGATGGAATTCAACAATGGAAAAAACTATGATTTAACTCAGGCAGAGAAAAATGTCCAGAAAACATTGGACATGTAAAAGACAACTTATACTTCAAGACTGCAAAATAAGTCTAAGGACAAGAAAAAAGATTTGACAAACTGGATTACAAAGCTGTCAGGAGAAGTACGAGAACTTGAGAGACAAAAATTGACAAGAGAAATGAAGAGCCTCCAGTCCCCTAATCAGGGCTTTTTTTCTCATAGAACGCTCAGAACGGAGTTCCGGCACCTTTTTTTTGCAGGGGAAAAAAACCCAGTTCCCTTATTGGCTAGCAATCTTGGCTCTTTTTTATGACTCATGGACTTCAACTCCCAGAAATCCTGAGCCAGCCATGCTGAGGGGAAAGGGAGAGGTTTCCAAGCTGAGCCATGCTGGCTCAGGAATTCTGGGAGTTGAAGTCCTTGAGTCATAAAAGATGCTTTGATGAAGATGTTGAAGAGCACTGGGCCCAGAACAGAGCCCTGGGGTACCCCACTACACACTTCTTTCCATGTAGATGCTGTTCCATTGAGGACCACATGCTGAGTATGGCCTGTCAGCCAGCTACGAATCCATCTGGTGGTGATGCTATCTAACCAACATTTTTCTATCTTATCAAGTAGTAGGTTGTGATCTACTTTATCAAATGCCTTACTGAGGTCCAAGTAAATTATATCTACAGCATTCCTCTGGTCCACTAGTTTTGTCACTTGGTCAAAGAATGCAATAAGATTTGTCTGGCATGATCTGTTTTTGACAAACCCATGTTGGCTTTTAGTGATAACTTTGTTTGCCTCAAGGTGTTCGCTGATTTGTTGTTTGATTATCTTTTCCAGAATCTTCCCAGGTATTGAGGTCAGGCTGATTGGTCTGTAGTTTCCTGGATCTATTTTTTTCCCTTTTTTGAATATGGGAACTACATCAGCTCTTTTCCAGTCCTCTGGTAGTTCCCCAGTGCTCTAGGAATAAAAGAGAATATTATTGGAAGAAAAGAAAATCAAGGAAAGCTACTATGTGGTGTATGGAATTATAGAAATTAATCGTTATTGTTTTTAAATATAAAATCAGATAACACAAATATTACCAAATATTAATGGTGAATACATTAAAAATATATTTAAAAATAAAGAAAAAAGAAAAATCAGAGAAATAGAACAGCTAGTAGAGACTTCCAGTTTGTCATGCAGCCACTATGGACAGCTGGGAGAATTGCTCTCTCTCTCCCCCATCCAGTTTCGCATTGCTTGGGGCCCTGAAGGGGGCCAAAAGTTGCCCTGAAGAGGTGACCAGCTAGGAGGGGCGCTCGCTGGATCACAGGAGAGCCACAACTCTCCCATTAGACCTGGTGATCCCTCCAAACCGGTGGATGAAAGGACCGGCCATTATGGCTCATCCCTAGGCTGAGAACAGCCGAAGTCACATGGAAGAGACTGGGTGAGATTTACCTCTTTTACACCCTAATTATTTTCTGTACCTCCTTAAGCTGCTAAGCATTCCCCCCACACACAGTGAGGGAAGGGGGATTTTTCACCTCCCTTCAGAAAGTGCGGCGACTAAATACCCAGGGGTGTTTTAAATGTTGAAAAAGTAACTGAATCCCAATCAGAACTTTATTTCTCAAAAGCATGTGGATTGAAAGATTTTTTATTTCCTATTTTTCATTGTCTACTTCTGTTGGAAATCTGGATTCTTTCTTATGAAAAAGAAAAAGAAAAACTGAAAAGATTAAGACAACTTTGGGACTCAAAGGGAAACTTTAAAAGGGGCCTGGCTGACTGCCCAGGGACTTAGATAAGATACATAACTTTGAGAACTTTGAAACAACAGCTGTGAAAGGCTTTGTGTTCCCTACCTAGAAAAAAAAAATCTCTCTTTTGGATTTTCTAAGTGTAAAGCCTTTAGCTTAAAATACCAATATGGAAGAAGACCAGGAACAAAATTTATTTATGGATGAAGATCAACAAACTCTCGCTATGTTGAAAACACTAATCCAAATTCTTACCAATGAAATACTAAGAGGCTACATTAAGGAACAAGAAGACAGCCCAAATATGAAAGCCCAGACTTTGACCACAAATAAAGAATCATCTATACAAAATACAATATAAAAAATGAAACATTCAAGTACGATGACAGAAGAATCTACTATTCAACAAATATTGATATTTGAAAATCCAGAAAAGACACTGACAACTTAGAAAAAGGAAAAGGTTTCTTATACAACTGAAAAGGAACTAGAGGATCTAGAAAAAGAACAGTTGGATGAGAAGACAAACAGTTCAGAACAACCACGTCGATATGGAAGAATAAAGAGACGACCCACTAGATCTACAAGTCCTCTCAAAAAAATTGTGATCAGGTTGTTTTGCCAATATCAATTAATATCCATGATATTACAAGGAGATTGGTTTGATGACCCAAAAACAAGGACATGGAAGATGATTTGGCAAAGGAAAAAAGACAGAATAAGACTCAAGAAGAATGGAGTTTCAACCATCTTATTGAAATCTGAAACAGAATGTACTTACAGTAAATAGATAAGATGTGTATGTTGAATACAAGACATTGTTATGAACTGAGATAAAGAAAAAAATAGTCATTAAAATTTAGCAGTATAAATATTAATAGCTAATTTGAATATTGATTTGTGCATAAAGGTCTTGTAAAGGTGAATAATGTAGACAAGCTAAGAACCTATTGTTGAAAGTTATTTTCTATGTGATTGATAGGATGAAACTTGTCTTTAAATCTACAAATAGTCAGCATATATGAGGGGGAAAAGAGAAGAAATGTTTATGGTAGCAATTTGAAATCTGTACTAATATATGTATGTAATTGAATTACTACTACCCAGCCACCATGTTGCTTTTCAAATATGTGAATGTAATATTAGAAAATCAATAAAATTTGAAAAAAGGAAAGAAGGAGAGATGGCAGGAATGAAGGAAGGAATTAAATGAGATGTTGCAGAAAAAAAGAACAGCTAGTAATTGGATTCAATGAGATAAATAAAATAAGGAGATGCATGATTCTGTAGAACATTTATCTTTAAAAGCACATAATAAAAACATATAATAGTCAATATGATTGAGTATATAGACAGTGTGAAAGACACTTTAATGGTCTTCAGATTAATGGACATTTTAACAAAATAATGAAGATTAATAGTATCTGAAACAGTTCAGACAATGTATGTAATTTGCATGATTTTATGTTATTCATTTCTTCAACAAGTAAATTTCAATTTAACAGACAATTGGGATAATAAGTATGCTTATCCTGAATTGGCCCTCCACAGATGCCATGAGATCCTATAAAAATTTATACTTGGTTTAAACAATTGCAGATAGATGCTTTGTATGTAATGTATATGCTCCAAAGCACCTATTTGTCTTCAAATCAAATACATACGGATGGATGGACAGATAATTGGGTAAGCACAGTAGGTAGTTGCAGGTATAATGCTGCATCTCATTTGCTTTAACTTTTTAATGTGCCTCTAAAATTCATGCTTGCACTACAAATTGTTATATAGGTAATGTTTTAATAAAATTAAAATATCAATAGCAAAAAACAAATGATGTTCATTGAATATTTATAGTTTGGTGGAATAAATCTGGTTTGAAATCACAAGCTTGCTATGTTTAGTAACAATTTAATGAGATTAAAAGAAACCCAAACTTGGTTTTATACACTTGATAACAGTTTGTATGGGTTTTAAAATAATCAGATATTTGTTGTTATATTATATTCCTTGTACAATCAAAACATACTCAATGTACAAATCCAGCACTTATATATATGATTTGAAGTCATGTTCAATAAGTTTAGCTGATAATAAATCTCAATTACTCAATTACATTCTGTAAGTTTTGGAGAGGCTGCATCAGAAAAGTAGCTAAGGCCCTGATTGGATTGCATTATATTTGAACTGCATTTGGGGCCCTGATTGGACCTGCATCGTTTTTGAGCAGTATTTCAACTGCTCAGAGCTGCTGGGAAGTGCTACATTCTGTAAGTTTTGGGGGGGCTGCACCAGAAAAGTAGCAGCCCACGCACCATTAGGTGCGTGAATTATATAACTAAAAATCAAAAGCAGCAGCAGTACATTCAGGGCAAGTGCCTCTGAGATTCCTTGTATCTAAGAATGTCTGGTTTAGTTCAGTGCAACACTTGTTTTGCAGCTGTCTTTTGTGGTACCCTTTTCAAACTTGGAAACTGTCCTATCTGTAAACAAACCACTAGTCTACAAGGACAGATTATTTATCTAGGGTCTGTAATCTGTGCTCTTCAGGCAGAAATTAGGTGTCCAGTTCAGCCCTTCTACTCTACTGAGCCTCCATGCTATCAGCCCCCTCTACCACAAAGTTCCTGCAGGAGAAGGGCAGTGTGGAAAACCGTGGGATCTGGCAGGGTGAGATCTGTGAACCATAAACACAAAGCTTTCGCTGTGTCCCTGCACAACAGATACAGTACCCTTTCTGACCTTAATAGGGGCATTAAGGAGACAGGTAAAGGTATCTGTGATAATAACTCAAATAAGCAGAGGATCATGGTCCAAGATGAAAAACTTGTTTTCGACAGGGAGAAGTGTGAATCTAGTATTATTTCTAGTCATGCAAGTGTGATTCTAGTATCACTTCTAATCATGCAAGAACAGAAAGGCATCCAAAAAGAGAAGCCACCTTCTGGTTGGTGATTCAATTATAAGGGATGTAAATTTAGGAAAGGACACAGAGGTTTCGAAAGAGGTCAGGTGTCTTCCAGGGGCTACTGCCAGTAGGGACAAGAAGTGTATTTCTAAAATAATCAAGAATGCCAGCAAGGACTGTGATGTGGAGGCTATTGTACATCTTGGCACTAATGATCTGTCCCAAAAAGATGTACTCTCTGTGCAAAATGATTTCCAGAGCTTGGGGCAGGAACTTAGCAGTATAGGCTGTAGGCTTACTTTTTCAGAGGTTTTACCAGTGTATAAGGAGCAAAATGGAAAAGGCCAGCATATAGACAATTCAATATGTGGCTAAAGGAGTGGTGTAAAGAGGAAGACTTTGGATATATTAGTCACGATGTCTGTAGCTGGTCCAATGAAAACATGTACAAAAGAGATGGTTTGCATCCTTCAAAGAAAGGGACTGAGTTACTCAGCTAAAAATTCACAGATTTTCTGGAGGAATATTTAAACTAAACAGCGGGGACAGTGAGTTAATTGATATAGAACATCCCTGTCCCCCCCAATCTAAAAATTATAGGGCTATCAATGCATGTAACATAGATGTGTGTGTGGATAAGAATATCAACCGTGCTATAAAGCAAAATCAAGCTTCTATTAGTGAGTGCCACACAAAGTGCACTAACCAAATACGTGGTAAGACAATAGGGGAACTCAGGCACCACACAGGTTATGTAGAAAGTAAACACAGGGTCAGACATAAAGAACTCAAATGTCTATACACCAATGCACAGAGTATGAACAGCAAACAGGGTGAACTAGAAATTCAGGTTAATGAGGGCAGATATGATATTGTTGCCATTACGGAAACATGGTGGGATGAAACCCACAAATGGAACACACAACTAGAGGGATTTAAATTATTTAAAAGAAACAGACCAAATAAAAGAGGAGGTGGAGTTGCCCTCTGTATAAGGAATAACTACATCTCTACAGAAATAGAGCACAACAATAATGAAAACTGTAAACTTGAATGCATTTGGGTCAATATAAAAGGGGGGGGAAATGACATTGCCATAGGTGTATACTATAGGCCACCCAACCAAACAGAGGAAATAGATTAACTTTTTGCTAGTCAGCTAACTAAGGTATGTAGGAAGCACATCACAATAGTAATGGGGGACTTTAACTACCTTGACATCAACTGGGAGACAAACTCTGCACCAAATGGAAGATCAAACAGATTCCTGACAAACGTAGCACCCAAAAATAGAGAACGGAACTAGGAGACTTGCGACCAAAGTCAACAATAACAAAAAAAAAAGCTTCTTTCAACATGTAAAAAACAAGAAAAAAGTTAAGGAAATGATTGGTCCATTAACTCATTTTTTTGCATCAGACCAACCTATCAAAAATAGTCCCATAAAAAACAGAATAGAAACACAAGTTAAGATAGGCAAGAAAATGAGAAGTGAGCACCTGTCCAGTCTGATGAGTTCAAATCATCAGGACCAGATGGATTATACCCCAAGGTTCTCAAGGAACTGGCAGATGTGATCTCAGAACCACTGAACTATATTTTTCAAAGATCCTGAAGTACTGGGGAACTACCAGAGGATTGGAAAAAAGCTGATGTAGTTCCCATCTTCAAAAAAGGAAAAAAAATGGATCCAGGAAATTACAGACCTATCAGCCTGACCTCAATATCTGGGAAGATTCTGGAAAACATAATCAAACAACGAATCAGCAAGCACCTAGAGGCAAACAAAGTCATAGTAAAAGCCAACATGGGTTTGTCAAAAACAGATCATGCCAGACAAATCTTATTGCATTCTTTGACCAAGTGACAAAATTAGTGGATCAGAGGAATGCTGTGGATGTAATTTACTTGGACTTCAGTAAGGCATTTGATAAGTAGATCACAACCTACTACTTGATAAGATAGAAAAATGTGGGTTAGACAGAATCACCACCAGATGGATCTGTAGCTGGCTCACCGGCTGTACTCAGCGTGTGTTCCTCAATGGAACCACATCTACATGAAGGGAAGTATGTAGTGGGGTGCCCCAGGGCTCTGTTCTGGGTCCAGTGCTCTTCAACATCTTCATCAACGATTTGGACAAAGAAATAAATGGGGAACTCATCAAATTTGCAGATGACACCAAGCTGGCAGGAATAGCCAACACTCCAGAAGACAGGCTTAAGATACAGGAGGATCTGGACAGACTCGAACACTGGGCGCTATCTAACAAAATGAAATGCAATGGTGAAAAAAGTAAAGTTCTACATTTAGGCAAGAAAAACCAAATGTACAGGTATAGTATAGGGGTACCTTGCTCAATAATAGTAACTGTGAAAGGGATCTTGGAATCCTAGTGGACAATCACTTAAATATGAGCCAGCAGTGTGCTGCAGCTGCCAAAAAAGCCAACACAGTGCTAGGCTGCATTAACAGAGGAATAGAATCAAGATCGCGTGAAGTATTAATACCACTTTACAATGCCTTGGTAAGGCCACCCTTGGAATACTGCATCCAGTTTTGGTCACCACAATGTAAAAAAGATGTAAAGACTCTAGAAAGAGTACAGGAAGAACATCAAAGATGATTAGGGGACTGGAGACTAAAACATATAAGGAATGGCTGCTGGAATTGGGTTTGTCTAGTTTAATGAAGAGAAGGACGAGGGGGGGGACATGATAGCAGTGTTCCAATATCTCAGGGGCTGCCACAAAGCTATTCTCCAAAACACCCAAAGGCAGGAAAAAGAAGCAATGGATGGAAACTAATCAAGGAGAGAAGCAACCTAGAACTAAGGAGAAACTTCCTGACAGTTAGAACAATTAACCAGTGGAACAACCTACCTCCAGAAGCTGTGAATGCTCCAACACTGGAAGTTTTTAAGAAGAGACTGGACAGCCATTTGTCTGAAATGGTTTAGTGTTTCCTGCCTGAGCAGGGGGTTGGACTAGATGACCTCCAAGGTCCCTTCCAACTCTATTATTATTATTATTATTATTATTATTATTATTATTATTATTATTATTATTATTATTATTATTGTTGTTGTTGTTGTTGTTGTTGTTGTTGTTGTTGTTGCTGCTGCTGCTGTTATATTTGATACTGATGAAGTTTAATATTAAGGATGCTTTCATTTTATTAAACTTATTTTTTTCTAAAGAATATTAGAGCTAGATATAAACTGACGTAACACTATGCTAATAAATATATGTTCAATTTTACATAAATAACTGCATGCACACACATATAGACATATACTAGTATGTATAGATTATTAATTTTTGCAAATGATAATCACGTGTATTCTATCTAGCAATAATGTAAATATGAAACTTTTAAATACAAATTCATTAATATATGTTAATGTTAATCAGGACTGATCTGAGCTAAAAGCTTAACTCTGTGGGCAACTGAGGAACCTTACTTACAAAGAACAACCTCCTGCTGTGTTCTCTTTCACTTTTATTTTGAAGACACATCAGTGTATTTCTTTTTTGCATTTCCCACAATTGCTTTATTCATTAACTATCTTTTAAAACATAATTATTTCAGCTATTTTAATGTCAGTCTTGGAAATCAAAGCATACACTGTTTACTGCCAATGCCTAAGGAATTGCAGTTATTAAAACTTTGTTGAAAAAAATGTTATTGTAAGTATGTGAATGTCTTACCTGTTGAACAAGGAGATACTGAAACCAGGAAAACAAACATCTATGTTATCCATTCCCAACAGTTAGAACAATTAATCAGTGGAATGACTTGCCTTCATAGTTGTGGGTGCTCCAACACTGGGGTTTTTTAAAGAAGAGATTAGAAAACCATTTGTCTGAAATGATATAGGGTTTCCTGCTTGTGCAAGCATTTGGATTAGAAGACCTCCAAATTCCCTTCCTATTCTGTTATTTATTCTGACTTTGGCCAACTTAACTATTAGTGCTTTACTGAAAACTTCCTCCTCCCCTGCCTTTTAAATCTTCAACTGAGAGTGGTACAGTGGATAGAGTATTGAGCAAGGACCTGTTCAATACTCAGGTGCATGTCAACCCTCAAGTATGGATGCTCTCTAGAACCAGTCAATGTCTCTTAGCCCATCTAGCTCACAGGCTGATTAGGATAAAAGTTGAAATTGAAAATATCACCTTGTCTGGCTGCTAGAGAAAAAGGGGTGAAGATAAATATGTAATGAAAATAATTCTTACTCAGTTTTACTTCTGGGGAATTACTACTTTTACAGGGTGGGAGGACTCAGTAATTTCAATAAATTCAAAGCAATAGAGATTGTCTTATCTATAATGGCACATAACATCAGCAGTTTTGAAAGAGGATTTCTACAAGATTGTTACAAATTAGAACATGGAATATGAGAATATAAAAGAAAAAAAATCTGAAATTGTGAAAGGAAATATGAAGTGTAGTAAATGGGATATCTTAGGAATAAGTGAATTTAGAAGGTCTGGAATGAGTTTAATTTAGACTATTATATTGTTGTTGTTGTTGTTGTTGTCTGTATAAAGGAATGGAATTAGGTTGCTATTAAAAAAGAAAAACCCATGTGTGTGTGTGTGTGTGTGTGTGTGTGTGTATTAGGGGAAACAAATGTATGGAATATTAAAAAAATATTTTGGCGTAGTATTCTAATTATCCAATGCATAATAAAAGAACTTTATTCTCAGATGTGTGCATGAATGTACACATATTTTCCCTTCCTCCCTCTCTTTGAATCTAATGTTGAACTGGTATAATGTAGTAATATTTGTGCCATTTACAACCGAATTGCAAATTGTTGACTCACCCTGCAGAACATAGTCTTTTAGTTATATGAGACTAGTACTTAGTAGGCTATATTTGTTCTGTCAGAAGAGAAGTTTATGTTGACCTAATATATGTTGTGTAATTAATGTACAATATCCACCATTTGTTCATTCATATTTTAGTTATTTTTTTCTTACATACCTACATACCCATATACACGCACCAATCATTAAAAAATGCTGTATGGATTTATTCTTTTCCTTATTAAATCTGGCAGCTGTTAATGTTTATTCCTTTTCCACTCCTTAATCACTTCAACCTGCTCAATGTTCTGTGAATGATTTATGAACATTTTTCTAAGTTTCTCTCATCCAGCTTAACCACTCTCTTTCCTCTTCAATATACATTTGTGCTAAAAATACAAGGGGTTATCTGAACCTCATGAGTCTATAAATGGTATGAATTCCTGAAAAGTACGTGCATAAGGTAACAGTTCTCTTGAAGCACTATACTGAAATCACTTTACCTTCCCAGTTAAATTTAGCACTCTTTTTCTTAGCAACATATATATATATATATATATATATATATATATATATATATATATATATATATATATATATATATATATATATATATATCAAAGTACTGTGGAGTGCTATATAAGTCTAAGTGCTATGCCTATTGCTACATTTTGAATGTTGTTTATTATGTATCATATTCCCTTTCCCAATAGCCTTGGGGGGTTATTTACAATAACCCAGTGAGGCAGGCTGAGTTTAAAGAAATTAATTAGCTTAAAAGCAACCAATAAACGTCATAACTGATTTGGAAATTGAAACAGAATGTGTTTAGATTTCAGTTAACATGTTTATCACTATACTGCACTGTATTTTAATATGTATCATACTTCCATGCAATAATTAATTCATCTGTTTCACCATTTATCTTAATATGAGTATTTTTTTAAATCTCCAGAGCTCATATATTTTTTAACACAGTACTCAATTTTAAACAAAGTTTAGTACATTCTTGAACCCAGAACAGACCTAATTCAAGTACATATAAAATTTATTTATTTATTAAATTTATATGCACCCATCTCACTGTCCTGGGTGACTCTGGGTGGCTTGAAACATAACTATTTCTGTCTAGATATTAATTTGCTTAGACCAGCTCAGTTTGCATTTAGATTTATAAGGAATTACTTGATTCATACACTTGTTAATAATGGCTTATTGAATGACCATAGTTAACTGGGTTTACATTCTCCTATCAGTGATAAGATTATTAATTACTGCTAAGCATGATTGCTAATCATTACTCTAGGATGAATAGCAACATTAGACAATATCCTAGAAACATATTTTGAGATTAAAAAATATTACTTGGCAAATAAATATGATAAAAATGTTCTGACCTACCCAAAATGTTCTGAAGTTGATGTTCCTGATGTTTGTATACAAAGGGTGTGTATAAAACTGATGATATACATCTGTTTTTAAAATTCAAGCCTTGTGGTTCTCTAATCATTTTTCTTTAAAATGCACCTTCTGGGCCTCAGTATTGTACTTTGTTGATGGCCAAAAATGCTTACTTAAAAAAATGTTCTGCTAACAGTTTGACTTTTTATTAGCTTAACAGAATTTGTATTTATTATGTTATAATATTTTGTGAAGTAAAGAATAATTACCATGTACACTTAATTGTTTTGTAAATATGGTAGTCAGAAACAATCTCCAACTATACGGTAATTGGGGGTTTGTTAATTTGCTTACTTAGTTAAGAGTATTAAGCAACCAAAGGATTCTTATTATTCATCAAGATAGTTCATATATATTAAAGCTTTTGTGAAGTCTCACATGTTCTGCTGACCAATGCCCCAAGAAAGCTTGTGTGGAACACAGGACAAGAACTATTTTAAAAGCCTTTTAAAATTCAGGATTGCACATGTTTATTCTCCAGATATCTATGTAGGAGTAAATCCCACCATATTCAATCAGAATTTCTTAGTATTAAGATAAGATAAGATAATCTTTATTGTCATTTTTTACTGTGGGCACAACGGCACACATCAAAAATGAAATGTAGTTGCCCACTCTCAAAGTGAAACACATACATGACACACACCTAAAACATACTATATACAACATATGTTTAGAGCCACAGCCCTACATTTACTTAACAATAAAATATTAAATACTGTCCATCTTGAATATATAATGGAAGGAGAAAGCCTGAGACTTCACAAGGTTAATGCTGTATGGAATGAAACTATGGTTGAATCTGGATGTTCTGCTACAGATAGCTTGGTTTAAAGTACTATATGCTCTTACTTAAAATTCAGTACATTCATTCATTCATTCATTCATTCATTCATTCATTCATTCAATTTCTACAGCTATCCAACCAAGTGACTCTGAGTGGCTGAAAATTATAAAATTATAAAAATAGTAAAAACAATTAAAACAGTAAAATGGTAAAAACAACATAAAATAAATGTAAACGGCAGCCAAGATAATTAATCAGCTAACAGTAAAGGCAAGAAACAGGGTCCTTAACATATTCTGAGCCCCAGGCCCAGGTACATAGCCAACTTTTTAAAGCCTTGTGGAAGGTTAACAGGGTTGGGGCCATTCTAACCATTGAGGAGAGAATATTCCATAATGTAGGGCAAGGGTCTTCAAACTTGACCCTTTTATGACTTGTGGACTTCAACTCCCAGAATTCCTCAGCCAGGCATGCTGGCTGAGGAATTCTGGGAGTTGAAGTCCACAAGTCATAAAAGGGCCAAGTTTGAAGACCCCTGATGTACGGGCTACAACAGAAAAAAGCCCTTCAAGTTTCCTTCAGGGATCTGCAACACGTACAGTCTATTGAATCAAGTTGGACAGGTAGAAACTCTTGGATAAAGTACTGTAAATCCTTCAGGTAACTCTTAATGACATAGTTACATTATTTATTTATTTTATTTTATTTTTTATTACATTTATATACCGCCCTTTCCCGGAGGACTCAGGGCGGTTTACAGGGTAATTAAAAATCAAAAATACAAAAGTTATCAATATGTTCTTACAGAATATCTGCTCTTATTAACTCATGGTCTTTTAAAATCTAAGTGGAATCTTATTTACATATTCTAGATTCTTAATGCAATTGTTATATTTGTATACATATTGAAACCATGTGAAGGAACACCAAATAAGAATTTGTCAATGGAGTTTGGAAAATATATTTAAGATTTTTTTTTCCATTTAAATGAATGTGTACTTGTTTGACCTGAGAATCTGCAAAAGGAATAATGTAAAATAAAGTGGAACCTTAAGGAAAAAGATGAAGATATAAAGGACAAGAGTCACCTAGAATGTTTATGCAAATTGGGCATATATTTGCAGCAGATAAAAGTTTATATCGGTTCCTGAGGGAAACACCAGAGGATTGAAACAGTGAGTAGACACATTTTATCTAATGATGACAGAAAGCACTACAAAGAACCTGGCATGTTAAAGCATAAGGAAGAAAATCAACCAAAGGAGCAATTCAAGAGTGATCAGCAGAAGCATGAGATGCCAAAGATTTATTTATTTATCACATTTATATAGCTGCCCAAAGATGTTCTGAACCAATAGATCCCCAAAACAATTTTCATGTAAAAGGTGCTGACTTTTTAAAACACACACACACACACACACACAAAATAATAATAATGGCATATTGTAGATATAGTGAAATGACTCGTACAATGAAACAAAAAAATTGATTTGGTAAGTTTCCTGTAAATCACTGCCACAAGAAATCAAAACGTGTGTGCTGGTTAGACCTATCAACTTTATAATGTGCTTTCACCTACAGCAAAAATCAGGGATAGGTTACAACATTTTCCAAGCCTTATCAAGAGTCTAGTTATATTTATTTATTTATTAAATTTATATGGACATCCATCTCAAGTACACGACTCTGAGCATTATAATTATGAAATAGAATCAATCAGTCCAACCAAGGAATGGGGTCTATCACAGATATGGGATCCCAGACTTGAGCACAGAGCCAAATCTTCATGGCTTCATGGAAGGGCAACAGGGCTAGGGCCAATCTAATCTATGAAGGGATGATATTTCAGAGGGCAGACACCATAACAAAAATATATTTCCTCCTTGACTATGCTGCCAACATCCTTAGTAGATGGAATCCTGAGCATGTACCTTCTGCCCAAATGGATGGGATAGGTAGAAATAATGGGAGAGAGTCAATTGTAAGCAACCTAGTCTCAAGTCATGAGGGGCTTTAAAATTGTCAGCACCTGGAATTGCACATAAAAGCATATTAGTAGATAATGCAGCTCTCAGGACAGTGGTATTATGTGCCAAAAACAGCTGCACCTAACTGCTCATGCCACCATATTCTATAATATAGAATCTATATCATCTGAATCTTTTGAAAGCTCTTCAAGGACAGTCACATGTATGGAATATTGCATTATTTCCAGCCTCAAAGTCACTGGGACATGACTGATCATGAGAAGTCTCTAACAATTGACTACCAGCTCTACATAAGTTGTATCTCACAAACTATATTAAAACCTTAATCAGAAGAGCTTTAAATTGAATCTAGTGAATGCTGGAAATGAAAACTTGTAGGAATATTTCTTTAATAGGGTCTATTAAACCTATGGCAAACAAAACAGAACATCACCTCACAAATGTCATGTCCATTGTTTGCAATATGAAAACAAAATGAATTTGAGCAACTATGCAAAGGGGCATATGCTTTAATAGACGTTATACTAAAGACCTGGTAGGATAACTTCCATCATTGGAATATAGCATTTTGTACGTGAGGAACAAAAGCAATAGTAAGGGAGTTGCACTGTAGTTAAAGTACCTGTACTTGCTTAGAAATCCAAGTGAATAAATTTAGCAATACTGTGAGTTATTTGACTTAAAATAAGTGAATGAACAAAAGCTGTTTTTAGTCTTTTATGGCCTGCCCAGACTATAATTATCTATACATATCAGAGGAAATAAATTCTGTCTAACAGGCTGTTAAGGAATTTGTTGTGCAGAGGTCTCCTTGTGCTACCAAAGAGTTGCACAGACAAGGAATGGTACTGAGAGTAGAAAAAAGTCACACAAGAATACACTGAGTTATAAAAACAAAAAGTAGTTTACTTTTGAGGTGGTGTAAGAACAAAAATGCACAGTCAAAAATAAACAGTCCAAGTCACAAAGTCTTCTTACCGGTCCAGAGGTCAATACACAGTTTAGGTTACAACAGTAGTAAACCAACAGCAGAGCAAAAACAGTAACAGTAGAGATCAGTGAATTCAGAGAGAGAGAGAAGCTACGTTCCTAGCTTCCTCTTATGGCCATGAGAACACTTACACACCCATTGGCCAATTAACATCTTAAAGCCATAGCATTATGGTTAATATATTTTCAACCCAACATTGTAGGCTAGCACCATATGCCTAACATTCTCCCCTTTGGGTAGAATAATATATAACTCTTACAATCTTATGCACATTCTTTCACAATTAGCATTGTGTTTCACAGCACTTTGTACCTTCGTAAAGTGGTCTGCAATATTTACATCAGATGGGCAATACTCTAGCTGTATTAATTTATCTTTGACACATTGTCTGACATTTAAATAACGAAGATCAGTATATTTAGATCTTGTTCTTATTGCAGCTTTCCATGATGCCTGTTCCTTTTCAGGATACATCCTGATCTCATCATAGTTAGATGGCTCTACACTAACTTGACATATTATACTAGCTTCATAGCGATCAGGTGGATGTCTGATGCGCGTTGAACGCCAAGGAATTACAGGGCTTTGAATTCCTGACTCCTCTCCTTCCTCTGATTCATCTTTAATCTCCCCTATCTCCTCTTCATCTTTTATAGGAGATGTATTATCATTGCTAGTTACGTTATCAGAGGAGTCCTCAAACACTAGAGGATCAGTATTAACAGTTTCTTGCTCTAACCTATCCCAACCAACGTGCTCAAGGAATTTTGCACTCGCACTATTATATACATTAGTTGTGCCTCGTTCCCAGAAACGATAGGATCTATGGTTAGCTTCATAACCTACGAAGTATAATTGCCTAGCCCTATGTTGGCCTTTACTCCTGAGTTGTGCAGGAATGTGGACCCAAGCTGGGGTGCCAAACGTGTGCAGGTAATCAAGGTTTGGTCTTCTACCATGCCATATAGTATATGGTATTTTACCAGTAGAAGTATTAACAACTAAATTCAGAACATGGTTTGCACATTTTGCTGCCTCCCCCCACAGTCTATCTGTTAAGCCAGAATCTCTTAACATAGTTCTCATCATGGCTTGTAACGTTTGCCCACGTCTCTCAACAAAAGCATTATGTTGAGGCCTATATGGGGCTGAACGTTTATGCTCAATGCCAGCTGATTCTAGCATATCAACAAAACGCTTATTTGTAAATTCAGTACCATTATCAGTGATTATGCACTGAACCTTTCTCTTTGTTTTTCTCTCCACGAACTTCAGCCAGTTTGCAAATTGTTGGAAAGTGTCTGCCTTTGACTTAAGCAGATAACAAAAACCATAACGAGAGTAATGGTCAAGGATACTTAAAATATAACATGATCCTCCTAAACTTGGTTTCATGGGTCCAATTAAGTCAGCAAACACAACTTCCAAAGGTACAGTTGTTTTGAAGCTGTTTATCCTGTTTGCCGGACTTGCCTTACTCTTTTCCTGATTACAGGCATTGCAATTCAAATACTTACTACATGGCTTCAGTTTAATTCCCTCTACTAACTCAACTGTTTTACGTAGTGAGTTAAAGTTTACATGCCCTAACCGCCTATGCAATAAATGTATACATTCATCATGTGGCTTCTTGTTCTCACATATTGAGTTAGCTTTAACTGTACTAACCTGGTTACTTGTGAGAACGAATAAACCATTTTTCAAATTAGCAGTTACACAGGTTCCATTCCTCTCAATAGTGCATTGCTCCCCTCTGAATGTTACCACAAACCCAACCTTAACCAATTCCCTTACAGATAACAGGTTGAATCTTAGTTTAGGTATATATAACATAGGTAACTGTTCATCAATGCATGGACAATAGGAATTACCTTCACCAGAGGCCTTCATCCTCCAACCGTTGGCTAGTGAAACATATTGGTTGCTGTTTTTCATATTAATAAACCTATCCTTCACTTTAGTAATGCATTGTGAAGCCCCACTATCAACAACCCACAATTCATTGTTTCTGGATGTTGATTCACCAGAAATAGCCAAACCAATGCCCTTCTTAGCCTTTCCACTGCTATTTACATTCTGTTTTCTACCCTTTCTACAGAATTTGGCTATATGCCCTCTAGCCCCACAAGAATAACATTTCTTGACGTTGTAAGCAGTGGTGAATTGCTGCTCTTCTCGTGGCTGTGTCTCTCTCAGCTGGTCTCTGTCACGCCTCCTTCTGGACTCTTCCAGCAGTCTCCCAGTAATGTTAGTCAATGTCAGTTCCTCTCTGGTCAGGACTTCCAAAGAAGAAACATACTCATCATAACTCTCATCCAAAGATGACAGAATAATGTAGACCTGATGCAACTCTGAAAAAATCAGCTCCTTTTCATGAAGCTCTTGAAAAGCTGCCTTCATGTAATTTAAATGGGTCAGCATATCTCCATTCTTCTGCAGACGAGCCCTAAACAGCTTACGTGTAAGGTGTATATGTGCACCCACACTGTCACGAACATAAAGCCTTCGCAAAACATCCCAACACCTAGCAGCAGACTCCTCACCACGAATATGGACAAGCTGCTGGTCATTCAGTGTTAGTCCAATAATGCAAAGAGCTTTCTCATTGCTACATTTAAAGTCGTCTAACTTCTTTGCATCCTCTTCATCATCTGGATCCCAAGCAGTAGTATCTGGTGGGTTATTTACAACAGTCCATAGTCCTTCCTTGCGCAAAAGCAAGCAGCATTTCATGGACCAGGAAACATAGTTTGTCCCATCCAACCGGGTTATCCAGGAGATGCCTGACAACAGTTCCTGTGCCATTTTACACCAAATAGCAAACTCAGCTAGGATACTGTGTGTACTAACTCTCAGTACAGGCCTGGGCCCATAACCAGTGTTAAGGAATTTGTTGTGCAGAGGTCTCCTTGTGCTACCAAAGAGTTGCACAGACAAGGAATGGTACTGAGAGTAGAAAAAAGTCACACAAGAATACACTGAGTTATAAAAACAAAAAGTAGTTTACTTTTGAGGTGGTGTAAGAACAAAAATGCACAGTCAAAAATAAACAGTCCAAGTCACAAAGTCTTCTTACCGGTCCAGAGGTCAATACACAGTTTAGGTTACAACAGTAGTAAACCAACAGCAGAGCAAAAACAGTAACAGTAGAGATCAGTGAATTCAGAGAGAGAGAGAAGCTACGTTCCTAGCTTCCTCTTATGGCCATGAGAACACTTACACACCCATTGGCCAATTAACATCTTAAAGCCATAGCATTATGGTTAATATATTTTCAACCCAACATTGTAGGCTAGCACCATATGCCTAACACAGGCTTTTCCAGGAAATTCCTGATCAGTATGACTAACAACTTTCTCCTTCAGAGGACAGAAGAAGATACAAAAGCATTAGTTCTCTTAGACATGAATTAGGCATGAATTCTCTTAGGCGTGAGTGTGGAAGATTTAGTGGAAGAAGTGAAAAGTAACATCTGATGGAGGGAGGGGGGCCTAAGGATTGAACTTGGTGGCCTAAATGTATCCGTCCAGTCCTACCATTCTACTGCATATATTTATGTGACAACAGAGGTCTTCCTCTCCAAACGAAACCTTTTAAAGATGAAAAGTAAGGCAGACAAAAGCGTTTCAGAAGCCTAATAAATAATTGCAGATGTTATAACACTTTTTCGAGTTTGGAAAAATGCTGACTGGGCTCGTAAGTTTTACATATGAGCAGTTCAGTGTGTACGCTAAGGAAACGTCCCCGAAATAATCTCCCAAGGGACTTTAGGCGATTCCGTCCCCGGACATTCCAATTCCGAGATTCCAGCGCGGACTGAGGTGAATAAGTAAAAAAAGAAAGATGAGTGGAGGTTCAGTCGGAACATCCCTATACGAAAGGGTTGCTTTTAAGCTACTGAATCATTCATGTTTCTCTTTCCCTCGCTGTGTAATTTGCTCTCTTAATTGCTCCTCTTTGCATTGATCTGGTGCCGGGCGGAAGGGGACTCTCTGGTGTCTGCTGATTTATTGAGACCTCATTCCTTCTCCGTTTTCACCTTCCATGGCGGTCTCTGTGTCTCTTTTTCTCTCTCTCTCTGGCTCTATTTTTAAAGCAGTCTCTCGCCGCTCAGCACCTGTTCTTGCGGCTCGGCGTGCAGAGTTTGGCAGCTCTCCTGCCAATGCGATCTCGAGCCAGTTTAACCGGAGGGCTTTGCCCTCGCTGCTCTCCTTCCTTTGGCTCCCTGCCGCCACGCTAACTCCCTCCCTCTCTTTCTCCTCCCACTCTCGCTTCTCCGAAGAAAACAGAAGTCTCTCCTATTCAAACTTTTTTTTCTGGCCTGAGGGGAGCTCCAGCCTGATCAAGCAGAGCCAAGCGAGAGCTTTTGGTGTCCGGTTAGGCGCCTGGGCTGGCCATGGCTGAGGCAGGAGGACAACCTGAGGAAGCGTCTGCAGTTGACGAGTTCACTGATATTATCAAGAGCAGATCTGGTAGGACAAACGATTTGGGGGGTGTTACACGTATGTGTTGCATTTGTGCTTTAAAAACAAAAGCCACAAGCATCTTTTCCACTGAGTGGAAGAGGATGACACATAAAAAAAAAAAAAAACTGGCTCCGAAGTTGCTGTTGGGAAACTTTTCTGTGGCATGCAGCTGCCAGGCGCGCTCTTCTACTAAGTGAAACTGTATGTTCAACTGTATTAGTGCTGGGAATGTGGCACTTTGGGGAAAGGTCTGTATGCATTTAGTTTCCCTCCTCCTCCGGTCAAAAGACATTCCCACTTTACCTCATTTGAGGCTAAGTGGTCTTAAATCACTTGTTCCTGAGAAGCCAGTGGAAACTTAGCTGAGAATTAATGTAGGTTTAATGAAAACAATGGGATGTACTGGGATGGAGAGGGGTGTACATAGAAGGCAAATCCAAAAGAAAGAAAGAAAAAGAAACATCTGTTTTATTTAGAATTTTATGTTACTTTTATCTCTGAACAAACTGTGACTTGTTAGCTTTGGATTATTAATGCAGGAAAAAAGTCAGGAAAAAGCTCTTATTTATTTTTATTATTACTATTATTATGCACAACAACAGGTTCTAGGTTTTAAGAATCTCCTAAGTTGCAGCACAGACCATTATAGCCACAAATGGAAGCAGCTATAATAGTTCACCATTGGATAAAGTTTCAGTTGCCTGGGCTGGCACCTTGTTTTTAACCTTGGAAAATTACCAGTTCAGGCAATTCAGGTATTAACTGTTTATTCAGAATTCACATTTTTACAAAACAATATGGAGGTACTTAATTGTTTCTGAAAAGTTATGCAGTTAACCAGCCGAATGAAATGATTCCCATATCCACTCTGTAAGACATATAGTTAAGGTTTCTTTTATTTCTAAGTTAAAATCTAAAATAAAACAAAATGGAATACAAGAGACAAAGAGGAGTCTGTCTGTTGCCAGTCCCAGGCTTAATTTAAACAAGATGCATGGTTTGCAGTAAACACAGCATTCATGTATCTTCACTCATGTTTCCTTTAAATGAGTTACTTAAATTTATTACACTGGGATCTCATGGAGCCACAGTTGGAACAGAGCCATCTTAGCCTGCTCATACTGTACATAGATCACCTGAGGACTCTTATGTGAAAATATCCATTTGAAATTCTGTGCAGTTAGCATTTATAGACATGCAGAATCATCTTGATGCAGGAGTGTGCAAGAAACCTTTTTGGGAAACATATTTACAACATGCCAGAACCATGAAAGCATAGCTGAAATGGTTTGTTAGTGCTCTTAATTCCTCTTTTAATTCCTCACCTAACTTTGGGTTCATCTCTCTACTCTACATGACAACAACAAATTCTGGTTTTTTATTTAAATGTTTGATACCTGGGATTACAGTCATATTTTGGAGGTGCCCTTGAAATATATACTACAAATACCAAAATAAATTCTATGGTGACTTAATCAAAAAGTACCCTGATATGTTTTCAGGTTGGTACTTTGTTTTAGGATCTAATGATGACAACTTATGGGACCCTCTGTAATATTCCAATACTTTAGAATGAAAGAAAAGCTCCAGTTTTTCCAAAAAGCTGCTGACTTTCAGCAAGTTTCAATTTGTTCCTTGATCATGAATAAAACTGAAATTTGAAATAAATTGTGAAATCCTAGGTGAATTCTGTGATGGATTAGGATCAACTCATAAAAATTGATATCATATTGATACATTGTAGTGGTATTCTAGGATTTGGCTTCTAATCGATGAGAAACATCTTGTTTTCTTCTTAAGACTTCGAAAACTTTGCTTGAGAAAGGGTTAGCATTCCTTAGGTGTTCTCTTAGTTGTTTTTTTAAAAGGGAAACTCAATGGGGCTAAGTTCTGTACAACTGCACATAAATTGACTTGCATGAATTATACCAAAATATTGTACTTCTAGTAATGATGTCTAGAGTGATAGCTAAGAAATGTAATTACCAAAGAAATTAAACTCATGTCTGCAACTCTAGCATTAGGCAGGGGTACGTTTCCCAACAAAACACTCTACATTTGCAAAATTGCTGTTTATAATCTGAACTGCATATATGTGTATTGCTTTCCTTTCATCTGTGCTCACATTTGGTATTCTGAGAAATAAAAGAGGTCCTATATTATTTGAAAGGAGAAATGTATTTTACCATTTTTGAAATCAGAACTTTTTCAGAGAGATGCTGTGTCAGTGAGGTTAGGTGAGTTGGACTAAAAGAGAATGATTGATTTAAGGTTTATTTCCCACTGAAGTTTTGTAATTAAAATTAATGTTTAAACCTACCTGTGAAAACATTTGATCTTCTGGGTTAGATATATTTCCATGGCTTCCAAAATTATAAAGGAGAACTATGCAAAGTTATGACAGTTAAGGAAAGAATCTTTCCTTCCAAAGAATGGTAGTTTATTTACAAGGACAACTTTGGAAAACAAGGAAAGTTGAATGTAGTTGCATAAAATTAAATGGTTTAAAAGGACTATGTATAGTATTATTTGTAGAGTGACTAATTTTTTCTGTGTTTTAACATTGCCTGTGATTGGTTCTACTTTGATTCCCACTTCATGGAAATACAGAATTGATACAGAAAAATAATAAATGATAAACTCTGCAAACTTTATATGATTATATGATCTTGTTGACTTCACTAGAAAATGAGCTTGAGAAATATTGCATGATATCGCAAGTTTAATTATAATGTCTTTTAACTTGTTTGGAATATTAGAACAGACATTTAAGCATGGACTAGAACAGGGGTGTCAAACTGCCAGCACGTGGGCTGGTTGCATCATGTGGAGGCCACACATACCCCAGCAGTGAAATACATCGCAACACGTCACATGACGCGGCGAGTTTGATACCCGTGGACTAGAACATCTTTACTTTGTATAAACATTTTTGTGTTTTTTTAAGAGAAATACCACTTAATGGGACTTTTTCTCACATACATAGCAACAATATAGCATTCTTAGGCTTCAATTTTATTCATGCTTAACTGGGTTCAATTTACATTTCAGTAAAGAGGTATTAATTATTTACAAATAAGAAACTTCACTTGTAAAAATTAACATGCCAGTGGTTTCTTAGTAATGCCCAAAAGACTATAGGTAGCACATTTTAAGCAACCAACACTAAACTGTAAACCTAGTAATATTAATATAGAATAATAATATATAGTGACATGTATCAGATAAAATGATATTTTTGTAGCAAATCCTTACAAAAAACATAATTAAGGGAGGATAAAAAACATACCCAATTGGAAGAGAATGACTTCATATACAAAAAACCTTGAATATTTGAGGAAGAAAACCTGACTTCTAAGATTCATATTTCTTTTGAGAAAGAATATGATTACAGTAATTTCCTTTAACAATACCTTAAATGTAGGAAATTACAGATTGAAGTTTTTAAAGCTGTTTAACATTGTAATTTTTATTCCCTAGATGTAACCTGCAAATCTTACCCATTCTTTAACAAAAAGTTACCACATTTTTTTCTATGATTGTCAACATTAGATTAAGACATTGAATCTCAACATGAAATCAGACTGCCTCTAAATTCACATCCAAATGGAATCTTCCAGAAGTCCAAAGAGGTCCCCTGCAGTCACATGACTGCCGTTTGCAATCTCCAATGCTGGCTTCCCACAAGCAAAGTCAGTAGGGAGGTTGCAATTTGTTCTTGCCACATTCTCAAGATGTTCTGCTACAGAATAGGAGATTCCAGCGATCTTATATGACATTTAGTGCATACTCAGGCTGCAGAATCCCCTTCTTTACCCTGTTGTGCTTGTGCCTCACAGAAGCACCCTCTTTCTAGTAATCATGCCCTTGCCTGGCACTGTAGCATCCCCTCCCTAGCATGCATGCACTTGCTGCAGCTCCTTCCCCTCAGCACTTACCCACTTGTTTTCTTGCAAGCTGTCTGGGACTTGTGATTTCCTTTCAGCTTCCCCATTAACTTTGCAAATCACAGTCACGTGAGGACCTCACTTAATGTGATCCTTGCTTATCAAGAGCAATGGGGACTGCATCACCATCACTAAGCAATGAAAGTTCTAGTCCCAGTTACCATTATTAAAGGAGGACTAGAGGGGGGGGAGGGCACATATGCTTGTGTTTGTGTGTGTGTATCTATATATACACATATAAGGTTCACATTCAAAAACAAAAAGACTTGACATTCTAGGACTGTTACCTTAAGCATTACTCCCAATAACTAGCAATCAGAGATTTTTTTTCCATTTACAGGGTTCTGATAACAAGTGATATAGCAATGCAAGCCAAATATATAGATTGTTGTCGAAAGAGCGTTTATATTTAATAGGTCCAAGTAGACCTCTAGCTCCTCAATATACTAATATTTTAATTGCTCCTCTGCAAGGAATTCATTGTTGTGAAATAGGTTTAACAACATAGCCAGAATAAGAAATAGAGATAATGAACTTCCATTTTTGACAATCTGATCTTATCCTTTTCTTATCAGGAAAAAGGTTTAACAGCAAAAAAAAAAAATCCAGAAAAACACATTTCAAAAAAGTTATAAATTGATTTGCATTTTAATGAGTGAAAGAACTATTTGACCTCTTTGCAAAACATGATTTAGTACTTGGCGGCAAAACCCTTGTTGGCAATCACAGAGGTGAGACATTTCTTGTAGTTGGCCACCAGGTTTGCACACATCCAGGAGGGATTTTGTCTCACTCCTTTTTGCAGATCCTCCCCAAGTCACTAAGGTTTTAAGGCTGATGTTTGGCAGCTCAAACTTTGAGCTCCCTCCACAGATTTTCTATGGGATTAAGGTCTGGAGACTAGCTAGGGCACTCTAGGACCTTAGTGTGCTTCTTCTTGAGCTACTCTTTTATTGCCTTGGCTGTGTGTTTTGGGTCATTGTCATGCTGGAATACCCATCCACAACTCATTTTCAATGACCTGGCTGAGGAAATGAGATTCTCACCCAAGATTTGATGCTGGGGATGGTGTTCTTGAGGTCATAGGCAGCATTCCTCCTCCTCCAAACACAGCGAGTTGAGTTGATGCTAAAGAGCTCAATTTTAGTCTCATCTGACCACAACAGTTTCACCCAGTTCTCCTCTGAATCATTCAGATGTTCATTTCCTGAGCAGTAGCACCTTGCGGGCACTGCAGGATTTCAGTCCTTCACAGCATAGTATGTTACCAATTGTTTTCTTAGTGATTATGGTCCCAGCTGCCTTGTGATCATTGACAAGATCTTCCCATGTAGTTCTGGGCTGATTCCTCACCGTTCTCATGATCATTGCAACTCCACAAGGTGAGATCTTGCATGGAGCCCCTGACCGAGGGTGATTGACAGTTATTTTGTATTTCTTCCATTTATGAATAATCACACGAAGTGTTGCCACCTCACCAAGCTACTTGGCAATAGTCTTGTAGCCCATTCCAGCCTTGTGTAGGTCTACAATATTGTCCCTGACATCCTTGGACAGTTCTTTGGTCATGTCCATAGTGGAGAGTTTGGGATCTGATTTATTGATTGCTTCTGTGGACAAGTGTCTTTTATACAGGTAACAAGCTGAGATTAGGAGCACACCTGGGAGTCAGAAATCTTGCTGATTGATAGGGGATCAAATACTTATTTCACTCATTAAAATGCAAATCAATTTATAACTTTTTTGAAATTGGATTTTGTTGTTGTTATTCTGTCTCTCACTGTTAAAATAAACCTACCATTACAATTATAGACTGATCATTTCATTGTCAGTGGGCAAATGTACAAAATCAGCAGGGGATCAAATAATTTTTCCTTCGTTGTAATTAAACAGAACAGATTCATACCAGAATAGTATATCTACAAGTATCATATTGTATGGTTTCATGTCACCTGTCAATTTTCTAGATTGACCATATAGAACATTCCTTTTCACAGTGACAATTTTAGTAGAAAATAGTATCACCATCTAAATGTTGGCATTAAGAATACTATGTTAAGATATTCTGGCTGTTATGATTTTTTGTTTCACCTCAGCTCTGTGTTTCCTAATTACAATTTTAAGTTTCACCTTTCACATTCACACTTCCCTTTTTAGTTCTATTACGCTTTAAGCCATAGTCAGTTAAATAAAAATTATTACCAGATAAGTTACATTATATATTAATGTTATATAGTTGCAGAACTCGTGGTATGGAAATGTCCTTCATAATTTTTTTTCTGAGATTAGAACAACAGTATATTCTCATACTACAGCCTAAAGTATACATTTATCATCTAATTTGTTTAAGTAGTTATCTTGATATAACTTTTTAGATCACAGTGTAATTGGCAGACCATGGAAGGTGTGGTTAAGATCTATAAGCAGAAGTCTGAGAAGCAGCATCTCAGAAAGTTAGTACAGAATGTACATCATTCTATTTGGAGAATGCTGTGTCCAAGAAAGTTAGAAAAAAATTATTCAAAGGACTTCTAGTTTATTATGAAAAGAAATTTACGTTGTTGTTTTTCGGTTCTACCATGCAAGCTGTGCTTTTAAAAGAATGCTGCTGCTGCCGCCGCTACCCTTTGAACTCTGTCCAATTCTCAGCATTCTGTGGACCAACTCCCTCCACATTTCCCAGTCTCCTATGGCTTCTTTCAGTTGTTTTGTGCTCTGACTAGTGTTGGCTTTGTTGGTGTTACCACGTTATTTGGCAGCTTTATTTATTTTTTGCTGCTGACCATTCTGAGCACAACTGCCTTCCAGTGAATTCAATCACATGACATTTGCCTAGATAAGTAAGGCAGAATTTTGATTTTGTCTTCCATTGATATGTCTGGTTTTATATGCTCCAATACATACCTGTCTGTCATCTTTATTGTCTAAGGCAGGGGTGTCAAACTCAATTTCATTGAGGGCTGCATCAGCATTGCGGTTGCCCTCAGGGGCCCAGGTGGGTATTTTCAGACCCCGTCCGACGAGTCACCAAAAGAATGAAACCGGAACGGGAGCTGGTTCTCCTAAGCCACGTTTATTAGCCGCATAAACAGTTGCTCGAAGACAAACGAAGTCAGCGTTGACTTCACAGCACAGTCAACGCTGTTAAGTAACCGGCAAAGCCGACACCCACCACCACACCCTTAATTGCACCACCACGCCCCCACCCTACTTAATCACCGCCTCCCAAGGTTCCCTCCTTTTGGCTCCCGTCCCACCACCATTGCAGCTGGTAAGTTACCCCCCCAGCCCAAACCTCCCTCCTTTCCCCCAGAGCTCCGCCTAGACTCTTCTTTCCCCTCACCTCCCCAGACCGCCGCGAGTTGTGCCCTGAAGCCCTCCCTGGCCCACAGGTAATCTCCGCCACCCCCTGGACCACCCAGGCACCCGTTCCTGTTCTGCTGCTCGGGCGCTGGACAGCCACCGGCCGCTCCATCGTACGGCCCCTCCCCGGCCTCCTGGTTAGTCCCAGAGGCTGCTGGGCTGTGTCGACGTCCCTGTCCCTTTTTCCGGTCCCTGGAGGCCAGGAGAGAGCCCCGTGGCCGCGCTCGGTGACCGCACACCTTCCCGACTTGTTGGCAGCTTCCGGGGGCCAGCTGGCTGGTCTGCGGCCTCCCCAGCTGACAGGCGGGCCGCTGCTGCGCCGTTCTCCCAGCTGCTCCTATCCCCGATCCGTCGGGATGGCGTGGGCGTGGCCGGCCGTTTCCAGAGCCCGGCAGCTCAGCGGAGAGGCGAGGAAGCCGGCGAACGTCCCTGGAGCCCGGTAGGACACTTTGTAGCGGGCGGGCAGTTGCCGGAGTGCTGGGGGGCCGTATGCTGTGCCGGCCCTCCGGGTGACCACGGGCGCCGGCGGGAGGCTTTGGGGCCTGGCGGGTTGCTCCGTGGGCGTCGGCGGTGGGCTTCGGGGCCTGGCGGGGTGCTCTGCGGGAGTCGGCGGTCTGGCGAGTCACCCCGCGGCCCATCCGAATGTCGGGCGTGCCAGGCCCGACAGGTATGGCCAGGGTGGGCGTGGCCTACTGGGTGGGCATGGCCAGAGTGCATATTGCATATACTGGGTGGGCGTGGCCAGCTCTACATCGTTCGCATCAAGGGTGCCTATGGGGGCCTGGGCAGGAGTGGGACAGATCTGAGGGTCTCTGGGAGAAGGAGGGTCTCTGGGCCAGGGCCAAGGCAGTGGGGGCCGTTCCCTCACTGTTTCCAGGTTGGCTTCACGGGCCGCATGAAACCACTTCGCGGGCCGGTTCCGGCCCCCGGGCCTTGTGTTTGACATGTCTGGTCTAAGGAATATGCAGGAGCCTTGTTGAATACCACAATTCAAATGAGCCAATTTTCTTTCTGTCTAGTTTTTTCATGATTCAACTTTTGCAACTGTAGGTAGCTATGGGAAACATGGTAGTACAAACTAGTCTGCATTTACTTGCCAGGCTGTGTCCTTGCTTTTCCATACACAATTAATGCTCATCATCACTATGTGATATAGCATGACTCAATGCTTTATTTCTGGATTATATTCACTGCTTTGATCAATCCATAATCCTAGAAATGTGAATTTTTGCACATATTTGATCTATGCATCATCAGTTGTTGTGACATTTCCATTCCTCACAGTGGTAATGAGCTAGGTCTTTTTGATGTTTAGAAAGAGGCTAAATTTTTTGCTTCTTTAATCCTTTTGATTAGATTTTCAGGCCTTTGTCAGTTTCTGAGAGTTGTGTCATCAGTATATCAGTATACCAGAGATATATATTCCTTCCTCCAATTTTTACTTTGATTTTTTTATTCTTCAAGTTCCAGCTTCCTCATGATCACTTTGGCACATAAGTTGAATGAGAAATCTTACTGCACTCCTTTATCTAAACCACTCAGTGTCTACATATAGTGTTTGTAGAGTGATTTCTTGATTTGTGTACAATGACTGCATCAACTTAAGCAGATGTATAAGCACACACCCCCCCAGATCTTCCAGGTCTCTCTATAGCTTGTCATGATCAACTCAATCAAAGACTTTCTTACAGTCAATAAAGTAGATATAGATGTTCTTTTGCTATTTTTGATATTTTTTCCATAATCCTGTGTAATTTGTAATATGGTCACAAGTGTCATAACCCCCTCTGAAGCCAGTTTGATCATCTGGCAATCCCATTTGATGGTTGATGCCAGATGTTATGGTATAATCTTAAGGGGAATCTTGCTAGTGTAAGGATGAAAGCAATTGGGCAGTAACTGGTAATCAAGTTTTTTGGTGTGATCATGTACTGTTTGAAAATATGCATGTTGCTTTCAATATCTGATGAGTAAATAAAGTTCAGAGATTATTTTTTTAATCCTTGTTTTTTGGGTGTGATTTTTTATCAGAAGAAATTCTACACTGCAATTTCTTTCCTATTTTGTGCATCAGAAAGTAAACTGCTTTGTTTTGCTGTATTCTTTTAATGACATTGTATAACTGATAGCTTGTCATGTTAGAAAGGCTTAAAAATAATAGCTACCACTATATAAAATGATATTCTAAAACTGCCTTTTTAAAGAATGTATTTGGGGATTTATTTGCTTTGCTTTTTCATTATGTTTTATAAAGTTTTTTAGCCTAAATAACCATCTCAACTGCTAAAAGGTACTTCAATATGTAAAGAACATGAGAATGTGAGTACATATGTGCTATAATCCTGCTACAACATAATTGTAGTTTGAAAACCTTTTTAGTGGATTACATTTAAATACATATTTGGTTTTTCTCCCTTTTCAGGGAATTGCAAAAGCAACCAACATAGCTAATTTTTTGCTAACTGCAATTATTGTTGCATAATCTCCATTTCCATGGGGGATCTGTTTTTTTTAAATCTGATGTTTCCTTGACAACAAACCTGGTCCTAAATGTTATTTCTATACATAAGTTAAATGAGATATTACAGTACATGTTGCTAGGTAAAACTATACCTGATATGTCAGTGGTGAACTTCCCTTCTCTAATTTATTATCAGTTCTCAGTGCCTTTATAGTCTTAATTTACAAAATCTAGTATAACTCGTCTGTAAAAATGTTGTATGTAGCCTACAGTATCACCGATGTAAAACTAATAAAATTACAAATAGTGGAAATATTTTAATATAATTGGATCTATTTATGCAGCACTTTTTTAATCTGTCCAATATTTTTTTGCTCATGCATCTCTGGGATTTGAAAATCCAGATGACCAGAACAGAAGAGATGTAAAAAGTATTCCTCACTGCTGCCCCTAGTGATTGTTTCAGATTTCTACAATTCATTTATGATATTCTTTATTTACCCAAATTACATACAATTTTACAATAGAGAAAGAGAAGTATGAAATTCAAACAAAATGTAAATGGAATTTTAATGTTTACATTAGTCTGTTTGTTGGGAGTGGGAGTCAAGACAAAAATCTAACAAATGAAGTTTGACCTTCTCAGTTTATTGTTGAAAAGTACAAAACTGAGGGCAAAGTGGAAAATTATTTCTCTGCTCATCTGCCTCTTTTCAAGTGATATTACACTGCTGTATTCAGCACTAATATCAACAAGCTATTATATATGGATAATATATAGCAACAAAAGATCAAAACTGGATTGTTAACAAGAGAACTGGGGAGAAGAAATCTTAAAGTTGTGTAAAATTTATAATAGACACTGTTGTTGTTTTATTTTCATTGTTCCTTAAGTTTATTAGAAAAGGATTCTGAATAGAAAAACATGTGAGAGGGTGGGGCATACTATTTCTATTAAAATAAATAGTGTAACGGTGTTATAATACTCACTATAATTTAAAAAATAATCCCTTCTGTGTTTTATCTGTCTCATTTTTTTAATGGAAATACAGACTCACTCAAAGTGGGAGTACATTGTGGCAATTGTGGGCATAAACATAAGTCAAATAAGTGTGGGAGTGGGATTTGTGTGGAATTTTCCTCTACATGACAAAATGACCCAAAAGGCAAGTAACATTAGAATTTTCTAGAGTTGGGAGAAAAAATCCCATAGATAGGAGATTCTTCCAGGATCTAATCTCAATTCATTTCGAATACCAAGAGATAACTTACTGTTTGCAGCTTTTAGAATATCTATTGTGTTTGTCTGTTCTTGATAGTCACCATGGTCCTTTCCCTTTATGCAAAATATTTTACAAATATTAGGAACATATGTTGAAATCAAATGATATGTAAATAGGATCTTGCTTACACATAACATCACATCAAAATCTATAAATGACATTTGGCAGTATTCCAGTGGTGAGATTCAAATATGTGAACAACCAGTTCTCTGTGTGGATGCCACTTCCGGAAGTCCACTCTGGGCTTGGGCAACAAAAAGTTAGCTACCAGTTCTGACAAAGTGGTGCGAACCAGCTGAATCCCACTACTGCAGTATTCTATTAGACAATGCATATATTTCATTTATAATGGAGAATAGGTAATTCTACTTGAAGGTGAAATGAACTTCACTCTCTTTTTGTAAATAATTTCAGAAATGATTGCTAAGCACATTGGTTTGTGCTTAAATTGTAAGCCGCCCTGAGTCTTCGGAGAAGGGCGGGATATAAATGGGATTAAAATTAAAAAAAATATAAAATAAAATCTTTAATGAGCTGGAGTCCTGTCAAATTTATTTTTTTTATATAAAACTGTATCATATTTATACCCCATTGTGGTCATAAGCACACTTTCAACAGCTAATCTAGGCCTAAGTAACCAAAGAATAATTTCAGAATAAAATGAAAGATATATTTCATGATTCCTTATGTTTCAAAATGAAAGCCACATTTTTGGTTGGTGCAGTATGTTTATCTTTTGGTGAATTATAATTCAATTCACTTGTAAAGTACTTTGGGGCAATATATGGATTAAGAAATAGATTCCTTACCCTCACTTTTAGTTCCCATATCCATATATATTTCTATGTGAGTATGAATTGGGCAGTCATTCTTTGAAGAAGGTCCTCCGCACTCTGAAGAGACTGTAAACTCAATGGTTAGAAATCAAAGGTACAGTTAATATAGCAAATGGATAATAGGTAATACATTCTTGAACTGATTATTTCAAATACTAGCACAAGACTAGAGCAACCTATCTGTTATATTTTATGTAATATTTCAGATAGTTATTATTCTTAGAATTAGCTAATTAATCAAGGAACCAGTTCATTTTTCAAGCTTACAAATTGAAAGAAAAGCTTCCACATGAAAGATAGTACAGTTGAAATGAATGAGAAGAGCATTCCTCATGACAAAGCAATATGTTGAGCTATGAATGGACATTTATATCAGGTTTGGACCCAGCTGCTCTCATTGATGATGATGCTTCAGTAGCAACTGGTGGCCCTTTGGATGATGGATGAAGCTAAAATTTGCTGTTTCAGCTGTTCAACCACAGGCCAACTATAGGAAGAAACCTGGTGTTCTTTGTGGCAGGGAGGGACAAAGCAAAATATCCACAGCTGTTCTTCTCTACTGGTGGATAGAGTCAGTATGGTTTCCATTTTTTCATGATGTTCTTCTGGAAAAGCCTGATAAATAAATCTTCTGACAACACAATACTTTTTATAACACTGAGACACACATACCCACAACATACATACAGATGACTAACCTCATGTAGTACATATACTTCTATTGCAGTTTTAGTAAACTGGTCCATTTCATATTTTATTGTTGATTACAGTAAATTTAGATTTAATTTGAACTAAGCTTTTGGCTTAGATCAAATGTCTATTTCAACCAAGATTCTCTACCCGCTGCCAAAAGTGGCACTGGTGCTATATAAATAGCAATATAGTATTATCAGAATGTTAATAATAAACTAATTAAACTAAACTTTTTGTTCATATATGTAGCTTGCAGCACCAATGCCCACATAGAATCAATAGCAAGCATAAAATATTCCTATAAATAGAGCCTTGGTGGAGCAGTGGGCTAATGCCTCCTTAAGTAACACCAGCTGCCTGCAATTAGTGCAGGTTCACATCCCACCAGGCTCAAGGTTGACTCAGCCTTCCATCCTTCCGAGGTAGGTAAAATGAGGACCCAGATTGTTGGGGGCAATTAAGCTGACTTTGTAATAATGCCGCTTGGGGTGTGTGTGAAAGCCCTAATAAGCAGGCATATACATAGAATGAAGGCTACTGCTAAGCTTGTAAGCCGCCCTGAGTCTTCGGAGAAGGGCGGGATATACCGTAAATGGAATTAAAATAAATAAAAATAAATAAAATATCAGTTCCTTAGCAAAGAGGTCTGCAACATCTTACATATGTTCTATTCTTTTCCTAATCTTACTTGTTTTGTTTTTGTGCTGCCATCCACAGCATAAGAGGATGCAATCCATAGCATAGAAGGTTAGAAGTTAGATATTTCTGAATATGTTTCACAGGTCAAAGAAGGAAAGGTTTCAATAAAGGAGGATATTTGTAGCCCAGGGTTGAAATGAGGTTTCCTTGATCTCTCTGAGCTTGGTGGTTTTCTTTTAGAAGTTTCATTACCCAAATTAGGTAACATCATCAGTGCTAGCAAATGTTTAACAATACATGAAACAAAGTGATTACCATTGTTAACACTTCTTTGTATGCTCATTCTAAAACAAAGTTCTGCACAATGTGATCAATGATTTCAATGAAATTGTGTTGAACTACAGAAAAAATATATCTGTAACATTGCACTTACACCTTTATTATCAATCCTGCCTTCTCTTAAGCTGTGAAAAATCGCTAAGTATCATCAATTGAAAAAAGGCAACAAAAATTCTCTTTTTCCTTATATAGTTTTATTACAAACAACTTTACACCATTAATTTTGTAAAGTAAATATTTGAATATCTCTATAGTTTGTATCTAGTGGGCTGAAAATATTTTGGAAACTTGTTTTCCATTTTCTTTGCCATTGAGAGGACAATGAGACTTGAACAGAAAAAAGTCATTTATTAAATTATTGCCTATTTGGAAACTAGCCTTTTAAAGATAAAAGGTTGGAAAAAAGTTCTTTTTGACATGAAAACATACAAGAATTAAATTTATTTCAAGGTTATGTGCTTGTAATCATTAAGCAAACTGTTAAGTCTTAGAAACAGAGAGCTGACAATTGTAGTACTGGCATTGTTTGACATGTTGAGTGCCTTCAATTTCTTTACCTGAAATCATTGGATAAATCTGCTTGTGAATATTCTTGCATTTCTAAAAGACCACATCCAGTGTACATAAATCATTCTGCAGGTATTCTGTTCATGAAGCATTGTGCTGCATAAAATTTAAAATGTATTTGAATGGTGTTGCAGTTTGCAAGAATTTTGTAAGCAAACAGCTGGTGACAGCAGGGTTTGTTGGGTAAATCAATCATAGATTTGGATTTCAGCCATTACCACTTCTGAGGTGAATTTATACACTAATGCTTGTGTACTTTGTCATTTTTAAAGTGTACTTACTTGGCATTTGTTTACAATGGTATTTTTAAATAAAGACAAAATTACTGATACAGACTGATTTGGCAAGACATAATTCTTTTGTTTCACTTACAGTTTATAGGTAGTTCCATAATTAAAAATACTGTGACTCATAAGATTAAATATAATAATCATTTGAATAAAACAATGTAATATATAAACTGGAATATAATAAAATATAGGTAAAAATATTTGTAAACGATGGCAATATTTTTTTAAAAAAAGCAAACATGGGATTTTTATTGTTGTTTTTTTTTAAATGGAACAGGGAATGTTTTTTTGCCTGGCACTAGGATGACAGAAAACTTCTCAGGCTTAATATTCTATAATCACTAGCTACTTACTTAATGCCATAGTCAAGTTAGATGCATTCCGCACACCTAGGGGCAGCATATTTGTGAGCTGTGAAGCCCAAATATGGCTTTTTAAGCCCATGCCCATAGCATGTGTAGCGGAGTTGGGGTGAGAATGGGGCCAGCTGAAAGGCTTTGCAGGAGCCCTGCCAATTAGGTAGGAAGAAGAGGAGCTCTGGCAGCTGCCATGTGTCTTCCCTCAGAGGAGGGAAGAAAAAGGTGGAGGAAGCCGAGAGAAGGCTTGGTGGAGCTTGCCATTCTGAGCCAGCTGATTGAAGAGAGAGTAAAAGCTGGGGTTTTCTCGTTTGCTTTTTTTGCTTTGTTACAGGCAAGCAGGATGAAAGGGGAAGGGATATAGAGAGAGGGAGAGTAGTTGCTGGAGCTATTTGCTTGAAGCAGGCCAGGCAGGGAAGGATAGAGGGTGAGAGTAGTTGCTGGAGCTGTTTGCTGGAAGCGGGCCAGGCAGAGAGAGAGAACTTGGCAGAGCTATTTTCCTGAAGCAGGCCAGAAAGAGAGAGAGGGTGAGAGTGGCTGGTTGGAGCTGTTTGCTTGAAGCAGGCCAGGCAGAGAGAGAGAGTGTGTGAGGGGTGGGGAATGGTAAAGATTTATTGTTTCTTTTGTTGCAGGCAGGCCAGTTGAAGAGAGGTAGAGAGGGTAGTTTTAATTTATTTCCCTTGTTGGAGTAAGTTAGGCAGAGGGAGAATTAGGGAAGAGTTTGACATATGTCTTTTAGTGGGAGGTAAGGGGTTTTTTTTCTTTATAGGATCAGCTGGGGGAGATAAAAAGGGATTTCATGGAATGAGGTCAGAGAGGGGTGAGGAGAGCAAACAAGTGAGGCCTCTGCTAGCACCAGAGATTGGTTGTCATCATTCTGGGCAAGTTGTTGTCATCAAAGATGGATTAACATTGTCCTGGGCAAGTTGATGCCACCATATTTATTTATTTTTATTTTTATTTTTATTCCATTTATATCCCGCCCTTCTCCGAAGACTCAGGGCGGCTTACAAGCTTAGCAGTAGCTTTCATTCTATGTATATGCCTGCTTATTAGGGCTTTCACACACACCCCCAAGCGGCATTATTACAAAGTCAGCTTAATTGCCCCCAACAATCTGGGTCCTCATTTTACCTACCTCGGAAGGATGGAAGGCTGAGTCAACCTTGAGCCTGGTGGGATGCGAACCTGCACTAATTGCAGGCAGCTGGTGTTACTTAAGGAGGCATTAGCCCACTGCTCCACCATAGACTGGCTGCCATTGTTGCTGTCATCAAAGACTAACCGCCATTGTTCTGGACAAGTTGTTGCCACCGGAGACTGGCTATCATTGTTTTAGGTAAGTTGCTGTCACCAGAGGGTGATTAACATTGTTCTGGGCAAGTTGTTGTCATTAGAGATTGACTACCATCTTCCCTGTAAGTTCTTATTTCCTGAGATCATCCCTAGTGAGTCACCGTCAAGAGTGGCTGCCGATTGTGACTGAATACCACCATGTTACATGCCCTGTTAGGCAGAGGCGCAAATGTGAGAGACCTCTTCGGGCTGGTGGTCACTTGGAGTGGAGGTCGGGAGGGCCCTACGGGGGTGGTGCTACACATGCATATTTTCCAATCACACAGACTGAGACAGGAAGAACATTTAATTACAATTTATTCAGAATATTCTGATAAAAGGGATTCCTCTCATTCAAAAAGGGAATCCAGATCCTTAGCTTACTTTTCCATTTTATAGCTAACAAATCAAAGAAAATGCAAAAGAAAAATTGATTGGACAGAATAAAAGTAACTCTTCCTTTGCACAGTATGTCATATAGTTAAATATGTTACATGTATGTCCATTTAAATGAGATCTGATGGGAGAAGGTGTGTAAAATTTAACATGTTTATGAGGAAAAATGTTATTTGGAGTTTACAAAAGAACAGACCAGAATGCCAATTAATCTTTACAAGCTTTCTTTTATCAGGAGACATTCTCCAGATACTTGTGTAACTTAGCTTCTAACATTTCTAAATTGAAAAGATATCAATCAATCCATACAGCAACAGGATTTCCTACATTGCAGTCTGCAATGGTTTGATTAAACCTATCACCATTTTAAAAGAGAGAAAAATAAATCAAATTAAAATACAAAATAACTATTTTAGTTAACAAATGTAACAGCATTAAAATGTCCATGAAATGTGGCTCTCAGCTGGCATAGAATGATAATTCTTTTATTTTAAGTCTATAGTGGCCCTATAGCCACTATAGCCATAGTTAGGTTAGAGAAACGGTATGTGAACCCAGTTTTCATATATCCTTGTACAGTATTTTGTTTCCTCCAATCTTTTACTTAAAAGAAAAAAGCTTTTGTAATATACTCTATTCATTCTTTCCCACTTTGCCACAACTGTATAAGTTTGTGAACTATTTATTCACAGTCTTAGGATTTTTACTATTTAATTTAGACAATAGTTTATATGATTTTGACAATATTATTCTTAATATAAACTATGGATCATTTAATTCAGATTTTACATTAAATTGTACTGAAGAATTTTTGCCTGAATTAAATTCATATTTATGCCAACATCCTTAATTAATGAAAAAAGAAACATAATGTGAATGCTGATTGTTGTGGTTTCAATAAATTTGTATAAAAAATAACATTTACAGTAAGGATTGGTATAAAGTGGATTATCTGGAGAGAGAAACAAAAATCCATGTCAACTGTTCAACTAGTTGCAAGCATTCAACTTTATTAAAAGGTAAATCCAAAAAGGCATACATCAGTTTGTTGTTATAATAAATATGTTTTCTCTATAATTTTCTATTTTGATGAATTTCTTTACTCAGAGCATAGATTTTTTTTTCTTTTTTACAAATGGAGCTTAAAGTTAACAGTGGGGTCTGAGAACAATTAACAAAGATACAAGGAAGGAAGGGAGGGAGGGAGGGAGGCAGGGAGGGAGGGAGGGAGGGAGGAAAGAAAATGTATAGGCAAGAAGCAAGCATCTTGTCACCATTGAGCTCTACAACTCTTCTTTGAAATATGATGCATGGCTTTAAATTATACAACTTTTCATGGTAATTTGTTATTTGAGATTATCATTTCACTTTGTCTAATGTAGATGACTCTGTCCTTTGTATGGTTTATCACAAGCAGCTTTTGTGAAGAGAAAGTAAGAACTAAAGTCACTAGGTGTTATTCTCATTTATTTCCACACCTTGTTTACTCATTTATTGTTTGAATCAGACTCACTCTTTTCTGATATAATTGATATTTTACCACACTTCATCTCAGGTTCTTTTGCTGAAATGTGTTGAGGTGCTTTATGTGGAAAAAAAAATCCTTTGTGCTTCAAACATTGGGGTGTGCATGCTTAAATATAATTGGGAAGAAATGCTTCAGACTGAAATAAGGTATTATTGCTTTAAGAGTTCCCACTAATTAATGAATTGCTTAAAAGTAGTAACACATTCAAGGGAAGTCTAAAAACAGCCAGGCTGTTTTAATGTGGGAGACAGATGCAGCATTCATACTTGGTCAGGATTTGATTCTGAATAATTTTTAAAGTTTAAAGTTTATTATATTTGTATACCGCCCTTCTCCCGAAGGACTCAGGGCGGTGAACAGGGCACATATAAAATACAAAGTACAAAAGTTAAAAGAGAATTAAATATAAGCCCGAGCTAAAACAATAAATAATAGTATAAAAAACCGCAATAAAAACCCCAACACATCCCCATGAAGCATTCATAGTCTTATTAAACACCAAATACTTGCATTTTCAGAAATTTCACACATAAACCAATATGCTTTTCATGTTTATTAATGTACTTATTGTTTTTTAGCTGTGTTGTATTCAGAAGCTCTTTTTTGTTATAGACATCCATTTGTTGCGATTAACTATGGCTAACTCCAGCAGGTTTTTTTTTTTTAAATTGCCAGACAAGGATATAAGAAATAATGTTTCCTTTGAACACTTGGGGGGAATAAATCCATAGTTTTAGAAAGGTTTCTGATAAATGTGTTCACAACTAGTTTTAATATTTAATGTTAATCTAAAAGCTTCTATACTGTACTCCAGAGCTTAGGATTTTTCTCTCTGTCTAATAAAAAGGAGGGTCTCAATCAATAGCTAATACAATAAAAACAGACTTGCCTGAAAAGCATAAAATTATAATATCAAATAGATAATAGTTACAGAAAGTTTTTCCAGAGCTAATGGATTTATGGAGTATGTGGCCTTTGCCAAAAGAGCTTTTAGGTGCTTCACTACTTCACTGATTTTGGAAACAAATTTATTTATTTATTTATTTATTTATTTACTTATTTATTTATTTATTTATTTATTTATTTAATTTGTATACCGCCCTTTTCCTGAAGGACTCAGGGCGGTGAACAGGGCAATACATATTAAAAAACAAGATACAAAAATTAAAAGCAATTAAACAACAGTGCCCATGAATAAATTAGTACATATTAAAAAGTTAAAACCGATTTATAAAACCCAACCCCATCCCATCAGGCCAGGCCAGCTTGTTCAAAAAGGTAGGTTTTGAGATCACGCCGGAAGGAGCGGAGGTCAGGTGCCATCCGGAGCTCGGCCAGAAGATGGTTCCATAAATCCGACGCACCCACAGAGAATGCCCTCCCCCTGGGGGCCACCAGTCGGCATTCTTTGACCGGTGGCACACTGAGGAGGCCCTCTCTGTGGGAGCGTACTGGGCGGAGGGAAGTTGATGCCGGCCGCAGGTGCTCCCCAATGTATTTCTTTTCTATAAGATCTAGCTTGCAATGGTAGTAAATGATTGGTTAATTAATGAAATTAAATAGTTCTGGAAAATATTAGCTTTCAGAACTTGTAGGTGAGATAGAATGCTTGACAAATCTTGTGATTCAGTTTGCAGTTCAGAAGCATGAAAGACATGGAAGCATGCACACAAGAATGTAAACAATAGTTTAGAAAATAGGATTCATTTCTCAATTAGAAATAAGGCTGAAACTAATAGTTTTAAAATGAGCATTCAAGTTGGTTTAGATCTAATCAAACAAATCAAAACTCACACAAGTATACAAAAGATAAAAAATTGAAATGCAAATGCAAATAATAAGAATCATATATGTAGTTAAAATAGATTGGTGCAAGTTTTTGTGCCATTTTTTAAAATCTGAGAAATCACCTGTTTCAGGTATGTTAACATATCTTTTGTCAATATATAGGCAGCTTTGCTTGTGATTATATTTAGTGGTCATTTTTTAGAAAATATTTTAGGAAAAAAGTTCCATAAATTTGAAAACTCTGTTCTTTAGAATCAATAGCAAGCATAAAATATTCCTATAATTAGAGCCTTGGTGGAGCAGTGGGCTAATGCCTCCTTAAGTAACACCAGCTGCCTGCAATTATTGCAGGTTCGCATCCCACCAGGCTCAAGGTTGACTCAGCCTTCCATCCTTCCAAGGTAGGTAAAATGAGGACCCAGATTGTTGGGGGCAATTAAGCTTGACTTTGTAATAATGCCGCTTGGGGGGGGGGCAAAAGCCCTAATAAGCAGGCATATACATAGAATGAAGGCTATTGCTAAGCACATTGATTTGTGCTTTAAATTGTAAGCTGCCCTGAGTCTTCGGAGAAGGGCAGGATATAAATGGGATTAAAAATAAATAAATAAATAACAAACCATTTTTTAAACTTCAATATATATTAGGTATTTTTTGCTTCTTCCAATTAGTAACTTTAAATTTAAATATGCAGCAATAAAAAAGTAAAAATGAAATCATTTAAAAGCAATGAACAGTAACTAGATCAGTTGGTATTATCAGTACCCTATGCAATTCCTGTATACGTATTTCCTTTTTACAATGAAATCACATCACAATGAGGATTTCCATTATCTGAAAGTTGCTATGGGGACCATCAATGTGACTGCAGTGCAAGGAATATGAATGAAAATCTTCACCGCCACAATTTCAGCTGGAAAACTATATAAACAAGTATAGATCAAGACATATCCCAAAATGCAGAGACTTCTTGGAAACAAAGCATAAAATTCAGATGAATCAGATATTGGTAGAGACTTTAAGATAAACTTCATCTACAAAGAAGTTTGCTACAAAAAAAGAAGCAACTGAAGACCAAGGAAAAAGACAGATAGGCATAAACACATCTTTCTTTATCACACACACACATTAACCAAAACCCAGATAAGCAGGAATCAGTTTCAGATAAATAAGAACAGTCAAGGAATAAAGAATACTTCACAAGAAAAGCAATCAAGGAAGAAACAGCACACCAATCAAGACTGGTAACACAGGCTATATGAAAATCCCACTCTATGCACTGATGAAGTTAATTAGCCTGGGAAGGAAGAGAAGCAAGTTCAGTGCATGAAGAACTCAACAACATAGTAACTTTTTACAAAAATGATCCAAGCAACTTCTCACCTATCCCATCTTAAGCGAACCCGAAGTGACTTAAAAACTGTAGCAAAGTACGCTAGAATATAGTCATTCTTTGCTGCTCCTCAGAGTTTGTGGGTATGGGTGTGATGCTTAGTTTGTTAAACAAACTAAACCTTAGGAGGGTTTTTTTTCCAGAATAATTTTTATTAAAACTAACACAAACTAATAAACAGTAGGTAGGGAAAAAGGCAAATAAAGAAATAAAAGAAAAAGCAGTAAGTACAAGAAAGGGGGAAAAGTTAAAAAAATACAAAGAAGTGGCCTCCAATAATCTTTACAGCAGTCACAAGTACAGTGGTACCGTAGTACTCATCGTTAATTGGTTCTAGGAGGCGTAATGAATACCAAAAACAATGAGTACCAAACCACTTTTTTCCCCATAGGGAATAATGTAGTGAATCACAAGACAGCCAACATTGACAGGATTTAGCTTGTGCATTGAGTACCAACCAAGCAATGAATAGTGGGACAAAAAAATTGTGTCAAAATACATTGAGTACCAAATTTGATCAGTTTCAAAGCAGTTGAGTACCAGGGTACCACTGCACAAATGTATTTTGACCTTTCTAAAGTTCTCTTCTTTCAATGATCTGTCCTGTCTAATAATCAAAACAATAAGTAGTGTTCTTTTTTTTCATTTTTACTCAAAATGTCATAAGAAGCTTCTAGTCAGCAATAAATGTAGATAATGTCTTTTTTCTAATCAAAGAAATTTATTTATCTTTTTCAGCAAATCTGTCAACTACATTAACCATTCCTCCATAGTGGGTCGTGTCAAATCTTCCCATCTTTGTGCATTTAGTAGTTTTATTGCTGTGATTATATATTGAAATAATTTTCCACAGTTAAAAAATTCCTTTAATTTGTTTTTTAATTCTCCACCACCATTTCTTTGTACAATAATATCTCATTCAGTCTCCACCTAAAACAGGGGTGTCAAACTCAATTTCATTGAGGGCCGCATCAGCATTGCGGTTGCCCTCAGGGGGCTGGGTGGGTATGGCCAGGGTGGGCGTGGCCTACTGGGTGGGCGTGGCTAGAGTGCGCATGGCCTACTGGGGTGGGCATGGCCAGCTCTATATCATTCGCATCAAGGGTGCCTATGGGGGCCTGGGCAGGAGTGGGACAGATCTGAGGGTCTTTGGCGGAAGGACGGTCTCTGGGCCAGGGCCAAGGCAGTGGGGGCCATTCCCTCACTGTTTCCAGGATGGCTTCGTGGGCCAGATGAAACACTTCGCGGGCCGGATCCAGCCCCCGGGCCTTGTGTTTGACATGTCTGACCTAAAAGTTCCATTTCTCCTTTTAAAAGTTAGAATCACTGGATTTTTAACTGACAATGTCTTTGGTAATATCTCCTCTTTATAAACATTATTAATCAAAATATTAGAACTTCAAATTTTGTCTATTCTTGAAAAAACATTTATGTCTTTCAGAAAAATAAGTATATTTTTGGAATCATAATGTTTATATCCTCATATATCAACAAGTTCCAAATTATCACTAAATGAAAATCTGTGTTAATTTACCCTGTGTTATTTTGATATTTTTCTCATAAGTTCCTTTTATGGAGAAACAATTCTATTCCAATCCTCAGGAGACACCAATGTTCATACAAAAATTCCAAAAGCTTCTTCTTAAGTCCTTTGTAAAATATTGCTTTATCTTAATTTGGTACATAAAGTCCCAATATCAAAATCTTAGCTCTCCTGTAGCTTAAGTACCACCTCAATCTATCTGCCATAATCATCAGCCTATATAAATTTTGAATATAGCTAGGGGTTTATATGTAAAACAACCAGATTTTTTTCTTGAAACCTGCTGAAGTAAATTTCTCTTCTAACTTTTTGTAACTTTATTTATTTTAATGTGTTTTACAACTTTTCTCCTAATATGTGTTTCTTGTAGACAAATCACATCTGGTTTTAACTTTTTCAAATAGTGATTTCCCCCCCCCTCTTTGAGGGGCATTTGGCTCTTTTATGTTATTTGTGAAGCCTTTATAATCAAAAATTTATCTATCTATCTATCTATCTATCTATCTATCTATCTATCTATCTATCTATCATCTATCTATCTATCTATCTATCTATCTATCTATCTATCTATCTATCATCTATCTATCTATCTATCTATCTTTCTTGTCCAATGTGGAGTCTTTTTAATGTCTTGCATCTGTTGTGACTTTTGTTTAATCTCATCTGTCATTGTCACTTCCTTTTGTCTCTTCCAATTTTTCAATTTTCTTTCAAAAATTTCAACCTAAGTCTCTCTTTTTTGGAATAAAAATCACTCCTTCCAGCTTATCCTACCTAAATGGAATTTTCCTTTTTTATTAAAGAAAAAATATTAAATTTCAAAGAAAATAAAATGCAAGGTAAGAAAAACATTAAAAAGGTGAAGGGATCAAAGTAAAGAGAAAATTAAAAAGTGGTAAGAAGAAAAAAAAGGGATTAAAAAAGTGACTTCTGATTTTTATCATTACAGATCCAAATATATGATATAACATTTTACTCTAATTTAAAACATATAAACAATGTACAAACTAAACAATCCACAGCCATTAAAATTATATAAAAATAACCACTAAATTTAAACATAAATCTTAAAAATATATATAAATGAAATTCTATTTAGGTTTATCACAATAATACTGTTTTTTCTTACATAGTAGTTTAATTACAATTTCCTTAGCAATAGCAATAATATTTAACCTTATATACCAACCCATAGTACTTTATAGAACTCTCTGTGTGGTTTACAATGTTTTGAATATTGCCCCCAACAATCTGGGTCCTCATTTTACTGACCTTGGAAGGATGGAAGGCTGAGTCAACCTTGAGCCCCATCCAGATCGAACTCCAGGCTGTGGATAGAGTTTACCTGCAATACTGCATTTTAACCACTACACCACCATGGCCTTAAATACAGTTACATGTGTATTATTAATCCTTAATCTGGTATTAAAATGCTGCTAAAGAACTTTACCACTTCTATTCTTCCTGACAAAGTGTACAAGGACATCCTTTGGAATTTGGCAAAATGCATATTGATTTTATAGTCCTCATCAATCTCTATATCAATATCATCTCTCTCCCAATCCAGAAATCTAGACAGAGACTCAACAATCTTTTCTCTAAAATCTTGCCTACATTCCCTAGAATTGATCTAAAGTTTAAGAATACAGTATTTTCCTCCAATAAAGCCAAATGGTCCAAATTCTTTTCCATCCATCTATTTATAACTTCTGTTTCACTTTCCTGAATTCTACTCAGTAATTTATTTTAAATCTACAACCAGTTGCATTACAGATTTTCCCATTTTTTTTAACTTGTCATTTTGGATCTTTTCTCATCTCTGTAATCCTTCTTCTATTTTCTTTTTAATTATTGCAGTCATCTTTTTATCAAATTCTTCAAACAATTTCTGTAATTTCTCTTTTCTCTGGAGAAACTTTCTGTCAGCCAGAATTCAGTCCTGGCTTGCAGTTTTACTTCTGTGCTGCTTTGACTGTAGAACCTCTCACAGAGATATCTATCCAACTGTAACACCTCGCCTGGAACCTGCTTTATTCATATATAATGGTGTTATGCGTACAATAAGTTAAACAAAAACTGTGCTTTACAAATGATAAAGATTGAGACAAAACCAAGCAAACTATGATTTGTGGGTTTTTCACTCAGTTAGCTACTGACTGCCTAAGTATGTTATGGGAACAGGAGCTTTCAGTAGCAACATTCTTTCTATATATACTTTTGCAGCAGAAGGAAAGCAGTTAGTATTCTATTGATAGCCCAAATTACACAAGCACCAATATTAGCTGGTACTTTGAATACCAACCAGCAGCATTTCTCATTTGTAATTCTCCCTGGATGCCTGGAATACAGGCTACATTGAACAAAAGTTAAAATAAAGCCTCAATCAGAGAAGTCCCAGACTTTTAGGATTTGGATTGTTACCATTTTACATACATTATAGGTTTACAGAAAATGTGAAATGAGAGGGGAAAAGAAGTATTATTTCAATGATTTGAAGATGTCTTTGAAAAGACTATAAAAATGATACGCATTTTCCTTTGTTGATACCGATAGTTCACTTTTTGTAGAGCAAAGCCAGGATTATTTCAGATACATCCTGCATAAACTGTGTATTTTTATTTTACCTTGTACATAGCTTTAGTTTTGTATGTCATTACCAGTTCCTTGCTAATCATAGTCTGTGAGTCGGATTGGCTCTTACTTTAAACATCTTAGTCTTCAAACTAGAATTGAAAAGGGACTTACGTATCTTGGTGAGGTACCCTGAAACCAGTCAGTTTTCTAAACAAAAGAACACATCAGTCACAAAAATAACAATTTGTATCTTGCATTCAACAAAGTTTACTTTGACAAGTGATATATTGTTTTTGAATAATGAGACTATAGCTTTTCTCCTGGTGCTATGATTAATCTTTATTTGTTTCCTTTGAAATGTATATGGAGATTCTCAGTCATCCAGGTCATATCTTTTGTCTCAAAAGCTGTCCCTCTTCTGAAGCCGTGGAGCCTTCTTTGGACGGGAAGGAGAAACCATCTCCCATGGACCGGTGTGTAGAGTGAAGGGAAGAGCCCCCAAAGGGCAGAGAAGGCCCAAGATGGGGGGGAGAGAGATAGGAAAGTGGGGTGGGAGTCAATTTCAGGGAGCCTATTCTGCTATTGGGGGGGGGAGGCTGAGCTGCTGCAGTAGAGACAGGGCGGCTAACCAGAGTCAGGAGGCCGGCATTGAAAATGAAAGTGATATTCCCTGTCCAAGCTTGGGGGAAAAAGAGAGAGAGCACACCCAGCTTCTCCCTTTCTAAGCTGAAGCAGAGGCATTGGAAGATAAAAGGCCTGCCTGGAGCGAGGAGTTCAAGGAACGTGGAAAGAGAGACACTGGGAGAACTTTGGGAAGGCTCCATTCAAGAGGAGCGGAGTGTTGAAGCGGAGATGGTCCGTGTAGGGCAAGAGAAGCAAGGTTGTCCTCTGCTGGCACAGGGATGCCCTGAAAGTGTCCCTTGATTTGGAAGAAGCAAGGATCGGGGCTGGCAGGGGCTTGCTTAGATCAGACGGGGAGCTCTCCGGACAGCCAAGCTCAGGGGCTCCCTTTGAAGGAGGGGATCCCTTCTGGTGATCCTGGGGAGAGGCACCATTCCTGGTAAATCCCCCCCAAATATTAAAGTGGGGGGGAAAACTCCTCCAAACTTTAACCAGCACCCTCATAGAAGATGGGCAGTGGAGGTGCGGGAAACTTCCTTGGAGGGATCGGAACTTCCATTTGTCTTTGGGGGGAGCTGCTGGTGGCAACAGGCAGAGGGTGAAGAACTGCTGGCAGAATTAATGGATAGTGGGAAGAGCGAAGTCCATCCTGTGGCTTCCTTCTCTCAGGTTTGTCACTGGCTCTTTTCCGGGTGAAGCATCCAGCCCATTCCCTGCCGGCCGCTCAGTGAGGGGAACAAATGTACACCAGGGCCAGACTCTCGAGAAGGAAAATGGCATTCACTCAGCATGGGAAGATTGAGATGCTGTTCTGTTCCAGCCTATGACCAGCCCTGTTTAATGTCAGGGACAACCCCTTTTGATAGTCAACAGGCTGGAGAAAACCCAACCAAATTTATTTACAAAGAGTTCAAACAAAAGTTAAACAAAAAGTTCAAGAGTTAAACCAAAAGTTCAAACAAGAGTTAAACAAGAACAACAGACCAGGACTCTAGCAGAAGATCTTCAAATGGTTGCCTTCAGCAACTAGGACCTCCCACACTTTCCCCTTTTATCAGCAGTCCCAAGGCATGGTTTCTCATGGGCATGTGATTGACCTCTGCACTGCTGCCCCCACCAGTGCCTGCAATCTGCTGTGCCTCCCCTTCGGCCCTGGGCAGTGCCTCTGCCCTGCGTGGCTGTCCTGCTTGTGCATGCAATTGGCCTCCACCACTGGTGGCACCCACAATCTGCCCAGCCTCCCCACTACCTGCTTTGTGCAGGTCCTCCTGAGCCCCCCTGTGCCCGCCATTAACCCTTCCACCATGATGCAGGGTAATGTTGCTGTCCCCACCCCTGCCCAGATGTCCTCCCCTTCCCTAAGCATTTTTTTTACTAACCTGCCTTTCAGCTGCATTCTGTTTTTCCATTTGCTTCTCAGCCTTTGCCACATGTTTGTGAGACTATCAGTAAAAAAAAAGTTCCATGAGACTTTCTAACATCTTGCAGATGTCGTGAGAAATTAGGTCTCATGGAACTTATTTTTTGTCCCACAAGCACGTGGTGAAGGCTGAGAAGCGAATGTAGAAATGGAATGCAGCTAAAAGGCAGGTTATCAAAAAAATGCTTAGGGGAGGTGAGGGCATCTGGGCGGGGGCGACAACATTACCCTACGCAGCTTCGGCAGGTGTCTGGCAGGGGGAGGGAAGCAACAGGCCATGCCCCACCCCTCACATGGAGTGCCCTGCTCCTGCCGTTTCCCCCCATCCCCACACAGCACCTTTTTTCCAGCTCCAACATGTCACTTCCTTCACCACTGTGTGGGACTGAAAATAAAGTTTAATCAAGCAATTTCAACTTTGCGAGATCTTTTTTTTCCCCATGAGAAGTTGAAATTGATTGATTGAACCTTATTTTTGCACACGGCGGCAGAGGCCTAGGACTGGGGCTCTGCATGTCACCTGTGGCACGCATGCCATAGGTTTGCCACCATGGTCTTAGTTGTTTTAATATTCAAACTTTTTAGGCAATCAATGTCCTGGTTAATTATTCCCAATTTTTGGTTTCCCATTAATATTTATATTTAACATTTGATATTTATAATTTCCAAGTTTTAAATAACCCCAATTCCCTTTATCACAATTCATCACAAGATCTAATGTTTAGAATACACATCTTATCTATTTGAGTTCTCACCATCTTACATCAACTAATTAGTAATACAATATAATATTTTTATTTTCTCGTAATTTCCAGATATCCTAAATTTAGTAACCCAAATTCCTCCTATTTCAATATTTAATACTTCCTGTCTTTTTCTCTTAATATCTACTATCTCATATTTAAGCTAATAATTCTTATTATTACCACTAAGTAAAAAAATATTTATTACATTCATCGATTTCTAGCTTATGTACCTTAATTACCTTTACATTTAACCTTTATAAGCAGCTCAATGTTAAAATTTAGTTATTAATATTTATACTTCTAAGTTATAAATAACCAAAGTTTTCTTTATCTCATCTCATAACAATATCTAATATTTCAAAGTACACATCTTATCTATTTGAGTTTATTCTATTTTAATTTGCACAAATAAGTCAAACCCCCAATTTTCTTCAGTCTTATTCTAACTTTCTTTCTTTGCCAAATCGTCTTCCATGTCCATGCTTTAGAGTCATCAAACAAATCTCCCTGTATTGTTATATAGATTGTTTGACATAGGAAAAACCATCTGGTCGCCATTTTTTTGAGAGGACTAACAAATCGTCTCTTCATTTTTCCATTTTGACATAGTTGTCCTGAACTGTTCATCTTCTCTTCAATCTGTTCTTCTTATTGATTCTCAAGTTCTTTCTGATTTATGTAGAAAGTCTTTTCCTTTTCCCATATTGTCAGTCCCTTTTCAGGGTTTTCCATTGATTGTATTTGTCGATCAGTTGAATCTTCTGTCATGATCATGGTTCTTTGATCTATCTGGCCTGGACTGAGGGGTTTTAAGTTTTTAAACTTTGTTTTAATTTGTTGGGCTATTAATTAATTTAATTCATTTTAATTCTATTTCTATTTCAACTTTTATATTGTCTTTTAAATTTTGCCCTGTAAACCACCCGGAGTCCTTCGGGAATAGGGCGGTATATAAAACTAAATAAATAAATAAATAAATAAATTAAATGATCTTTAATTGTTCCACCTTTTCTGTTATATTCTGTGTAGTTGATTTTTTAGATGTAATCAAAGTATATCTGGGCTGACATCTTGTTCTTTTCTGTAACCTCTTATTTCATCAGTACCTGTAAGAATAGTTTGATTAATTGCTTTCAACATAGAGAGAATCTGTTCCTGATCTTCATCCATATTCTCTTAGTAATGTATTAGGTTAAAAGCTTTACAATCAGAGAATGCAAAAAAAAAAGGATTTTGTCACTGAATAAGGAACACAACTGGGCTTCTCTCAGCTATGTCTCAAGGTTGCATAAGTCTTATCTATTGTCTGGGCTGCTGACCAGGGTCATGTTAAACCTGTGTTAAACCAGCTGACTGATATTCTTGTGCCACTTGATTATGATTTCTTCATGACACCACTTTCTGTGGTCAGTGGGCAGCCATTGGTGCATGCATATGTAATATGTTCTATACACCAACTTTCAAATAAGATCTCTCTAAACTGGCAGGTTTATAATTGGTGATTTATCATGTCTGCTTCAAATATGTGATGATGTTTGTCTAATCATTTTAGTAGATTCCTTAATAAGGTTATAAAGTAAATATGCTTTTCTAAAAATTATGCTATTTGGTTTTCAATAATATCATTCAAATGTGTGCATTATTGATAATTTGACTTACCTTGTTAGTCTCATTACTTTGCTTCCAAGCAACTGAGTCTATAATGAGATACCAATTATGTTCTTGAGAAATAAAATGGTTTATATTAAACTCAATTTATTATAAAGTGAAATGGTTGTTTTAGAAAGTGTGCCTGCAATTCTTTTTATGGCTTATGTTTTTATGATTTATAAAGCTAAAGTAAAAATGCTTTAATGTTTCAGAATTTAATTAGAATATTAGTTATATTATGAGAATGTATTGAAACCTAAATCATGTTTAGAATAATCCCAGAAGGAATTTAGAATTCAATCATCCAATCAATTATCTGCTAACTTGTCAGGTGATGTAAGCATACATCTTGTAAACAGATTACTCCTAAGATTCTTGAGGTTGAAAAAGAAGAGTACTGTCAGATGTACTCCAAGCAGATTTTATTACCTATAAGAATATCTGAGTAGAACCATGGAAATCCGAAACTTCTTTCAGATTGGTAGGATTTTGTAAAGATGGAGATGAAATGGTTTGTTTTATATAAATTTATGTTTAGGTAAATTGAGAACGAGATTGCTGCTTGAATTATAATAAACCTGAAATTCAAGATGTACAAATTGTTCTGATACTTGTTTATACAAAGATCATAGCTCCTTTATGGCAGATTCCACAAAACTTGGTTATTATGAAGAGCAACCCCCCACCTTATTTTTTAGGTGCAAATAGCTCCCACCCTCTTTTGTCATGACATTAATTAAAAAAAAACACATTTGGGTAAATGTTCATGTCTCTTTAATTATTAAAGATTTATGAAATCATACTTGCAAGTGGGTAATAAAATTATTGCTACTAATCTTAGATATTTAATATTTTAAATTTTGAGGTATAACCTGAAACATGGTAATTCAGTGAAGTAACAAATTGCCACATCTTAAAATGCAAAATAGTAGCTGAAAATCACCTGGAGCATATACGAGAAAATGGCTTGGTCTGATTTGATACATATGCTCTAACATTTTGATACATATGCTGTAACATTTTGAAAACTATCTGAATTTTAAGACATAAATGAAAAGAAAAAAATGCCAAATGTAAAGAAGTATTGAACTCCTAATGGGAATAATTTTTGTAAGTTCTTTTCTTGATGGAACACTAGATGAATTCATAGATTCATCTAGTACGTTGATGAGGAAAACTGAATTCCTATCTCCTGGAAGAGGCTCATATTGTCTCTGTGGCATGAAGAGGCAAAGCATATGAGTTACTACTGAGGATTATTATTATTTTTTGTGCCTTCCAAACAGTGTTAGCTCCTAGCGACTGCCTGGCACAACTCCCTTTATTTTTCTTAAGAAAGGTTCTAAAAGTGGCACAGTTTTCTGGTATCCAGCCTGATGCTTTAACTACTACAAAAATCTGGCTCTCGACTAGTTATGATAGCAAAATCTTATTGTTTGTATTAATGATACTGTGCCTAAAAACACATAAGCTGAGGACTGTTTATTGCACTTATGTAATCAAAACAGTTAGGGACGCGGTGGCTCAGTGGGTTAGGACGCTGAGCTTGTCGATCAGAAGGTCGGCAGTTTGGCGGGTCGAATCCCGAGTGCCGCATAACAGAGTGAGCGCCTGTTACTCGTCCCAGCTTCTGCCAACCTAGCAGTTCGAAAGCACGTAAAAATGCAAGTAGAAAAATAGGGACCACTACGGTGGGAAGGTAACAGCGTTCCATGCGCCTTTGGCATCCAGTCATGCCGGCCACATGACCACGGAGACGTCCTCGGACAAGCGCTGGCTCTTCGGCTTTGAAACGGAGATGAGCACCAGCCCCTAGAGTCGGAAACGGGGGAACCTTTACCTTTACCTTTTAATCAAAACAGTTATTAAAATATAAAATTGAACAAAAGATTTAAAAATATGAATCAAGGGTATCTCTTAGCATCATAAATGCCCATAAATGGTGGAAGAAGATAACCTCAATCCCTTTTACAGGAGGGTCATACTAAATTTAAGAGGAAAGGCCTTACATAAAATCAGGCAGCCATGGACAAAAAACATCCTGAGGTATTCTTCCCGTAATCTCAGCTGGAGGGGAGAAGGCTAGACTGTAATTGGAAAAGACAGTCCAATACATATTTAATACCTGAGCTACAAAGGATTTTATGTATCATAATTTGTTTTTATAACTGGAAATCTATCAGTAGCCAATGCAGCTACCAACCTTTAACTATAAATAAGTAGACATTTACAATTTCAATTTCTGAATAGTATTCAGAAGTAGCATTGTGAAGAGTGAATTACAGTAAACCAATTATTATCTCATGCTCTAATAGGCTTTGAATAATAATAATAATAATAATAATAATAATAATAATAATAATAATAATAATAATAATAATAACAATAATAATAATAATTTTTTAAAATCCCCTGGCTGTTGGTTCTGCCTGGTAGTAGCATTGGATGATTTCTCAATTTTCTTTGGTTGTCCAGTTTTTGCACTTTTGTTCCAGTTGCTTTACAGTTGTACACTCTGGTTCCCCAGCAGTAACAACTGAGCCCTGTGGCCCATTTTTCAACAGATGTCCAGGAGCCATAGCATCTAATGCGGTCCTTATTGACCCGGACGACGACTGATCCGGTTTGGATTTTTTTTTTATTTCTTCTCATCATTAGTGATGGAAGTTGCCTAGGTTGGTTCACGGGGGCTAAGCCACTACCAATCCAAAGAGCGGTCATCCCATAACCATAGGGAACACACCCAATAGCCGTCCACGCCCATCAGACAAGGAGTCTTCCAAGGGGACTCACTTTCACCACTACTGTTCAACATCACATTAATTCCATTGACAATAATATTACGAAACACAAAACTGGGATACCACATCTCAAGCCAGCATGGCAATATAAACCATCTACTATACATGGATGACTTGATAACAACTTGACATGGGCATGGCTTAAGATGGGAACCATCAAAAAAGAAACAGAAGGCTGCTCAAGAACAAGCACTACAAACTAATGCCATGAAAGCGAAGATACAAAAATCTACTGACAATCCAAATTGCCGACTTTGCAATGACAAAATTGAAACAGTTTCACATTTAATATGTGAATGCAGCAAAATCATGTAAACTGATTACAAAGCTAGACAAGACCGAGTTGCTAAACTAATCCACTGGGCATTGTGTAAAAAATGTGACTTACCTGTGTCCGAAAAGTTGTGGGAACATAGGGTGGAAAAAGTTGTTGAGAATGAGAGGGTGAAGATCTTGTGGGGCTTCCGAATACAGACAGATCACCATTTGGAACACAACACGCCAGATATTGCAGTCATAGAGAACCGAAGCATACAGTTGAGAGTACATCAAGAAATTGCAGTTTCCTGCAATAACTCCAGCAAAGCTACAAAAAACTGCGCTACTCGGAACATCTTTCATTTTAAGGAGATACCTGGTTGATACCTAGGATGCTGGCAGCAACCCGTGTCAACCATTACTGCCAGTCAATATGAGTGTTCAGTTGACTGAGTTTCATATTTTATGAATAAAATTTTAATAATGATGATGATGATTTATCCACTTCATGCAGATATAAAGAGGTCCAAGTCATCTGGCACTTCAACAAAGGAATGTACAAGGGCTTGGTCTCTTTACTTTTCTCCAGCTACCACTCTTGCTGACCCAGGAAGGTATGGAACCACTGTAGTTTGGTGCTTCACAGGTGGTCCAGAAAGATATTATAGTCAATAACATTGAATGCTGTACAGAGAACTGACAGACACAGAAGTCCACATTCATTTAATCTAAATCCTTCTACACATTATCCACAAGAATGACAAATGCCATTTCAATTCTATGCCTAGTCCCAGCTATGTAAATTAACCACTCTGTCCATCCTTCACTGAATGCATACCAACTTTCCAAAAAAAAAAAAAGGAAAAGTTAAAATTGAACAAGACTGGCCTAGCACTGCTGCGCCCTTTTAGAAACATTGGACCTCTCCTTCTTCATGGTAGCAAGGAAAATCACCTGCCTCAAAGAATCATGTGCCATGATTTAAATCCAATCAAATCAGGAATTCGGTCTACATAGGACTGTCCCAATAACTGGGACTCCACAGCTTCAAAGGAATCCTAGGACACACCACAAGACATTATTTGAATCATCTCAGTGGATTTTGTCTATCTCTGTGGAAATATATTTTGTCTATTTCTGTGGAAATACAAGTATTTTTTTCTTGTAATGTCTTGGAAACAAATCACAGTATCCTCTTATCAAACCACATTTATTCACACCTGTCATTCACCAAAAATGAACACTTTAAACAAGCTTTCTGGATGTCATCCATAGCTGCAGTAAGAATGAAGAAGTAATAATGTGTTTCCATTCTTATCACAGCAACACCTTGGTTTGTATCAGTGTTTAGTCATATGCATGGATTTTTGTTCTCCATCATCAGTGCTTTAAATATTGCTTCAGTGACTCTGTCTATTGAAAATACTTCCCAAACCATGGGATGTCCTTAGATTGGCACAAAATATAACTGTTTGGACTATTCTTTCCAGCACCTTTGCTAACTCTGTTTACTTTATATTGACTAATTGTAGTGGAGGTCTACATTTCAAATTAGGAATATGCCATCTACAGTAAATGCTCTTTGAAATATGTTGGATCCATAAAGTGTTTTGGCAAATCACTCTAAACAATCCAGAGTCTATGTAGATAAATTTCTGATGAGGTAACTCGCTTGTCTATCATCACCAAACCAGGTTTTGGCAATTCAGGATGAGTATGCCATTTCTTCTTCAGTTAAATTGAGGAGTAATATGTTATATTGACCTAATATTTAGCAATAACTTAAGGCCAGGAGTCCCTGCAATGCAGAACTTCAGGATGAGGTATTTGGGGTAGAAGTGGTAGAAATTACATTGTTGATTCTCTTTTCCATGGAGTCTAGTGCTTCGCCATATAGATTTTTTTCCCATCTGCTCTCATCTGTAATCTTTTTCTTCTAGATGGCCACCATCTCCCCCTCTCCCAATCTAGTTCTGTACCAGCCTGCTACCGGCCCTGCAGAAAAGGCAATCCCTTTACAAACAGCAAGAGGCTGGAATTACGCCTGCCAAATTTATTACTACAAAAACAAACAAGACACGAACCAAGATACAGGAGCTTTGAAACACTATCCGAGCGGTTGCCTTCAGCAAACCAGCCCTCCCCACACATTCCCCTTATATAGAGTTCAGGGCGTGGCTTCTCTCTGCCTCCTTCCGAGAAGCCCCATTGCCTTCCTCTGTTTACTCCTAATTGACTGCCTCCTGCGTCGGGCGTCCTTGAACAGGGCCAGCTGTGGGTCATCTTCATCCACACTGTCAGGCTCACACAGCTGGGTCTCCGTGGTGACCAAGTGGGAGGGGCCTGGCTGAGGGCTATCATCAGCAAGGTCTTCAACACCCCCCTCCTCCTCTGAGTCATCCGACCCAACTGCCGAACCCACAGGCTGACCCTGAATCACAACAGATCTTGTTCACATGTCATACTTTGACGTGTTTAGCTGGGGGCTAAAGTATATGAAGAATGGTTGGAGGAATTGGATATGGCTAGTCTAGTGAAAAGAAGAATATTGGTGACATGACAGCAGTGATCCAATATTTGAGAGGCTGCCACAAAGAAGAGAGAGTCAACCTATTTTTCAAAGGACCAGAAGGCAAGACAAGAAACTAATCAAGGAGAGAAGCAACTAGAACTGAGGACAAATTTCCTAACAGTGAGAAAAATTAACCAGTGAAATTTCTTGCCTTCAGAAGTTGTGGGTGCTCCATCAGTGGAGCCTTTTAAGAAGAGACTGGATAGCCACTTGTCTGGCATGGTATAGGGTCTCCTGCTTGAGCAGGGTGTTGGACTAGAAGACCTTGAAGGTCCTTCCAGCTCTGTTATTCTGTTATCTGTTGTCATATGATTGATTTCATCAATGATTTGTTGAAGCATTTTTTAACATAAACCTAACCATTAGTTTTCAATAAATAGGTTTATTTATGTCAAATGTTTGCATAGAATCCTGGAAGAGATGAGTTGTAAAAAGGCATTGAACATATCCATGGTTTCATGACTTCTTACATGTTCATTATCCTAAATATCAATATTTTACCCTGAAATAAAATATATATTTTGGGATGTTTCAATTAAATTTGTGCTAACTTTATATCAGTTTGGGCTATCAGTGTCAGCCTAGATAATTTTTAGTGTTTAAATATAATGTAAATATATATGGCAGAATTTAAAATCTTTTATACATATCTTTTCTCATTAATATATGGTGTATTTTTTTCATACATAGACTACATTATTTCTCTTTTGTGTCCCAGTAACTTTGGAATAGGATTGTTATACAATTGTGATATTCAAAGTATAATAATACATAAGACAAAGATGTAAAACTTAATATGTTTAATTTCCAACTTTTGCTATTTAATGCAATATATGTGTGTGTGTGTGTGTGTGTGTGTGTTTGTAGATTTTCACGGGTATAGGTATGTAGGCTGTGATGTTACATCATGATTGGTTGATGGGGTTATTGTTAGGGGATTAGTTGGCTGATTTGTTACAATAACCCTAACAATAACCCCATCAACCAATCATGATGTAACATCACAGCCAACCAATCTGCTTACAACAACAAAGCCAGGACCCCACATATCCCCACCAGTACTTATAGAGAGACAGCAGCTCCGATGGGAGAATTTTAAAGAATAATAAAATTCAGACTATGAGCCTATTGAGATGTTACATCAGCAAAAACCTGTTCCTGAGTATTTTAAAACATTAAGCTCTGCCAGGATTTGTCTTTTAATTTTACTGGTTCAAACTTATTTTCTACATGACTGAATCTAGAGATTAAGTTTCAGCCTATTACTTTAAAATAAGATAGATTCTAAAGAACAAGTAGACAGTTAGGAACAAGATTTCACCTTTCATCCAAATAGTTCTTCAGTGGTGCACATTCTAACTTTCTGTGTTGCACAGTATTCTAATAGAGGTTTTATATTTAACTTATTGAGTGACTTATAAAACATTTAAGGACCTCTCTCTGTATTTGTAATATTTTCCTTAAAAGGAAATGCAGTGATGAAATTCATGAATAAATTACAGGTGGAGTCATAGGGCTTGATTGATTACATGCCCTCAAGTTATTGTCATTTCTTAGCAGTCAGATGGATAGATTTTCTCCATGATGATTTGTCCTAACATGGTCCTTCAGCTCTTATAAGTGTCCCATCACCACTGTGAATGAGTCTACTTTCTCCAGTTTTAAAACAATATTCATTTTCTTCCAATCTGGTTGTCCTTAATAAACATTTGTCATATAATTTGAATAAATAAGAGATGAGTATACAACCTAAACTATTCCTGTATTTTGCCAAGTCATAGATGAGAAAATCAAGTAGTATAATAATAATAATTTTATTATGGCTAAAGATGAGCATTGCTGAGAAAATCAAATACAGCAATTTATGGCGTAGAATTATGAGATAGAAATGAGATAGGATAAAGCAAATGTCCAGAATTACGGTAGAAATAAAATAAGAATTATTGAGAGATGTTATCATATAAAGTTACTTTATTTGTTTCTTAAAGAATAATTAAATGATGAAGAATATATAATAATATTTCTTTGCCATATAATTGCATTACATATTCCATTACTATATTTAACACTTAAAATACTATGCTCTGATAGACTTTGAACTTAAGTCTAATATATATCTTTCCAGATGCTGGTTTTTATTAACAAAACCTATAATATGAAAAGTCCTATTGATCCATATTTTTTTTTGATTACGTATCATGTAGCACTTACAATTATAACCAATTCACAGGAAAAGATTTTTGTTCACATACATTTTTACTGCTATATTATAATTCATACACATAATAATTTTCAACTGAGAGGATAGAATTGTTGGAGTCCATACCATAAAAGTAGCAGAAATAAAATTATTATTATTAATTGAACAAATGCACTTTTAAGCGCATCTCCTGAAGAGTCACTGGGTTTATGTTGATGATTTTACCTTGATATGGCACTTGAGTTAATGGATATTTATCTCCATTAATAATGTTTCATGTCAAAGGGCTTTCATGTATTCAGATTACTTCAATTCCTTCCCAACCCTGATTCCAGTATCTTGTAAGGCCATGAGGACCCAGATTGTTGGGGGCAGTAAGCTGACTTTGTAATAATGCCGCTTGGGGTGTGTGTGAAAACCCTAACAAGCAGGCATATACATAGAATGAAGGCTACTGCTAAGCTTGTAAGCCGCCCTGAGTCTTCGGAGAAGGGCGGGATATAAATGGAATTAAAATAAATAAAATAAATAAATAAAAATGTGTTATGTTTACTATGTTACTACATTTCTGGTTAGGTATTGCAGAACTATTCTGAAATTATCCTGAAAATCAAGGTAGTTCTAAATAACGTATCATAAAATCATGAATCCTTAAAATAGTTGAAGCTACAAAATGTATTGATTGGTTGTACAATTGTTAGGAAATACCACAAAAAGAAAAACAACAAATCAAAACCCAATTTAGAATAAATTGTATGTATTTAGCTTTCTATAGTAGAATGATCTTATATTAACCAAAATAATATTTTGGATATGTTGATTAGGAATCTTTCTCTGCTTTAATTATTACAATTTAAATGGCTGTTAAACATAATTTATGCTATAAGCTTTGAATAACATAATTTCATTGGATGAAGCAAATTCTGTATTTGGTCATTATTAAGGGCTGAAAAATTGAAATCTTTTAGTGATCTCATAGCTGATGCTTTTAATGACTCAGATTTCACATGTTATTTATTAAATTGTATAATGAGTTTGTGTATTTGTGTAAGAACGGGTGTATGCTTACAGGGAAGAATTCCAATGCAAGGGAATGACAATATCCAATGATTTATTTTTCTCCTAGTATGTCTTGACATAAGAACTTGACAATGTTCACAAAATTAATCAAATTAATTACAGATATCAAGACTGTAATGATCTATAATATTTATTTGTGGAAAGCCACACTGATGTCAGAAAGACTTCTGAGTAGACCTCAAGTTCAGGTAGCTGATATCATTTGGAATCTTGTCAAAGTTTCAGTGGAAGCAGATTATTCTTGAAACTTAGAACTTTGTTTATATTTAAAATGTACTCCACATCTTTCATACTAAAGATATACAGAGGAATAATGCAGTTAGATTAAGAAGTCATAGACTTTTAAAAATTAATAATATTGATTATTATCAATGTTTTTTTAAGTACACATGTTTATGATTGCTTTGAAAGTACACAATTTTCCAAGACCTTATATCCTATAATGTGAAATGGTCCTTATTTTATTAAGATCGTGTAATTGTTGGTTACTCATTTCTCAAAAGACAGCAGTGCATAGGAAAATAATCTACTAGCCTTTATTTTTTCCCCACTTTACTGACCTTTGTAATAATTTTCCTCCTTCTGGTTGCTGATTCAAGAACAAATCTTCTAGAAAGCATAAGAAAGCATTCTGTGACTGTCTAACCCCCACATTTGAATAATTTAGAGTTAATGGTGTATGTTTCTTACAATAAAAGCCATAATGTTATTCCTCCTCCCCATCAAAAATTTTAAAGCTCTATTTGTCACAAATTTTATAGAGTGCTGCTTTCAGCAATGTATATCACTATTCAGACTGCTACATTAAACCTGAATCCCTACAGTGTTCTCATGATGGATATTGGACATTGGAAAACATATTGTACAAGCCTCCTTAAGGAAATCATTCTGCTTATAACCCAACTCCTGCCTGATTGGGACTTCTTTTTTTTTTTTTTTAATTTTTTATTAAATTTATTATTTAAAAACATTGGACACAGTACCAGCGAGCTGACAAACCTTTTTGTCTACAATGTTTAAATATATATATATACCTGTATATATGTACATCAAAAATACACTTAAATACACTTAGATTACAAATCGGTGAAATACCACAATATTTAAAACAGTGAGCTAGTCTGTAAAACCTAATAGAGACCTTTCTTTTTATCCATCCAAAGATACAATTTGTTCCAAATTCTATAATAGTCTGATTGATCTTTATTCTTTAATTCCAAAGTTAATTTGTCCATTTCAGCGCAATCCCAAATTTTCCTAATAACCTCTTTTTGTCCTGGGATCTCATTCTTTTTCCATTTTTGCGCAAATGATATTCTAGCTGCTGTGATAATATGGATCGTTAAGTATAGCACATCTTTAGGATATTTCTCTTTCGTGATTCCCAACAAGAAAAGTTCTGGACTAAACTCCAGATCTTGTTTCAAAATTTCTTTCAGCCAAATCCAAATCATTCTCCAAAATTTTTGTGTTTTACTGCAAGACCACCACGTGTGGAAGTATGTGCCTATCTCTTCAGAACACTTCCAACATTTGGGAGATGCTGTTATGTACATTTTTGCTAAGCGGGCTGGGGGAAGATGCCATCGGTAAAACATTTTAAATAAATTTTCTTTATACGATGAGGCCAGTGTTATCCTTTTATTCCTATCCCAAATTGTTTGCCAAGTATCTAGGTCGATGTTATGTCCTAAATTGTTAGCCCAGGTCAACATGGGGTCTTTCACTTGCTCTTCAAACAGCTTATATCCCAAAAGTAATTTATAAAAATTCCTTATTTGTTTAGAGTCCGGTCCCAATAATATTTTGTCCAATGCTGTTTCAGAGGTATATATCCCCCATTCATTTTTATCCTTCCTAAATCTCGATTGGATTTGTAAGTAGGCCCACCAATCGAGTTTTATACCTTGTAATTCTAGTTCATTCCTAAGTTTCAATTCCCCCTCCTCATTCAGAATATCCTTGTATGAGATTATGTTACCCAAATCAAACAGATTTGGGTAAACTATCGCTTCAAGGGTGGATAGCCAGACCGGTATTTTGGTGTAATTGTGAGATCTAATTTTTTTCCAAGTATTGAGTAGCGCTTGCCTGATCCGGTGTCTTTGAAAATGCGAGAAAAGACCTTGTTTCTCCGTCCATAGGAAAGCATGCCAGCCATATTGCAAATCATGACCCTCTAAAGTTAATAGTCTTCTATTTCTCAAGATTACCCATTCTCTAATCCAGCTCAGGGCCGCGGCGTGGTAATATAATTCCCAGTCTGGCAATCCAAAACCCCCATTTTCCTTCGTGTCTTGTAAATATTTCAATTTAATTCTTGGTTTTTTCCCCTGCCAAATAAAATTTAGTGATAATTTATCCAAATTTCGAAAAAATTTAGAGTCGAGTTGAATTGGGATATTCTGAAACAGAAACAGGATTTTAGGCAGAATATTCATCTTAATGACAGCAATTCTTCCCAATAATGAGAGTTTTAGGTTTCCCCATCTTTCCAGGTCACCTTTTATTTGGTTCACTACATTATCATAATTATCATTTTTGAGTGAAGTGCATCTAGCCGTAATGTTAATCCCTAGATATTTTATTTTCTTGACTATTTCTATATCCGTGATTTCGGCCAGATTACCTTTTTGTTTATTGGTCATATTTTTAACAATCATCTTGGTCTTATTTCTATTTATTCGCAGTCCGGCAACCTCACCATATTTAGATAATTCTTCCAATAGCTTTGGTCCCGTCTGACATGGATCCTCCATAATAAAAACTAGATCGTCCGCGAAAGCTTGCAATTTAAAGGTTTCCTTTTTAATGGTTAATCCTTTTATCTTTGGGTCATTTCTTATAGTTCTCGTTAATACTTCAAGAGTCAATATAAACAGCAACGGTGATAAGGGGCAGCCTTGCCGTGTTCCCTTTTGAATTTGAAACTTGCTAGATGCTTCCCCATTAATAATTATTTTTGCTTCCTGATTGTCATAAATTGCCCTAATTATATTTATAAATTTTTCTCCCATATTCATAAAGCTAAGCTGTTGGCACAAAAAAGACCATTTAACATTGTCAAATGCCTTTTGGGCGTCTAAGAAAAGTAATGCCATCTGTTGTTCGCTATGTAATTCATAGTACTCCAATGTATCTAATATTATTCTAATGTTGTGCTTAGTGTGTCTCTTAGCGAGAAAACCATTTTGATCTGCGTGTATGAAATCATTCAGAAATCGTTTCAATCGTTCCGCTATAATTGATGTAAATATCTTGTAGTCCGAGTTAAGAAGTGATATGGGTCTGTAATTTTGGATTAATGTATGGTCTGTGTTATCTTTCGGTATAAGGGTTATGTTTGCCTCTAGCCAAGATTTAGGCGTCCTTGCGCCTTCTAATACTGCGTTAAATACCTCCACTAGGGGTTGAGCTAGGATATTTTGTAATTCTTTATAAATCTCTGATGGAAGACCGTCGGGTCCCGATGCTTTATTATTCTTTTGTGCATTAATAGCTTTTATCACCTCAGATAGTCGAATTTCCTCGTTTAACATATTTCTGGTATCTTCTGTGACCTTAGGTAGTTTGGCTCTTTGAAAATATTCCTCCATTTTCTCCACACTTGCCTGGCTATCTTCTTTATATAAACGTTCATAAAATTCCTGGGCTATAAATTTTTTTTTTTTCCTCCTGGTGGAATATTCTCCCTTCCTCATCTCGTAGTTCGTGAATCCAGTTTTTCCCCTTTTGTTTTCCCAATTTGTATGCGAGCCACCGGCCCGGTTTATTTGCATTTTCAAAAAAATTTTGTTTCGTGTTTCTCAATTGTTGTGCCAATTTCTCTTTGTCTAGAATGTTAAGTTTGTGTTTAATCAGATCCATAGATTGCTTGATATTCTCTTTTTGTGGATCTTGTTGGAGTGTAACTTCTAAGCTCTTATATTCCTCTTCTAATCTTTCCCGTTGTTGTCTTTTCCCCTTATTTTTATATACCATATATGCCCTCGCTACCCCTCTCATCACAGCCTTAGCTGTATCCCAATTGTTTTGTACTGAGGTGTCTATAGCTTTATTTTCCTTAAAGAAAAAACTTAGTTCTCTCTCCATCTTAGATTTGAATTCGTCTTCTTTTAAAATTGCTCTTTGAAGCGTCCATCTGGATATTTTTTTGGAACCTTTCCAGATAAGTTTAATAGGATTGTGATCTGCCCAAGTACCTGTCGCTATATGTACCTCATCTATTTCTGAACTAATTTCTTTCGTCATCCACACCATGTCTATTCTAGACCATGAGTTATGTCGGTTGGAATAATATGTATATTGTCTAGCCTTACGATTTCTTTCCCTCCAGACATCTTGGATATTTAGTTCCTCAGCCAAGTTAAGAAAAGATCTCGGTAGAGTTCTTCTCTTCTTTTTCCTAAGCGTCTTTCCCATATAATCCAAATTTATATCTAGGATAGCATTAAAATCTCCTATTAAACAAATCTCCTCATAATCAATGCTACATATCTTATTGTGAAGTGTTTTGAAAAATTGTTCTTGGTTATGGTTTGGAGCATATATCTCTACCATCATGACCTTCCTGTGATTTATTATAACCTCGACTATCAGTATTCTACCCTCTTTATCGTTATAAATTAGTTTTGCAGTCAATTTTGGGTTTACATATAGTGCCACTCCTCTCTTTTTCTTGTGTCGGTCTAAGGAAACGAATAGGTTCCCTATTCTTGGTTGTACTAACAAATATTTTTGTTGTTCCTTTATATGGACTTCTTGTATTGCCACGATATCCAATTGTTGGTGAATAAGCCTATTAAAAAATTTCCGCCTTTTCACTGGCGAATTCAATCCATTAATATTCACAGACATAATACTACACTCACCTCCCTTCATCTTACTTATTTCTGGTTTTTGTGGATCTCGTGATTCGGGGCTCTCTCTCTTCCTTGTCTCTAGTTCCATGTTTCTCTGTTAACTCACCGGATTTGTTCCTTCTATCCTCTGTAGCTAAGATCTTCCCATCCATTGCCACACGTATTGTATCTCTTTCTCTTGCCTCCCTTCCATCTTGATCTTCTAAATCTACTTCCTCTTGGCTATGGAAGTGGCATTTGTAAAAATCTTCTGCCTTCTCTATCGTGTCCAGTCTATGCCTTCTATCCTGCCACGTAACAAGGATACCCTCTGGAGTTAGCCATCTAAAGTTTACATTTTCTCTTATTAGTTTGGATGTTAAGAATTGATAGCCGCGTCTCAGATCCCTCATCCTTTTAGGTATCTGTTTAAGGATGGTGATTGGTTGGCCCCGAAATTCTAATGGTTCCTCTCTAGATCTATGCAGAAGCTCATCCCGAATTGATTTTTTAACTAACCTTACATGTACTTCTTTTGGGAGGTTGTGCCTTCTCGCATAATTAGTTTGGACCCTGTATGTTTCATCAATTTCCGCCAGCATTTCCTCCTTCCCTACACCGAGTGCCTTTGCCATCAGTTCTGCCATCATGACCAACAGATCTTCCCCTCTTTTTTCTTGAACGTTCTGGAAGCGTAGATAATGAGCAGCCTTTTCTGCTTCCAGAAAAATGACTGTTGTTTCTAATTCCTTATTAGCCTGAAGGAGTGTTTCATTTAAATCATCTACTCTCTTTTCCTCTTTTTCCATTCTAGCTTCCATATCTTGAAGTCTTTGTTCATTTTTGACTAATTGCTGTTGAATCCCTTCAAATTTATCATCTATCGCTTGGATTTTCCCCTTTAATTCACCAGTGTCGTTTCTTATTTGGCCTATTTCTCTCTTCATCTCCTCGTGGTTTTTGGCCATTGCCTCGTGTAGGTTTTGCAAAAGGGCATGTAAATCTTTAAAGGAATTCGAGTTAGATCTTTCCCTTTGCAGCATATCCTCTATAGATTTCTGATTGGAGGGACTTGAGGCCATCCCCTGTCTGATTGGGACTTCTTGATAACTATAATTGACATGAACATATGGTATCATTGGCCAGAGAGCTATGATGAGGCTTTGACTTTCTTACATGTAAATTAGCATACATGGTCATGTTGTATTAATAAAATGTCTGATGTGTTAGAAAATTATTGTGACATTGCCTTGAGCTTTTTCTCTACTAACTCCTAGATAAAAATGTACTATTTTTCACTGAAGCATGTTGAGCTATTATGTGCTAGATGATGGGGTTTTTTGCAGCTTTTTACTGCATGTGGGTCTTCTTGGTGTGTGTGTGTGTGTGTGTGTGTGTTTGTGTGTGCAATTTTAATATTCATTTTAAGTGTCAATTATTTTATGTCATATGCTTAGTGAACTGGAGCAAAAAGTAAAAAAAATTCTACGTACAAATTAAGGAAAATGAGCCTGAAATATTTGGAGGTTTATTTTAGTTAATACAGTTAAACTGTTCTGAAAGGCAGTCTAATCGTTCGTGCTAGCTTATAAATACCTTCATCATTCATTGACAGTGTCATCACATGGTGACTTGTGTATATATGAGCAAATTAATAACTTTTTCATCACATACAATCAACTCTAATTCAATATTTTGTGATAGATGGTTCATATTTCTGAATGAGACCATCAAGAGTTAATATCAAGCCAAGGATATTTTTATGTTGTTTTTCTCTACTTTGATACTTGCTCTTTAGTAATCTGTGTATTATTTTTGTTGATATTTAAAAACTTATTGTATTGATTTATTAAAAATTGACACCACCCATCTCATCTGTTGTAAATTCTGGGCAGTTTACAACAACATAATAAAACCATATAAACAGATGAATAAAAGCAGAGATTAAGAACAGAGTAAAATTTACAAGTTAAAAATAAAAATCAAATTTAAAATTCAGAAGGTTAAAAATTAACAAGGCAAGTGGGGTACTACTGGGCCATCCCCAGGATTTTATCATACTCTTAGACTCCCATGCTAATTAACAAACCCAGTCTTAATACTCCTCCAGAAAGCCAGAAGAGTGAGTGCTCCCCTGAGGATAAGGTATTCCAAAGGGTGAGGTCAACAACAAAGAAGCACATACTTCCTAGTTCTTACCAGTCGAAATGCCATGACCAACAGGATACAAAGCGTGCCCTCTGTTTTGGCTGGTTGATATAATTGGAACTAGACAGTTTTTTAGGTATCTGGGTCCCTGCCTTTGGTAGATAAATTATCCAGATACTGTGAGAAATGTTTTCAGGAATTGACACACTGGACAAAAAAAATGAAACAATATATAATCTTAGGCAGTTTAATTTCTCCTTGAATTATACTTGAATTATACTATGGAACCAGTTACCAGTTGAGCTCCGGACGGCGCCCGATCTTCGCTCCTTTCGCCGCGATCTAAAAACATACTTGTTCGAACAAGCCGGCCTGGCCTGAGGGGGGATTGGTGGGGTTTTTACTGTTATTTTATTGGGGTTTTTATTATGTATTAACTGTTTTTTAATGGGCATGTATTTAATTACTTTTTAACTTTTGTAATTCTGTGTTTTTATTCTTGCCCTGTACACCGCCCTGAGTCCTTCGGGAGAAGGGCGGTATAGAAATATTAATAAATTAAATTAAATTAAATATACAGAGAGGCATGAGAGAGAGAATGAGAGAGAGAGAGAGAGATTAGAAAGAATTTAGTTATATATTTTACATAGCAGAAGCTTTATAAAAATAAAATTGTAGCTACAATTTAAAATAAACTATATTTCTGTATATAAACTATTGATTTAATTTCTGAACAATGAATTTTCACAGGAACTTGGAAGAAAAGCTGTTTAGATTATCCATGCATGTATATGTCTTAATGCTTGTACAAACATGAAAATCATGTTTCTTTGTGTGTCCAAACTCTGCTCAGTCTTTATATTTCTTTCATCTTATATATCTGAAATCCAAATCCTATATTTCACACCCCAGTGGTTACATTTCCAATTTTAAAAACTTATTTGCACAAAATGCCAAAATAGTGTGTCTCATATTAATGAGATCTGTTAATGTGGATTTTTTTCGTAATTCTAAAATGCAGCTTTTCCTCAATATTTGCTTTATATACATAGCAATATGACATCACTAGAGAGCATCCATATTTATGTCTTAGAGACAGAATTGCTTTATTGTTTGTTTATGCTGATAATTAAGGAATATTAGGTGTCTACTGATGGCATACAAAATGGCATGCTTCTTGCAACATGGTGTTTACTTTAAATTGCCACATTAAAGTTAACTGTCCAGGAAAATACTTAAGCAATAATGTCTCCATTTGCCACAATTCCTCCTAGAGTATTTCTCAAAATTTCTACAGTTGGAACTACATAATTAACCTTCAGGAAAGTATAGACACCCAATTAACATTCCACTACCTGGATTCTTATCTTTAGCAATATGGAATTTCACTTTTTAATTAAGATAATTATAAACATAGTTGATATGGATTTCAAAAGCTGCCCTTATTGAGATGTATATTTGAAAAGCCAGACTTTTTTTTCAGACTGCAAAATTCCTATATCAGATAATTAACTCCAAAGTTGGAATGACAATTTTATTTCAAATTAGCAAACTTTGATCTGTTTATAATGGAAGTGGTTGAGAGAAAAAAATTAAATGTCCCATACACATTAAGATTTTGGCAAAGGTACCATATCTCTGATTCTATGCCCCTTTTTGTGGTATATTGCTGATTTTATAAATATGCTTAATTATGTTTGTAAACTTATTAGTTGATTTTTTCCCCTGCATTCAGGGTTTTCTTAAAGTGTAGTTGTGGCTGACCAATCACTAGGATCCATTTTTTTGTCCCAGTGTGGTAAATCATGCTGTATTTTTTATGGACCTTGCTGCAATCTGATGATTCTGAAAGGACTGCATGATATAGCCATGCTAGGCCAATATTTGGTCTCCACCAAAGATGTTTATGCCAATATGGGCATCCCCTGAGGGAATGGAGAAAATGATAACCTACATATGATGACATAATCACACAAATCCAATGTGTTGGCACTTGCATCAGAAATAATGCCTAAACAATCACATTTGCATGTTTGTGTCATTGTATGTGCATCCTCATTTTGATAGGACTGTGGTTTGCTACAAATGCTAATGAATTCCAAGCCAATAATATCACTTTCTTTTCATTCATTTTGGAGATGTGAGATTCAGCGAAGCAATTATTCAACCTGAGTTTGTGATTCATTTGATTTGTTTCCAGCTATTTTGAGAATTGATTTTAAAAAGATTAATAATCTGTAATCAAAATACATGAAGCTGTTTCATTTTGGGCAAAGGATAGTGAAAATAGCAAGGATATTAGTCCTTTGGAGAATGCCAGTTTGATACCATCAACAGTTTTATCCTAATCCAAATTCCTGAAATTTCTATTTTCTTTTCAAGACAGACGTGGCAAATTGTTTCAAAATTCCTAAAGAATCTTTAGGAAAATTGGCTAATGAATACAGAATGTGTCTTATTTAAAATTTATTTAATGATATTATTATTATCTTAAATGTATTATAGTTGCCTAACTCCAATGGACTTTGGGTGGCATACAAAACAACTTCAAAAACTTAAGTAAAGCACATCTTTCTCCTTCTGTCCTGGACACTTTTTACAGAGGCATGACTGAAAGCATTTTAACAAACTGCATCACTCTATCGTTGGTGGTAGCAGTGCCTCAGATAGAAAGTCCATACAGAGAGTGGTAAGGACAGCTTATAATAACAAGAAGGAGGAGGAGGAGGGGACCCTGGAGGTCATCTAGTCCAACCCCCTACTCAGGCAGGAAACCCTATACCATTTCAGACAAATGGCTGTCCAGTCTCTTCTTAAAAACCTCCAGTGTTGGAACATTCACAGCTTCTGGAGGCAGGTTGGTCCACTGGTTATTTGTTCTAACTGTCAGGAAGTTTCTCCTTAGTTCTAGGTTGCTTCTCTCCTTGATTAGTTTCCATCAATTGCTTCTTGTCCTGCCTTCAGGTGCTTTGGAGAGTAGCTTGACTTCCTCTTCTTCATGGCATTGTAAAGTGGTATAAATACTTCACATGATCTTGATTCTATCCCTCTGTTAATGCAACCTAGCACTGTGTTGGATTCTTTTTTTCCCCATCATGTATATATGTATACATTCGAACTAGACTGTGATGTTTCTCTGTGTGCATGTTGGTATATGCATAATGGTATTTTTTGAGAACTGAATGCAATACAATTTCATTTTAATGTATGCTGATTGGTGTATATTTAAAGTGACAATAAAGATTTCTATTCTATTCTATTCTATTCTATTCTATTCTATTCTATTCTATTCTATTCTATTCTATTCTATTCTATTCTATTCTATTCTATTCTATTCTATTCTATTCTATTCTATTCTATTCTATTCTATTCCTTAAAAACAAAACTTTATGTTCCCAATTGGTATGACACTAAAATGACTACTGTCTTGCCTTCTACGTAGGTGGAGCATTGCTGTCTTTGATCACTGAAATTTCTGAGGTATTAGTACTATATAACATAACTAATTGATCAGTGTTAGCATTTGGTTTTGTCAGGCTTGATGACAATATTCTGTCCTGGTTGCATAGTTACCAGAAGTAACAGAAATTTTATTCTTGGTGTATCTAGCATCTATATTGAACCAAGCTTCTCATATCATCTAAACTTTGATCCATTGAGCGGAAAGGAAATATGTCCACGTACATATCAATTCACAGTGAAGTTTGGTACATTCCATCTTGTTTGTATTAGGTCTGTGTACCACTTTGGAAGTGCTTTGAAGTAGATAGCACAAATGTGGCATTTCTCCTCAAAATAGCTAGACTTTTCATGAGATAATATGGTTGGGCTTAAAATGTATTTGGTTTAAGTAGTTGTGTACATTTACTACATTTGCCCACTTAAAAGCACATTTTTGAATCTGAAGCACTGTTTATCCTTAGTATATATTGTACTGCAATTTAATAGTTGACAGACAAAACTGTTGTCCACACCCCACCTCTTGCTGAAATATAATGTTCAACTTGGGTGCAAACCAGGAAACTGAAATGACTTTCAGCTTTAGTGAGAAGCTTCTATATCCAAGGTGAAATTTCTGTGAAATACCTGAGACCTAAAAAGGATTTTTTCTAAAACACAGGATCTTTGGAAATCTAAATATTGAATCCCTGGGTATTTTGAAGCCATTAAAGCTTATGGATTGAAGAGAATGATTGTATTCTGCTCTCTGCCAAAGCTCTGTGGTGTGAAACCAACCAGATCATCATTGTTCCATCAATCCTTAGTTGAAGTCACTTAGAGTTGTTTCAAAGTGACAAGATTTCAAATCCAATCTGTTCTCTGACTTAAATATTTTATTCAAAAAGTCAGCTTTAAGCAACCGTAGCAGACAACTGAGCATTGCTTAAATGTTCAAGAAAATATATAGAACAAATTCCCAGGAATTTTATCATTTCAGGTAATTCAGATAAGTCCGCAAGACACCTCTCTCATACATGTACCTACTTCCCTATGTTCTGAATGTCAAAAGGGTGGGGCACTAGTTACATGGGACCAATTTGATGCTGACAGTGTAAAATAACCTTGAATGGATGTATTTTAACACGAAAACTCCCATATGAAATTTGAAATGGTACAATTTACACCTACCCACTTTTAAAAAGCCCAAATATTTTAAATTCAAGATATTTATCTTTTTTACATGTCTGTGTTATAAATGATATCATTTAAATCTTTATCATGAAAAGTACTGAACGAAGTAACATGTTTGTGTATCTTTGGACTCAGAATGCCAAAAGACTAAGATTAGACATCACTAAATAACACTAAATTGCATACATTTATAGGTTAACATATTTTTTTGGTTTTAATCAAGTGCTAATGGATGTTAGCTTTAAAACACATATAACAGACTACTTAAAGTCAAATGCACTTTTAGGACAATAGTTCTTTGCTATTTATTTTATTTTATTTATTTAATTATTACAAATATCTCAAGGTGGCAAACATATCCAATACATATTCCTCCTCTTATTTTTCCACTTCTCTGTTCGTGTTTATCAGATAGATTGAGACTTGCAGAAAAAGCTGTTTTAGTCTGAATGTACTACTACTACCTATTCTTTCTTCCTTCTCTTTCCATTCAACAATAATATTTCTATTTCCCTAAATTTTCTAAAAGATTCTAAAATAATCTTTAATTTTTAATCTAGTTTACAGAATTTTCTAAAATTTCTTTAACATATTTGTGAAGATTGTAAAAGAGTTACATACCTTTGCCCATGTTTCTTGTTCTGAAAACACTCCAGGTCCAGTCTGCCCTATTCATCATAATTTAACTAAAATCTGTACCATAGAGATGTAGGATTTTTGCATAATAAAATATGAAATATGTTCATTCATTCCTTAGCCACCTTATAATGAAGGTAGAGACAACAATCCCACATCAAGAGCATGATTTTTCACAGATTTGCTTTCCCTATTTTGAAAAAGAATTTTTTTTTCTTTTCAGAATGAATGAAAATTTAATTGAAAATGTTTGGGACACAATCTGAAGTATGGACATGTTCATGTCATTATTAGCTACTAATCATCCTCTTCTTATATATAAATGAAAAGTGTAAGTTGAAAAGAGCATTCTTATAATGAAAGATATTGTGTACACAAATATGTACAAATACATTATGAAATATATTTGCTTATGTTGTATAGATGTGCATAATGATTAGTATATACTGGAACTGTGAAGTTCTATATATATTTGGATTTTAAATCCCCATAACAGATTGATTCTTAATTTACTACTTTTAGTGATTTCTTATTTTATTCATAATTTAGGGAACTAAACTGATTTGTCTTTAAGATTTTAGATTAAATTTTGAAAACTCTGCTGCTATTCCTACTTCAACACTATGATACATGATGCAGAATTATCTGGCAATATTTTATGAAATATAAAGTTATCTTAAAAAAATTTGGACAAGGCATAATATAATCAAAGTATTGTTTTTTTAAGTTGGTACTGCAATGAATTTTGACCTTTACTGAGAGGCTAATTAAAGGTAAAGGTAAAGGTTCCCCCACACATGCGTGCTAGTCGTTTCCAACTCTAGGGGCCAGTGCTCATCTCCGTTTCAAAGCTGAAGAGCCAGCGCTTGTCCGAGGATGTCTCTGTGGTCATGTGGCCGGCATAACTAGATGCCAAAGACGCACAGAACGCTGTTACCTTCCCACCGTAGTGGTCCCTATTTTGCTACTTGCATTTTTACATGCTTTCAAACTGCTAGGTTGGCAGAAGCTGGGCTGAGTAACAGGTGCTCACTCTGTTACACGGCACTCGGGATTTGACCCGCCAAACTGCCGACCACCTGATCGACAAGCTCAGCATCCTAACCCACTGAACCACCGTGTCCCTAATTACAGAAAAACAATTTTGATAATAAGAAAATGTGAATACTTGGTTTTCTCCAAAGAGTCATAAAAGGGAAAAAAATCTGTATTCCAGGGCTAATCTATTAGGTACCCACTGTGTCTCTTCCCCCATTCTCCCCAAATATGATGGTCAACTGAGTTTTTTTAAAACAAAGAAAACACTTCTCATATTAGATCCTTTATTTTGCACATACAGTATAGGTAAATAGTTGCTTGATGAAAAAAATGTTCATATTTCTTCCTCTTACTGTTCACTTTTATAAATATCACTGCAGATAAAGCTGAATATGTAATATCCTATTAAAGTTGATGATCCTAGAAATTCTAGCCAGGAAACTGAAGGCACTTAGGTATTGCAGAAACTGAAAGTTAAAAAGCTCATAGTATTATTAATATAATGATATTCTATATTGTTATAGTAGATAAATTTTGGTAAAGCAGGCAATTAATGTGAGGAAATTTCTATCCATGAATTGGCAGGGAAGTGGGGGGGATGAACACGACAATGAAGGATCCTTGGCTCTGTGGTAAAATGCATACATTTTACTCGACACAAATCAATTTTCTATGTTACTAACATAAGGGTTATTTTGCATTATTAGTTATAAAGCAAATATTCAAACTATGTTGCTTTAGGGAAAAGAAAAAAAGAAAAGCAACATTTCTAGTCCAATTGAGATCTACATCAGAAATATGTATTTGGAATGATCACAGCCTATGAAAAATATTTTCTCTCACTTATTCTTCCAAGGTTTGTCAAAGCCGTTAGGTTCACCACTAGTTTTAACAACAATGAAGATAGCTGATCTGATATTGTTATCAGATGTGTTGTTGCTACTCTTCCCTTTTAAAACTAAACAACAAAAACATGCTAAGAAGAGAAATACTGGTTGTTGGTTAATTTTCAAAGGAACCAGGGCTTTTTTTCTCATAGAACGCTCAGAACGGAGTTCCGGCACCTTTTTTGGATGGAACCTTGTAGGATAGGCAAGGCAGGTTGTATAACATGTGTGAGTTCCGGCACCTTTTTCTTTTACAAAAAAAGCACTGAAAGGAACTAATGAAAAAATAAATTATGGCATTTGTTAATATCGTTTAAACTAGTAGCTTTGACCTGATTTTAATTTCCAGGAAAGTAAGGACTCCTGGTACTATTCATGGACATGCCACATCAAGTGTTACTATAATTTTACAAGTATAATGCTTGTCGGCAGTTTGGCGGGTCGAATCCCGAGTGCTGCGTAACAGAGTGAGCGCCTGTTACTCGTCCCAGCTTCTGCCAACCTAGCAGTTCGAAAGCACATAAAAATGCAAGTAGAAAAGTAGGGACCACTACGGTGGGAAGGTAACAGCGTTCCGTGCGCCTTTGGTGTCTAGTCATGCCGGCCACATGACCACGGAGTCGTCCTTGGACAAACGCTGGCTCTTCGGCTTTGAAACAGAGATGAGCACCGGCCCCTAGAGTTGGAAACGACTAGCACGCATGTGCGGGGGAACCTTTACCTTTACCTTTAATGCTATTTATGATAAAATCCACCTTCAAAATGTAACAGGCAGAAGGAAGGGAGCAAGCAGCTTTATTGTTTTCCAAATTATCATGCACCAGCCTTCTCCAACTTGACATCTTCCAGATGTGTTGGGATTGCAATGCCCTGAATGCTTTTACAGCAAACCAGACTTTTCTTGCACCTGCATTGACCTAGCAGTTGCAGGATAATTATTTCTTTGAATGCTTTCCATTCCACCTTTTATAATGACATCAACAGTATCTAATTGCACTATAGTCAATGCAATATTTATATAATATGAATTAGTGATTTGCTGTTCTTGTTTTCTTTTCTCTTCAGTGCATTTTTCTCCCTGATGCATCCTCTCTTTTTAATCTGGAGCTGTTATTGATCTGTAAACTGCCCTGGGAGTCTCAGCTGCACTCTGGAGTAGAAATACTTTAATAATAAATAATCTAATATAATATGCCTTGCTTTTCACTAAATTATTTTGTTTTTTTTTGTTTTTAAATTTACACACAAACAACAACCAGGTTACTCTGTCATTGCCTGATTTGTCCCTGAATCACAATTTGTTATTATTATAAAATAAACTTTTTAAATTTTGATATTTTCCCTCTGAACCTATTCTCTCCCTCCTTTTTCCTATTTAAAAATGAAGTCAAATGTGTCCCTGTGAATTTCTTGGGAATAATAAAGCTTATGGGAAAATATTCTGTATGGTCTGTTTAAGCTGAAATGGAGCGAAGAGAAGGTATTGAATTCTTTAGGGTACAAATCTATTTGAAACATCTCAAAAAGTTAGTTTGGTTTCTCCCTGGTGGGAAGAATCATTCAATTTTTATTAAGTTAGGCATATATCGGGTTTCATACGTTAGTTTTGGGATTTAAGCTCATCTGCAAGCATGAATATTAAGGAACACTTTACTCTTAACTATGGACATTTTGTAAAGGAGATTAATCTTCTTCCTTTGGAGAGTTAAACTAAGACATTTCTAAGCATTTTCAAAATGAATGAACCTTTATTGTCAAAGTACAACCATGTATACATTGAGATTGGTTGAGTCTCCCTTCGTGCCCCCCCACAACTCACAGTGACAACAAATCCACCATCTTGTTACACCATGTGAGCTAACTGCACAATACACTGACCTTGCAAGTCAATCATACATAAAATTATAAAATTATTTCCCTTTCAAGAGCCTGACAGCCCATGGATAAAAGGTGTTCTTCAACCTGTTGGTACGGCTGGCTATATTCCTATATCTCCTATCCAATGGTAGGAGAGTAAAGAGATACCGACCAGGGCGTGAGTCATCACTGAGAATTTTCCTCACTCTTCCAAAACTCATAATACATGTATTGACTTGGACACATTCAACTATTTTTTCCCTGTCATAATTTTAGAACAGCAAAATCCTTGCCAGTTAAGATATACTGAATTCTGCAGTTTTGGTCACAAAAGTCTTCCTTACTGCCAGATGCCACCAACAAAGATTTGGCTTGTATTGTACTGGCTATGGCAGTGCGCTGCTGGGTGCGATAGTTGTTTTCACCCATGCTGAAAGTTATAGCTGTGTAATTAATTTAGAAAACAACACATGACTAGATATGAATTCTTCCTTTTTGTACCTTCCAGATGCATGCCACGTTCTGCTTCCATAACATGTATTAGTGATGTTGGCTGGAGATCCTGAGACTTAATCCAAATTTTTAATATTTGGGGAGTGGTAGTGACCACACAGCTGCATATTGACAGGATTATTTTATTTTTTAAAAATAAGGCATTTTGAAGTATTGGTTATCCAACATCCAAATATATTATTAAAACATAATATCAAATGTTACACTCATCTTAGACATCACAATCAGACATCTGTACATGGAGGTGACCACTAGATATACAAGTGGACAGAATTCTGACTCCTCACATGCACTTGGTCCCTAGCAGCTGAGCAATCACTTTCTACTTTAGCTGTGTTCTCAGCTGGGACCCATTAGTCCTTGATTAGGTACTTGAAAGACCAGCTCACAGGCATATTTTATACCTATAGTCCAAATATTTAGACTTCCACTGGGACCTACATGTTTAGTGTCAGAATCCTATTACAAATTCCTGATGGTTACTTTATGAAATACAGGAAAACAGCAGTTCTATTCTGGCCTTTTAGCTCATTTTTGATCAGGATAATCCAGCAAGGGACACTGAAGGAACAAAATCAATGATTGTTCAAGCTGTTATCTTCTCTTGTGAATAATGTACAAGGAAACTCCATGTACAGGATGTTCATTCTGGCATCTGTGTAACTGGAATCAGAGTGACATTACAAAAAAAATGTAATCGATGTAAATTTTGGGGGTTTTTTTTCCTATTAAGTATCTTCTACATTTAAAATTTATAATTCATATTTTTTAAAAAATACTCTGGTAGTCTCAGTATGCTTCCTTTATATGTTTTGCTTAGGTACTGATGTGTAAGATTTCGAAGTATATATGAAATGAAGAGTGTGAATTATAAAATGAAGGTTTAAGTTCAAATACTAAGCTGAGATAATACCATTATTGTTTCATCATCATCATCATCATCATCATCATCATCATCATCAGAAGAGGTTGGAAGGGCCCTTGGAGGTCATCTAGACCAACCCCCTGCTCAGGCAGGAAACCCTATACCATTTCAGACAAATGGCTGTCCAGTCTCTTCTTAAAAACTTCCAGTGTTGGAACATTCACCACTTCTGGAGGCAGGTTGTTCCACTGGTTAATTGTTCTATCTGTCAGGAAATTTCTCCTTAGTTCTAGGTTGCTTCTCTCCTTGACTAGTTTCCATCCATTGCTTCTTGTCCTGCTTTCAGGTGCTTTGGAGAATAGCTTGACTCCCTCTTCTTTGTGGCAGCCCCTGAGATATTGGAACACTGCTATCATATCACCCCTTGCCCTTCTCTTCGTTAAACTACACATACCCAATTCCAGCAATCGTTCCCTATATGTTTTAGCCTCCAGTCTCCCAATCATCTTTGTTGCTCTTCTCTGTACCTTTTCTAGAGTCTCAAAATCTTTTTAAAATCGTGGTGACCAAAACTGGATGCAGTATTCCAGGTGTGGCCTTACCAAAGCATTGTAAAGTGGTATTAGTACTTCACTTGATCTTGATTCTATCCCTCTGTTAATGCAGCCTAGCACTGTGTTGGCTTTTTTGGCAGCTGCAGCACACTGTTGGCTCATATTGAAGTGATTGTCTACTAGAACTCTGAGATCCCTCTCACAGTTACTACTATTGAGCAAGGTACCACCTATACTATACCTGTGCATTCGATTTTTCCTGCCTAAATGTAGAACCTTACTTTTTTCACCATTGAATTTCATTTTGTTAGATAGTGCCCAGTGCTCGAGTCTGTCTAGATCCTCCTATATTTTAAGCCTATCTTCTGGAGTATTGGCTATTCCTGCCAGCTTGGTGTTGTCTGCAAATTTGATGAGATTCCCATCTATCCCCTCATCCAAATCGTTAATGAAGATGTTGAAGAGCACTGGGCCCAGAATAGAGCCCTGGGGCACCCCACTACACACTTCCTTCCATGTAGATGCAGTTCCATTGAGGACCACATGCTGAGTACGGCCTGTCAGCCAGCTACGAATCCATCTGGTGGTGATGCTATCTAACCCACATTTTTCTATCTTATCAAGTAGTAGGTTGTGATCTACTTTATCAAATGCCCTACTGAAGTTCAAGTAGATTATATCTACAGCATTCCTCTGGTCCACTAAATTTGTCACTTCATCAAAGAATGCAATAAGATTTGTCTGGCATGATCTGTTTTTAACAAACCCATGTTGACTTTTAGTGATGACTTTGTTTGCATCAAGGTGTTCGCTGATTTGTTGTTTGATTATCTTTTCCAGAATCTTCCCAGGTATTGAGGTCAGGCTGATAGGTCTGTAGTTTCCTGGATCTATTTTTTTTCCTTTTTTGAAGATGAAAACTACATCAGTTCTCTTCCAGTCCTCTGGTAGTTCCCCAGTGCTCCAGGATCTTTGAAAAATATAGTTCAGTGGTTCTGAGATCACGTCTGCCAGTTCCTTGAGAACCTTGGGGTGTAATCCATCTGGTCCTGGTGATTTGAACTCATCTAGGCTGGACAGGTGCTCACTTACCATTTTCTTGTCTATCTTAACTTGTGTTTCTATTCTGTTTTTATGGCACTGTTTTTGGTAGGTTGGACTGTTTTTTCCCTTTGTGTAAAGACAGATGCAAAAAACGAATTAAATAGTTCTGCTTTCTCCCTGTTGCTTGTCACCTTCTTACCACTTTCCCCCACTAATGGACCAATCATTTCCTTCACTTTTTTCTTGTTTTTCATATGTTGAAAGAAGCTTTTTGTTGTTATTTTTGACTTTGGTCGCAAGCCTTAGTTCATTTTGAGCCTTAGCTTTCCTCACTTCATCTTTGCAGGCCCGGGCTATTTGCTGATATTCTGCCTTAGTTATGTGCCCCTCTTTCCAATTCTTATAGTTGTCCTTTTTATCTTTCAATTTATCAGAGAGTTCTTTATGCAGCCATGCTGGGTTTTTTTGAGAGCTGTTATTTTTCTTCTTTGTTGGTATTGTACTAGACTGGGCCTTTATTATCTCACTTTTCAAAGTTTCTCAAGCTTCTTGAGTTGTTTTCCCCTTTAGGATTCTCATCCATGGAATTCTTCCCAAGGTCTCTCTAAGTTTATTGAAATTAGCTCTTTTAAAGTCCAAGACTCTAGTTTGACTGTGTTCTATTGCTTGTGCTTCCAGAATGTTGATTTCCAATATTGCATGATCACTTCACCCTAAGGTTCCTGTGGCTTCGACATTTGCTATCATTTCATCTCTGTTTGTGAGAATTAAATCCAATATGGCTAATCCCCTAGTTCCCTTCTCTACTTTTTGGGAGAGAAAGTTATCTGCTAGGTTTGTTAGGAATCTGTTTGATCTTCCACTTGGTGCAAAGTTTGTCCCCCAGTTGATATCAGGGTAATTAAAGTCCCCCATTACTATTGTGATGTGCTTCTTACATACCTTAGTTAGCTGACTAGCAAAAAGCTCATCTATTTCCTCTGCTTGGTTGGGCGGCCTATAGTATACACCTATGGCAATGTCATTTTCCCCCCTTTTATATTGACCCAAATGCATTCAAGTTGACAGTTTTCGTCATTGTTGTGCTCTATTTCTGTAGAGATAAAGTTATTTCTTATATAGAGAGCAACTCCACCTCCTCTTATCTTTAGTCCTCTTTTCTTTTCTATGCTTTACTGTAGATCTCAGCTTGAAAAGAAAGTTTGAGGTTACAAATACAAACCCCATTATATGTGTATAAACTTCATTTATTCCAATGACAGTTTACTTGGATAGAGGAGTGAGAGAAAATACTAGTTTTCCTTATTTTGTTAAGAACTGTATAATGCCAGTGGTGGGATTCAGCCAGTTCTCACCAGTTCAGCAGAACCGGTAGCTAATTTTTTGTTGCCCAGGCCCAGAATGGACTTCCAGAAGCGACATCCACAGAGAGAACCAGTTGTTCACATATTTGAATCCCACCTCTATATAATGCCTATTTAGAATTTTAAAGAACATCCTTAAATGCATGTTTTTTTCTTCATTTCTCAAATATAAGTAACTAGAGAGTAGGGGACAAAAACACCAAAATAAAGTCAGTACAATTAATGTTAATTACCAGTGCTTTTTTTGTCATAGAACTCACCGGAATGGAGTTCCGGCACCTTTTTTTGACAGATTTTCCAAGTTTTAAAAGTAATTTTGGAAAATTTGATGTTTGCTCTACATGGACTTGAATCTCCCTGTCAAGTGTAGCAGGTCAGTGGCAAAGCGATCGAGCGATCTTGTCAATGTCACCTGGGAGGAGTTCGATCCTGTGACTCCGGAGGAAGTGGACAGGATCATGGGGAGGCTGAGCTCCACCGCATGTTTATTGGACCCGTGCCCTTCCTGGCTGGTTTATGCAGCCTGGGAGGGGACACGAGGCTGGTTCCAGGCGGTTATATCTGCTTCTTTGAGTGAGGGTAGTTTTCCCGCCGCCCTGAAAGAGGCGGTGGTGAGACCCCTCCTCAAGAAGCCTGCCTTGGACCCGGCTGTTTTAAATAACTTTCGTCTGGTCTCCAACCTTCGCTTTCTTACGAAGGTTGTTGAGAGTGTGGTGGCGCATCAGCTCCCTCTGGTCCTGGATGAAGCGGATTATCTAGACCCGTACCAATCGGGCTTCAGGCCCGGGTACAGCACGGAGACGGCATTGGTCGCGCTGGTGAATGATCTCTGGAGGGCTCGGGATAGAGGATACTCCTCTGTTCTAGTCCTATTAGACCTCTCAGCAGCTTTCGATACCATCGACCATGGTATCTTGCTGCGGCGTCTCAGGGGATTGGGAGTGGGAGGCACGGTTCTTCAGTGGTTCTCCTCCTATCTCCTGGGACGCTCGCAGTCGGTGTTGGCAGGGGGGCAGAGGTCGACCGCGAGGCCTCTCGCTTGTGGAGTCCCTCAGGGGTCGGTCCTCTCGCCCCTTCTGTTCAACATCTACATGAAACCGCTGGGTGAGATCATTCGTGGTTTTGGAGTTGGGTATCATCAGTATGCTGATGATACCCAACTTTTCATTTCGACCCCAAACCACCCCAGTGATGCCCTCGACGTGATGTCCCGGTGCCTGGAGGCGGTCCGGGTCTGGATGGGGAGGAACAGGCTTCGTCTCAACCCTGACAAGACGGAGTGGCTGTGCGTACCGGCATCCCGTGATATTCAGGATATCCCACCTCTCATTATGGGGGGTGAGTCATTACCTCCTGTAGATAGGGCTCGCAACTTGGGAGTCCTCCTGGATGCACAACTTTCCTTAGAAGACCATATTGTAGCTGTGACTAGGGGGGCGTTCGCCCAGGTTCGCCTTGTGCGCCAGTTGCGGCCCTATCTAGACCGGGATGCCTTGCGCACGGTCACTCATGCGCTCGTGACCTCTCGTCTTGATTACTGCAACGCTCTCTACATGGGGCTACCCTTGAAGACCACTCGGAGGCTCCAACTGGTACAGAATGCAGCCGCGAGAGTTGTATCGGGGGTTTCCCGATACTCCCGTGTTACACCTTTGCTCCGCGAGCTGCATTGGTTGCCAGTTGTCTTCCGGGTGAGGTTCAAGGTGTTGGTTATGACCTACAAAGCCCTCCATGGCATGGGTCCAGAATACCTTGGGGAGCACCTGCAGCCGGCATCAACTTCCCTCCGCCCAGTACGCTCCCACAGAGAGGGCCTCCTCAGGGTGCCGCCGGTCAAAGAATGCCGACTGGTGGCCCCCAGGGGGAGAGCATTCTCTGTGGGTGCACCGGATTTATGGAACCATCTTCCGGTAGAGCTCCGGATGGCGCCCGATCTCCGCTCCTTCCGGCATGATCTTAAAACCCATCTTTTTAAACAAGCGGGCCTGGCCTGATGGGACGGGGTGGGATTTTATTACTATCTCAATTTTAAATCTGTATTATTTATGGGCATTGTTTAATTATGTTTTAATAATTTTAATTTTTGTATCCTATTTTTATGTATTGCCCTGTTCACCGCCCTGAGTCTCTTGAGAGAAGGGCGGTATATAAATTAAATTAATAATAAATAAATAAAATAAATAAAATCATTAAAATGGTGCATTTGGGCTGCTTGTGTGTTGAGTCCAATGCATGCGTACTTTGTATGGCTGCTTGGCTTGTGGCATTGCTCGGCTTGTGATTGGTCATCTGGTCACACGCTTACTGCAGGCAAGAACTGTTATGTTTCATTACACAACTGACGTGTGCAGTGGTGTGTACAGTTATTGACTACATGTGAAAGGTAAATAAAAGATTAACAAGATGTGAGTTCCAGCACCTTTTTTCTTACAAAAAAGCACTGTTAATTACAATATTTTGGACTGACTAATAATCAGGGCTTTTTTTCTCATAGAACGCTCAGAACGGAGTTCTGGCACCTTTTTTGGATGGAACCTTGTAGGTTAGGCAAGGTGGGTTGTATGACATGTGTGAGTTCTGGCACCTTTTTCTTATACAAAAAAAGCACTGCTAATAATAGAAGAAAAATATTTCATTTGGGTATTTGTTTTCTTTAAAACAGTAGTGTTTTGCTTGATACCAGAAACAGTGTTTGGGATAGGCTAATGAAAAATAAAATTACTTCCACAATGGCCTGAATTCCATTTCAGAGCGAACAAAAATAACCAGTTTTTCTACCTTATCTGTTATGGGGACATGAGCAAGGACAAAGTCTTATTCCTATGACACTCTTATTCTTTTTGTCAAGCTCTGAATTTACAGAGTAAAAATAATTTAAAGAAAAAAGTGATTTTGAGATATTTAAAAGAAAGAAGCTATGCTCTTGCACAACCTGATATATTTGTAAAACACTGAAATATATATGAACAAGTTAAAATTTAACATAGCTTCTGACTAAAAAAAAATATATCTTGTGTTGACGCCACCTAAATCCTCACAAACTTCTTTTTCCTGAACATTCTTCAACCTCCAGTCATTTATCTGAGATGTTGGAGATTTATTTTTTTTTCAGCCTAGGAACAGCAACTTCATTTTGTGCTTCTCCACAATTAGAATCTCAGAATCAGAACAGAGGTGGAGAGGGATCTTGCAGGTCTTCTAGTCCAACATTCTGCTATAACAGGAGACCCTATACACTTTCTCAGCCCTAGGAAGTAAGCAATGCCAAACCACTTCCAAAAACTTCACCCAGGAAACTGCAAAGACTTGTCCAGGCAGTCACCAGGAGTTCAAAAGTGACTCAGACCCAGACAGACACAAGGACACAGATATTCACAAAATATCTACCGCATTCTCCTAGTGTTAAGGAATTTATCTTATCACTTGTTCTGGACAAATATATGGTTGCATCTAATAATCATTACATTGATTTCAAGATTATTATGTGTGTATATTTTTTGTATCTTATCCAGAACATTAAGTATATTTGTCATTGTGCTGCTCCATAGTTTCCCTGATCCATATCTTCTTATCTTTTTAAAGATAGTGCCTTTTATCTCTCTTTGGCTCTACACTACTTCTGTTCAGCGTTGTTTTATATAATCTACCTATAATAGAATTATAGGTTATAAAAAATTATTTGAAAGGAGCATAATTTTAAAAAGTATAATAGTAAACAGTAGACACTTTTATAGACTACCATAGTATTTAGGGAAAAAAACAAATGTCTTCACATTTTATTGTATTGGAATATTAACAACCAAATATACTGTACAACCCAAGAGACGGCTCTACACATGGACATCACCAGACGGTCAACACAGAAATCAGATTGACTATATGCTCTGCAGCCAAAGATGGAGAAGCTCTAAACAGTCGGTAAAAACAAGACCAGGAGCTGACTGTGGCTCAGACCATGAGCTTCTCCTTGCAAAGTTTAGGCTTAAACTGAAGAAAGTAGGGAAAAGCACTAGGCCACTCAGGTATGAATTAAATCATATCCCTATTGAATATACAGTAGAGGTGACAAATAGATTTAAGGAATTAGATCTGATAGACAGAGTGCCTGAAGAACTATGGACAGAGGTTCGCGACATTGTACAACAGGTAGCAACCAAAACCATCCCAAAGAAAAAGAAATGCAAGAAAGCAAAATGGCTGTCTGAGGAAGCTTTGCAAATAGCTGAGGAAAGGAGGAAAGCGAAAGGCAAGGGAGAAAAACATAGATATGCCCAATTGAATGCAGAATTCCAGAGAATAGCTAGAAGAGATAAGAATGCCTTCTTAAATGAACAGTGCAAAGAAATAGAAGAAAACAATAGAATAGGGAGGACCAGAGATCTTTTCAAGAAAATTGGAGAGATGAAGGGAACATTCCATGCAAAAATGGGCATGATAAAGGACCAAAATGGCAGGGACCTAACAGAGGCAGAAGAGATTAAGAAGAGGTGGCAAAATTACACAGAAGAACTATACAAGAATGAGCTTAACGTCCCTGATAATCACAATGAGGTGGTCACTGACCTCGAGCCAGACATCCTAGAATGTGAAGTGAAGTGGGCCTTAGAAAAGCTGAGCAACAACAAAGCTAGTGGAGGTGACAGTATTCCAGCTGAGCTATTCAAAATCTTAAAAGACAGTGCAGTAAAAGTGCTACACTCAATTTGCCAGCAAATTTGGAAAACTCAGCAGTGGCCACAGGATTGGAAAAGATCAGTTTACATTCCAATTCCAAAGAAAGGCAGTGCCAAAGAATGTTCAAACTATCGCACCATTGCACTCATTTCTCATGCTAGTAAAGTCATGCTTAAAATCCTACAAGCTAGACTTCAGCAGTATGTGGATCGAGAACTACCAGAAGTACAGGCAGGATTTCGAAGAGGCAGAGGAACTAGAGATCAAATTGCCAACATACGCTGGATCATGGAGAAAGCTAGGGAGTTCCAGAAAAACATCTACTTCTGCTTCATTGACTATGCTAAAGCCTTTGATTGTGTGGATCATAACAAACTGTGGCAAGTTCTTAAAGAGATGGGAGTACCAGACCATCTTATTTGTCTCTTGAGAAACCTATATGCGGGTCAAGAAGCAACAGTGAGAACTGGACACGGAACCACTGATTGGTTCAAAATTGGGAAAGGAGTCCGGCAAGGCTGTATACTGTCGCCCTGCCTATTTAACTTATATGCAGAGCACATCATGAGAAAGGCAGGGCTAGATGAATCAATAGTTGGAATTAAGATTGCTGGAAGAAATATCAACAACCTAAGATACGCAGATGATACCACTCTAATGGCAGAAAGTGAAGAAGAACTAAAGAGCCTCTTGTTGCGGGTGAAAAAGGAGAGTGCAAAAGTTGGGTTGAAACTTAACATTAAGAAAACCAAGATCATGGCATCTGGCCCTCTCAATTCCTGGCGAATAGATGGGGAAGAAATGGAGGTAGTGACAGATTTTGTTTTCCTGGGCTCCAAGATCACTGCAGATGGGGACTGTAGCCAAGAAATTAAAAGACGCTTGCTCCTGGGAAGGAAAGCCATGGCAAATCTAGACAGCACACTAAAAAGCAGAGACATCACCCTGTCGACAAAAGTGCGTATAGTCAAGGCTATGGTCTTCCCAGTTGCAATGTATGGCAGTGAAAGTTGGACCATAAGAAAGGCTGAGCGCCAAAGAATTGAGGCCTTTGAACTCTGGTGCTGGAGAAGACTCCTGCGAGTCCCTTGGACTGCAAGGCGATCAAACCGGTCAGTCCTAGAGGAGATCAATCCTGACTGCTCTTTAGAAGGCCAGATCTTGAAGCTAAAACTCAAATACTTTGGCCACCTAATGAGAAAGAAGGACTCACTGGAGAAGAGCCTAATGCTGGGAAAGATCGAGGGCAATAGAAGAAGGGGACGACAGAGAATGAGGTGGCTGGATGGAGTCACTGAAGCAGTAGGCGTGAGCTTAAATGGACTCCAGAAGATGGTGGAAGACAGGAAGGCCTGGAGGAACGTTGTCCATAGGGTCGCGATGAGTCGGACACGACTTCGCAGCTAACAACAACAAATACTGTATATGATGACCTTCCTTCTAAAACCAATTTTAAGTATTCTCACTTTTAGATAGGCATGTTACTAAAAGGGATTGACTACACGTGCCAACATGCTCTGTCCTTTATTTAAATTAGCAGAATGATTTTAGAGCAGCAAAGTAATGCATAACTGTGATAACATGTAGGGATAATCAATGATGTCTTTTGCTAGTAACCCCAAAACAGCTCCTGAAAATAAATAGAAATTGTTCTGTCTGTTCCTAGAATCTTATCAAGGTAGCCCCAAATTTAGATGGCTTCCTTGAATTTTGTGAGGCACTGGTACAATTGTATTTTTAAGAGAATAAGAAGAAATGTATTTTTTTTCAGATAATCATGTTGTCATTGCAAATGAAAGCAGTTAATTCAATAATATAAAATATATTTTTTTCCATTTTTGAGCATGTTTTAATATTGTATGTGTTATTGTTTTAAAATATTTGAAATATTCAAATATTTAAAATATCCAAATATACTTGTTAGAAATTTTAAAAATACTATTAGTTTCATGAAGCTATTTCCAATAAATTGCAAAACTGTGGAGCTCATAATATAAAGAGCAAATCTTTACCTTTTAAAAAGTGGTATAAAAGAGAAAAAAATACTTGTAAAAAGTATCTTTACTGCCTTGTATCCTGGACAATAATTTGCATAGTAGAATATGTAAATATCATCTGTAATATTTAAGAGGAAGCCTTTGTTGACATGATATCAATTAGCAGCTATTTAATTTTCACCATTCATGAATAAAATATGGAAGTTAGGAAATGTATTAGTATTGTCTACAGCAAAATTGATTTTAATTTATATTATGTGATCAATTCAGTTCAAACTGCTAATGACTAGATCAGGGCTTTTCAACCAGTGGTATGGGTACCACCTGTGGTACATTGGCACCTGGCAGATGGTATGCGACCATCCTAGAAAAGTGTTAGCGGGGGAGGGGAATGAGCTGAACCGGTGGCAGCACCGCACAAGCATGAGAGAGAGGTGGATGGAGCTGCAGGGCTGTCAGGGCTCAGCGGAAGCACCAGGAGGAAGAGCGCTGCCAGTTGGGCAGGCAGGTGTCTTGCTCGGCTGTGGCTTAGGGTGGCACTTTTTTCCGTGCCATTGTAACTTCGAACAGTCACTAAGTGAACTGTTGTAAGTCAAGGACTACCTGTATTTCATCACTTTTTTGCTTTTTTTTGTTTTTGGTCATTAAGTTTTTGACACCTTGCTAGGTGACTGGTGGTACTTGGATGTTGCCATATCCTAAAAGTGGTACCATGGGTGAAAAGGTTGAAAAGCCCTGGACTAGATGATAGATAGATAGATAGATAGATAGATAGATAGATAGATAGATAGATAGATAATCAATAGATAGATAAATGGATAAATGGATAAATATACAGAAGATACATAGATGATACATAGATAAGTAGATATTTTTTTCTCTAATATCTTTATTAAAATAGTTAATAAATATAAAAGAAATGAAAAATGTGTTCAATTTCTTTAGAAATACCAGAATTTCTTTGAAATATTACATTCAGTGTTTGCTTGAGAAATAATCAGTTATACATGGACCTGAATGAGTTAAGTGCAATTTATGAGCAATCATGCTAGTGTTTTAAAAATTGTTTACACAATTTTTGTGGCAACTGACCTCTGCATTGTTTGAAATGATAAATGTTGATTTTGCTATCAACTGTATGCCAATATTTTGTCAACAAACTGCTTTTTTAAAACTTTTCTCCCTAACACACATATTGAAGAATTATTAATTATCACATAGAATTATTATTTGTACTTCTTCCATTTGTGGTAGAATTTTTGGTTCCTTGCAAATAGTATTTGTTGTGGCAAATAGTTTTATATGTAGGTGTAAAGTTTTTTTCTGGTTTGATGTCATTTAGAAATTTATCCTGAGTCAGATATGTCAGATTAAATAATAGTAATAGAGACATTTATAGGTAGAATTCATTTTAGAAGACGGTTGAATTACACAGAATGATAAACCAGAATAGACATACACATGGATGTTAAAGCATATTAATATATCAATTGCCTATAATTTAGCATAATTGCCTTCTTTCAATGTGGTACTGGAAATTAGATATAATTTTTATCTAGATAAATTGATTATAATATTGTTCACTGCAGTGCAATCATTTCTTTGTTAGTTATTATATAGCTTTTTATTATATTTGTGTTTGTGTGTGTGTGTGTGTATGTAATGTAGCTGAAACTACATATATCTTATTCTTCTATAAATATTTCCAGAAACACACACAGTACTCTATTTGTGCTAAATTGTAGATTCATCTGTATTATATTCTGAAGTTTAGATTGATTAATACATAGGATCTTCAGCATGAACCAAATATTCTAAACAGTAAATTATTTTATGTTAATTGCTACTGCTCCCTCTAGTGGAATGTGTCTATAATATTATAGAAACAATTTATCTGTGTTGAGGATGTTAGAAAAGGTCAGAAAATAAGATTATTTTAAGAATTCTGTTTTAGCTAGTGACAACTCAGAGATGTTTCAACACTGTGTAAATTATTTGTAACATTGATATCAGAAAGAATTAGTTTACCACTTCAGTCCAGTAACAATAATTGAGATTTTATGCTGTTGAAAGAAATGAAAGCCTGATGGGTGGGAGCAGAAAGATCAGAACACATGATCATTGGAATTAATTAGATTAAGACAAAGTGGAACAATATGTATGAAAAAATTAATAATAATAATAATAATAATAATAATAATAATAATAATAATAATAATAATAATAAAGTTGGAATGGACCTTGGAGGTCTTCTAGTCCAACCCCCTGCTCAGGGAGGAAACCCAATGCCATTTCAGACAAATGGTTGTCCAAGCTCTTATTAAAAACTTACAGTGCTGGAGCATTTATATATGTTTTAGCCTCCAGTCCCCTAATCATCTTTCTTGCTCTTCTCTGTACTATTTCTAGGGTATCAACATCTTTTTACATTGTGGTTACCAAAACTGGATGCAGTATTCCAAGCGTGGCCTTACCAAGGCATTGTAAAGTCGTATTAACGCTTCACATGATCTTGATTCTATCCCTCTGTTAAAGCAGCTACAGCATACTGCTGGCTCATATTTAAGTGATTGTCTACTAGGACTCCGAGATCCCTCTCACAGTTACTATTATTGAGCAAGGTACCACCTATACTGTACCTGTGCATTTGATTTTTCCTGCCTAAATGTAGAACCTTACTTTTTTCACTATTGAATTTCATTTTGTTAGATAGCGCCCAATGTTCATGTCTGTCAAGATCCTTCTGTATCTTAAGCCAATTCTGGAATTTTGGCTATTCCTGCCAGCTTGGTGTTGTCTACAAAGAGCACTGGGCCCAGAACAGAGCCCTGGGGCACCCCACTACACACTTCCTTCCATGTAGATGCAGTTCCATTGAGGACCACACGCTGAGTACGGCCTGTTAGCAAGCTACAAATCCATCTGGTGGTGATGCTATCTAACCCACATTTTTCTATCTTGTCAAGTAGTAGGTTGTGATCTACTTTATCAAATGCCTTAATGAAGTCCAACTAAATTATATCTACAGCATTCCTCTGGTCCACTAATTTTGTCACTTGGTCAAAGAATGTGATAATATTTGTCTGGCATGATCTGTTTTTGACAAACCCATGTTGGGTTTTTGTAATGAGTTTGTTTGCCTCTAGGTGTTCGCTGATTTGTTGTTTGATTATCTTTTCCAGAATCTTCCCAGGTATTGAGGTCAGGCTGATAGGTCTGTAGTTTCCTGGATCCATTTTTTCCCCTTTTTTGAAGATGGGAACTGCATCAGCTCTTTTCCAGTCCTCTGGTAGTTCCCCAGTACTCCAGGATCTTTGAAAGATATAGTTCAGTGGTTCTGAGATCACATCTGCCAGTTCCTTCAGAACCTTGGAGTGTAATCCATCTGGTCCTGGTGATTTGAACTTGTCTAGGGTAGACAAGAGCCCACTTACCATTTTCTTGTGTATCTTAACTTCTGTTTCTAATCTGTTTTTTATGGTACTGTTTTTATAGGTTGGATTGTTTTTTTTCCCCTTTGTGTAAAGACAGATGCAAAAAGCAAGTTAAGTAGTTCTGCTTTCTCCCTGTTGCTTGTCACCTTCTTGCCAATTTCTCCCACTAATGGACCAAACATTTCCTTAACTTTTTTCTTGTTTTTTACATGTTGAAAGAAGCCTTTTCTTGTTATTTTTAACTTTTGTTGCAAGCCTTAGTTCATTTTGAGCCTTAGCTTTCCTCACTCCATCTTTGCAGGCTTGGGTTATTTGCTGATATTCTGCATAATTATGTGCCCCCTTTCCCACTTTTCATACTTGTCCTTTTTGTCTTTCAATTTATCAGAGTTCTTTATGCAGCCATGCTGGTTTCTTTTGAGAGCTATTATTTTTCTTCTTTGTTGGTATTGTGCTAGACTGGGCTTTTATAATCTCACTTTTCAAAATTTCCCAGGTTTCTTCAGTTGTTTTCCCCTTGAGGATTCTCATCCATGGAATCCTTCCCAAGCTCTCTCTAAGTTTATTGAAATTAAGTCCAAGACTCTAATTTGACTGTGTTCTATTGCCTGTGCTTGCATAATGTTGAATTCCAATATTGCATGTTCATTCCCCAATTAATAATTTAGATTCTTCTGACCAGAGGCGTTAATCTGTTTTTATTTTTAAAAAGTGCTATACACAAACAATGCACTTTTAGAAGTATAAAATAAAGTCTTCTTAATTCCCAGTGATTTTATGGAAACATATGGAAGTAAGACAGAATGAATTTGCCACTAAGGACTTTAGGACTTTTTTTTGTATCTGATAGCTCTCTTCTCCCCAGAAGTCTTCCATTCATGTAGCAATCTGACATTGCTAATGTTCCAACCTCATACCAAGTTGACATGTTGTACGTTCTATAGCTAAATATATAAATATATTTAATATACCTCCACGATAGTTTTACACACACAAAAAATCAGGGCAATGGTTAAGGTTTCCATTTGAAAAGTGGAAGAAAATGAGCAAACCCTGGCTTAAGACTTAATGGACAAAATGGTGCATGAATTTTGAAAAATATTTCCTTTTTTGTTTACATACCAGAGATAGTGTGGCTTTGCTAGAATTGTTTGTTTTGAGATATTGACTTTTAAGACATAATTTGGCAAGAACACTAGTAGTTTCTTTTATTGATTGTGGGCAAAAATTGCAACTGACAAAAAAAATACACTCCTCAATTTCCAGTTGCGAATTACAAGTCTACTACTTGTACAAACTGGCCCGCCAAGTGCACGTGAAAGCCAGTTCATCCATTTGCTGCTATTCAAGTGTATGTTTTCTATTATTGCAACATAATAGATAATTAAACCATGTTTAGGACTTTTGAAAAGAGGAAGTGATAACTGTAAATTATGATGTATTATTAATGTTATATAACAATACTTTTTATTATTTAAGTGAAATAAAATATATTCCTCCTTCTCTAGAATGTGGTAGATTTTCCTGGAAGTTTATAATGCAGGTTCTATTTAATCATAAACATGACAAAGGATGTATGCTGCAGACTGAATAAAAGGTGATTCTGTTTTTGATACAAGACATATTTGTTTACACTACAGTGACCAGAACTTGATGAAGCATACTCAATGCATGGGAGAAAATATCTGTCCTTAATGTTAATCCTTCTAGTATAATAATGTTTAGTACAAGTAATGATCTAATAAACCTCTGTTCATTTTATTGGCAGTGCAACCTCTCTAGTCTACAACTCTAGCTTACCCCTCCCAAAACAAGTGCTGTTCAAATATATTGGGCTCTCATCATCCAGTCTTCATAGCCAGCAAATCCCTCTAGTCAGCATTGGAATTTTGTTTGTTGAGGCACTTTGCCGTTTTATATGTAAACCAGAGATATAAATCATAATCTTCCAGTTTATAATTTTTATAGAGTATATACAATATAGTGTAACATTAAGAAATATAAGATCAATTTGCTGCTTTGCTGAAATGTTGTTTTAGGATTCCTTTACAGATGTGTGCTTCATCTGACATATGGTGTTGACAGCTTCTAAGGAAGAAAATATTACACACAATGCTGGGAAGTTGTTTTGTTTTATGCAGTTTTCCTGGGAGCAAATTAAACATAAGTTTTTAAATACACAGTGTTTTCTTTTCCTCCCCCCGCCCCTTTTTTTTTTGATTGTTGCTGTGGTTTTGTTCCTTGTTGTCAATTAGGTGTGATGAAGAGCCTAAAGAGAAAATAATTTAATCATCATCAATCTAGTCTGGGCGACTGCATTTGTTGATACACTTTTCATATAGAAGTTGAAATATAGAATAACAGATTATATAAGTTATGGTGTAGTTGTCACATTGCCTATTTTTTATGGGAAATATTTGCTCAAGGTGAAAACGGTATGAAATGAAAATGAAATGTGCTACAACTTTAGCCCATATATAACATGAATAAAAGTATTATGTGAACAGTGAAGTATAAGTCTGTCAGTAGCTACAAACTGTGAATATTTTAGTGTCCTCACAGACAAAAACAGCATTATTCTCAGTATCAGTACTCAAGAACAGAGCTGGGTTGATGTCGTTACATTTGTGACCTGGTTGTAACATCTGGGTGACCATGATAGAAGCATAATAACACAGACTTCTTGCATTCATAATGACAGCAGATATATGCTACTGACCCTGCATGCATCATTTACTGTACACCCCTGAAGCACATGACAGAGAATTATCTTTACTGTTATAGGATGTTATAACAGAGGCTTAAAAATCTAACAGGATTTTTTGGGCCCATTTTATATCAAACAAAATCAAAGTGGGGGTTTGATATTTTTCCTCTTTTTCAGGATTGAGTAATCTTTTTATTCTTATGTTCTCTCTTAATAATTCTCTCATTCATTCCCCAAGGCCAGTCTATATTCTTTTACAAATATCTGTGTGCTTAAGGAGAGAAGGCTCCTTTACATGCTAAATGCATGGCTGCTGGTGAGATTAAACCACAAGCCTGCTCTCTGTTATCCTTACACCTGATTTATGCATGAATCCGGTCTTCAGTTACTGCATCAAACACAAGAACACATGATGGAAGTACTATTTGCCAAATAGTAAATTTAGGAAGTGAAAAATAATTAAGAATTGCATATAAAGTAGTGCTTCCTACAGTTAATAGTCAATCCTCTAATTATAAAATTGTTGGGATTCTCGTAACCCCAATTCAGTTTTATAGATCTGTGTCAGAATATCTGTTTGGTTTAAAAGTCAGCATCATGAACAATTATAGCTAATAAATATCAAAATAAATCTTAGTGGAATAAGGAAGGTGGCTGTAACATTTCCAAGGATAGGAAAACCAATGACTAGGGTAAATTTAATTTATTAAAAATGACTAGGGTAAATTAAATTTATTAAAAACCCAATTTAAAACTGATGCAAATTAAAATTCTGCTGTTTATAGTTGTATGAAGAAAATGACTTCACCATTGCGTATCTTATTATTCCTACCCTTATTCTGTTGATGTAGTCAACTGAAGGTTGAAAAGATGATCCTGTTTTATTTGTATAAAACTTTTTTAGCAATATATAACTATACATAACTATAGCATTTTTAATATTCACTGAAATAGAGACAGAATTCAAATATAAATATGAAATATCAACAAAGTATTGTAGTGCACATCAGTCGGCTTCATACAGTAAAATATGGGGAAATAATTATCCTTTAATATTATCCAATCTCATATTGGATATAGTCAGAATTCATTAGTTCAGGGGATTCTGTCACTGTACCACATGACCTGTTCCATAGAGGTCATGATTTCTAAAAAATAGGATTCATTTTTCTTATGGTGACTTAACTCTCAAAAATGTCCATTGACTATGCAGAAAAAAGATGTATAAACTGGAAAGAAGCAAATATGTAATGAAACACAACACAAAAATCTTCATCTAGTCTAATTAGTTATAATCTTTTAATTTTAAAGAGTTCACTTAATCATGTGTTGAGAAATCAATTGAGTTTACCAGTCTTTCTATTCAATAACTTTTTCCAAAATTGGACAAGGACAATAGGTTTCTCCATAATAACACATTTTTTTCACATTGTCCCCTGCAGAAATGTCAGCAGAAAGGAGTCCGAATTTCAATTCTGTATGTCTCAGTCACATGTTATTTTAGTCTGCCAGTACATAATTTCTTGTAAATGGACAAGAGTCTAGTCTGTACTTAAATGGAAGGCTGCCAAGAATTAATAGATGCAGTTGGAGTCAGGAATATTTTGTGCTCTGAGTCAGTGTGATATCAATGCAAAGCATGATACTAACAGGCACCAATGTATTCTTAGATCTTGATTCTTTCCAGTTCAGAGAATGTATATGTGGCACCACTGCACGTACAATCACATCCACATTGATATTGGGGCACGTCTCTCATGTATGTGAACCAGTAGAATGACTAGCTATCAGATACAGTTGACCAGGTAATGAATTACAGAGTCTTACTATAACATAAAAGACGTTTTCTTCCTTAAACTCTCTCTTTTTGTGGATACCCATCTAAATATATTTTTTCTTGATGTTCCCCTTCTCCATTCTTTCATTCTTATTTTATATGTTATACAGTTACATCCTCATGCATTTTCAGCACATGACCAAATTGTCTTAACCTACTACTTTTCTATAATTACACAAACTTTACTATATGGATGCATATTAAAGAACCAATGGAACATCACAAATCCTTGTTTTAATTTGTTCACTAGGCATTTCATTTATTGTCACATATGCTTTACATCCATTATACCACACAAAGCAATAAAACTATGTTATATATGCATAGCACATTTAATAATTTATATATACCCTAAATAAAAAATGTACAATAACTTTTGCCCTTCATTCAGAATATTGCTTAATTTTCCACAGTACTCAAGCTGATTCTTTCATTATCAACCTTCGTGTTACTGTAAAATGAAACTATCACCAGTTCATGAATTTTATTTTCTAATGCAGCCACAATCATCTAGGTCAGGGGTGTAAACTGCCGGCTCATAGGCCAGATGCGCCATGATGAAACCACGCCCACCCCATTGACAGCAATGGGGAAGAAGCTCCTATACGTTGCACGATGTCACGTGAGGTTGCGAGTTTGACGTGTCTGATCTAGGTAAAGCAGTTCATAGTGCAGTTTTGACTCTTCCTTTAAAATTAAAGTTTTACTTTCATGGATATATTGATCAATTCCATTTCATAGGATCATGAATTATTTCATTACATTCTTCACTCTATCTATCTATCTGTCTGTCTATCTATCTATCTATCTATCTATCTATTCCTGTCTTCACTATGCTACTATTCTTGACACATGGGCCAATGAATGCATTTTACCTCCCTAGTGTGCAATCGATTTGCTCAGCTACAGCTTCCCATAATCTTTTACAAAAAGTTAAAAAATGTTACCCTCTATTCATAATTTTATAATATATTATATCAATATTCCTACCTTGAATCTTCGTGATTAGAGATCTTTAGTGAAAACATTTACTGTGATTAAAATCTTAAGCAAACATCTTTGCTTGTTCCAGATCTATACTGGATTTTGTATATTCAGAGAGTTTTGGGAAAAATGTTAATTTACTAATTTAAATTTGTTGAACAAACAAGGACAAATGAACACATATATTCATTTACTTAAAAAACTTGAATCTTGCCCAATAATATAATGTTTAGTTTGTTTAGGATCAGAGACAGACAATAGCTCATTGCAAAGTAAAGACCAAAGTGGTCCTCATGGTGGTAGGAGTACTCGAAGCTGTGACTCCTTAGCCATTGTGGCATAATATATTAATATAATGAAATCAAATCATGTTTCTTATAATAACAGAAGGTGATCAGTTACATTTTATCCAATTTATGTTTTTAATTTTATATTCTTTAAAATACAAGCCATACAACACTGAAAAAATAATATATTCTTGGTATCTAATGTGACCATTTTCTCTTCTTGACTATTAAAGTCTCATGGACATAGTAATTTCAATGCCATTCTTATTTGATTATTACTCCAATGAAAATATTAATTGGCTGATTAATTGGCTATAGAAAAGTGCCCCCATGTTGCTGTGATCATTGTAACGTGTAGCTTAGAATAACTGCAGTGGTGAGATTCAAATATGTGAACAACCGGTTCTCTGTGTGGATGCTGTTTCTAGAAGACCATTCTGGGCCTGAGCAACAAAAAAATCGTTATCGGTTCTGCCAAAGTGGTGCGAACCAGCTGAATCCCACCACTGAATAACTGGAAATGAGTGTCACAGTAAATGCATGAAATATTTATTAAGAGTCATGAATGTAAATAAGAGGCATAAGTAACAATCACTTGTAGATATATAACATCTATTAGGCTTAAATGGAATGTTCTCATCTCTTAGAAAGCTGTTTATTATGATGAACATAATGTAATTTTTATTTGGATTTCATATTGCTAATGATGCATGACTGAATTCATCAATAATGTGCTCCTAATACTGCACTTTGGGAAGTATTTTCCAAGCAAAGTTTTTTTTAAAAAAAAACCAACAACAATGGTTTATTTTAAGGAAGCTGATGAGCGTTTTAACAGTAAAGTAAGAAAATCAAAGGCAATGTGAGGAGGATGAAAAATGAAATGCTCCAGAAATGAAATGTTCCTCCCTTTACCCAAACAATCATACTTAAAAGAAGCTGGGAGCCTTAATAATTAACATTAGAGAGAATCCATATGCCAGGATTTGGAAGAGATTTGCAGAGACACTGCTCTCCGAGGCAGAGAGAAGGCTCATTAAATGCAAGATGCTGCTGTGTCTCATTGTGTGTTTGCACTAAGGTATAGGTTTGCCAGACTGACGTATCAGAGAAAGTCAGAGTGGTTACCACACCAGCATAACAGCTACATAATAAATGATGGAGGGAATCATGTTAGGCAAGCCCACCTAACCTAACTTGAATCATGCAAAAGGAGAGCTATTGGAATTCAAATAGACTTTTTAGTTCCCAGCAGCCGGCAGCAATAGGATGCTTTTAGGAAAATGACAGATGCAAAGGAAAGATGCTGTTTTACACTATCTTGATTTGTTACCGCAGCCAACTTATTGGCATGATGGATTGATGAGAATATCAGCTGGCATGGAAGGTAGGATGATCAAAGGTTTTGCATTAATATTTATGTCATTAGAAATTGACCATGACAAAGCATATGTTTAAATGAATCTTCTCTGTTGATGATGACAGAGGATTTGTTTTTCAGCTTTGAAACTCTGACAATACTGTTGCCTCTGAAGGATAGATTTGTGAATTGCCTTTATTCTTCTGTTATGTCTTTGTGCTTGAATCTTACCTCAGGGAGCCACTTGCCTGAAAGGGATTGTTATGGAAAGGTGAGGCTATTGAATCAAGGTGCTTCTAAGTCTAGGGAAGTACAGATAAAGGGAAACAAACAACCAAATCTTCCATTGGGTTTAGTTGACACTGCTTAAGCTAAAATACAGTGATCTTTTTTTAAGCTTGAGAAAGAATGCTACATATTGAACATTCTAAAATAGCAAATATTATCACAGTTTCTGTTTGTATTTTGCTTCATCCTTTTTTATAGTATTTTGCTTCTTCCCTTTTTTTAAGATGTAGTCATTTGCAAATGACTACATGAAGGAAATGCATTGAGATCTTCTGCACGATCTTTCAACAAGTATAGCATCTGCTTCAGCTACTGAACTGTATTCATGTTTTGACAACTTCATGTTATTTCTTGCTTGACTACAGTTCTTATTTTCAACATATCAGCTTGCTTTATATTTAATTTTGAAAGCTGCCTTTAACTAATGACAGGAAAGGTAACACTATTTGAAACGAGATCTTGGTTTTGGGATGTTCTGTTTATATTTCTTACCTTCGTGTTTCACTATATAATATTTTATTTATTTGTTGGCTGTAAGTAGAAAAGAGTAAACTGAAGTTTCGGGTGACTTTCTTTAAAAAGTTTGAGGTTATTTTAAAGAACAGCATTCCAGGTTTTTGAATGATTCCTTTATCCTCAAGAATCATCATATAACTGATATGTTCTTGTTGACTTATAATTATTATCAAAGATTTGGAAGATTTACCAACAAAACCTCCTTGTTTATGAGAATCGTATTGTTCAGATTAGAAAGTAAACTTTTATTTTTATCAATAATTATTGAAATTATTCAGATATTCACAAGGATGTAAAACATTACATGACAATGATTTTAAGTTAAATGTAATATTTGGTCTTTCTGCAGCTTGAACTAAGTATTGTGCGGAAAATGTTCATGTTAACAGGGTTGAAGGATTAAACTTTTATATGAAAAGCTGCATGTTAATAACATGTCCTCAGTTTGGATGAAAGAAGAAACTAATTAGCTGTTCTAAATGAGACATAAAATAATAAAACAAACCTGACATTTGATGGTTTAAGCATGTCTATTCTGTGAAAGTTAAAGTACAAAGAAAACTATAAAGCATGTACAATTTCTTTGGAAATTGCTGAATTAAGGGAAAGTACTATGAAATTAGGGAGCACGAAACTTTTATTTTTATTTATTTTAATCTTTTTGTTTCAAGTTTTTAATGTCCTAATGGGTTTCTGGCTTATACCATTATGAGTTACCCCAGCATAAAGTGATATATCAAGAAATGAAGTAAATAAATGATTTTTATGTCAGGAGTGACTGACATAAGACTGACACCAATGACTGTGTTAATCTTAATGTATTTCAAATGTTTATTAGACAGAGGAATATCCCAAATGACATTTGTATATAAATTCATTTTAAAAGCTCATTTTTGTATGGATGAATCCAGGTCCAGTTTGTATGAGATAGTTTTTTACATTGTTTAAGTTGCTAAAATAACAGCCTTATGATTTTCTTTTCATTGTGAGATAGAACATTGTTTCTGTCTAATTGGGAATAGATATTGTAAATTTTGCTAATAGTTTTATATAGGTAAACATTAAACTACATTGAGGTAACAGTAGGGGGAGCTGGCAGTTGATACATATAAAGAGAAAGACAAGGAGAGAGAAGATAGCATCAAAAGCTTGGGCTCAGCTGTTAAGGTAGAAGTGGACTTCTATACCAATAATGGTAATAATATTTAAAAAAATTTGTTAAATTTTAAAATGCTGATGCTCCTGCAGTCAGATGAAATGGGCTGCAGTATAGGCATATACTTAATAGGTTCCATGAAAATGAAAAACATTAATGAGACAACCAGTGCAAAAGTATGTCTTTGTGTATATGCTTGTGTGTATCTATCACATGATTTTAATGTATTGTTTACAACATCCATGCTGTATTGGTTTCAAATATTGACTTGTATCAATATTTGGAATTTTCTTCTAGAACTTTGGCTAGATGTTTGTCAGGTAAATAACTTAGCTGAAAATAGATTGACACTTTAAGATACAATGCAAATAATGTTCACATTGGATCAGAGTTGCTAATTTATACTTGACATTTATTTATGTCTCTATTTTCCTCAGAGAAACAATGTATTTTGTAGCTAAGCTTATAGTTCTGTAACATGAATATGTGCATATTTATGTAAAGGATTGATTTTTGACAAAATAAATGTACATTAAATCTCGGTACTGACTGAAAAGGAAGTGTAAGATTCAAATATTCTTGAGATATTTTACACTATTTTAGAATCATGCTTGCTAAAGTCCTCCCAAATATAAGAAAAATGCAATTTAGTATTGCAAAATAATATTGCAAGATGATGTCCACATTAATATAGTATAATAAAATTAGTTTTGCCTTTGTACTCTTGCATGGGTAAAGTGGATAGTGCCGTGTTATTCACCCTATAGTCAACTGCTGAATTCAAATAAGAATGAATCAGAGCTGAGAATCATAGTGCTTGTTACATAACTATGTTAGAGTATTGTGAAAAACATCTCAGTTTTGCTTAAAAGATCTATTAAGAGTGACTGTAGTTAAGATGGGAGAAATTGTTGTTTACTTCTCAATAAATAGACAGGATCCTTAACAAGAATTCCTTCCTTCCTTCCTTCCTTCCTTCCTTCCTTCCTTCCTTCCTTCCTTCCTTCCTTCCTTCCTTCCTTCCTTCCTTCCTTCCCTTCTCCCTCCCTCCCTCCCTCCCTCCCTCCCTCCCTCCCTCCCTTCCTCTCCATTGATTCCTTAATTTGAATAATCTTATATATAAGTGCAAATATAATTACTATGTTCAGTGAATATATTATGTTATATAGTGACTTGCTCTGAGATTTTTAAAATAATTTTCAACAATATCATGATATCTTAAATAACAATGGCAGATAACAAAATGCTCAGGTACAGTCAAAAGCATTAGAAAAGAAAGAAGGCAAGGAGCAAAGCACTGAGCACACAGTATGTAAATGCATTGTTTGCTGATTTAATCCTTTTTTTGCTTCTGATTGAGAGTGGAATCTGAAGACTTTTTGTATAACTAGAAAAAATATTTCATGGCATTTTCATGGCACGAGAGATAAACCATGGGAAGTATCTCTTCTTTGGCCACCAAAGGACCTGTCTAAATTGGTGTTTAAGTATTTTTCCAATGTGCAGTAAAATAAGATGCTAACATGCAAAGCATATCTGTACAATTTTTAATCCATATAATAGAAAAGTAGGTTGCAAATTATTGAAGCAACAATTTTTTTAATGAACTTGCACTGAGTGCTCTGTAATCTGTATCTCACATTCACTAACAGTACAACCAAGCAATAGTTTCAATGATAAAATAATGCCTGTGCCCATCTACTGAACTGGGCTGCATTTAGAGTTCCCAGAGACTAGCATTTTATTCACTTAGTCAAAATATCAGTCCTACACTGTATATGTAGGTCAGAGATTAATGAAACAGGTTTATTTCTTTATTAGCAGTTTCTGAATATGTGATAGAATGTGCATGAATTCTTTGAACATTGAAGAAAGGATGATATTTGAAACTCTTTGAATTTTCTTCATGCTTTAGTCCATATCTTTTAGAATGCTCTTTAATTTTTTACTAGAATAGGTTTTGCAGAATGTTTGACACTGCAAATAGTTTTACTGAGGACTATAACTTTCACCTAAGTTCATCAATATTAAGAAAATCAGTAATTCTAAACTATTTAGTTATTTCTATTCTGATTTGTATCCTTATTTACAAATAATTCAATGCAGTCAACATATCCAACACATTTTCCTCCTATTTTCCCCACAACAACATCCCCATGAGGTGAGTTGGGCTGAAAGAGAGTGAATGACCCAAAGTCATTAATTAGCTTTTTAGAACTAGAACTCATGGTTTCTGGTTTTCTACTCTGATGCCTTATATACTAGACCAAGTTAACTCTATTATTTGGTTTGTCACACTGTCAGCCAGTTGTTCAGACTAGATTTGGCATTTATCCCCATATTGATTCCTTCCCAAGGACCTGGAACAGGCAGATATGGATGTTTCATGGTGTTAAGGATATCGTTGCAGGATACAAGCTGTTTTGATTAAAGCAGCCTTTGCTGCTTCATTGACTGATGGTGATTTTGTCAATATCAGTGGGGTTCAAGTGGTGCTCCAGTAGTTTTGGGATTGCACCCAAGCTGCCTTTTAATATTGGTACTATATTTGCTTTCTTTTGCCAGAATCTATTTTTATGCACTGGCCTTTGTATTTTGTTATCTTCTCCAGTTCTTTCTCTTCTGTTCTGCTGTCTCCAGATACTGCAATGTCCACTATCCAAACTTTTCTTGTCTTTCTTACTGACAATTGTTAAATCTGGCATGTTATGTGGTAGTTGCTGTTTGAATTCTAAAGTCCCAGAACGCTTTCCTTCTTCATTTTCAATTACTTTCTCTATTTTATGGTCCACAAGTTTTTACTTGAAGATTTTCCATGCAACATTGTTGATACTTTGTCATACTGTTATTTCAAGTGAGTCTGTGCAATCTTCTTGCAGCAGCTAACCAGGTGGTCCATTGTTTCTTCAACTTCTTTGTAGAGGTGATACTTGCTAGCTCTTGCTGTCTTCTCAGTTCTGGCTTTGTATGCATTTGTTCTTAAGGCTTGGGCTTGTGCAGGCAGAATTCACCCCTCTGTTTCTTTCTTCAACTTTCCTACTCTTAGTCATCGCCATTATTGCTATTATCTGTTTTCTCTGCTGTTTTTTAATGTATTGACCATGTAATTCCAGTATTTCCCATGATTCTTTTTTGTAGTTCAGTTTGGTGTCTTCACTACTTAGCAAGTCTTCCTGGAATACTAGCTTCAGTATTATGACTATTTTATCTATTTTTGTCCTTGATAATTCATACTAAAGTTATATTTCAAGTTTTCCAGTGGACAGAGTGAACCCCAATATAAGATAGTCTATTTGCTAAAACATTATAATGTTTCTTCTAAATCATGCCATTTTTATAATAATTCCTCTCCATTGTTAAATTCTATATTATAGTTGAACAAATGGTACTTCGCAGAAGAGCTTAAATTAAATCACATTTCCTATGTGAATAACCTCATCATTTGCTTAACCTTTTGCATGCTACTCATTCAGAAATTACCGTTGTCTCACATTACAATTGCTAATGTTGAACATGAAGAACCAACAGCACTTATAGATATGCAAATATTTATTATAAATAATGTCATGTAGATATGAATACAATATCTGTATGCTTTTGTTCTTGTAGATATGAATACAATGTCTGTATGCTTTTGTTCTGCAAGTGGCCTTAAGAATATTGTACCTTTAAGAAAATTAGCTTCAGACTAGAAACTGGGAAACTGGGAAGTCCTACCATAGGCTGAAAGCCAGCTGGTTAACTTTGGCCAGTTACTCTTTCTCTCTCTCAGCCCTAGAAAGGAGGCAGTGGCAAATTACTTCTGAAAATATTTCCAGGAAATATGCAGAGACATGTCCAGACAGCCTCCAGGAGCCAAAAACCTATCCAAAAGTAGACACAAAAGCATTAAATAGCATTAGAATGAACATAAATAATGTTTTTAATAGAAGACGCTATACATAGCTGCAGGTTGAACTATGGCCTCCTTAGTCTCCTAAACTTTACTAATTTAGTAATAAAGTGTCTTCAAGCAAAACAACCAAAGTCAGAGAACATCAAGGACTCCACAAGTTACTTTTGCTCTCTCTCACACATGAGAGTTGATTTTGCTATATCACTGCTGCTACTTCCACTCTGCCTCTTACTAATAATCCAAAATGGATTAAAGCTTCCCAGTGATAGCATTAATTGCAAACTATAATTATTGGTCCTTATTACCTGTTTTATTTTTACTGATCAATTTCTAATGTATAAATATGGTCAAATTCTATATACAAGTTGATCAGTCAAAATAGATTGTAAAATATAGTAAGTTGAAAAAAATGTTGGTTTGTAATGAAAAATATAATGCTTGCTTGCTAGAATATAATTATATTTGTCAGTTAAAATTAAGTGAGATCTGTGCTAACTTATGTGAAGCATTGGAGGAAAGACAATAAAACCTTAATCTTCCTGTTTAATGAGAAATATTTTGTCAGGGAAAACCATTTTTGAGAAGCAGTTATGAATAAAACTGAGTTTGCAAAATCTTTTCCATCACAAAGGAAAAACGGAAAGTAACATCAAGCAAATGCTGGAATAGAGACTTAAATGGGGAAAAAACCCCCTCAAACAATAGGGTCATTCCTTCAGTGAGATTTAAATTGTATATTGTTACAATGTGTCACAAAACATAATTTGAGTATTAGAAGAAAAACAATAAAACCCAGAATCAAAAGGGTATTTGTATCATTGGGTTTCAGTCATGAAGGAATATTTTTAGAAACATTTTTCTAGTGTAATAAACTTTAGGCAATTACCTTTATAAAAGATGCAGGAATATATTTGATGTCTGAATTCTTAGAATGTTAAAATGACATTTATTTTTTACATTTGAGAATATTTATATACTAGGCTGCAAAAATAAATAATTGCTTTAGAGTAATCATAATATTACTATTTCAGGATTTCTATAAATCCTGGCACTGAGTAGTTTATTTTTCATCAAACCTAAATTATATATTGATTGTGGGTAACTACTTTCCAGCTGTTTCCTAACTGATTGCGAAGACTTTTTTTTTCTCATAAGTTTATTCACATTCAGGAGGTTGTAACTGAAAGGCCTATAAAGGTAGTCTTTGACTTATGACCCCAGTTGAGCTCCAAATTTCTGTTGCTAAGCAAGACCTTGTTAAGTAAACTTTGCTCCGTTTTATGGACTTTCTTGGGACAGTTGTTAGGTGAATCACTACAGTAGTTAAGTTAATAACACAGTTGTTAAGTGAATATAGCTTCCCCATTGACCTTGGTTGTCAAAGTCACAAAAAGTGATCACATGACCTCTGCAACCATGGTAAATATAAACCAGTTGCCAGGTATCTGAATTTTGACCACATGACCTTGGGAATGCTGCAAGGGTCATATGAAAAATGGTCATCATTCACTTTTTTCAATGCTGTTGTAACTTTAAATGGTCGCTAAATGAATGGTTGTAAGTCAAGGACTACCTGTATGTATTATGTGTGTTGAATGTATGGGATCCAGTTTCTTTTTACTTTTGGTCACTTTTTCAACTCCATAGAAATGTCTTATACATGCTATACACCCTATTACATTTGCATGATATGATTAACGCAGAGAAGATTTTTTCTGTAATATAAAGAAAAGGAGGAGACCCTGAATAAATTCTAGGAGTCCTTCACTTGGAATATCCCAATTTTAATAATATTATCTTTCTCATTAGTGTTAAAAATTATTTATTTATATTTATATTTATTAAATTTTTATACCGCCCTTCTCCCGAAGGACTCAGGGCGGTGTACAGGGCAATAAATATTAAAAACGAAGTACAAAAGTTAAAAAACAATTAAATATTATGCCCGATATAAACAGTAATTAAAACCATGTTAAAAACCCAACCCTTAACCCATCAAACCAGGCTGGATTGCTCAAATAAATAAGTTTTTAGATCCCGCCGGAAGGAGCGAAGGTCGGGGGCCATCCGGAGCTCGACCGGCAAGCGGTTCCACAGGTCTGGCGCACCCACAGAGAACGCCCTCCCCCTAGGGGCCACCAATCAACATTCTTTGATCGGAGGCACCCTGAGGAAGCCCTCTCTGTGGGAGCGCACTGGACGGAGGGAGGTTGACGCCGGCCACAGGTGTTGTCGTAGGTAATCCAGACCCATGCCATGTAGGGCTTTGTAAGTCATTACCAGCACCTTGAATCTCACCCGGAGGACAACCGGCAGCCAATGCAGCTCATGGAGCAAAGGTGTAACATGGGAGTATCGGGAGACTCCCAACACAACTTGCGCGGCTGCATTCTGCACCAGTTGGAGCCTCCGAGTGGTCTTCAAGGGCAGCCCCATGTAGAGAGCATTACAGTAGTCCAGACGAGAGGTCACGAGCACATGAGTGACTGACTGTATGCAAGGCATCCCGGTCCAGATAGGGCCGCAACTGGCGCACCAGGCGAACCTGGGCAAAGGCCCCCCTAGTCACAGCTCCAATATGCTCTTCTAAAGAGAGCTGTGAGTCTAGGAGGACCCCCAAGATGCATTCCAGAGGATACATTAATAATAAACCTTTATTGTCAAAGTACAACATGTGTACATTGAGATTAGCTGAGCCTCCCCCTGTGCTCTCTCCCCCCAACACACAGTGACAACAAACCCTCCATCCCACCACACTATGTGAACCAACTACACCACACACCGGCCTCCCAAGTCAATCCTGCATAAGATTATGTCCCATTCAAAAGCCTAACAGCCCACGGATAAAAGCTGTTCTTCAGCCTGTTGGTACGGCTGGCTATATTCCTATATCTCTCTTTGATCTCTCTTCAGTTAAATATTAATAAGGGGTACCTAAAATTTGAGACTAATGGCCATGTTTGGAAATTTAGAGATAATATAAGAGGCTTATTTCAGAAAATGGCTTGCAAGGTAAACTATATTTATCAGAAAGCAAATTATGTACCTACTAATATGTCATTCTCAGGTAAAATTAATTGCTAAGCAGTTAATTGTGTGTGTGTGTGTGTGTGTATAAGTTTATATGTATATATATTAGTATATTAGTTTCATTCATTTATTTATTTTATTCATTGATGTGTATGTGTATGTGTATTTGTATGTGTATGTGTATGTATATGGTAATAACATAACCTCTAACAATGTAAAAAGAAGAGTTGGCAGTCATTTAAAAAGATGTCTATGAGAATTGTAGCTTGAATGCTATGTTCAAGACCTTGGTTACATAAATCACATTCTTTTTTCATGGCTCAGCTTATCTCAGGACTGATCCTATACTGAAAGATATTGTTGGTAGCCTGCTCAGGATAACTATTTCAAAATTCAGATGCAGCTATTGTAGTACTCACCATATATCCACACCTCAGAAACATCTTAGGAAAGGAACTCTAATTTAAAGACCTTTATACTAGGTCTGCACTTGTAAGGGAATTTATAATTTGGGGAAAACGTTATTCAGATACTTAATAACTTCTGAGCAGCTGTGAAGAAAGCTGGGCTCCCTAATCTTTCAGACTGTAGAGGTTTCACATGTTGTTTCTTATTCTCAGTGAAATAATTGCTTGGTTGAAATGGAAATAGACACCCACACAAAGACATCTAGTTGAATCTGTTAATTTGCTAGAGTGCACATCTCAGAGGATAACTATTTCTGTTTCACAAGATAAACTGACATACAAGGAAAGGCAAATATTTAATTTTAAAAATTAAAAAGTCTTTAGATCATGTGTTATTCCTAGAAAAACTGAAAAAGCAATGTCATATCAATTGGACATTTGATTTCAACATTTGGAGAAGGGATATTTTTCTCTGTTGAGTTTTTATATTTTTTGACATGGCATTTAGCAGCTGTGTGCTACTCATCTTTCCATTATATTCTCAGACCACCTCACTTTAGTCTCTTTAGACATAAATCAAAATCTTACAGATAAAAAAGAGGAGAAATAGAAAACAACAAAATAAAACAAGCTTATAACTTAAATACCTTTTGAGAAATACATTAGTTTGTTCATTACCCAGTTCCTAAGATGCTATACATTTCTAAATCACTTAATTGTTTTAAAATCAAATATAATTTTGAACTTTGTGTGTTTTTTATCCATCATAATATATTTGGAGTAAATATTTTTTTGCATTTATTTAGTGAGTCAAAACAAATAAAATAAGGAAACGTATGGTGCTTAAGCCTCCAAGAGTATGGTTGTATCTATGAAACTACTATCAATATCTATGATGTGTATGTTAATGTATGATAATTTATATATTTATAAAGAAAGAAGATACTATAAATACAGAAGTGGCTTCCCCCACTACTCTTCTATAGAGAAGGAGATAAATACGGTAGTATAAAATATCTAAATTTCCTATTATTAATGAGATTAGGAAAGTGAAACAATCCTAAAGACCTTTCTTAAAAAAATGAACATTTATCAGTCCTTAAAAGAAGCAACCAGTAGACAAACATGAATTATGGACAGCATCAATAGTTCCTTTAGTCCTAGAGATTTCAAATTGTTAATTTTTGCCTTCTAAGTAAATTTTAGTGCTCACAAAATAAATTGCATAATAAATTGCAATAAATTACAATTTCTTACACTGCAAAAGTTTGTTTTAAATTTTCTGGATTTAGCTGTTAAGTTTAACGTTAGATTTGACACCTCACACCCCACTCCATCTACACATACCCTCCAATGAGCCATAAACCTGGAGACCATTGATCAATTAAAATTGCTGTATTTTAAATTAATTAATTAACAGGCTACTCAAGTAAAAAACCTGAATAAATTGTATGTAGAACTTGGAGATAGAAATGTGACGCCATGCCATTAGTATTATCTCATTTTTTTAAAAAAGTATTCTTATTACTTGTGGAGGCTTACAAAGACAGTCAAAATTAAATAAAGTATCCACATTAAGGACAAACAAGCCAATGCAGTCCTAGGTTGCTTTGCCAGAGGGATAGAATGAAGATCATATGGAGTGTTAATACCACTTTATAATGCCTTGGTAAGACCACACTTACCACATCCAGTTTTGGTCACCATGATATAAAAAAGATGTTGAGACTCTAGAACAGACATGTCAAACACAAGGCCCGGGGGCCAGATCCGGCCCGCGAAGTGGTTTCATGTGGCCTGCGAAGCCATCCTGGAAACAGTGAGGGAACGGCCCCCACTGCCTTGGCCTTGGCCCAGAGACCCTCCTTCTGCCACAGACCCTCAGATCTCTCCCACTCCTGCCCAGGCCCCCATAGGCACCCTTGATGCGAATGATGTAGAGCTAGCCATGCCCACCCAGTAGGCCATACACACTCTAGCCGCGCCCACCCAGTAGGCCATGCCCACCCAGTAGGCCACGCCCACCCAGGCCATACCCACCCAGCCCGCAATGCTGATGCGGCCCTCAATGAAATTGAGTTTGACACCCCTGCTCTAGAAAGTGTGCAGAAAAGAGCAACAAAGATGATTAGGGGGCTGGAGGCTAAAACATATGATGAATGGTTGCAGGAATTGGGTATGTGGGTGCTCCAACACTGGAGGTTTTAAAGAAAAGATTGGACAACCATTTGTCTGAAATGGTATAGTTTCCTGCTTGAGCAGGTGGTTGGACTAGAAGACCTCCAAGGTCTCTTCTAACTCTTGTTATTCTGTTATTCTGCTGTTTTCATGAATAGTATGAAATTTCTTGATAAACATATTCATACCCAATAAAATCTATACAACACTGAATATTAAATTTTGTTTTAAATATTAAGAACTAAGAATTATAATATTATAATATTGTTATACGATATTATAACAAAAATGATAATTGCAACAAAAAAAGAAAGGAAAAAAGTATCATCCTACAGCATCCTACATCTAGTGACTAATGACATCCAATGGATCCTAATATCTCTGTCTTCATTGCTTTTGAGAAAGCCAGTGCTATGTGGAACAAACTAATAGCTAAATGTAAGTTATTCCATACTATATTCTCATTTTAGTCCCCTTGATATAATGGAAATGTGGGACAACAATAAGTCTCCCCCAATTGAATGTTCTGAATTGATCAATTGTAGGTGAAGAAAAGGGACGCAGTGGCTCAGTGGGTTAGGACACTGAGCTTGTCGATCAGATGGTCGGCAGTTTGGCGGGTCGAATCCTGAGTGCCGCATAACAGAGTGAGCCCCTGTTACTCGTCCCAGCTTCTGCCAACCTAGCAGTTCGAAAGCATGTAAAAATGCAAGTAGAAAAATAGGGACCACTACGGTGGGAAGGTAACAGCGTTCCGTGTGCCTTTGGCGTCTAGTCATGCCGGCCACATGAACACAGAGACGTCCTCGGACAAGCGCTGGCTCTTTGGCTTTGAAACGGAGATGAGCACCGGCCCCTAGAGTCGGAAACGACTAGCACGCATGTGCGGGGGAACCTTTACCTTTACCTTTACCTTTAGGTGAAGAAAGGGATCTCAGTGCAATAACATGTAGGGGTTTGTGGGTCAAAAGTAACACTTGCCGTCAGAAGATTTTATATTTAGATAAATATAAAATGCTCCTGGTAATAAATGGATTGCATCATTCTGCAATCAGTGAGACCTTCCAGATAATCTGGCAGGTCTATATAGAGTCCATTGTAGTAATACAGATGTATGATGGTATACAAGCCATGGTATACAATCCAAGTTCCTTGCACCCAAAGGAATGGGCTGCAGATCCTTCCCCAGTTTCCTCTCCAGCAAAAATAGCCCTGGCCATGGACTCCAATTATCCTTCAATTCCAGGCCAGTGGTGCTTTTGCTCAAGAGAATATCCTTATAACAGATCTGCTTTTGGGGAGTACTGCCTCTCCCCTAAGAAACTGCACAGGAACGGACTGTGTTCCTCAATAAAGAAAGAAAAACTCCATCTTGCATGGATTCAGTTTCAGCCTGTGTCATCACAACAGGTGTAAACAATCTTTGTAATGCTTCACCTCCTCTTAATTGACTATTAATGATCTGTTCATTCCATATCCCATCTCTTGTCTATAAATAAATCCAGGAAGCATCTCTATTGAGTCCTAGTGTCAACCAAAAGTCCATTAAGGGTTACCAGAAATAACAATATATTTTAACCTGATCAATTAAACCAACTTTATATTATTTTCTTTTACTTCTAAAAATCTTAATTTTTAATCCATTTTAATAATGTAAAATCTGATTTCTTTTCTTTTCATTTCTTCTTTGTCTCCTTTCACAAGATTCTTCAATGCTTTGACAAACTTCTTTTGTAAATTCAATATAAAAGAATAATCCAGGTCACTTTCTTGGTTTATTATTTCTGTTTTGATTTTTAAAACATCAATTGGTTTCTTTTGTATATCTAGTGAGGCATCCTTTTGCATGTCATATTTGTAACCTATCATTTGTAGATCTCATTTTTATTCCATCTCTGTCTTGTCAAATAAATAAATAAATAAATCCTGTTCCTCATCAGCCATTTCTTCCATAATATCTTTCAAACATAGTCTAACCATAAAATCACACATCACCATTGCTATTGTTAATAGTAATTTCTGATTCTATTTTTCAAAAGTGTCCTTCAGTATTTTCAGTGTTAAAATATTTGAGCCATTTTTCCCCAGTTAATTAATTGTTAAAAAGGCTTATGTACTTTTTCTTCTTTAATAAAAATCCTTAGTTCTCTTTAGTGTCTAATTTTTTTAAAATAGTGTAGCTTTATTTTGTCTTGCAAAAGTACAAACAAATCTATTTCCCATGGGAAGGATTCTTTATAGTTAATTCCAAAACCTTATTTCAAACTTATCTGAACCCTTAATCCATTTGAAACTTGCCAGAATCAAAGTCGTATTTTTTATTTCATTTTTTTAAAAAAAATCTTTAATTTACTATTAATTCTTTGTAAAATTAAAATCAAGGATTGAAGGCAAACACCTGGATTTTCAGACTGTCAATCTGAAGGTCTCTATTACCTTAAAAGTAGTTAACAAACAATTTCTAAATATGACTAGAAAGGAAACTTTGTGAAGTTAGTGTCCTTTAAAATGAGCCTTGGTGGAGCAGTGGGCTAATGCCTCCTTAAGTAACACCAGCTGCCTGCAATTAGTGCAGGTTCGCATCCCACCAGGCTCAAGGTTGACTCAGCCTTCCATCCTTCCGAGGTAGGTAAAATGAGGACCCAGATTGTTGGGGGCAATAAGCTGACTTTGTAATAATGCCGCTTGGGGTGTGTGTGAAAGCCCTAATAAGCAGGCATATACATAGAATGAAGGCTACTGCTAAGCTTGTAAGCCGCCCTGAGTCTTTGGAGAAGGGCGGGATATAAATGGAATTAAAAATAAAAAAATAAAATAAATAAAAGGTGCAAACCATGGTTCCGAGCAACGTGTCTTTTCTTGAAGTTTCCCAGGATTCAAAATTCAACTGAGGACTGCTGTTTTGTGGTCTCCTCAGGAATACTAACTATTCAGAGTGTGTATGGAAGATCTCCTATTCTTAGCTTGTCCATAGAGAGTTTGAAGAACTGATCTACTTATGCAACTGCCTTCAGCCCAGCATTTGTTCCTTTGGAAGATCTGCCTCTATTAGTAAATGTATGAATATATGCCATTCACTGCTTTATTGCTGTAAATCTGGCTTCCCCTTTGACTTTACTTGTCAGAAGGTCACAAAAACTAATCCCAGGACTCTGCAATTGTTATAAATTAATGCCAGTTGCCAAGCGCCCAACTTTTGATCACATGACCCTGCTGCAATAGTCGTAAGTGGGAAGAACAGTCATAGCGTCGTAACTTTGAATGGTCACTAGACATGTCAAGGACTATCTGTACACATTTTTGTTACTTTGTCTCAGATGTGATCTCAGAAGAATGCAAATGGATAAAAATGTTAATAAAATATAAGGTACAGTTGTAAGTGTAGAATGATTTTTCCCCTTTGTCTCAGTTTATCTTTTCTAATATGTAAGTGTATGATAAAGAATTATAGTAAAAATTGAGTACTACATAAAAATATCTTGTAACCATTTTCTCTAGTATCTGTATTCAAAGAATGTATTGCCATAATTCTAGCAAAGACTAAAGTTAATTTGTACATAAACCATTTGTACACAAACCATTTAAGATAGACAAACCATGTGATCAATGGCACCTGAAATGTTAGAAGTGGAACATTAATTGCTTTTTTTATGAATTGCTGTTCCTCATTGTCATATGATTATGAGAATAGCAGCAAATAAAGGACAGGCTAATAATGCCCATGTTATTAAAGCTTTTATAGGCAAAATAAAGAGAATTGTGCTTCATAGGAATAAATTGTAATTTCCTTTTCATTATGCTTTTCTCGAGCCATTGCATATGTAGTCTCTCGGTATCTGTCACCATGTTTCTCCTTGAATGTTGATATACTTTGCTCCTGTCAGAATTGAACGCTTACCTGTTCCAAGCTATTCTGTGATAAGAAATCTCTTGTATAGGTGTTAGAAAAGGCCATCTGATTTTTCTTCTATAGAGAATGACAGCATCTTTTATGTAACAATATATCACACTGTTTTGCATGCTCTTGTCATTCTTTCTAAAGTTGTTCAAGATTTACTTCTGGCAATGAAAAAGGTATAGGGCAGGCATATTGCTGCTGCTTTGTGCTGGTCATATCAGATTGACTCCCTTGTCAGTTATTATTATTAAAGTAGAAAATAGCTTGTGGATGTTAGTGATAAATGCTAGGAATTCTTTTTCTTTTTAAATCATTCATCGGTTTGGGGAGAGCTTGAATTAGATTTGATTGCAAGATGTACCGTAGTTCAAGTTTACCACAGTGTATTCACTCTTCTTGCTTCCTCATACTTTTTGCTATTCATTGCATGACTTTTTCTCTTATTTCAAAGCTGTGACTTTTTTTAAATTCTTTTTTCTCTAGGAGTTTATATATCAGCTTTCCACAGCAAGACTAGAACTACTTACATAGCCACCATAAAAGCAGACTAACAATCAAATAAGACCTTGCTGTAATTCCGGTCTGTTCAGTTAAGAGACAGGAATATCTATCTACTTCTATTTTGTTAGTGCTAACTTTCATGTTCCTTTCATTTAAAACTTTGTCATCTAAAAATATTTTAGCTTAAGATCCTTCTTTTTCTCCTCATTATTTTGCCTAGGATTAGAAAACTTGAATCTCTTCTCTCGGTTTTATTTAGAATAGAGAAAAGAAGAAATATATTATTTTGAAGGTATTGGCCAGCTTGTGCTAATGATGGCTGGAAGTCTAAGAATTTCTTTTTTAAATAGTTTAACTAATTTTTATTTTAGAGGTAAATTTTCAAGATGTCTACATATTTCTAGTATTACATACATCCCTGTAGCCTTCTAACTTGCTAATGATCTGATGTTCTGATCTAACTTAAGAAGTTCGTGTTAAGTAGGGTGTATCTTCTAAAGTAGTTTGGATATTAACATTTTGAATTACAGAATTTCAGAATACTTATTTTGTTTGTTTCATTATCCTGGAATCAATTAATAATTGTCCATAAGCATTGTTTAGCATCAAATTTGAGATTGAAATCTCCTTTTGAGTTTTGGAAATTTTGGGGTCTATTTTTATCTTCCATATTGTTATAGATGTCGTTATAATATTGCTTCTAACAGCTTTCTGAAATTCTTTGTTAAGTTTATTTATTTATCAAATTTATATAACCACTTATCTCATAAATGTGATTCTGGGCAGCATTCAACAAAGTTTCTTCCTGAAATCTTTGTTTTTCTTTCCTTTAAACTTATCTTCTCTTTTTGGTAATTTCATCATTTATTCTGTTTTCAAGGGACCCCCCCCCCTTATTTTTGGTCTGTGGCAATCTTTTTTCACCTTCATGCATAACAGCTTCTTTGATTTCATTCCACAGTTCTATCATTGCTCTGTGAATGAGGTTTGGTATTTCAAAGTGGCTTCTTTTTTTCTCCTTCAAAATGAAGGACATACAGTATGATCAAAATAATGTCATAGAACCTGGTTTGCTTTCTCCTTTTGCTTCAGCCTCAACTTGGAACATGTAAATAATAAGTTTGTAATTTGTTCCAAAGTCAGCTCCTGGCTTTCTTTGCTGCTGTAACTGAGTTCTTCTACCTCATTGTATAAGTTGCCGGAATTGGGTATGTGTAGTTTAACAAAGAGAAGGGCAAGGGGTGACATGATAGCAGTGTTCCAATATCTCAGGGGATGCCACAAAGAAGAGGGAGTCAAGCTATTCTCCAAAGCACCTGAAGGCAGGACAAGAAGCAATGGATGGAAACTAGTCAAGGAGAACAGCAAACCTAGAATTAAGGAGAAACTTCCTGACAGTTAGAACAATTAACCAGTGGAACAACCTGCCTCAGAAGTGGTAAATGCTCCAAGACTGGAAGTTTTTAAGAATAGACTGGACAGCCATTTGTCTGAAATGGCATAGGGTTTCCTGCCTGAGCAGGGGGTTGGACTAGATGACCTCCAAGGTCCCTTCCAACATCATCATCATCATCATCATCGTCGTCATCATCATCATCATTATTATTATTATTATTATTATTATTATTATTATTATTATTATTATTATTATTATTATTCACCTGGTGATGTTGGTGTATATAAATACTACTTTGGCTGTTTGAAGTCTATATTAACAATTAAAGGAATGTAGGATTGGCAGAAACTGATAAATTATTCTCTTGCTTCATTTTGACCTCCTTGGCTAAACAGTCCAACTCTTCAATATTTCCAACTTTGGCATTCCAAAATGAAACCACAAGGAACCCATTGTGTTTGCATGTTTAGTCAATTTCAAATTGAATTTTACCATAGAACTCATTAAACTTATCTTCTTTTGCATCAGCGGTTGGAGCATAACTTGAATAATGGTTATATTAAAGACTTGTCTGCAAAGTCTCATTGACATTTAGTCATTGATTGCATTATAATCAAGTATTATTGCTATATCCCTAATGACTATGAAAGCAACATCATTGCTTGTTTTTGATGTCCTGAGTAGTAACAGTCATTCCAGAGGATTTCAGTTTGTTGATATCTAAGATGCCAATGTAATTGAGCCATTTTATCTTTTACTGTGTTGAACTTTGAAGGTTCATATTTCACATTTTATGTTTCCATGTTATCCCTGTCTTTATAAATGTCACAAGGCTTAAATCTAACCTTCATAAACAATTTTAGTAATCTGAAAAATCCTTAGTTCTTTCTCAATACCAATGTTATTCAACCTAAAGTTACTTTTATTACTATCATTGTTACTGAATATTTTATTATTAGTTTGTCAGGACTGAGTTTCAATTCTCCTTTTAGCATCAACTGATTGATAATAAGTGCTTCATTAGGAAAAAATGGGAAGGAGTTTTTATGATGCTATAGATATTTTCTGTTCTCTCTCTCTTCTCTAACCATTAGCTTAAAAATGTTTTATAATCTTTTTCACATGTTTCTTTAATTTAGTTGGAACAAAAATTAGCTTGGTCAGAGTTTTACTTCAGTATTTAGAAGTTGGGAAAAATATAATTCATCACATTAATTTAATTTGCCAATTATAAACACAATGCCTCATGCAAATACCATTGAATATTATGGTAAATATATTAAATTTTCCACTCAATATTAGCAGGCTCAGTGTTGGATTTTGTGTGAAAAGGTAAAAAATGAGATGGTTAGTAGTAATGGTTTAGTAGCTGCTTTAAAATATGTGCCCAAATTACATGATAGCACAATTTCTTATATGGAAGATGTGGATGGTAACAATTTTATTTATTTATTTTGTTTTTAATTTTAGTTCATAACAGTAGAGTTGTCATGGCAGCATCAGTAATTAAGTTTTTAATATGATAAAGTGCAGTATTTTTTTTGATTATAATATACAGATGGAACAATGGGTAAATACATGATTTAAAAACTGAAAATTACTTTATATTATAATCCTAAAGAGAAGTTTTACAAAACAATGTACCACTGGTATATTACACCAGAAACATTAACTTACATCCTATGACAGTACCTTTAACACCATCAGACAACACTATCAAACTTCTCAACATCCTTCGGAAGGATGGGTTAATAGGTGGAAAAAGTATCAAATCCAGTGCAAACAGTATAAACATCAGTCTGACTGTGATCATCCGTAATAATGTAATAATAAGAGCATATAAAAAGAGACAATTTTTTCATATTTATCAAAAGCTGTCAAAAGAGTAAGATGATTCTATTTAAAGGCCATAAAAATAATTGGAATAAATTAAATTTACAAATTGAAATACTTAAGCACTATGACCAGGCACAGATTCACTTAATCCAAAGTTATGTTTTTGTGGCAACTAAGTAACGGCTTTTGTGGAAACAGAGCAGATAACCTAGGCAGGATATAGTATCATTCCCCACTCCCCCAAAAAGTATATTGTATGGTGTTCAGTGAAACATTGCCTCTCGTACTGATGCTCAGAGGAACACTATTTTCAGGACTGGTGTTAATATATTCTGATTAGTAGAGACTGCTGCTGTGACCCTTCTCAGAATTGGTTTAATCCCCCTCTAAAGTCATCCAGTTGGGTAAGTGCTCCTGTATTTTGACATAGCAAATAAACGAGAAATCTGTATTTTTATTCCATCTTTTGTTTAGTCTAGTTTGCGAAATACTTCAAGGTAGGCTGAGAAAAGGATAGGTGATATTGTATCATCTTGCCGTACACCTCATTCCATGTTATAAAATATTTCAGCTATATTTAGATTACCTTGCTAGGCCCCAAACATGGGGCAAATCTTTATTTCCTGTTTTCAGCCTATCTTGAAGGCCATCGAACAGGCTGTAGTCACACCGGACAGTTCATATATTTGTGTAAATTACTAACAAAGAATTAAGGGAGACTGAGATGCATTTCTGACTCTTTAGTCTTCATCAGTCAGCCATATCTCAGGGTATGGCTGACTGATGAAGACTAAAGAGTCAGAAATGCATCTCAGTCTCCCTTAATTCTTTGTTAGTAATTTACACACACACACACACACACACACACACACACACACACACACATATATATTTGTGAATATGTGATAAAAAAACCCAAGAATCCTGATTCAGTGGCTTGATTTGGTGTGATAAGCATAAAAACAACCTTTTATTAGTATGGTTCTGATCATTATAACAGTTTCTAAATTTCAATATTCTGTTGAACCATTCTCTTGTTGTATGAGGAATAAACACAACTAATTAGTATATTTCAAGAAGCAGATCCCAGGTTACTTAAAAAAGCAGATTAGAGCTGAATTGGGAATTCATACAATTCAGGCATTATCTAAAATTAGAGCTTATAACTACTGGTGCAAAGTTAATGAAATGGAGACTGATAGACTCCCCAAATTATGCCTACTAGAGCAAATAAAACTACAATCACAAATCTCCTGGATCACCAAACTAACAAATTTTGTAAGAAGCTGTGGCCTTCCTGTTTCTTGCGTAACAGGAGAACAATCTAAAAAAAGAGTTGCCCAAAGAATTAAGGATATAGAAGCACAAACTGATATAGCTATCCTTAGTAAGGTGGGTAACTTGAAATGGCTGAGTAAATACAAATGTACTTTTCAAGTGGACAGTTATTTGAAGTCACAACTCCCAAAACATCTTAGGGAGATATTTACGAGAGCAAGATTTGAACAGCTTGACACAATGGTCAGATATGGGAGATTTCATGCTATACCGTACAATGAGCGCCTCTGCATTTGCGGAGCGGCAGAGGTAGAGGACCTGGCTCACATCCTATTTGACTGTTGTTTGTATAAGAGGGTGAGAGACAGGTATCTTGGTCTATATACAAAACGAATGACCCATTGGGATCCCCATATCAAAATAACTTACCTTATGTCCGGCCAGAACTTGAAAATAACATCCAACGTAGCACAGTATTTGAACAAAATGATCCAGTTAAGATCTGCATATGTGGGACTGATTGGGGTAGATTGTAAGGGCGACTCCGAAATATAATGTTTCCATATTTTATCTATATCTTAAATTTGCATTTTATTACTATTTTAACTTAAATTGTATTTTAATTCCATTTTAAATTGTATTTTATCAAATTCCATTTCGGATTGCTTTTATCTAGTTTTGGTGACGGTTTGTTGCTGGAACTTTGTACTTTTATATGGCCCAAGGGCTAATCAATAAAAGTTGTTGTAAAAAAGCAGATGCTTAAGGATATATATATTCTTCCAAATTCAGAATTCAGCTCTCCAATAGGAAAAAAGAGCAATAAACATTAGATATTTTAGAAAAATTTAAAACAAAAGCTATACAATATATTTAGAAAAAGAAGACTACTGTGGCATACTTTGAACTGAGTGACAAATAGTACTTTGGAGCATGGGTTTTAGCATTTAGCAAATGCTAAAACATTTTATGAAGTTCTTAAATCAAATGTTTTCTTTGGCATTGTAGGGAAACAAAACAAAATTATGCCAACCTATTCACTATAGTAACAACGTCCTTCATATGTGCAAATGTGTCTCTTTTTCAATAGCTTGGTCTCTGAAGCAAAGAAATGTAATTTAAAGTAATTTTATTCAAAAACAGGAAGCTTAATAAGGTAATTCAGTGCTTCTACATTGGCAGAGAATGTACACAGAAAAAGGTTAAATGTAAAGAGCCAATAAAGAAATAACATTTTATTATAACTTCATATACATGTGCATAATAAAATGGACAAAATGAAGGGTGATGTAATGCTTTCATAAAGTAGATTTGTGCTGCTTTTTATCCCATATCAAAATTAACCAGTAGAATGTTAATGCAAATGCAAATAGCCTGATTGAATGCAGATGTCTTTCAGCTTAATATTTTAAGTGGTTTTAATTTATGGAAAACTTTAAACTAATAGCAATTGAAAGTTACTTCATTAAAATCTTAGGCTTAGCGCACATCTTATGTGATGTTTAAAAGTATGCAAATTTGACTAAACTATAATGTCTCCTCTGTTATTTTAGAAAATTCCAAAGCTGCTAATTAGCATTCCATACACTGCTTTGGGTGCCTGCTATCTTTTTGCTATCTTACCCTGTGCTGAAATGAATGTGAAATAGAGACATTATCATCTGGTCAAGTCTCCTATTATGTTGATACCTGGGAGATTTTCATGCTTTAATCTCCTGGAAGCCAAAGTGTTTCCTGTCTGAATGGCTTCAGAATTGCCTATAGAATGCTAATGCCATCTAGCTGGTAGATCTTTGTGTGCAGAGCTTTTGGCAATCCATCTAAGTAAAGTGAACAGTGTTGCCTCCAAAGGACCAGAAGCTTTGAGTCTCACATTCTTTGGCAGAGGACTTGCATCTTGTATTCTCCTGACCTCTTACATCTCTCTTAGCAAGCACAGTGAAGAAGGTATTACTTGCCTTTGGACAGCTCACACAAAGTTGGAATACTTTTGGTGCATACAATCCTATAGCATATGCCAAAGTCACCCAGTCTGGGAGCACTATGATGCTTGGCCTTGTTCTGACTCATGAAACTACCTAGTCATTTTTATTTGGTCTGAAAAGGAAAGCTAATATTGTTTGTGAAACAGTTTTGAGATGATTATTCATTTAAATGTTCATCTAAGGCAGGGATGTCAAACTGCCAGCCTATGGGCCAGATGCATCATAGCAAAACCACACCCATCCCATTGCCGGCAATGGCAAAAAAGTCACAATACATTACAACACGTCGTGTGAAGTTGCAAGTTTGACACCCGTGATCTAATGGAAGCAGCTCCTTGAATTTTCACATAGCTCTATTAGGAAGCAGTATATACAGTATCAAATGCATTCAGTTATGATTCAGTTCAAGTCCCCCATTACCGGTATTTTCTGAATATTAAAACAGAAATATAAGAATCTACATTTTCATATATATCTTTCCCTAACACATGCATTTTGATGTCTCTCATATGCAATTTTTATATAGAACTTGTATTTTGACATGTGTTCTATTGGTTTCTACAAAATATAGAATTCTGTCCTGAGAGATTACATCATTTTCTTTGCAACTAAGATGAGTTTATCCAATACTATAGCAGAACAATTGTTTCATTCACCATGATGTGATTGAAAGAGTTGCTGACAGGTAGTATGAAAATGTCAGCATCAGAGCAACTTTTTCCATTCCTTGTCTTATACTGTCATTACTGTAATAAAAATGTCCAACATAATTTTGATCAAACTCTAGTGTTCAACTATTAGATTTATGGTTTCAAATTGTCTGTTATAGCATAATGTCATATGGTAACTTTTACTATTACAAGTAAAATGTGAACATGATTTCACATTTAACATGGGATTATATGATTCCATAGGCCTTAAAGTATGGCATGATGAGGTCATGATTTTTAAAAACAGATAACTTTGACAGTCTAAAATGTGGAAGCTCTATTAAAAAATAGTCTGGCAAGTTAGTAAGACTGCTATGAAGAAATTTCAGTGAGACAGTTGTAATCTTTCAGACAATTCATGATCTTATTGCAGTTGCAAAGTTTGTTTTGCTGATACTGGCAATGACTTTCAATATAGCTCCCAAAAAGTATTCAGTGAGTATTTGGGAACAAAGAGATCTTTGGAAAAAGATTCCAATCAGGAAACCAAAATAAATTAATTAAGAACTTAGTCATAAACTGCTAGGAGTAGAACTGTTTTCTAAAAGAGAGATCAAGAATGAAAATCTTAAATAACTGAAACTTAGATAAAGATTAAAAAAAATAAAAAATAAATGAATAAAAATTGCTCTTCAATTGCCATTTAAATGTTATGCTGATCCATATTTCTGATTTTTTCATTGTAGACTCCTGAGTCTTTGGATTCAAGGAACTAATATTGTAGAAATTATGGGGATGGGCACATCACAACTGATGGCAACTCCTGAAATGAAACACATCTTTTGGGTGGGGTGTGTGCGCTGAATCTCTGGAGGACAGCCATTTGGAAAAGATGTATTGCTTGAGCAAGTTGCTGACAGGTACCTTAAACTTGCCATACGAGCACTTTTTTTCCTTTGAATACCAAGTGCAGTTCACTGTAGTATCCAGGCAATCAACTAACTAAATTAGAAGGGGATATATTTGCATTGAAGGTATGCATGCAAGTTAGCATACATATGACTATCAGCAGGAATACTTAGAAAGGGTTCTATAAGCACATTCGATTCCCACATTCAATTTCCAAGTCTCTTTTACAACACTTCTTTTTTTTGCAAATTTTTATGTAAAGCATACAGCTAGCAATTAGTCTTACAAGGATATTGGAAATAGAAACTTAAATCTTAGATCTATAGTACATATCTATATCTATCTATATATCTATATCTATCTATTTATCTATAAATATCTATATATCTATTTATATTGTACAATAAGATGTATTGTTTGTGATAAATATTCTAAAATATTTTAAACATTTTAAAACTATTCTTCATCCTTTCATACAGTAGAAATATGAAAAAAATAAAGAAAAATTCAATGAAACAGCAAAACATTATGATAAAAACAACTGAGAGGCATAAAATGCAATCCATAAAGTAGCTTTCCATACCACAGTGATATAGCATTAGGTTCCGTGGAGGTATGTTCCAAAAGTGGTACACAGATTATTGGTATGTTCAACACCTTGCATGTCCATAACTAGCTAATGGTGGATCATCATTCAGTAAATTATTCTCATATATTTACAGTCACTTTCTGAATATAAATCTTGAGATAATAAACATTTTAAAAAATAAAGTGGAGTACAGCATCATCCAAAACAAAGATATAAAATAATTGCAGTGAAATCACAATATCACCATATCTCTATTTAGACATTGAAATGATTATTTGTGTAATTAACTACTAAAGACCACTACTGTGCGGCTGTATATCACAGCATCAAAGAAGACAATAGATGGGTATGTGAAACAAAAATGCTGGCAATGGGGAAAAAGTCGCGATATGTCGCGCGACGTCACATGATGTCGTGAGTTTGACATGCCTGATCTAGGATATGATTGAACTTCCACCAGCTTTTTATATGTGTTCTATTTGTGGTACACATCAAAAAGGATCAGGGGTTTTGTTACATGATGACCATCTGCCCCCCCACAAAATCTGGCCCTGATATCAGCTTTTTGTTATTAATACAATAAAGTAGCTGACAAGTACAGCAGAGAAAGTTAACTTTGATGATGTAGGATACTTTTCACACTAAAGTCACTTATGTTAAAGGTTACATTTTATACTGTAATGTTTTACACTATATTGTAGTATGCTTAAGTTTCCTTTTTGAAACAATCATATCAGTAGTCACTAAATATACATTTATTCCTTTGGAAGAGAGTAGTAAATTTTCAGAATTAAAAATGCAATCAATAAGAATGGTTATGTGATCAGAATTTTGATTTGTTATCTTAGGTTGTTTTTAATGACATTGTTTACAAAGCAATATTATATAACAAAATCTATTTACATTTTATTACAAAGCATTAGGGTTACATAGATTTGTTTTGCAGCTTAGCCAAATTGTGTTATTGTTCTTTGCCTTGAAGACACAAGTGCACAAAATGGGACTTTTTGACCCTGTGCTGTCACTGAGTGCCCATCTTAGTATGGTGATAATTAGCATTTCTTTTATTTACATATGGTTATCTATTACCTTCCAATCTAGGAACATATAATTACTGCAAACTATTCCCTAGATTGTTCTTCTGTAGATGATGGAAATGTCCTTGAAGGAGGTTAGATATGGCAGCAGATTCAAAACAGGAGATCCAGATTATTGTCTCAGCCAGTGCATATGATATGTGTGGAGACTTAGATGTTTTAGCTCCTGGGACAGATTTAAAGTTCTTGTTTTTACATATAAATCCCCAAAGGCTTTGAATATACTTAGAGGAATGCATTTATCATAGGTAGTGAACTAGGTGACGAGCTCTATGGGACTCGACCTTTTCAATGGTCTAGTGAAAATTTATTACAGTGACTTTTTTGACTGTCTTTTTTTGGCATGCCTTTTTTTCAAAAAAGAAGAAAAAGAAACTCCTTAAAAACATTTTGTATATCATTCTTAATGAATGTTTCAGTTTTGTTCAATAGATTCTGATATTGACACAGTGTTATTGCAATACTGATTTTGCTTTTGCTTCTTGATCTTTTAAAGTATTGCTTATATTTTTAAATGTTTAATTTTGGTGTTACATTTATTTTGTTGCTTGGAATACATTGTTGATTGGCTTAGTTTATCTGTATGGAAACATAGGACAGATATAATGTCACAATATTCTTCCCTGAAACCTATACTACTCAGTGTATTTATAAATTACTTGGATGTCAGAGATAAGTAGCTAACTAAAATTGTGTGCCAATGCTTCAGAACAACAACAACAAAATCCCAACACATCTCAGGATAGTGTTGAAATGAAGATATGTTTATATAGGCAGGATTGGTGGAATATGTCAATATAAGCCCATCTGTAATGAATACAGCATATGGAAGATTACAGTATAACAAGTATAAATTAGCAAGTGATATCAAGGAAAATGATAAAAAAGTGCCATGTGAAATTAAGAAAAAAAGAATGATGTAATAAATTGAAAGAAAGAAGTCTGGTTTCATGGAAAGGAAGTAATGAATAGATGCATGGAGAGGATGTTTAATTATGAATGAAGGAACTAAAATACTGTATAAGACTGAAATGATGAAATAGCACTACAGTAAAGAAGCAAAATTTGGTGCCAAATATGATTCAGGTATATGAGTATTTTTGCAGTTTTAAAATTTTACTGTCAAGCGTGCTAACTACTGGAGTTATATTTCCATTTGATTAGAGGTACATTTCCATTTTGCTATATGAATGTGGTGATGGTGGTTTGTTTTAAGTCATCAAGGGTAGAGTTGTTTCAAAATCAAAGGTTCCATGAGGTTACAACTTACCCTACCACACTCCCAATATATGAAATAAAACTTTCGACAGTATTTGAAAGTCTACAAATCCAGAAAGCAGATATAATTTCTGAATTACTTTGGAATAACTGTGAAATGATTCTAAGATACTTACTTTAATCTGATTTTTCATAATCATCCATACATTTGACTCAGAGATAGAACTTAAAGAGGTGACTTTATGAATTTCCTTTAAATCAAATTTGCTTCAAACTTTTACATTGCCTTAACAATTAATTTTAGGCAGAAACACATTTAACTAATAGACATATTTAGATAATAGTTTACAATGCCACATTATTTTGTTTAGGAATCTGAAATTTTCTGTTTAATATCTCCTGGCATATTAAGATGCAGTATTCAGCTCTATAATTATATCTCATAATACAGATGATATAATACAAGTTTTAAGTGCATTGCAAAAACTTGCTTAACTAGACTGCAGTCAGGAGAGAACTGATATTCAAATATCCCAAATATTCAAAACTAAATTGGCAGTGTCAGAATAGTGAAAAAAAGAATAAACAGGCAAATAATGGCTAAAACAGTATTAAAATAGCAATCTACATAATATAAATTTTGAAATAGTATGACATACAAATGCAATACCCACCCACACATACAGTGCATATACAGTATAGAACTATTTTTGAAAATAAACAAAATTATTCCAAAGGGATTTAAGAATTATAACTTATCTTACAAAACTCTGTTAAACCTGAGAAAATATAGTACACTAGCTGACATGGCATGTACATTTCAAAGGCAATGGTTAATACTGAGCCTAATCCATTTCTGGCTATCCAAACTTTGGCATGTTCAATTGCTCTTAATTATCCTTTGCCTGATTTTGCATGCCACAATGCAAAACCTGGTAACCTTGTGTGTGAGGGTTGATATAATAGAAAGTAGAAAATGTTTATATTGTTGGTTATTGCATTGTGCAAACAAAATTTTATTTAGCAGTATTCAGAAACTTGGATATAGTCTATTCTTCTGAAATTTACTTATTTTCCTGTCCTGAATATTCATTTAGCTCATGTATCATATTGTGTTAGAAATTAAAACTGATTTGCTACAATTACAGCTGATCCAAATAAATAAGAATTGAAAGTTAGCTTTTAAAATGAAGAAAAACTTAGTGGATTCATTCCAACTCAGTTATTCTGTTATTCTGATAGCAATATTATTATGACCTGGCAATTCAGTATTATTAGTTTTGAAAGCTACAAGTCCAATACACAGTGAAATAGGGCTTTTTTTTGTCATAGAACGCTCAGAACGGAGTTCCGGCACCTTTTTTGGATGGAACCTTGTAGAGTGGGCAAGGCAGGTTGGATGACATGTGTGAGTTCCGGCACCTTTTTCTTTTACAAAAAAAGCACTGCTTATAATAAATCCAGTTTTCCCAGAATTTCATTGTATTATTTTCACTCTTCATTTGTCTCCATTTTGTTGTTTGGGATTTAAGGAGAGGTTAAATGGCAGTAAAGGTGGGAGGGGTGATGGCAAAAAGTTGAATTTCTCTGCTTCAAAAAAATTTCAAATACATTGTTCCAAAGTATGTTATAAGTTGACAAAATCAACAGGTTATGTTACAGTTCTGGAATGGAAATAGCTTGTCTTTTAAGAATGGGGAAAGCTTGTTTTTTAACTTGTATTTTTTTTTTTGAAAACAAAGCAGTTGCCTTTGATTTTACGCAAAAGCTTTGTGTAAAAGGTAGACTTAAAAATAAAAAAATGTGTATACCGTAGCTGTAGGCCATTTACACTAGGAGAAAGGTCACATAGTATTGACTATAGAACTGATGCTTTGTAAAAATCTGTCAGCATTGGCCTTATGTTAGGCCAATAGACATCAGTCTAAATTCTTAAGAAAGCAAACGACTGAGCAGGAAAACCAGACACAGTATATTGTCTTCTAGGTCCTGAACAAAAGTTCTTCCCTGAGAAAATGTAATTCCCTGCAAATCAGGATATAGCAGCAAAGAAAATGAGACATAATTTTATGAGGTAATTATTAAATGATGATATTATTGATAAGCCTTTCCTCCATTGATGCTTCAGTGCATCAGCCATTACCTTGAATGCTTTATCTGTAATAGCTGTTGCAAGGTAATTGCATTTGTCAGGAAATCAATTTTCATGTGAAATTGGGCTTTTAAGCTGGTTTAACTATTTTGGTTGCACTAAAAGCTAGCTGACATGTATGTTGCATTTTTTTAATGTCCTTGCTTATACTTTCTACCTTAAGAAATTTTTCAAGCAATACCTGATTCCATTATCCTTCATTTTGTTATCCCTGTGGATTCCTAATATCTTAAAAACTACATACTTAGTCTAATGTGATATTACTATGCTTGTCTGTTTATTCAGGTGAAAGATTTCTAAGATATTTCTTGATTGCACTCATAAGGAAAAAGATAAAAATAACCATTGCAAGTTTTGCTATTTTCCAGTGTGTAGGTAAGGAGTTCAGATGACTCATGCAGTTAGGTGATTTTCAAGATAAATTCCAGTTTAGTTTCAGGTTTAATTGTAGTACAAAAATTGTCTTATGTATCTCATACCCATGTTATTTTTTTCTGGACTTCCAAGTCATGGCAAGTGAGATGATGACAACTTTGTGGGTAGACTGTCTAAATGGGTGGTAGAAGCACTTACTAAATTTCATGTTCTCTAATGGGACTGAATATGATGCTGTCAGTGCTGCAAACATTAACATGTTTTGCACTGACAATATAAGAGACAGCCTGTTACTTTAATTGGTTCATTTGTGGGGGAGGAAATCTACCCGGGTGTTGTGAGAAGATTGGAAAAGCTTGCATACAGAATGGGGAAGTGAAACCTCATATGTAAAACTAATTGGATGTGATTTATAACGTGTAGATAAGGGTGGGGATTGTGTGTGTGTTATGATGGGTTTGGAGGGAGGAGATTTCAGATTCTGGCATCCCTCCATGAGTGCCGATGTTTCGTTTCATTATTAATGAAAACAATGCTTGCATTTTGTTTGAACTGTCTCATTTATCAGAACGATGACATCATGCCAGAATCTGAAATCTATAACAACACATGGTTCTTTCAAATCTTATTTTCAGTACCGTAGCAAGTTTTCTGTAAGTGCTTCATTTTTTTAACTAGCAGAAGTTTTAAAGCAATTGCAAAAATAAAATAAAATAAAATTGAGAGAACAATTAGGCAATAGCCACTTCACATCTTTATTTTAATGAGGTCAGATGTCATTTTCTTAGTGCAACACAGAATTAAACACAAATTGTTTATTGTTAGCGTAATAATAAAAAAGCTTCTAAAGATAGATTTGCAATTTATTTTGCTACACCTGATTAGCACTAGTGCTAGCTAAAGATAACTGGCACTGCCATATATTTCAAATGCTTCATCCGAATACTTTGGATATAATGCACAGTGGAACATGATGTACCCATGATACCAATGGATAGAACTAGGGAACTAGATTTTTTTAAATGTAGGCTATACAATAAAATTTGAAAGGCTTGAAAATATCTTGCAGTCTGTTATACTTCTCTGCCTTATTGTTGATATGATAAAGGATATCATAAATCATAAGACATGAATAATCTTACACTTCTCACTGCTTAATATTTCTGTACAGGAAACAGTGAACTTGGTGATATCTTGCATCAAAAGGTTTTGATGAAAAGTTTTGGCTAGATATATTTCAATGTCATTTCTTCTGGATAAATGGGGAGTGATTTGGGGAGATTCAGAGCTCAGAGGCATTGACCATTTGGTCATTGTGAGAAACAAAATGCTGACCTAAAATGGATCTTGGCCTACTTTTATGTTCATATTTTGAATAAAAGAACAAAGGATTCTGTGAATGTTGAATTAAAGGACAAAGAATATCTGATTACAAAGTTAGGTTCCCTGTGATGATAATGTCCTTGGAAATCAGGACCATAATGAGTATTAACTGACCTAAAGGCTAGCTAGCCCTGCTGGAACTTTGTTAGGTACATCTAGAGGCTAAGAGGATTGGTAGAGGCAATGTTAAGTTTGGTCTATCTAGCAGTCAGAAGTTTTTGAGCCTGAGTTATTGTCTTGGCTTTGCACTGAGTTTCTTTCCTGGCCTTCTTATTTTTATTATTTCTTGGTTTTAGATCCGCAGACTAACATAACTATGATTTTACCTATGGAGTTCTGTAAGACTGATTTATGATTTTCCTGCCTCTCATTCCCTTGATCTCAGTAAGACCAGGAATGCTTCTGTTCTTCAAAGTCTTTGCATTTAAGACATACTGGTAATATAAGAATGGTTCTAGGCCAGGGCTTTTCAACCTTTTTACCAATTGTACCACTTTTAGAATATGGCAACATTCGAGTACCACCAGTCACCTAGCAAGGTGTCTAAAACTTGATGACACCCCCCCCAAAAAAAAAACTGGGAAAAAGTGATAAAGCACAGGTAGTCCTTGACTTACAACAGTTTGTTTAGTGAGTCTTCAAAGTTAAAACAACACTGAAAAAAGTGGCTTATGACCACACTTATGACGTTGCAGCATCCCCAGGGTCAAGTGATTTACATTTGGATGCTTGGCAAGCAATTCATATTTATGATGTCACATTGTTCCAGGGTCATGTGATAGCCTTTTGCAACCTTCTGACAAGCAAAGTTAGTGGGGAAACCAGATTCACTTAATTTAATCTCTCCCTCCCTCTCTTTCTTTCCCTCTCTCTCCCCTCTCTCTTTCTCTCTGTCCCTCTCTCTATTTCTCTCTTTCCCTCTCCTTCTCTTTCTCTCTCTCCCTCTCTATTTCTCTCTCTCCCTCCCTCCCTTTCTTTCTCTCCCTCCCTCCCTCCCTTTCTCTCCCTCTCTATTTTTTCTCCCTCTTTCTCTCTCTCCCTCTGTTTCTCTCCTCTCCCTCCCTCTTTTTCTCTCTCCCTCTCTGTTTCTCTCTCCCCCTCTCTCTCTTTCTCTCCCTCCTTCCCTCTTTTTTTCCTTCTCTCCCTCCTTCTCTCTCTCTCTCTCTCTCCCTCTTTCTCTCCCTCCCTCTTTGTCTCCCTCTCTCCTTCTCTCCCTCCCTCTTTGTTTCTCTCTTCTTCTCTTTTTCTCTCCCTCCCTCTCCCTCTCTTTCTCTCCCTTTCTCCCTATTTCTCTTTTTCTCTCTCCCTCCCTCTTTCTTTCTCTCTCCTTCTCTCTCCCTCCCACCCTCTCTCCCATTGTCCCTTCCTTCCTTCTTTCCTTTCTTCCTTCCCTCCCTCTTTGTCCCTTCTTCCTTCCCTCCCTTCCTCCCTCCCATTGTCATTTCCTTCCTTCCTTCCTTCCTTCCTTCCTTCCTTCCTTCCTTCCTTCCTTCCTTCCTTCCTTCCTTCCTTCCTTCTCCATTTTTACCAAGAAACCTGATGCCCACTTAACTCTTTATGAAGCACCAGAGGAAAGTTGGGGAAGATCTATCAATGATACTCGGAAGTTGCCAGCTCATTTAATAAGCTTTATTCCAGCAACAGAAACACCTCACATTCGCTCAGAGTCGATCCATGCGTGCCAACAATGCTGCTGTAGACTGCAGGGCAGGAAGGTACCCTTCACACATGAGGGATGGAAGATGTGCCAAAGCACCCTTCGCCCCCTCGCCTTCTGAAGATGCGGCCGGAGTCCTGAGTGTGGGGGGGAGATCTGAGGCTGAGGCGCACTCGGGGAAGCAAACGACAGCAACTCACAACCAGCTGGTCTTGGGGGATGGAGGCACAAAGCTGGCCAGACAGGGCTCAGAACAGTTGACCATCCCGGACCACAGCTGCACTTCCACCTTTCCCAGGGCGGCCCCCGCAGACAGAGCACAGCGCAGGGCACCAGCATGCCCCACTGCCATAAAAGCAGCTTGTTGTGACCCCGGCCCCGGAGGGTGCTTTATTGTGGCATACCAACTCAGAGGATGAGTTGGAGGAGGACAAAGCTGAAACAAGCGGCGTGCCGGAGGGGCTGACTCCTGTGGTGAGTCAGCAAGAACTGACTGTGGCTGATGTGCCTATGGACCCCAGCCAAACAGAGGGGGAGGCAAAACAGCAGGCAGAGGCCGGCAGCACTGAGGAAGAGCCCCTTTTGGATACAAGGGAGAGACGTAGAATATGTCATCAGCAACAGCAGCAATTGTTGCAATGTCCCAAGAGGCATGGCCAGGAGACATAGGGCCACACCCTACAGAGTATAAAAGGCATGTGGCTGCGCAGGACAGGCATGGTGGACAATTTGTTGGCGTTTGAGTTTTGTAGCGTGTCTGCTTGTCTGTATCTAGGCTCTGAAGCTGCTGGCCATCTGCCAAGAACCTGGGAACATTGCCCGGTAATTACAACATTGCTGTCTGATATAAACTTTGAAGAGAGTTAACTGTTAGAAGTCCAGTTTTCATTTGTTCAGCTTATGTTTGTCTTCTGTTGGACTTTTGAACCTCTTTGAGGCTACTCAGTGGGAAAGGACAGAACACAGCCCGCCGGAGCAGCCCCAACTCCTTCACCCCTGCCTGGCTCTCATCCCGGAGTTTCCCACAGCTGGAAGCCTGCGGCAGGCAGTGGCGGTGTAGTAGCGGGACTTGCAAAAAGTGGGGTGGGCGGTGGTGGCTGCTCTTGGCTACGGCCAAGGGCAAGCAGGGCAAGGCCACTCCTGCTTGAAATTCAGGGTTCGGCAGCCAGCGAGGCACTCACACGGGGCTCTCAGGCTGGTGGGCTGAACGGGGACCAGCCTCCCACTCTCTACACTAAAGTGGTACCCATGGAGGTGGCCCTGCAGCCCACTGCACGTGGCTGAGGGGCTGATGTCCACTTAACTATAACACTTCTATCAGAATCCAAGCAATCACACCCCTCAAATCACTTTACAGACATAAATTGAGGAAAATTAAAGCCGACCACCTCAGGAAGAGGAGAGGGGGAAAAGTCTCAAGCCATGGGAGGTGCTGAGGGGTATCACAAGCTCGTGGTGGAGGGAGGAAAAGAAGATGGAAGGCCGCAACAGAGAGAGAGAGAGAGAGAGAGAAGAGAGAGAGAGAGAGAGAGAGAAGGGAGAAAAGAAGGAGGGGCGGTTGTTAGGTTGGCTCTCAGGGCCGCAATGCGAGCGGTCTCAAACACCTACCTGCCGAGGGAGTGGATGGCTCTGTCCCCATTAGGCTCACACTTACTTTTGAAGTAAGAAGAGGGGGGAAGGGCGACATGGATCCCTCCCAAGAAGAAGTCAATCTGGTTGCTATACAACAAGTCCCTGGGAAGGGCAAGGCCTCGCTCTGCACCTGCGCTCTTTGCGTGCCCTCGGTAGGGTTCCTGCAGACTGCTGCAAAGCAGCATTATTTTCCAGCAGCAAATGAGCTGGGAAGGAGTGGAGCGTGGGAGGGGAGGTGGGGGGGGCAGAAGGCAATGCCGCATACCACCAGCCAGATGCTCGCATACCACCAGTGGTACGCATACCACCAGTTGAAAAGCCCTGTCTAGGCCATTCTTATAAGGGGGGGACAGAGTTGTTGCCCTGGAAAAAGGCTGAGATGAATAAAGATAGCTTTGCTATATTTTTAGTCAGGCTAATTATATTAAAAGTAATAATGTTTTCTATAATCAACTTATTTTTTAAAAAAATTGTACTGATTTGGAGTGAGGTATTGTCAACGAAGGCTTGCTAGGAATTTCAAAATGAAGCATTATTACTTATTAACAGCAATATTTGTCTTTTTATTAGCTTATTGTATCGGATTTATATTCTTTTTTATTCAAGAGATCCAGAAGCTTACATAACAATTATTTAATTCATCTATAAAAAATAAGATCACTATTAATTTCCTACTTTCAAGTGAGTATAAATTTATATATTTTCAAAGTATATTAGAAACTGGAAGAAGCTAACATAAGTTTCTGATTTTTTTAATAAGAGCTCAATCAATCGTTACATGTAAATTTTATTTGATTTAATAAAAAACAATGCCAATGAATATTTAAGGATATTCATACCACACTATTACATCTTATATTGCTACAAAAGTAGAAGGTGAAATAAGGATGATTTCTAATTTAACTTATTATTTTCTGTTTGTTTTTAAAGATTGTTATGATAAACTTATAAAGTTTATCATATAAAGTGCCTTGACAAATTAAAAAATGTACATAGAATGTATGTCAGCACTTAATCGTTGCAGCTGCTAACCTCCAGTGATAATTCAGAAGGATAGAAACAAGTGAAACTCTGAGGTGAAACTTGCTTGAGTTGTTATACTGGCTGTAAATTATAGATTTAGACTGATTGTATCCTGTTTCCTTTGCATGGCTAGCATAACACAGATGCTATCTAGGTTTTGGTTTATTAAATGCATAGTTATTGGTTATTACATGAAGTTCTACTAAGCAAGATATAAATAACTAATTAAATAATCTATATTCATATGTATTACGGGAAAATTGTTTTTATTGTGTCATATAGTTAGGATAGATACAAGCTGAGAAACAGAACAAAGGTTTTACATGCAGAAGCCACACAAATGAACCTGGCATTTTCTCTTAAAATAATCTAGTATTAGAAAATGGGAAAGACCGCTATGTAAAGTATTGGGAAGCTACTTCTGGTCAGATTTTCCTCCCTTAGGCTTGATTTAGAGGACCAAAGAGCTGCATTCAGTCATTCTTCTCGAACACTTGGGTGGTAAAACACCAAGGTTAACATTATACCAAAAATCAAGAAGTAAACAATACCCCAGTCAAGGAACTACCAATTCACAAAAACAAACTAACAGTAAACAACAGTGCAATCAAGGAACTACCAGGACCACTCACCCCAACATTGACAGGACAAGTCACTGGTATACAAAATGAAAGCAAACCACACTCCCTTCTAGCACTGATGATATTACCTAATTTGCTAATGAAATGTCTGCAAGAAAACAATCGAACTCAGAGAGCATCAAGGACCCACAGTTCAACCCTGAGCTACAAATATTGTCTTCTATAAGAGGTAAAAGCCTAGTCCCCATATTCTTGTTTTCTCTAATCTTACACAGCAAGAATGAGTGGAACCAGGATGGATGGATTGATTTATATATACTTACATACAATTTATAAGGCTTCCAAAAGTTACTTCTGGTCACATATAACAGTTTAACTGTTAAACAGTTCCCAATGCATGAGGACATAATTGCAGTCCAACTCATAAAGAATAACTAACCACACTAACCAGCAGAACTCAAGTAACCTTGCCTTGTGGAACAGCCAGGTCTTTAATGTCTTGTGAAAGGCCAACAGGATGAAGAATATTGAGGTTGGGGATTTTCATAAGTAGCCTTGTAATTGGGGAATTCGTTAGTTGCTTAGAAAACCTAAATGATACAGGGTGAGACAATAAGAACACTGAAGGTAGAAATCTTGTTCAAACAAGTTTTTTTTATTTATTGAAGGACTTATAAATAATTTTTTCTGGGATTCTTCACTTTTTGTTGTTTTGATATGAGTTCTTCCTTTCTTCTGGATCTATTTGTACTTGATAATTTAGCTCACAGTGAAGCTTATTCTAAGGTGATGTAGGAATGTACAAAATGTGGTGAGTTTTTATGGTATACAGACAAAAACTGTAGTTACAGTACTTTGTTTCAGATGAAGATGGAATCACACTTATAACAAGCAAACATTCTTGGGAGCTGGACAAGATATCAGAAATGGTAGCTTAAGGCAGTCAGAATAGACAAGCAGGGGAGACAAGAGAATACACTGAGAATATCATGGATAGTTGGGCTACGAGTTGCTGGGGGAAAGAGGGAGGGGAAATACTTGGAAGACTGGGGTAAGTAAGACTGGTGATTTATATCATACTGGGAAATCCTTGACAGTGTGCATTCTTGTAGCATTATTTCAGGCTGAGCAAGGAAATACTAGAGAAGAGAATTTGTAATAAAATAAGATTTTTATAGAATCAGTATTTCCATCTTCTGTACTACCTGCGTGATAAGTGATAGGCAAGCAAGTTCAAGGATGCTGAACACAAAGGATGCTGAAAGCAGATAAAAGGAAGCAAAGATAATAATCATGCCTGGGAATCCAATATTACTGCACAATTAGAAGAGGTATTATAGAGTACAGTAAAGCAGCAGGCACAAAAATACATCTGCAAAGTCTGGTTAGAAGGAACTAACCAACCTGTATGGGAAGGGAGGCTATTATTTATGTTTTCAGAGAACCTCATGGTTCTTAAATGATCTTTACTCAGAGGCAGGTCCACTCCATCCCAAAGATGCCCTGTACTCTATAACTTCTCTTTCTTATTTTCCAAGCTGATGGTTAATGCTCAGTATTCTTTTTTTTTACATTCAAACATTTCCCACTATTTGTTGAAGGCTAAACATCTGCTGTATATATGCCCTGAATGGAAAACATGTACTACACTTTTCAAATTGTCCTGAGTTAACTTCCTGAACTCTTTCAATTAATATTCTGCTCCGATATTGCCGTGGACACTTAAAAACTAAGCCGGCTACCATTTGGCATTTTTCCTAACATCCCCTATCTCTAATAGACTAATACTGGTATTCTGCCAGACATCAGACAGAGGTTCAGACATATATTAGACAAGGCACATTACTACTGAGGAAAACCATTCAGTATTCCTTATTTCTTCAGTTAAGTTCTAGTGGTCTTCATCTGCAGTTTTTCTGCTTTTCAGAATGTCTCACAGTATTTATGGCTTTCTTTTCATGAGAGACAAACATTTATAGGATTCATTTCAATTCCACATTTACCATTCTTTTTGTACAAATCTTTGAAATACCCTTTTCAGTATTCATTTCAGTTTTATTTCATTACTTTTAACATTTTTTGTCTTCTTTGTCCACTCCAGAACAATTTTTGTTTCCATCCAAGAAATTTGAATGTTCTCAAGATCCATTCCTATTACTAAGAAATTATGGTTAGTTCAACATTCATAATATCTGATCGCTCTTGTATTCTTTACATTTACCATTTATCACCTGAGTCATCTTAAAGTATGTATTCTAAACAAAAGGACATTTTCCAATATCGGAAGTGTATTTGCATTCATTCTTTTTTGTTCAAGAGACTAAATTATTGAATTAATCTCAATCCGAGTCCCAATTAATCACTTAATCCCACCCATTTCCTTCATGTAATTCAAAAGAAATTATGTTTTATTCCTGGACTGCATTCATTCAGTATGTGGCATTATTCCTCCCACATTCCTCCTATCTGGTTCATTATCATGATTCATTCAAGCATAACATTCAACTATCTATGAATTCCTAATTGCAAAGTTTCAGGCAAATGCATTACTTTTGTTTTAAAAAGAGCAGATGATATAGATAATTATATAAACTTTAAAGCATTACTTCTCTTACATTAGGAAAATTTAGTTTACAAGAGGTAGAGATGTATGTTTTAAAAAAAAGAATAGTTTTGGGGGGAAGCCTGTAATATTACTGTCGATCTTATTCCATGGCCATATCTGATAAATTCAAGTGCTGCATGTTTTCCCCCAGTATTTAAAAGGTTGAATTATTTGTTTAGTAAAAACCATGCAACTCCATCAAAATATTTATAAATTCCATATTGTTTTTCATTCAAATATTTTGCCCTAATACTTGAGAATGATGTAGAGAAGGGATTCCATTTTCCAGCTAAACGCAATACAGCTTCAGAACTGTTCAAAACAGGTTTTGTTGTCCTTGTGCTAGCTATCTCTTTTTACCATATTTTCTCTAATATAATGATGTTAATGCCAAGTGTTTTGTATCCTGGGTGACAGTACAAAAGACTTTTTTCCCTTATAAAATGGAAAATAAAGTATTAAAAGGTTGAATGTCTGTGCTTAGTGTCTGAAACAGATACGGATATCTAGCTGATCATTGATTGATGAGAAATGGATTTGTACAGCTGAACAAGATCTGTATGTTAAACATTTATCTTAGTAGAGACTGAAGAACTTAAAAATAAAATCCTTCTGAGCTTGCCTCGAAAGGAAAGGAGTACATATTTTATATTCAAAATATGTTTTATTTTCAAAGTAGCTGGGCAACCTCATGCATAAAATAACTATTCTGTTACTAAAATAAGATTTCAAAGAATAGTTCAAGAGACAAAGCTTCAAAGTGAAGGTCACATCTCTAAATGTTGCTATTTTAGTACTGGAAACATTTTAGAAAGAAGAGAAATGAAAAACAAATTAAACAATTTTTTCAGACTTCTGCCAGATCATTAATTTTCTTCCATGCCATAGGTGTTGTTTTAAATAGCTAAGGCCCATTCCCATCTGTTAGTATGTATATTTTAGAATAGGAAACGAGAACTCCAAAAAAACTGTATTTTATTGAAGTTAATAATATTGGCTGAAAAGAATATCAGTGGTACAGTAGTTTCTGCCATATTTATCCTAATAGCTGGCTGACTAATGTCATAATTTTGTAAGCAAATAATATCTGATTAAAATCAAACATTCAGGAAAATAGTCTTTAAGATATCTATAATGCATTACGCCTGTGGAAATGAGCTATAATTCAGTATGACCTGGAAATTCCATATCTGAAGTGGTTATTCTTTGATTTGACATTCAAGGACAATCCAATTCAATTCAAACTGCTTCAAGATTTGAGATTCAGCCTGAAAAAGAAAAGTCCACAGTTTATAATGGGGAAACAGCAATATCCCTGAAACTGCTTCATTTCATTTTATGAGGCAAATGTTATTTGTAACATCTCTAGGAGCAGTAGAAAGCCATGTGAAGTGCTTTGAGAACTGTCTAATTCAATTTTATGCTTCGAAGTAGATTTCTGCTTCAGTACTGAATGCTCTTCAGTAAGTTGATTTGACAGAAGCTTTATCGAAAAACTCCTTCAAAGCTTTACACAACAATATGGTTTGTGCTGAGAACCTTTTAGAATTGGTTCTAAAGAAGCTTGCATGAACAAAGTGAACAAACATTTGAAACTTTCTTTATTACAGTCTTATCCTACCCTTCTTCTAAGAAGTTTATTTATTTTTCTGACAGTAGGGCTAAATAGGAAGAGGCTTATGGACTTTGGGCACAACTGGAAATTTTAACCTGGTTTTTCTTATCTTTAATTGTTATACTGCCTATTAACTTTGTGTTAATTTTTAAGCTCTATGGGTTTTGGCATTTGCATAAATATTGGTTATAACTGGCTACTTCAAATGGATCTTGCCTATCCATTGTATATGACCTCCATAGAAACTTCTCCCAAATGATATCCATGACATTTATGTTTTTTCTTTTTTTTTAATAATTATTTTATTAATTTTCTATTTTTACAAACAAGTGCTTAATAGACAACGTGTTGACTGGGTCCATTAGTAATTCCATGGTACATATAAGCTTCTTCAAACTAAATCCAATATTACACCATCCAATATATCCTCTCTTCTTCTGGTAATAAACATTTTTCCACATTAAGCAAATACAATTCTTATTGCTGTTAATAAATATACAGTTGAATATTAGCATTTATTACAGTTTTCTAATAGTATCAATGATATCAGTTTAAAATATCTTTTCTAACCAATCTTAATTGCATTTGGACTCCATATCCATTTATTCAGTCAGTGTCCTATTTTTGCTTTTTTTCAGTTTTAATTTGCCATCTATATTAAAAATATTCCAATCATTTATAATTTCAAAACAATTTATATTTGGGTAACCAAAAGCTTCCCTTATTCAAACTTCTTAACATTTTCTTATTTCCTTTTTCATGCCAAAATATGATATTCTGATTACCAATTTTATCTATCTAGTTATAATAATACTTCTATTTATTTTATTTTTATTTTATTGGATTTGTATACCGCCCTATTCCCGTAGGACTCAGGGCAGTTTACAGGGCAGTTAAAACCATGAATACAAAAAATTAAAAACAAATAAAACAATTAAATTAAATTCAAGCCCCAAGAGTAAATCTAAAACCCAGTTAAATTAACAACCCCACAGTCTGGACCAAACAGATCAAAGAGCCAAGTTTTCAGGTCCCGGCGAAATGAGCGAAGGTCAAGGGCAGTCCTAAGTTCTGTGGGTAGTTGGTTCCATAGGGCAGGCGCACCCACAGAGAACGCCCTTCCCCTGGGAATAACCCGCCGGCATTCATTAACCGGCGGTACCCTGAGAAGGCCCTCCCTGTGGGGGCGCACAGGACGATGGGAAGATGATGCCGGCAGCAGGTGTTCCCTTAGATAGTCCGGACCCAAGCCATTTAGGGCTTTATAGGTCATTACCAGCACCTTGAATCAATCTATCAATCTATTCTTAACCATATTCAAACATGTAATTAATAATATAATATCCCCTCTAATAGGTCAAAGCTTCTATTTTCTTCAGTCTTGCTTTATCTTTCTTCCTTTGCCAACTAACTTTCAAAGTCAGTGCATTTGGATCATCCAATAATTCTCCCTCTATTTTTGTTTATATTATTTGGAGCAAAAGTACAATTTAGTTAAAGTATTTTTGGAAGAGCTAGCCCATTGATATTCATTAAACAGCCTCGCTCCTTCTCCAATTCCCCACAGTTCTGGTAATGGCTTTATCTTTCCATCGGCTTTCCTTCCTTATCCTCCAGTATGCTCTGAAATCTTGATTGATAAAATATCTTTTCCATTTCCACTATTATCATTATGTCTTCTAATTCTTCATCTCTGGCCATTAGTTTTTTCCTTTAGGTCCTCCATATTTGGCTCAGCTTTCTCTAGCTAAAAAACAATTTGAAGTAGTTTCAGATAAACATAGTTAAGATTAATAGTTTACTATTAATACATAGTTAAGAACTACAGTTTACGATTCTGGGCGGTATAACCATATGTGCTTCAAAGTATACATTGTAGATGCACTGGAATAAAGGGGAGAATTAGGTGAACTAAATGGCCTTGGTAAAGATTATGAGGGAAAGACTATATTAATTTCCTTCATATTGTATCAAGTTTTATTTCATAATAGCTGTGAAAAACATAGATGCTTATTTTGCTCCATAGCTTGAAATTATTTTTTATTTATTTTTATTTTAATTCCATTTATATCCCGCCCTTCTCTGAAGACTCAGGGCAGCTTACAAGCTTAGCAGTAGCCTTCATTCTATGTATATGCCTGCTTATTAGGGCTTTCACACACACCCCAAGCGGCATTATTACAAAGTCAGCTTAATTGCCCCCAACAATGCCATCATGTTTGCTATAATCTGATTTTCTGTTAGATTTTATTTCTTCACATTAATATTCTGTAATGATCCAAAGGTGATTTTTCAAGAGGCAACTGAACTTTCTTGTTTTTTCTTTGAAGACATTTTGCTTCTCATCCAAGAAGCTTCTCCAGCTCTGACTGGATGATAGGGAATGGAAGGATTTATATTCTTTGCAGACAGTAGGTCATTTGCATTCCTTTAGAGAATTGTTGAGGCCACTTGGAAATTCGCCTGTGTCCTCGGTCCTTCCATCCCCACCACCCAGTCAGAGCTGAAGAAGCTTCTTGGATGAGAAGGGAAACATCTTCAAAGAAAAACAAGAAATTCCAGTTGCCTCTTGAAAAAGCACCTCCAGTCGGGACAACCATGATCTGGATGACTGAAAATCTCCATAGACATTTAGCTATGCACTTTGGGATGAACACCCTTTGAATGGTACAGGATTATGAACTGATTTCCAGAAATAATGCAGACTACAGGAACCATATGCACTTCAGGTTTGAGATGCAGACAACACAGACTCATCCCCAACAGCTTGCACCCGTGTTCAACAGTGAAAGGACACAGGACAGAAAACACCCTTAAGAAAACACAGCTCCACAGTCCTTTCAGGAGTTCCAAGAAGACTTTACACCCATTTGCATTACTCAGGTGACCCTGAAGACACAGACAAACCTCAAAGTGTCCTCAACGACTCTCTCAAAGAATGCAAATGACCAGCCTTCTGCAAGGAATATAAATACTTCCATTCCCCACCATCCAGTCAGTGCTAAAGAAGCTTCTTGGATGAAAAGCAAAATGTCTTCAAAGAAAAACAAGAAAGTCAAGTTGCCTCTTGAAAAAGCACCTTTGGGACAACCATGACCTGGATGACTGAGAATCTCCATAGACATTCTCTAATGATGTTTTACTATGTCATACTATACATCTGAGAACTCTGGGATGATTAAGAATATACTGCTAAAGTTCATCAGTTTGGAACAAAATGTTATAATAGTTAAAAATGTGGAAGCCAATTATTTCTGTGGATAATTAGCATTAATCTCTCAGTCTCTCTCTCTCTGTCCTTGTATGTAAATATAGAAAATTGGCATCATTTTTAAATGAAATTCTTTAATTGAGGTTGTCCAGAGGGAAAGCATTTTTTCCAGGTTCCAATTTCTGGATAATTGCATGAGAAAAGTCCAACTGGAAACAAATGTGTTTAAAATCAGGCATATATATTGCCATGCATAGTGCCGCAGTAAAAATAGACACTTTTTCTTTATTAGTGAGGGAAACAGCTGTCTTCTCATAGCCTCCCAGTTGTTATCATAGTTTGTACTTTAGGGAATAACAGCCAACATACAGCATGGGACAGAATTAGTGGATTGTAATCCTATTTTGTTCTTGGCTGCCTATTTATTTAGAACTGCAATGACTGTATCTATTCTTAGGGAATGATTTGCATCATGGCTCAGTATCCTTTTTTGGATAACTCTACATATACTGTATATCCTGTGGGCTTGGCACTGTATAATTGTATTTGCATGAAGAGCAGAACTTTTTCTGCATAGATGTGGGATATTTTAGAAAAACATGCAGTCTTAGGCAATTTCATTTTGATACTGACTAGTGTTACTGATTACCAGTTGGTAAACCATATATTTTGCATTTATGATGGCTTAAAATAGGAAATATTCATGCAGATGGGATTTTGAGAAGTGAAATATAAATTTATCCTGCCTTCCAGAAATTTTGGAACACTAGCTGTTTTGAGTCAAACAAAATGAATTTCTGTAAACATGTCGTAGATGTGTACAATAATTGTCTACTGTAAAATATAAGAGATAAATATAAGTGCAGTAAATTTTCTTCCCATAGACAACACACAATACAACATTATGACATTACTCTCTTAATTTGACAGTCATGATATATGCTTTAATTTTCTACTTTAAATAATTGAAAAGATATTCATTACTATAAAGAATTTACACAACCTTTAATTATTTCATTTGTATAATGTAAGTTTCCTTTAATTTCTGCTGTAGATTGTAATGGTTAGAAGGGATCTAGGAGATCATCTAGTCCAGCCTCTTGCCTAATTCAGGAAAACATTACCATAGTTTTCCTTTTGTATGGCTACCCAGCCTGCCTTTAAATGCTTAACACTAAAAGAGAGTCTCACCTCCTCATTTGTTTCATTCCTAAGGAACATTTTCTGTTAGAAATTCTTTGTACCTATATTAGGTTCAAAATCTACTTCCTTCTAATTTAAACCTATTGAATTATTTTAGAAAAACACTTTACAAGCATATCCTGTTTTGGGCATGTCAGCTTTTCAATTTACTGGAAGATAGCTATATTTTTTCTAGTAGTCTCCTCCAGGTTGAACATATCCAACACCTCCAACCATTCCCTGTACTTTCCTTCCAGGCTCTTTAACAATCTGGTTGTTTTCCTTTGGACATACTCCACTTTGTCAGTATTCTTTCTAAAATGCATTATCCAGAAGTGGACACAATATTTGGGGAAAATATCATCTTTTAGAAAGTTGATCTGTGTGGTTGCTAAATGTCAAAACCAATTTGACGGCATTCACTCCACGTTCACAACCCTTCTGAATCTTTCCTTCCTTCCTTCCTTCCTTCCTTCCTTCCTTCCTTCCTTCCTTCCTTCCTTCCTTCCTTCCTCCCTCGCTCACTCCCTCCCTCCCTCCCTCCCTAATCAATTTATATGGCCACCTATCTTTTGTTAGGCAGCTAACAAAAACTGAAGACAAGCAACAATGAATTATGGTAACCAACAATATCAGCAATCAATTCAAGTATGTTCAACTAACTTTCTGGCCCCATCCTGGGAAAATACCAACAGTTTTCCTAAGACCAAAGTGCTAACCTAAGGTGCAATATAATGTGCTAGAGGGCAGGTGCTATGTCAAAAAAGGTACACTTCCTTGGTCCCATAAGATGGTACTCTAATTGATTGGAAGTAGAGCATACCCTTCTTCCATATTTGATGGAATGGGCAGAGATAATTGTAGAAAGATGATACCTCAAGTAACCTGACCCCATAACATGATATTCTTGCAACCAAAATCCTAGTGGGAATTAGTGCAACTTACAAAGGAAATGGGCGTATCGAGATGCACCCATAATGGCTTATACCACCTCATTCTAGATTAAATGCAGTTTCTGGAAATTCTTTGATGGCAACCACGTATACAGGGCACTGCAGTAGTTCACATGGGAAGTAACCAAAGCATGACCTACTGCACAGTGTAGGTCTATGTAGCAGCAGGGAGAATGTCATACCTGAAGAATCTCACACAAAAGGGAGTGTGGGTTGAACCCTTCTTCTCCTTCCATCAACTGGAATTAGCCACACAGGAAAAAGAACCAGTACATAATCATGCTCTCAAATCTGAGGTCCAAGAAGGATATCATGATCAGTAATATTGAAAGCCACTGAGAGGTCAAGGAGAGCAAATATGGATGCACTACCCTTATCTCATTTCCACCACTGGATGTCTGCAATTCTTTCAGTCCCATACTCAGTCTTGAAATCTGATTGAACCAGATAATGCATTTTGTCCATGCCTGTCTGCAGCTTTAGCATGACCTCCTTCTCAGCCACCTTCCCTAAAAAAGGGAAGGCCAATCTCAAAATTCTGAAAACCCTGGTCCACATCCTTGGGGGTCTCAGTATCAAGTTCAGCTCAGACCAACCTAGATTCAGCTTTAGACAACTCAGTGTGAATTCATCAAAGCCAGAGTCCAACTTGCAGCAATTTCAAGTTACCATCTGCCAGGTGGCTAGAATATTTCTCATAGTAGTCCTGCAAATAAGTCTCTATCTTCACTTGTCCCCAGAAGTGACTGAAACTGGCTATGTGCATATGCCAAAAGGGCAGAAAAGTATAATAAGTTAATAGAGATTCTATTTCATGTGTTATCTGCAAATCTGATAGTACTTGTTTTCTAGCCTGTCGTCCAAATCATTAAAAATATATTGAACAGTACATTACTAAATTAGTGCCCTGCACATTATATTCTTTCCAGCATGGTGCAGCACCATCGTCATAAATTCATTGGGCATGATTGTTCAAACAGCTGTCTACCTCATCCATCTTATGGTACCATAACTCACCCCCTCATTTGCAATTAATAGGACATTTTGTTAAATGCATTAGAAAAAGTTAAAGTATGCTACATGTATCACATATCCATGATTATCTAGGCCTGGGGTGTCAAACTGCCAGCCTATGGGCTAGATGTGTATGGTAAAACTGTGCCCACCCCATTCCCGGCAATGGAAAAAAAGTTGCAATCTGTCACGGCACGTCACTTGACGTGGTGAGTTTGACACACTTGGTCTAGGCAGTTCCCATAAAAGAAGTGGGTTTCACATGCTTTTTTTTTGTCGTCATAAAGTCCTGTTAGCTGCTACTAAAGCCACCCAGAGTCACTTTGGGTAATGAGATGGGTGGCATATAAATTTAATTAATAAAAAATACTAAGCAATGAATTCTTTTCTAAATGTTCATAAACCAAATGCTTAAGAATCTGTCCTAGATTTTTGCCTGTGGTGATATCAAGCTGCCTTGACCTATAATAAAGAGGTCATCTTTTCCCTGTCTAAAAATACATACAATATTTGCCTTTCCTCAGGTATTAGGCATGTTCTGAAGTTCTAAGAAAGCAGTTATGAACTGACATTTGCAAGCTCCGTGAAGACTCAGGGATGTTACTGATCTGATTCTCAGGACTTAAACTCATTTATAGTAACCAGGTGCTTCCTAAGTATTTCTAAATTTCTCTGGGTTGCCACTCCCTCTTTGTGTCACTTGCCTTGTATAAATCTGTCTGAATTCAGATCCATTTTGGGAGACAGTTTAACCACAGGAAGACCCTAACTCATATTCTCTTATTTTAGTGACTGTGTCAGCCTTGACTCCTAGCAACTGTCTGGACTAATCCCTGCAGTTATCTTTACAAGTCTTTTGTAAGTGGTTTGTTATTGCCTTCTGCCTACGACTGGGAGAGACTGACTGACTCAAGGTTATCCAGCTTGCTTTATGCCTAAACTGGCACTACAACTCTCTCAGTTTCTAGCCAACCACTAGAACAAACTAGCTTTCTATCTATATACCCTCAAAACATAGTAAGCTCATAACTATTTACCAGTATAACTGCTTTAAATCTTCAGTTGGGTGGATAAAATTTTGTCTTTAAAGTTTTATGTTCTATGCTTTCTATGAATTTTGAGTTATTTTGAGGAAAATCTTATGCCTGATTCTCTATATAGGACAAATCTGGTAACCAGGCCTTTCTTGTAAGAAGATAGAAATCGTTTGTTTGATATGTTGTGCTTTTCTGTCAAATTGTTTCCTTCATGATCCAGTACAGTGGAGGGATAACCTGCTATCCATTTTCTAACTCTGTTTTGCTTCCCTTTTGTACACAGGAAGGTTAAAGCTGGAATAACCAAAGGACATTTCTTCTGGGATTGCTAATTGCTCACAGTATTGTTTGTAGGACTCTGGAAAGTTTTGTGCTTTTTCATATAGAGATATAGTAATAATGTAAATCTGCCTGTTGCTCATGTCTCTCTTCCCGCTTTTGTTATTTTTTTATGTTTATAATGTTTAATAAAGAATCAATCTTATTTTGAGAGCTAGTTTGGTGTAGTGGTTAAAGCATCGAGAAACTAGGACTCTGTGGGTTCTAGCCCTGCCTCAAGCACAAAGCTAGTTGGGTGATCTTGGCCTAGTCACTTTTCTTCAGCCCTAGGAAGGAGACAATGGTAAACCACTTCTGAAAAATCTTGCTAAGAAAATTGCTGGGATTTGACCAGGCAGTTCCCAAAAACAGGACATGACTGAGTGGGGAAAAAGTTAGTTGTACTAAATGGTGTGTCTGATCCAAATATATAAAATTAATGGCAGTATGGATGCCAACTAAACTAGAAATTTACTGGTAGAGAAAATTTCCCTGAAGATGGGCTCCAGCACAAGTCCAAAATCTCTGGTCCTGGTGACCGACCCAGATTGCATCCTGTAACATTATCTTGGGACACATATATTTGCTTTCATTTGTTAGAAATTTACCCTGTGTTTTTTCTTATTGCATATTACAATGTATAACTGTTATTTAATGTATTTTGATATAATCCATATATTTATTTCTTTGCTATTATAACTTTGATACTGGTTTGGGACAAAGCTGAAGAACTAATTGATACCAAGGCTCAGTCATACATGTGAGTTATTATTAGCTTACAGTAGTATTAACTGGTAATGGGAGAGTAGATAGCAGTTTCATATATACTAAGCTACAATGTTTTTAATGAAATGAGTCACCATAATTCACCAGCTGTTGAAATGACAGCAGTAAAATGGGAAAAAAGAGTATATAATGTATATCTGCACTGTTCAAAATGCTATTCCCTGTAAAAGGCATGGAAAGGTATGACAATAATCCTATATAGAGATATCAAAACTGTAGATATAGAGATATCAAAACTGAAATATGTAATTTATCTTTACTAGAAACCGCCTACTACGCAAACTAAAATACATTTATTGGTTTCATATTGTTTTGCTAATATTTTAAGGACGTTTCTTTACTAAATACTACTTAAATGAAAATGCTAATTCCTTTTTCTCACTTTGCTCCTGTACTCTTAGATATTTTCTTGCATAGGTCTGTATCATAATACATGTCCTTGTAAATTAGGCCAGTTTAGGTGTCAGTCCAACACTCTTGTTTCAGAAGGTGGTCACTCAGGAAGGTTAAAAGTATGGACAGAGGGGTTAAGATATAACTCAGTTCTTCATAAATTTGTCCAGTCTCTTTTAAAACCACCTTAACTGATGATCAGCAATACATCTAAAGGTAGCAAATTCCAAATTTAAAAAAAAATATAACAGTCTTAAATCTTGTGTTTAGTTTTAATGGATGACCCTGAGCTGTAATATAACAACTGAAACACTTTTCTTTCTATATGTATTTTTTCTAACTGTGCACGATTATAAAACGTTTTTATATCTCTCATCATTATATTTTTCCTTTAAGATTTGGAAAAAAAATCTAATGACTAGCTTTTCCTTGAGAGTGAACTTGTTCTAATTCTTTTATTAGTTCTAAAATATTTGTAAGAAAAAAATATGTTGATCATAATATATATATTTGCAAGTGTGGTCTCATTATAGACTTACATAAATATATTGCACTTTTTGCTTCTACCAGTATACTTGATTAGAATAGATACTTTGGGCAAACTACTGTATGTGGAGAATTTCTCCTTTCTTTGGAGAAAGGCAATAAAAATTCTTTGTCTATAATTCTAAAGTTATGTCTAAGTCTCAGCTTCCATTGATGAAGCTGCAGGAACAATTCATTATAGTTGGTGTTCTTTCCTATAGATTTCTGCATTACAGTTTGGCACTTTTTCTCATGATTAGCCCAGCTATTTAAATCTGCTGTTATGAGTCTAGGCAATTGACACTGTCCATCTTCTAGAGAGTCTACCTTGTCTATACGGGCTTTATTCTCTGTGTCCAGTGGCTCCAAGTCACATCTTCCTTCAGCATTAACTCCAGAGACTTTCAACAGTGCTTCAAATATGGCTCCTTCTGCTTCAGCACTGTTGAATTCATTGCCTCTCCTGAAAAGTAGCTCACCAAACATATATGGATCTTTCCAGTGTCTATCTTGCTTACATCTTTTACCATTCTCTCTTTTTCTCTCATCTGTCTATTCATTCTTTTTTATTATTCCAGGTCATCTGTTTTTGTTTCCCCCCCACATTTCTCATGTATTTGTCTCTCGATTATTTGAAAACAATACTGTAGGTTTACTAGCAAGGAAAGGGCAGTCTTCAGCAATCTTGATCCAACTTTTCCTCTCCCGTCCCCCATTGGCTTGACCCCTTGGATTTTGAAGGCTATAAGAACTCTGGGGATTATGCATTTGCTCTCTGATTGAATGAAGAGTAGGGGAAAGTTTGCCTTGCCAGACATAGCACTTGTCATCTTATCTCATGACCTTTGAGTTTTCTCTGAAGCCTTTGGGCATAGTCTTTATCATGGCTTTTATACAAAGTCCACTAGGTCATCTACCATCTTGTTGATATCTAAAAAAAGTTTAGAAGGTTAGTGAATCAAGAGTCATCTTTGTAGAAAGCAATGTTAAACAGTAAAGCAACTGTTTTATGTTACATTATCTACATCACACAACTATTTTGTCAATGTTTCTGGATTTGTTTCTTTTAATTATATATATTCAACCACCTGCTCAAGCCAGAGAAGCTATACTAGTTCAGATAGGTGGATGTCCAGTATTTCATAAAAACCTCCTGTGATCAACCACCTATAACTTCTGAAGGCAAGCTGTTCCACCGATTAATTGTCCTCGCTGTTAGGAAGTTTTCCCTTAATTCCAGGTTGCTTCTCTCCTTGATTAGTTTCCATCCATTGTTTCTTGTCTTGCCTTCTAGTGTTTTGGAAAATAAGTTGAACCCCTCTTCTTTGTGGCAGCCCCTCAAATACTAGAATACTGCTATCATGCCCCCCAGTCCTTCTTTTCTCTAGACTGGCCATTCCCAATTTCTGCAACCATTCTTCATATGTTTTTGTCTGTAGGCCCTTAATCATCATAGTTGCTCTTTGTACTTTTTCCAAAGTTTCAACATCTTTTTTTGTAATGTGGTGACCAAAACTGGATGCAGTATTCAAAGTGTGGTCTTACTAAGTTTTTTTGGCTGCTGCCACATACTGCTGGCTCATATTTAAGTGATTGTCCACTAGGACTCCAAGGTCCTTCTCATAGTTACTATTTTTGAGCCAGGTTTCACCTAATCTGTACTTGTATCTTTGTTTTTTTTCCTGACTAGGTGTAAAAGCCTTGCTTTTCTCCACATTAAATTTCATGTTGTTGGATAGGACCCATTGTTCAAGTCTATCAAGATCTTTTTGGATCCTGAGCTTGTCTTCTGGGATGTTGGCTATTCCTGCCAGCTTAGTGTCATCTGCAATTTTGCTGAGTTCCTCTTCTGTTGCCTCATCTATTGAAGAGTTCTAGGCCTAAGACGGAACCCTGAGCTACCCCACTGCTTACTTTCCTCCATGTAGATATAATATTGTTAAGGACTACTTGTTGAGCTCAATTCGTCAGCCAGTTACAAATCCACCTGGTGGAGCCTTGTTGAAGTCTAAGTACAGTATACTATGCTTACAACATTTTTCTGGTCTATTAATTTAGTCACTTTGTCAAAGAATGAAATAAGGTTGGTTTGGCATAATCTATTTTTACAAACCTGTGCTGGCTACTAGTTATAACTTTATTTGTTTGTAGATGTTTACAGATACATTTTTGTAAATTATTTTCCCAGTATCTTCCCAGGTATTGATGTTAGGGTGATTGGTCTGTACTTTCCTGGGTCTGTTTTTTCCCCTTTTTTGAAAATGGGAACATTAGCTCTTTTCCAATCCTCTGGTAGTTCCTGGGTACTCCAGGATTTTTGAAAGATATGATACAATGGTTCTGAGATAACATCTGCCAGCTCCTTCAGAACTCTGGGGTGTAATCCATCATGTGCCAGTGATTTATATTTGTCAAGGTCAGACAGGTGTTCTCTTACCATTTTCTTGCTTATTTTAATTTTTATTTCTAGTCTTCCTTTTACAAATAGGTTTTTGATAAGTTGGGGTATAGTTTCTTTTTGTGCGAAGACTGATGCAAATAATGAGTTAAGCAGCTCTGTTTTCTCTCTACTGCCTGTTACTTCCTTGCCATCTTCTCTCTTTAGTGGAATGACTGTTTCCTTGACTTTTTTCTTGTTATTTATATGTTCAAAGAAAAATGCTTTATGATCTTTGACTTTTTTTTGCAAGTCTCTGTTCATTCTGAGCCTTTGCTTTCCTGACTTCATTTTTGCAGATTTGGGTTATTTGCTGATATTCTGCCTTAGTTATGTGTTCCTCTTTCCATTTTTGTACTTAACCTTTTTTGTCTTTCAGTTTATCAGAGAGATCTTTGTGCAACTATGCTGGTTTCTTCTTGGATTTCTTGTTTTTCTTTTTCAGTGATATTGTGTTGGACTGACTTTTATGATCATATTTTTCAGTTTCCCATGCTTCTTGAGTTGTTTTCCCCTTTAGGATTTTTATCCATGGATTTTTTCTTAGTCTCTGAGTTTGTTAAAATCAAAAATTTAAAAAATGACCAACCTTGGGGAATCTCTTTTGATGTCTATATGTGTCAGTGTGGACAGAAAGAGGTTCAGGATAAATCTATATTTATTTTATTTATATCCTGTGTTTATTGTTTTTATAGATAACTCAATGCAGTGAACATACCTAACACTCCTTCTTCCTCTTTTCCCAAAACAACCCTGTGAGTTGAGTTGAACTGAGATAGAATGTCTAGCCCAAGGTAAACCAGTAAGCTTTCATGGCTAAGGTAGGACTAGAACTCACAGTCTCTTGGTTCCTAGCCTGATGTCTTAAACCAGAGGTCACCAACCTGTGTCTGCGGCCCACTACCAGGCCATAGGCTGTTGGCCACTGGGCCACATGAGTGGTTGGCCAGTGCACATGTGTGCTTGCTCACACACACCCCACTCCCACTAGTGTCATGGCATTGCACGGTCACTAACAATATCATTAAGCGTTGGGTGAGTGCTTGCATTGCCATGAGTGCACCCTCCACCTGTGCTCTCATTGCAGTGTCATGCCAGTGCTATCATCACTGCAAGTGCACCATCCCCACTTGTGCTAGCATCGTGGCATTGCATGGGCACTAGCATTGCTTGAGCATTGCATGGGCACTCACAGCCCCATTTGTGCATGTGTGGCCCCGTTTGCACCTGTGCATGCTCAGACATATAAAGGTACCTCCCCCTCCGGCCTGGGCTGCCATCCCAGAAAGCTTGGGGACCACTGCCTTAAACTATTGGCCCAAACTAGCTCTTCATATCTCAACTTCTGGAAAGTAAGTCTTGTGCAAAAACTGTAGCAATGTGTAACAGAAGAGCAATTCAACAACAACTTTTATTGATTAGCCCTTGGGCCATATCAAAGTACAAAGTTCCAGCAACAAACCGTCACCAAAACTAGATAAAAGCAATCCGAAATGGAATTTGATAAAATACAATTTAAAATGGAATTAAAATACAATTTAAGTTAAAATAGTAATAAAATGCAAATTTAAGATATAGATAAAATATGGAAACATTATATTTCGGAGTCGCCCTTACAATCTACCCCAATCAGTCCCACATATGCAGATCTTAACTGGATCATTTTGTTCAAATACTGTGCTACGTTGGATGTTATTTTCAAGTTCTGGCCGGACATAAGGTAAGTTATTTTGATATGGGGATCCCAATGGGTCATTCGTTTGGTATATAGACCAAGATACCTGTCTCTCACCCTCTTATACAAACAACAGTCAAATAGGATGTGAGCCAGGTCCTCTACCTCTGCCGCTCTGCAAATGCAGAGACGCTCATTGTACGGTATAGCATGAAATCTCCCATATCTGACCATTGTGTCAAGCTGTTCAAATCTTGCTCTCGTAAATATATCCCTAAGATGTTTTGGGAGTTGTGACTTCAAATAACTGTCCACTTGAAAAGTACATTTGTATTTACTCAGCCATTTCAAGTTACCCACCTTACTAAGGATAGCTATATCAGTTTGTGCTTCTATATCCTTAATTCTTTGGGCAACTCTTTTTTAGATTGTTCTCCTGTTACGCAAGAAACAGGAAGGCCACAGCTTCTTACAAAATTTGTTAGTTTGGTGATCCAGGAGATTTGTGATTGTAGTTTTATTTGCTCTAGTAGGCATAATTTGGGGAGTCTATCAGTCTCCATTTCATTAACTTTGCACCAGTAGTTATAAGCTCTAATTTTTGATAATGCCTGAATTGTATGAATTCCCAATTCAGCTCTAACTGCTGCAGCAGATGTTCTTGGATCTACACCCAAAATGCATCTCAGATGCTGGGACTGTGTTCGTTGTAAAGCTGTGGTTGAATAAAGACCCCAAATTTCTGCTCCATACAAGAGCATTGTCGTAACCTTAGCCTTATAAACTTTGAGTAGTGGAGCTAGGGACCCTGGGTAACTATGATTCTTTAGTTTGAGCAATAAATTCAAACGGGCTTTTGCTCTAAATGTACTTCGTTGATGATGGCAGGCCCAAGATCCAGTCTTGGAAAATGTTACTCCCAAATATACAAAGGTATTAACCTGTTCAATTGGTTCACCGTCTAATTGCCACTTATGTCTCTGATGGTTTCTTCCAAACACCATTATTTTCGATTTGGATTTGCTAATAATTAGGGAGTTATCCTGGCAATAAGAGCTGAATCTTCTTAATAGCCTACGTAATCCTACTTGTGAGTATGATAATAAAATCATATCATCAGCATAAAGCAAGCTGTTACAGTAAGTATTTAGGATCATCGGCATATGTACCATGGTATCCTTCATTAACCCTGGCAAATCATTGATGTATAAATTAAATAATAATGGGGCCAGGATACACCCTTGCCTTATCCCTTTATTTATGTGAATCCTATTAGTCAGGGCCCCATTAACCCCATACCGCACCCTCAAACAGGTACTTGTGTAAAGGGCTTTAATCAAAGCCAGAAGTCTGGGTTCTATTTTAAGAGATGTCAATTTACTCCATAGTACGTCTCTATTTACCATATCAAATGCTGCTGTAAGGTCTATAAAAGCAGCAAACAGGGGTCTCCTCTTATAGGCATATTTGGCAATTAGATGGTTCAAAACAAAGCAGTTATCAATAGTAGATCTGTTCTGTCTAAAACCTGCTTGTTCTTCTGTGAGGATGTTGTTTTCCTCTACCCAGATTTCAATTCTGTTCAAAAGGTACCTAGCATATATTTTTGCTACAATGTCAATCAGGCTGATGGGCCTATAATTACTAGGATCCTTTTTATTCCCTTTTTTATATATAGGGACAACTATTGCCATCTTCCACCCGTCTGGTATATGGCAGGTGTTATTTATGTGTGTAAAAAGACCTGCTAATACAGGGCCCCACCAGTTGGGAAATTTCTTAAATAATTCTGCTGGTAAAAAATCCTCGCCTGGGGCTTTATTGCTCTTTAAGCTTTTAATGATGGACTGTATCTCCTTTTCTGAAACTGGTGGCCAAGGAGGGAGGGTTCTAGGATTTACCAAATCACTGTTTAAAAATAATTTCTTTACCGGTTCGGTGGGGGCAAACAAGCACTGATAATAATTCTCCCAGTCCGCAGCAGAGATTGGTATGTCAAATGCAAATCTCCGTTCCTTCAGAATACCTGCTACTGAGTGCCAAAATAATACTGAATTATGACTTCTGGCAGCCAACTCAAGTTCTGACCAGATTGAAATGGCAAAACGTTTTTTTCTTTAATGTTATAGTTTTTTTATATTCCCTTCTTGTGTGCAGCATCTTAGCTTGTATATGGGCAGTAGGATTGCTCTGGGCAAGCCTCATGGCTGCCTTCAATTTCTTTTTCTGTCGCTGGCAATCAGGATCAAACCAGCAAGGTCTACCCACTTGGGCTCTTTTTGTAGTAGGTTTAGCCGTTAGGTGTTTCTTCAATATGTTACACAGATTGGAGAATGCATTGAAGGCTGACATCCAGTCAGTAGTAGATGACTGTATTGTTCTAGCCCACTTAGTAGCATTCTCTGTTTTAAGGCATTCTAATATTGCCTTAGTATCAACTTTGGCACAAATTAACCTTTTATTTTGGGTCACCTCTACCTTTTTGGTGAGCCATCTGTCAGCCATGTTATATGGTCTTAAATCTGAGTGGCCTCACAATGTTACACTTACAGGCTGATGGTCGCTATTGTCGCTAAGGTGTACTGTGACCTCTGAGAAGAGGTCAGCCTTATCTCTAGACACACAAAAGAGATCCAGTACACTACTTGAATTGGCTGAGTGGTATGTATAAGGGTATGTATAATTCTTGTCCTTACCTCCCAAAATTTGGAGATTACCCTTAAAAATTAAGGAGACTAGGAGCAGGCCAGCGGCATTACTTTTACAGTCTCTTGAGAGCCACTGAGGATGGTTATCAAAGAACTCCCCTGGGATTCCCTTCTTCTGGGCAAGCTCATACAGAGAGGGACCCAGTCTAGCGTTCAGATCTCCTAATAATACCACTATGGACTGAGGGTACAATATAGATAAATCTTCTAAGATAACTTACAAGCCCATCCAATATTCAAAATTATAGTGCTGGGATGTGCTTGGAGGAATGTACACATTTACCAATATTAACTCAAACTGGTCATATTCAAATTTGACAGCTAGAAAGTACGGATACTTATCTTCGTTATATAATTTCTCTCCCTGCCATTGCAACTCTTCCTTTATAAGAATGCATAGCCCACCAGAGGGTCTCCCTTTGTTCTTTGTTTTTAGGGCTGGGGAGGCCCATCCCTGAAAGCCTGGCAATTGTACTGGTTCATCCACTTCGGTTAGCCAGGTTTCTTGAAAGGCTATTACGTCAAATCTAGAAAGAAAGCTCATTAGTCCACTATCAACCATCCTTTTCCAGCCAGCTATGTTCCAGGTCATCAACTGTATGGGGTTCTCAGAAGCAACGTGGTCTGACTTGGTTGATTGGCTAGATGGTGGAAATGCCAGATGTCAACTTGACAATGGAGCTGGGTCAATATCATCTAAGCTTCCCATATAAACACAGTTGTTGTGAGGTTCGATATTTCTCCTCGTGGGTTGCAGAACTTGTTGTTGCTCCTCTATATCTCGGTTGCCAGTGTGCCTCTGCTCTTGCTCCAAGAATGATTTTTTTTCTAAAGAGCAGGTACTCTGGCTTAAGTCTATAAATGTAGATTTATGTCCATTTTTGGAGGGGCTTGGCTGAGGGTTCATCTTGTGGAGAGATGTTGTGGGAACTTCTGAATCAAATGAGGATGGAAGCTGGATTATGTCCTTAGTGTTTGTCAGCTTAGGGGGCACTGTGTGATGAAGCCCTTTGTCTTTCAGTTGTTTCTCAGAGGCTGGGTCAGTCAGTGCAGTTACTCCACTCTCAGCCTGTGTGACAACACCTTTTTTTACTGTTGAGGTAAAGGCAGATTGTTGATTAAATATCTTGTCACAAGGTTGCGTGTTTAGTGGATCCAAATTAAATAGAGGCTTTGCTGTAGATTGGGTTGTTGTCAGTGCCTCTTTTAGGTCATCCAATCTTTGAATGATGTTGACTTGCTCAGGTTCTGGCAGTGCACTGAATAGGTCAATCAACATTTCCTCTGGCACATCCTCAGCAGTTCCTGCAGCTGTGGGTAACACAGTTCGTATATTGCTTCTTTGCTTTCTCAGGGTCAGTTCAGTTGCAGCAGCCTCAGGCTTAGTAGTATGAGGGCTGTTGCAGCCTAGATTTAAAGCGACAGTTCCCTTTTGGTGATGCAGTTTCAGGAGTGGGCACACTTTTTCTGAGCAAAAGACCCTTATTGGAAATATAGAGAAAAAGCTCAGAAAGGGCTTCATTCTGAAGAGCATGGAGGGAATTGTGGGCTGCTTGAATGATAGGAGAGTTCTCATACATTGTGTTCTTGCTGGCAGCCACTCTACATGTAGTAGATCTATCAGAGTGGATTCACAGCGGAGCAGCTGGCTCAGGGACAGCCTAATAGCTTTTCTATTGCTCCAACGCCCTCTATTTACTCTCTTGTCATAAATTTGCAAAGTAACCTGGTTAGTTTGCAGACTGTAGTTATATTGGTCATCTCTTAGACCTTTGCCTGATTGAGTGTTTTCTCTGTAGGTGTTCAAATTTTTGGGAGGAGAACAAGGTCCTTCTCTACTTTCACCTTCTGAGTTAGCCATCCCATGTCTGTCCATGGTTATCCTCCCAAGTCCTTCCACAGTATTTGGGTGGCTTCTAACAAACTCTGCAAAAGACTCTTTCAGACAATCAACCTTATCCATGACAATTGACAAGAGATTATATATTGAGTTTTCAGTTTGGGCTGTAAGCAAACATTGTCTAGAGAGGAAGTCTGTCACATTTTCCCCCTTCAAATTTGCCACATCTCCCTCCTGTGTAAAAGAGGCTGTTGCCAGATTCCAAGGAGGGGAGCCATTCTCCAAGAGGGAGGAGGACAACTCCACACGCTGTCTGCTCTCCAGTTCAGTTTGTAAGTCCCATTCCGATGAGTCACATAAATTAAATTTATCTGATAAGGTGCCTGCGAATGAGTTACTTACTGGAGCAGACTGTCTGTTTGTAATATAATCCTCCATTTTCTGCTGCTTCAAAGGCTTGGATATACTTTCTGCTGCAGAGTGCTGTCTCTTCCTTCTTTTCCCCATTCAGGTTTGTTAAAACAGGTTTAAAAATAAGTTTAAAACTATGGTTTAAAAAGTTGAAATGGGTTAAAAATGGGTTTAAAAAGTTTGAAAAAGGTAGGTTAAAATACAATATTAAAAGAGGTTAAAAAGTTAAAATAAAAATAAAGTAAAATAAAATAAAACCTTTACTTTTGGAGGAGCTCTTTACAGCCTTTGCTGCCTCTCCACCATCTTGGCTCCTCCCAGAAGAGCAGTTCTTATTTCAGATAAATGCAGATTCTATAAAATATAGAGTAAAACATTGCAAAAAAAATATCGGAAGCGATATATTTCAGTTTGTCTTACAATTAAAACTTTCTTTTTACTGCAAAATATATATCAAGATACTTCAATATTGCTTAATTAAGCTGAATAAATTTACAGGATTTGATGCCCAAATGCTTTTTTATTTCATCAAAAGGAAGAGAAATAATCTTCATTGAAATTTTAGAATCTCAACACTTTATAATGTAACATAATTGTTATATTTATTGATGATCACTACTAATGAAAAAGACAATGTCAAGTATCTGTTTATACTAACCATTTGTCAACATAATTCTTCCCACAAGGATCAACATAATTCCAGCAAATGCAGTTAAGTGTGTTTAGGAGGAATTTATGTATGTAAGGAAAGATTTTAAAGTGGTAGGTATTTAATGACTTGCATGTATTTGAGCCTGCATATCTACTTGTTGAGACCCAAGAATAGAATATGTGCATGCTTTTATAAAAAGTGTTCCTATCTTCAAGCAAAGTAGGGTATTCACAACTACCAAATTGATTAGATTTCCATCAAATAACATTAGTGTACTACACAACCTAAAAATAATAAATTTTAAAATAAATACATAAAATATTTTTAGGTTAATGGAACATGTGGTTATAATTTCATGTTCTTTGCACAAAGAATTGCCTATAAAGATGTTCTTTTAAAAAGTACTGTAGATATCTGAAAAATGGAAGATCCTATGAAGAGTTTGATGGGAGCTCAAATAAATGGAATTTCAAAAATTGGTCAGAAATTTTGCTTAGTAAAATTGTTGAGGTAGAGAAATATTTATTCATTTAATGAATTCATGTCTGCTACCACATACACACGATTGGATGGCTAATAGTTAAAACGGAATAAAAGCACAACCAATAATGATCAACATAAATAATATAAAATACTACCAAAGAACACTCACAGCAACCACAATCAGTATAGCTAAGAAACAGATTAATCCACAGGTTCTCAGACTTCAAAAAGGAAGCTGTCCTGTCCCAGTTCATGCAAATAGCACTCAAGAGGGATTTAGTATGCTTATCTAGCCAACTTTTCACTGAAAGCAGGAAGTTCAATATCTCTGTAGACAGCTTCAGGGTCAAATGGTATGGAATTTTCTGAGTCCAAGTTTCTTGTATCATGAGAAAATTGTTTCATATAGATCAAGTAATGCTCCGATTGAATAGTAGTTTACTTAGCAGAGGAGAGCTCCATTCCATTAGACATAACGTACCAGTAAAATAATATCCTTGTAACTAGACATTTTCTAAATGCATTTGTCTGGTCTCCAATTTATTTAAGTTGGCTGAGTCTATGTACAAAGCTATATTTTAATTTATGTTGTAAAACTCTAAAGCAAAGATTCAGGTTGTATATTTTTAATTTGTGTTGTTTTTAATTATGTCTGTTTTATGGAGATTCATTTTATACCTTTAATCTCAGCATAGTTTAGTAATTATTTCTCTGTGTATAAATCATGCTTATAACTTCAGTGATCATTTTATATCTATAATGTCAACTCTGCAGACTTAGTTAATCTTATTTAGCCATCAGTTTGATGTGCCAAATTCTACTAAAGTCCAGGACAGGATAATTTATCATTCAGTATAACATGCCTTGTAATGTCTCATTAGACCTGAACTAACAGAGTTTTGTCTTTCTAATAACCCAGACTTCACAGATTTAATGTGATTATCTTTTGCTTAACTTTATAGTTATTGTGATCTTGGGCAAGTTAAAAAGAAGTTAGTGGTGTACTTTTCACATAAATGTAAGTGTGAAGAGTATCCTTGGCTTTGTTCAACTTCAGGATTGTTTTTATGAGTGAAAAATATTCACATTTATTATTTGATGTCTTTCCCAGCACAATTGCCCCATTTAAAAAATAGAGATGTGAAAAAGGGGAGAAATATTTTAATTTGTTCAAAAATTTTGTTCTACAATTGAACTGAAAGAAATATCTCTGGAAAGCTAGCTGCATTTTTTGAAGTAGAATGCCCATATGTCATATTTTAAAAGTATTATCAATGATTCTTTTTGCCAGACAAACTATATAGATAAATCACTAGGAATTGAGTGAACCATAAGAAAGGAAGTATAAAATGGAAAGCTGACCATCTGGAAGACTAGAGGGGAACCCAAATCACCTCCTCTCTCCCTTTCTATCTCCATCTCCCCAGTGGCGTAGCGTGGGTTGTCAGCACCCGGGGCAAGGCAAGTAATTTGCGCCCTCTAACCCGTGGATTTTAGCACTCGAGTCTCTTCCACTAGATTAGTTAAAGAAACCCTTACCCCCTAAGCACATGTATTGCCGCTGCACTGTCCCTTCCCCAGATAGTCCCTCGCTCTCTCTCCGCACCGCACCGCACCGCACACCTGACACACACCCCCTCCACAGTGGGCGGCGACCCGGCGGCTCGGATAGGATTCGCACAGCCAGCACTGCAGTGAGAGAGAGTGAGTGAGCCAGGCAGGGGCAGAGAGCTGCGAGTGTGAGCGCCCCCCCAGATGTTGCACCCGGTGCGGCCGGCCCCCCCTGCACCCCCCACGCTACGCCACTGCATCTCCCTCCCTCCCCTTAAAAAAGTAGCTAACAAACACAGGTAGACACATGAACAACAGGTAAAAATTTACATTACCTCAGTTATATTGTGACATGTTCCTTTTCTATCCCAGTTATACCAATTATACCTGTATTTTGACTGATGTATGTATATGTATATATAAATTAAACATCTTTAATTAAGCAACACTGGAGACCTATTTTCTGTTTTCTCTGTGGTAAGTTTACAGGTAATAATTCTTTATTTTGTTTATAACCTGGCTATGCCATAAGAGTTGTTGAACCCACAAATGTATAGCCTAATTCATTTTTGTATCATTATATATATTTTTATTTTTTTATTTTAATTCCATTTATATCCTGCCCTTCTCCGAAGACTCAGGGCGGCTTACAAGCTTAGCAGTATTATTATTATATTATCAACAGCTTGGCTGATTACCACAATAAATCAAGTGGTAATCACCTATAAGCAAATAACTCATGCTTATTACTGTTTTACCACTTTAAAGAAACAGTAATATGATATAATATATAATGCAGACATTTTTATTAGCTTTCTAGGTAAATTAAATATTCAAGAGTTTGTTATTGCGTCTTACAGATGGCAAATATTAGTACCATTGCTTTCTCCTAGATAGACAATTAGCACCTATATTATAGAATTTCTGATATATGAAAACATTTTTCTATCTGCAAAGGTGTTTGAAAGGATGTTGTCTCAATCTGCTTGCGCTCTGTAGGTTATATTGTAATTATTCTGAGGATGTCACCTTATACTTATATTTCGTTTAAATATTTCTGAAGGTAAAGGTAAAGGTTCCCCCGCACATGCGTGCTAGTCGTTTCCAACTCTAGGGGCCAGTGCTCATCTCCGTTTCAAAGCTGAAGAGCCAGCGTTTGTCCGAGGACGTCTCCGTGGTCATGTGGCCGGCATGACTAGACACCAAAGGCGCACGGAACGCTGTTACCTTCCCAACGTAGTGGTCCCTATTTTTCTACTTGCATTTTTACATGCTTTCAAATTGCTAGGTTGGCAGAAGCTGGGATGAGTAACGGGGGCTCACTCTGTTATGCGGCACTTGGGATTTGACCCACCAAACTGCTGACCTTCTGATCGACAAGTTCAGCATCTTAACCCACTGAGCCACTGTGTCCCTCTAAATATTTATACTGTAGTCTATATTACATTAGATAAATATTTGAAATCTTATGTATCTACAAGCACAGGCTACAAGGGTCTTCCTCTCTCCTTAGTCTTCTAAAGGTTCAAATGCCAACTTAAACTCTTAAAATTCAAGTGCTGAGCAATAATCCTCTCAGGGTTAGAACATTATATTAATGAATGCAAAATGTAATATTAATCCCAAATTCAGGAAAACAACAACATTTATCTTATGTTTCAGTTCAAGCTTCAATAACTCTTTAAAAATATTATAAATAGTTTTCAGAAAGTGTGGGTGAAAAACAGCATATCATATATATCATATTTATTTCAAGATAGCATCCAGTACAAGTGGAAATCCCATCATACAAATATAATGGGATGTTGATGTTTTTGTTATTATTTTGCATATTTCATATTTCATCTTTTTAGAGCTAGATTAGAAGCATTATTGCAAAGAAAAACAAACTTTTAAATACAACAATTAATTGGCCTAATTCAATTCATAGAACTCAGAGTTTTTATATTGGTCTGTGCATCAGAGTTTAAACCCTAGTCTTTCCTTCCCACCTGTTAGACTATGGGGAGGCTGAAAAATTAATGCAAGGTGAGTAGACATCAACAATTAAGAGAAAGAAGACAACTCCAGTTGCAGCTTATCCTGTGAATGCCAACTCAGCCAGAGGGAAGAAACACTTGAGAAAGCATTTCCAATCATTCAAACACAGTCTAGCTTAATAAACTACTTAGAAACAAGCATTAGAAATTTATCTTACAAATTTCAAGCTTATTTATTTCCACACAAATTAGCATTAAATATTTTTACTGAGATCTGTATAGTTCTTCTTTTCATGATCAGTCTTAGATGACATGGTCTTGATGCCTGCATTTCCTAGACAATAAGTTCTTGGCCATTTTCTTAATTTTCATCCTCTTCAAACAATTTTGACCTTGTGGTAAGAGAATTTTGTATGCATGTGTGCGGGTATGTGTGTGTCTGTTGTTGTTGTTATTCTGAGACAGATTTATCTATTTAGTGCTTTTGAGTCGGTGTTAACTCCTGTAAATTTTCCTGAACAAGTCCCTGACATTTTCTAGGAAAGACTTTGGGAGTGGTTTGCCATTGCCTTCTTCCCAGGGCTGAGAGTGAGTGACAGGCCCAATATCACCCAGTTGGCTTTATCCCTAAGGCAGGACTAGAAGTTACATTCTAGCCTGATATCTTAATTACTACACCAAACTAGCTCCTATTGTTTGAAACATTATTTTAGACTTTGAGTGACTTACTTAACTAAACTTCTACAGAAAGGGTTCAGTGTATCTTCCAACAGGAAGTATAGGGTATTAATCAGTTCCTATGTACAGAGCTCATTCAATATACTTTGAAATCCAGTTAGGTAAAACTTCCAAGAAGGGAATAAGGTGTTTTGTGATATATTTTTTATAATAAAAGGATGAAGGCTATTAAAGGGAGGGAGGGAAGGAAGGAAGGAAGGAAGGAAGGAAGGAAGGAAGGAAGGAAGGAAGGAAGGAAGGAAGGAAGGAAGGAAGGAAGGAAGGAAGGAAGTGGTTTACAGCAGACCTGCTATAATGAGATCAGTCTTAAAGACGTTGAATAAAAGAATTCTGAGATTATGAAGACTCTTCTTGTAATCCTGAGTAAGAAGATTATGTAAAGTGATAAAAATCCCAGTGGCTGAAAAATCTAAAACCAGACATTTTCTTACTAGAAAATCATACATAAAAAACTTTATTCTTCATCTTAGTAATAATGCAGGTTGGCTCAAAACTAAATTTCACTGAATAGCAGGATTATTTGGGGGGAAAAAACTTTGTTATTTGCTAATTGTTGTTACCAATTGTTCACTAACAATAATGTAAATGATGTATTATCTATCAAATGTTTGAGAGATAATTTCCTATCAGTTGAAAATAGTACTAATATGTATTTAGTTGACTTGTATAAATTATTACATACAAACATTTTATTTCTCAGTGCTCTTCCATCTCATCATAGTTTAAAGCAGACATGTCAAACCCGTGACATCATGTGACATCGCACAATGTATCGGGACAGTGTTGCCATTGCCGGTAGTGGGGTGGGTGTAGCTTCCAGATGACGCATCGAGCTCGCAGGCCATCAGTTTGACACCCCTGGTTTAAAGTGAGATTTGTTTAATTTTCTTGATTCCTATATCCCAGTGATGGCGAACCTTTTAGAGACCAAGTGCCCAAACCGCAACCCAAAGCCCACTTATTTATTGCAAAGTGCCAGGGTAACATCAGCATTGTGGTGCCCTGGGGGGGCAAGGAGGCACCTCCAAGTGCCTCCTCTGGCATGCAAATCCCGGGGGTGCAAAAACAGGCCACCAGGCTGCAAGGTGCAAAAACGGGCGCTGCCATGCTGCAGGGTGCAGTTACAAGGCACTGAGCCATGCAAGAATGGGGCAGGGCTAGTGAGTATCATGCAGGCACTAGCCCCGCCCCATTTGCTGCACGTGCATGCTTGCGGCCCCATGCACGCATGTACACATGTAAAATGCTTCCCCCTCCCTTTTCTTCCAGTCCGCCAATCAACAATGGTTGGTGGTGGCACACGTGCCAACAGAGAGGGCTCTGAGTGCTGCCTTTGGCACGCGTGCAATAGGTTCGCCACCACTGCTATATCCTATATTTCAGGATTACCAGCCAGCCATACTGCATCTATGGGAAGGAATAATAACTGAACAATCAATATCATGGAATTGGTAACTTTTACTCAAAGGCAACTTAGATATGATTAATTTAACCTGGCTTTTTGTTGGCCAAAAATTATTTTACCATTGATCTAATTTACATTAGAGACAACTACTCGATATTGAGCTGGCAGAATTGGGAGATAAGTGCTAGTCTACCCAGCCATGTTGAATGGGAGATTTGCTTATAGCATATCTTGAACAGAATGTCAATAATGTTTATGTTCCATTAAATCTGTGTGAAGTATTTATACTAATAGTTCATCTTTCTATCTGAGTCAGGCTTTAATAATAGACAAAGAAGGGCATACTTGGCTTTAATCAATTAATTTGGTTGAAAGATCAGGCGGTCTTGCTTCAAGTTTTCAAATCTGGTATAATAATGTTATTTTATCAAGCTTTCCTTTAAAATGTAGTTTTAAGTAATCAATTATTTTTTTCTTATGATTAATTTATTTTATCTAGTCTTTGTTATTCTCAATTCTTTGAAACATTGTTACTCTTTTCTTTTGACATTTAATATCAAATGACATTGCTTTTGGGTTCAATGGCTTACGTATTAATCCTTTATAGATAGCTTAACTATTTCACTCACTGAGCAGTTGTTAAAAATTAATTTAGCTGTAACTTCTAGGAAAATGACAGTAATTTTAAAGAAAAGAAGAAAGTATTAAAATAAAAAGTTATGTTTAGATATCCAGTGAAGCTCTCATTTGTAAGCAATAATTAAATACATATATTAAGCTTAAAATGCATGTTAAATACAACTGTTGGCCATACTATAGATTGGCTCAGTCAACTCCTGGGAACCTTACCTAGAGCAAAGGAGCCAACAAGAAAAAAAAAACTTGTAACCTGTTTATGCTGTACAACAATAAGGAAATTCTCTTGGGACCTAAGTCACAAATCAAGAAAACTAATACACAAATTAGCATAGTAGTTGTACACTTAAAAAAACAAAGATGATCATTAGCAAGTAATAGGCAACAAACAATAAATTATTCACAGCCCTGGTTGAGGATTACCCTTCCAGAAGGTAGATTTATTACAAAATATTACAGTCCTTGTTCTTCTGTCTCTAACTGATAAGGCTGGCAACTCTATAAAGAAAACTTTCTAGTTAGTTTCTCTACAACAAGAAGGAGGAGTTAACTTTGAATACTGCTGGTCTGATATGAGCTCTTTGACAATGACAACCATGTGATCCTTCCAGAAACTTACTGGCAGAGCAAGGGGTCCAAAAAGGGGAAAAAGAGACAAAAATGGAATTTAAATAAAAATAAACAAAAGCAAAAGCAGAACTAAAATGAACTAAGATAATTGAACAAACTAAACTAAACAAAAATCTCTAGCTAAAATGAATTTAACCAGTAGTAGTAGTAGTAAAAGTAGTAGTAGTAGTAGTAGTAGTAGTAGTAGTAGTACTAGTAATATAACAATAACAACAATAACAATAAAGTTGGGACAGACCTTGGAGGTCATCTAGTTCAACCCCCTGCTCAGGCAGGAAACCCTATACCATTTCAGACAAATGGCTTTCTAGTCTATTCTTAAAAACTTCCAGTGTTGGAGCATTCACAGCTTCTGGAATAAACTGAAAACAAATTTGAGCATGTTGTAGGATAGAAGTCAAGAGCTGCTATGAATTACAGTGTAATAGTTTCCTTTTCATTGTTTTGATTTTTTTTTATAAAGTGTATAAATTACTGGCCAGCTGAAATCTTCCTTAAATCCCATTTTGTTTGTAAACTTGATGACTTCAGATTTTCTTAGATAAAACAGAATCTCTAAATGAAAGCTATAATTTCACTCTGGTCTTAAAACAGATTCTAGACATAACAATCCCGGATGCCTGAATAGATGAATTATGCCATGAACTAGACAGGGTAACATGTGCAAGGGCTATCTACACCCAAGTTTTATTAATGCCAATTTGGTCTTTCCCTAAAGAATTGTACTAGAGATCCACTGTAGCACCTGAAATATGTCTGTTAAGAAACTTGATTGAATGGCTTCTAATGGGTCTGTGTTCTGTAGGCACATAGATGGAAGCCATAATATAGTTATTTTTTGGCTTAAAATCTTTTGGTTTAGCTGGTAAACTGATAATCAGAATGTCAAATTCTGTTACTTTTGGTTTTCTAAATACTTTTGCAGAACTTATGATTTTCATAAAGCTGCTAAAATTATACATTTGGAACTGAACTTTAATCTCTATCTTCAGATGAACTGATGATACAAAATTATTTCACAAGACTGTTTTTCTTTACATTGCAAACAAAGCCTATGTTTATGATGAAACATTTAAACATTGAGCCTATATTAGATATAAAAAATGGAGAGGAGGATTGTTATGATTAACCATTAGGAATTATTTGGAAATCTTACTCATTTACATGGACATATCAAAATGCAAATTCCTTTTCTTCCACTTAATCATGTCTGATTCTCAGAGATTGCCTGGACAAGTCCCTGCAGTTTACTGGCAAATTTTTCAGAAGTGATTTGCCATTGCCTCCTTCCTAGGGCTGAGAGAAAGTGACTGGTCCAAGTCATCCTATTGGCTTTGTACCTAATGTGGGATTAGAACTCTTATCTCCTGGTTTGTAGCTTAATACCTTAACCAGTACACCTCTCAAACTAAGTCTCAGTTTCAGTGTATAAAGAACTACTATATTCAGAAAATAAGAGGACAAATATATATGACTCTGGAGCTTACCAATACTATTATAATGGTTTGTTTTATGGAACTTTGTAATAGTACTGTGCTGTCATGGAGAGCTTTGTGGAGGCTTTGATTGCACTTGGGCTTGGTGGTATGCAAATAGCTTTGGTCAGCCTGGAGAATGACATTTATTTATTTATTTATTTATTTATTTATTTATTTATTTATTTATTTATTTATTTATTTATTTATATTTTATTTTAATCCCATTTATATCCCGCCCTTCTCCGAAGACTCAGGGTGGCTTACAATTTAAGCACAAAACCAATGTGCTTAGCAATAGCCTTCATTCTATGTATATGCCTGCTTATTAAGCCCCCCCCAAGCAACATTATTACAAAGTCAGCTTATTGCCCCCAACAATCTGGGTCCTCATTTTACCTACCTCGGAAGGATGGAAGGCTGAGTCAACCTTGAGCCTGGTGGGATGCGAACCTGCACTAATTGCAGGCAGCTGGTGTTACTTAAGGAGGCATTAGCCCACTGCTCCACCAAGGCTGTATTTACTGTATTGTAGTGGACACAACCTTTTTGGTTATGTTTAAATCAGCAGTAGCCTTTGCTCCCATTAGCCACCAGCTTAGGCTTAGAAGGCCCAATAGTTATTGGTTGCAATCTTTCCTAACTGATCAATTTTAAAAAAAAAAAGGATGACTTATCTTCTGTCCCTTCTTCTTTGTTTTTGGGAATGTGCTCGGCTCTACCTTATTCCCAGTAATTTTAAATTAAGGATAGTTATGGTACATCACTGTTATCAATCCAGCATTCTTCTGGTCCATCTGCTAGTTAATAGGGGAACCATTTTTGTGGTGTCTTGTACAACAATCCTTATTGGGGAAAAATAGCGTTTGGTCTTTGGTTTAATACTAAACAAAACCCTAAAGAACTATGCAAACCATGCCTGGAAAAGTCTTAGGCAGAATTCTGATTGAAAGCATAAAAGAAAATGGGAAATACTGTGCATTGTTATGCTGGGTAGTACATATGCAGATCAGACATTTGCTATTTAGTGCTATTTAATGTATAAATGAAGATGAAATGTATGAATCCGAGAAAGGTTGATTGCATGTTTGTTGATTTAGAGAAAATGTATGATAAAGCATGTGTAAGAATAAATGAAATGCTTAGTGAATATTAAACAAGGAATAAGTCAATAATGTGTTTGATCCCTTGTTTGTTTAATGTATTCATGGATACATTTCATAATAATAACAACAAAACAAACAACATCAACATCATCATCATCAACAACAGCAACAATAATGATGACGACGATGATGATGATGATGATGATGATGTTGGAATGGACCTTGGAGGTCATCTAGTCTAACCCCCTGCTTTATAAGGATTGCTTATGGTGGAATGTATTGGTTATGTATTGGTTCAGTGCGCAAATATATTTATTGGCAAATATTTAGATAGAACATAGACTTGAACAGGGGTCGGCAACCTTGGCTCTTTTATGACTCGCGGACTTCAACTCCCAGAATTCCTGAGCCAGCTATGCTGGCTCAGGAATTCTGGGAGTTGAAGTCCGCGAGTCATAAAAGAGCCAAGGTTGCCTACCCCTGGAATTGAAGATGTATATATCAAAGACCAAGATCGTTGTGTTTGAATGGGGAAATGAAGCCAACATTTGCAAGTTTTCATACATAATAAAATAGAAGAAATAGATGAATTTGTATCTTTTGGTAGAATGTTCAAAGAACAAAAAAATGTAAGCTGTGCACATTTAATAGAAAGGCAATGAATACTATATAGTCTATTGTAATGAATAAGCATAACAGTTAGTTCCCAGACTAATGGAGATTCAAGCAACAGCCAGCTCCATTATCAGCAAAGGTACTTGTTTCTTTAGAGAATCAGAAAATCTCCACCTTAAGATACCTGGGGATATATCAGTACAAAACCTGCCATCCATCTAAATAAATCTTGTTAAAGAGAACTCTACAATAACTCTGCTTGGAAAATCATCACTTGGCTTTAAGCAGTTGCCAAAGTGCCTAACAGAATGTCTCAAGAAATAAGTGAAAGTAATTATCATTCTGCCCATTTTCTTATATGTATACAACAATTGAGTATGTCAGGGGAAACAAATTATTTAGAAGATTGTTGTGGAAATGGGTTGCATATGCAAAAATCAATGTGTGTGGAAGAAAAATAGTCAAGAAAGAATTGCTAATACTGTAAATGAATGGGAACTGGATAAGAAAATTAACAGTGCAAGAGGAATAGGTTGAAGTGATGTAGTAACAATAACGGAATGAAAGAGTATTAGATTATAACAAATATATACTGCTCAAAAAAATAAAGGGAACAGAAAATAAGACATCCTACTATTAAATACAGTACATTGTGTTGTTTAAGTGTTCCCTTTATTTTTTTTGAGCAGTATATAATGGAAAAGTGTACTGCTTCTGAGGAAGAAGCCTGTGAAAGTTGATGGATGCTGGATGAAGTTGATGAAATCTTCAGAAACAGAGATGTGAGACGTTAAAAAAATAAAAGGTATAATGCTTTCTAAATACATAGGTTGTACATTGAAAAACTTGTTTTAAAAAATAAAAGGCATAGTATGAACCAATATAGACATGATGGAAGCAAGGACTGTTTGCAAAACATTATGGACAGGTATGTGAATAGTGTTAATATAAACTATATTTAGTTATATTTCCTTTTCTAATCTCTCTATTTTTTTTACTCACTTCTCTTTTTCTCTGTTTACTGTAAAAGATAGTAGCATGATTTTATCTAATGAACTATGTACCTCTCTGAGATTACTTAAGGTCTTATTTATCCTCTGTGTTTTTCATCAGCTGTATAAGATGTCTAAAAGAGGTAAGCGCTCCAGAAGGGCAGTTCAATCTGTCAGGAAATAACTCAAGGTTAGCAGATAGTGAATTGAGAAAATACTTTGCTAACCCTTATGAAAAACCTTGCAAAATAAATTGGTAATCCCACAAACTGAAGTATTTCACATAATATATTAAACTATTAGAAATAACTATTCTTAGAACTGGCCTTATTTTCTTATTCTACGCCAGGGGTCTTCAAACTTGGCCCTTTCATGACTTGTGGACTTCAACTCCCAGAATTCCTCAGCCAGCATGCCTGGCTGATGAATTCTGGGAGTTGAAGTCCACAAGTCATAAAAGGGCCAAGTTTGAAGACCCCTGTTCTACGCCAACCTTTCCTAATCTGAAAGTCATCCATTATATTGACATCAACTCTCAGAGTTCATCACAGTAGTAACACCTTTTAGAAGTTTAAAATCATATCATGGTGCTGCATTCTGAACCAACTGCAGATTTGAAAACTCTTTAAGGGCAATCCAACATGCAGCATATTGCAGTAATTCAACAGTAGGTGACTAGATATGTGTGATTATAAATAAGAGTCTCCTGATCTAAAAATGGGTAGAATTGGTACTCCAATTTAAGTTTTGTTGGGACTTCCTGTCAAGCTGCTATCTGCTTGTTGAGAAAGAACTCTGAGGCCATGTGGATCCCCAGGTTGCACATTAGCTTTGAGGAAGGTATTGCAACCCATCCTGCAGCTAATGATGGAAGACCTCCCGTTCCAGGATCATAGGGGTCTTGAAGTCATTCAGTCTTGAAGATTGTATTCTTCCCTATCAAGACCCATGGCCTCCAGAGATTGGAACCATACTTTGACAGCATCATTTGCTCAAAGATACAGATGTGATTATTATCAGTATTCTTTACCTCATATTTTATCTAATTCTGACAAATGAATTCATGTAGTTCATGCAGATGTTAAGCAGAACTACAAAGAAAGTAGAGCCCTATGGTAACCTACAAAGTGGACTTTATTTCTCTATTTTTGTGTAAACAAGGACACTATTTTTCAAACTGTATTTCTTTTATTTCTTTTTATGTGATACGGTGTTAAAGAAAGGAATTTCCTAAGTATGAAATCTATTCAATGCAAATTCTGCTCATATTGTCATAGTAGTAGTGTTAAATATTTTGAGTTGATTTGGGGTGGCAGTTTAATACAAATATTCACAAGTGCCAATTACTTTCTAAAGAGAGTTACAGGTATACAGGTAGCAATATGAGGCAGTTATTATGTGTTCAACATGCATTAATTCACAGTGTGTAGATAGGTAAGTAATAATTATGCACATTTTAGTTTGTTTGCTTTTTCATTATCTTAAGTTGCTTTTCATTTTTCAGGGGCTCTTTCTATGCAAGAAATAATTTGCAAATGATCATGTTAGATCCGAAATCTCTTCTAGCTCTAACACTGTTACGTTTGCTAAGTATGAATACAGCTGTTGGGGGGATTTGTAATGGGAGCTGAAATAAAAAAAATAAAACCTGCAGAGGAAACAGTAAAGAACAGTAAAGAACAGTAAAGAACAGTAAAATACATGGCCACATCTATGAAATTAGAAATGAATGCATAGTAGACACTGAGTAGGACTGTTGGTTTTTCTCTCTCAATCCATGTATGCATAAACTTCTTATCTTCCAGTTAAATACAATCTGTCCCACAGAGTATGCTGTGTAAGTTACAGGAACAGCAGTGCTGAGTGCCCTTCAGAGTTGCTTTGAATACTATCTAGAGAGCTGCTACACAATCACTTAAATCCATCAAGCAAAGCATTCTGAAAACAGAGCCTTATATGTAGAACACATCAGCTGCCCTATTATGGGAAACCCACTTGTTCAGAAGGAAGCAAGTGCTAATGATTCTGCGCAGGTCCTGGAATTTGAAATATCTTGGGGCCTCAACAGAGCTCTGGCATCATTTACAGTGTCAGCTTAACTGAAGTTAGAATCATGTTTTTCCTTATGCTGGATCTGTATCTGAGAGGAAGCTGCCTCAGTGTTGAATTCAATAAAGGAATACTAAGGAGACAAGTAGATTTTTGTTTATAATTCTGAGTCTAGTCGGGTAGCAGTTTCGTTCTGCAACAACCAGCACTGTTTCGTTGTTTCAAATGGCCCTGGAATGTTGGATATAGCATCTTAAGAAAGTCTTCCTTGGACATCTGCTTTGGACTTCTGATGCTTACATGCTGTGGTATGAGGAAGACGAAGAACGTAAGTACAGTCTGAAATACATGATTATGGAACTGAGTTCTAATAATTTTGTTGGAGCGGACCGGAAAAATCTTTTAACAGCATGCCTTCTTGAATATTTTATTTCTGAGTCAAAAGAAAACTGTCTGGAAAGCAAGAACTAGTATGTGGATCGTGTTTGTGATCAAATCCATTATGCTGACATAAAGAGAGCGATAGAAATAGATTGTTCTTGTCTCTGATCACAGATGCAAAAGATTCTTAGGCAAAGAAAAGCAATGTGTATAAAATTGATTTTTCATGACTGTCTTGGTATTCTATTCAGAATTCAAAGAACTAATCAGATGCTTTGAAGCATAATGGTATATTCTGCTTCACTATTTTGATTAATGGGGTTTTGCTCATAATTTGTATCAAAATAGTTAAACTGTCACCACACCATTTTTCTCACCCTTCCCATACCTGAAAGCTATCATTGCCTATATATCTTGTTCCTCTCTGTGCTTAAAACTTTGTCACCAGGCTTAAAAAATAATAATACAAGTAAACATAGGTTTAATAATTAGTAGGAAAAATGCATGTATGAATGTAATCTATTTATACTGAGGGGGGGGGAAGTACCTGGTAAAAGAAGTAGGATTTTTAAATATATCTCTCCTTTCCCTTTTTTTTCCAGCAGACCTGCAGAAATTCAGTCTACTATTCATTGTACTAAAATAAATCAAGGTGTATGTATGGGACACTTTGTTTTTGAAGTAACTGAAATAAACTTGAAGTCCATAGGGTGAACAGGCTTCCTTTGAAATTTTTAACGAGACTTTTTTTCTGCCATGTTCTTTGTCTTTTATTCCTCATTCCGCAAAAGCACTTGGCTTGGTGCATCAGATTTAATAATTATAGTCTTAAATATTTTAGTGTGACTTTGGAGAATTAAAGATGAAATGTCTAAGATCTGAATATTCCTGCCTTGTGTATTCCAGTAACAAATAATTACAAAGTTAAACAAAACTGACTCATTTTATATAAGCAAGTTTTAATCCCGATGATGCCTTAATACCCATATTTGCATGCATGAAAGATTGTCCATCAGTAAAACTTGCTATTTTAAGGTGAAGAGGTGGGATGGGGGAGATGTGATCTATGAACTCAGCACCCTGTGTTTTACCCAGAGTTTTACAGGTAAGGTAATGTAATATGGAACTTTTTGCTTTTATCTCAATATCTTACAAAATATTAAATATCATTCCTGTTGACTTTGCTTTGGACTACTTAAGGCAAGTGAGCTTTTGGCCTGGACAGAGGTCATTTCTAATAACAAGTATCTGACACTTGGTCTTGTTAATAATAATGAATAAAATTACTATTGATACTCAATTTCACAATTTGTTTTATACAGCTAAACGTTTCTCATTTGATTGAATTTTGGCAGAAAACTTTTATTATATAATTTATCTGTGGTTATATTGTATATTACTTTATCTTTGGCGATGACTTGCACAACTTTGCATTTTATATCTGGTTTTTATTATGGAGTATTACATTGTTATATTACTGTTCTGTTGTATACAACTTTACAAACTTAAAATAAAGAGCTGGGGTGTGGGGGGGGTAGGGGACCAAGGATTGCAGTTATCCCTTATGCATGGAAACATCCAGGGTTACCAATATATATATATATATATATATATATATATATATGTTTTACTGACTGCCTAAATCAGTATCTTTTCTATAGTGACAAGTGGTCTGGGACCCAGAGCAACAGAGTTGGAGACCTTCTAATCCACGGGTGTCAAACTCACAATGTCACGTGACGTGTCGCGGCATATTGCAACTTTTTTTCCATTGCTGGCAATGGGGTGGGTGTGGTTTTGGCATGACGCATCCGGCCTGCGGGCCGGCAGTTTGACACCCCTTAGTCAAGCCAGAGGCCTTATAGGCAGATGGCTGTTCAATTTCCTTTTAAAAACCTCCAGTGATGGAGACCCCACAACTAAATTAAACATTACACATACTATATGTGACTAGGATCAGAAGATTTTTAATTTTTCGATCCAAACATATTGTATGCTTGTGTGTTCATTTATCCCTTTCTCTCCCCCTCATCCTACATTAGTGTAATTCATAGCCCAGATTTATTCCTTTATTTCATAAAATGTGATCAGGCAGAGGGATACAAGAAAACTGGAAAAAAAATTAAGGCATAAGCAATAGAATTAATATACACATTTTAATATAAGCTATATACATGTGAAATATTGTGATTAAAACCCCCTGCATTTATAATACAGTTCAGTATATCACTACTTAGAAATATAGCTAAATTCCAGTGGGTTGACATTTTATTTGTTGTTGTTTTTTTGCAGTAGTTCTCAGAGAACCGAAAACATTCAACATTCTTATATTTTAGTTTTAAATGCTAAAATCTGCTTTGATTAAACTGTTCAAGGATGTCAGCTAATGGAGGCAATGTTGCTATTTTTCAGTGTAGAATAAGCATTTTAAAGACTGAGCCAAAGCACAAAGAAAGGAATAATGATGGCCTTGGTTTATTTTTTGCTCAGTATAGTCAGCTTTTGAATGGATTCTGAACAAGGTAACAGTTTGCTCTCCCAGAAAGCACTGCCATCGTCTTTGGAGACTTCATGTTCTTATCATAGCAGCTGGTTTATAGTGGAGTATTTTCTTGTGAAGGTCACGGGCTTCAGTGTAGAAGGGGAAAAAAAAATTCCTCACTGAACCCAACTAAGTATAAGCTTTTCATGAAAACATTTTTGTGCAGAGACCTATTAGCCTGCTGACCTGCCTAGCACGTTGCACATAGATGATAAATTAAAAGCCTTCTATTGCAGAGAAGGTTGGTAGATGTTGCTGGAGGTTCTTTTCCCCCTGTTCCTTTGTTTGAGCTGATAGCTGCTAATGGATGTTATTTTATTTTAAAAAGCACAGTACTATTAGTAGAACACTGACATTTTTAAAAGTTACAACATGTTATTTAAGAAAATCCATCTGATAAAAATACAGGCAATGATTACTTAATATATTATTTAGAAGAATGTGTCCATTATGATTACTTGGAAGATTACTTCTTTCTACTGCCTTTTAGAAGTTCTAAACTTCTCTGCAGCATACAGCATAGATTTAATATATTTGTAGGATCAGATTCATAACAGCTACAAATGGGATACAACCCTCTTCACACAACATGTACCTTTATCAACTACTAAAAATATATTGATAAATGTTTTACAAACATACAACCATAGAACTGAAAATAGACTATCAATCCTGTTCAATATATTCTATATATATTTATATACCGTATATATACATATTTAAATTTTGGGGCTTCTGCTTTTGTATCATAATGACGCGGGTGAGGGATTGTGGAGCTCTGCATCCCACGGTTGATTTTGTCCTTTCAGGGATCCTAAATGGATCTAAAGTCTCCCTGGAAAGGCAATGAAGGAGCCCCCCCCATTGATCATGGAAAGATGGCGGTCAATCCATTTGATCTGGGGGAAGCCCTCCAAACCAACAGCAGAAAGGCTAGCTGTACCTTGGTGACTAGCCCAAGCTACCGGCACAAAGTCCAAAAGCACCAGCTAGAACAGACTGTGAACACTGTGTTTGAAACTGGTTGAGAATATCGATCTTTTCTATCTTGTAACTGATTTCCTGGAAAAGATCCCCAAGAAGCAAAAATCCTCTGAAAGTGAGAAGGGAGGGGATTGTAGTCCAGCCCTTCCATAGACAGAAGTGTCTCTAATTTTTATGGGGAACAGAAACATACTGAAATGGAATTTAATATAAAACTACAGTCTGGATACACCTAAAAATTGTGGAAATTGTTAAGATCTTCCCTTCGAAAGAGTATTGATGAAATTACAATAAAATAATTTACTGTTTTAAAAGTTGGAAAATGAACAGCTACTGACATCTAGTGGTGGATTAGAGTATAAAATTATAGCTGCTTTGACTCAGAAATTAGCAAGATGCCCAGAAACAGATAACAACCTGCCCCTTTGATCCTCAGTGAGTCTCAACTAAACAGAACAGCTAGGAACAAAGGAGAGAAAATACATTGGGCTATCTACTGCAGAGTGAGAACTATAATTATTATAAAAATTGCTGACCTTCTTGGATTATAAATGCTTACTGAGCTGTGATTTTTAGGCTCAAGAACTGTTTGCAGAGAAAGAAAAACCTTGACTTTTGGCTACTCTTCTGGGCGGGAGCTCCTGAATTGCTCTTAGGAGGTTGAACATTTTGGACTGCAAATTTTGGCTAGAACAATACAGTCATCTACTACTGACTGGATGTCAGCCTTCAATGCATTCTCCAATCTGTGTAACATACTGAAGAAACACCTAACAGCTAAACCTACTACAAAAAGAGCCCAAGTGGGTAGACCTCGCTGGTTTGATCCTGATTGCCAGCGACAGAAAAAGAAATTGAAGGCAGCCATGAGGCTTGCCCAGAGGAATCCTACTGCCCATATACAAGCTAAGATGCTGCACACAAGAAGGGAATATAAAAAAACTATAACATTAAAGAAAAAAACGTTTTGCCATTTCAATCTGGTCAGAACTTGAGTTGGCTGCCAGAAGTCATAATTCAGTATTATTTTGGCACTCAGTAGCAGGTATTCTGAAGGAACGGAGATTTGCATTTGACATACCAATCTCTGCTGCAGACTGGGAGAATTATTATCAGTGCTTGTTTGCCCCCACCGAACCGGTAAAGAAATTGTTTTTAAACAGTGATTTGGTAAATCTGAGAACCCTCCCCCCTTGGCCACCAGTTTCAGAAAAGGAGATACAGTCCATCATTAAAAGCTTAAAGAGCAATAAAGCCCCAGGCAAGGATTTTTTACCAGCAGAATTATTTAAGAAATTTCCCAACTGGTGGGGCCCTGTATTAGCAGGTCTTTTTACACACATAAATAACACCTGCCATATACCAGACGGGTGGAAGATGGCAATAGTTGTCCCTATATATAAAAAAAGGGAATAAAAAGGATCCTAGTAATTATAGGCCCATCAGCCTGATTGACATTGTAGCAAAAATATATGCTAGGTACCTTTTGAACAGAATTGAAATCTGGGTAGAGGAAAACAACATCCTCACAGAAGAACAAGCAGGTTTTAGACAGAACAGATCTACTATTGATAACTGCTTTGTTTTGAACCATCTAATTGCCAAATATGCCTATAAGAGGAGACCCCTGTTTGCTGCTTTTATAGACCTTACAGCAGCATTTGATATGGTAAATAGAGATGTACTATGGAGTAAATTGACATCTCTTAAAATAGAACCCAGACTTCTGGCTTTGATTAAAGCCCTTTACACAAGTACCTGTTTGAGGGTGCGGTATGGGGTTAATGGGGCCCTGACTAATAGGATTCACACAAATAAAGGGATAAGGCAAGGGTGTATCCTGGCCCCATTATTATTTAATTTATACATCAATGATTTGCCAGGGTTAATGAAGGATACCATGGTACACATGCCGATGATCCTAAATACTTACTGTAACAGCTTTCTTTATGCTGATGATATGATTTTATTATCATACTCACAAGTAGGATTACGTAGGCTATTAAGAAGATTCAGCTCTTATTGCCAGGATAACTCCCTAATTATTAGCAAATCCAAATCGAAAATAATGGTGTTTGGAAGAAACCATCAGAGACATAGGTGGCAATTAGACGGTGAACCAATTGAACAGGTTAATACCTTTGTATATTTGGGAGTAACTTTTTCCAAGACTGGATCTTGGGCCTGCCATCATCAACGAAGTACATTTAGAGCAAAAGCCCGTTTGAATTTATTGCTCAAACTAAAGAATCATAGTTACCCAGGGTCCCTAGCTCCACTACTCAAAGTTTATAAGGCTAAGGTTACGACAATGCTCTTGTATGGAGCAGAAATTTGGGGTCTTTATTCAACCACAGCTTTAGAACGAACACAGTCCCAGCATCTGAGATGCATTTTGGGTGTAGATCCAAGAACATCGGCTGCAGCAGTTAGAGCTGAATTGGGAATTCATACAATTCAGGCATTATCTAAAATTAGAGCTTATAACTACTGGTGCAAAGTTAATGAAATGGAGACTGATAGACTCCCCAAATTATGCCTACTAGAGCAAATAAAACTACAATCACAAATCTCCTGGATCACCAAACTAACAAATTTTGTAAGAAGCTGTGGCCTTCCTGTTTCTTGCGTAACAGGAGAACAATCTAAAAAAAGAGTTGCCCAAAGAATTAAGGATATAGAAGCACAAACTGATATAGCTATCCTTAGTAAGGTGGGTAACTTGAAATGGCTGAGTAAATACAAATGTACTTTTCAAGTGGACAGTTATTTGAAGTCAGAACTCCCAAAACATCTTAGGGAGATATTTACGAGAGCAAGATTTGAACAGCTTGACACAATGGTCAGATATGGGAGATTTCATGCTATACCGTACAATGAGCATCTCTGCATTTGCGGAGCGTCAGAGGTAGAGGACCTGGCTCACATCCTATTTGACTGTTGTTTGTATAAGAGGGTGAGAGACAGGTATAAATGAATGACCCATTGGGATCCCCATATCAAAATAACTTACCTTATGTCCGGCCAGAACTTGAAAATAACATCCAATGTAGCACAGTATTTGAACAAAATGATCCAGTTAAGATCTGCATATGTGGGACTGATTGGGGTAGATTGTAAGGGCGACTCCGAAATATAATGTTTCCATATTTTATCTATATCTTAAATTTGCATTTTATTACTATTTTAACTTAAATTGTATTTTAATTCCATTTTAAATTGTATTTTATCAAATTCCATTTCGGATTGCTTTTATCTACGGTAGTTTTGGTGACGGTTTGTTGCTGGAACTTTGTACTTTGATATGGCCCAAGGGCTAATCAATAAAAGTTGTTGTTGTTGACTGCAAATTTTGGCTGATTGATAATTGTAGGACCCTTGAGAAGAAGAACCATTATAAAAAATATTGCTTTTAGTCATGGATTGACAATTGGAAACATATTGGACTATAAAGGCCAAACATAAAGGTAAGAACTATAAAAGACTTTGTTGTTTGGACCTTAAGATTGGTTGGTTGGATAAGACTAATATACAGGGATTATGGTACCTGTGAAAGATTATTTGGAGGGGGGGAGATAAAATGGATATTGCATACCTAACTAAAAGTGGTAGGAAACCACACCTAAGATTCCTTTCTGAAGCTCCCAGCCTGGAACATCAAAGACCTACAGGAGTAAGACCTACAAAGACCTACAAGACAAGGCAAATATCTTCCAGGAGAAAATGCATGCTATGTTGCACCTAATTCAAATGACAATTGTTTCAAATCATAATGAGATTAAAAATTATATGACATAAATGAGCACATCTTTAACCTAAGATCACAACTAAAAAAAATTCAGAAAATGATGACAATGAATGAATAAATAAATCAGACAATAGAATACAAATCAGAGGAAAGTGACCCAAAGATGGAGGCTACAAATGAAGGGAATTATAGCTCAGCAAATAAGCAAGATTTTGTTATAATATTGGAAATGGAAAAGGCATTTTATCTTTAAGGACTTCAAAATAAACCAGAGGATAAGAAAGAGGATTTGATAAATTGGATTATAGAGATGCCAGGAGAACCACTAGAGTTTGGGAGATAAAAATGAAGAGAGAAATTGAGAGAGAAGGAAAGTGGAAGCTCTTTAACAAATATAAATGGGCAAAAGTACCCCACCTAAACTGTCTTCCCCATTCCCAATAACATTCATAAAAATACAGGAAGAATTCCCTGACAAACTGAACACACTGACTCAGAAAGATTAAACCACTGACTCAGAAAGAGATCAGATGACTTGACTTACCAGATGGAGTACTATATGACTAAACACCTGTTTGAATATGGCTAAAATAATAGATAAATTCTGGATATAAATGAATCCTATTGTAGGACGGGTGTAATTTATAAGTAGTATAGTACTTTTTATGATATAAGAAATGTAAAAATACTGGCATGCTTATGTGAGTGAAATGTCTGGACATTTAAATGTAATTAATTTTGAGAAAATTATAAATTGACAAGAATGTGTTGAATATTGAGGGGAAATTAAGCTTAAATAAGAAATTTGAAAACGGGACCTAGAGTGATTTAATAAAATGACTTTTATCAAATACAACCAAAATACAACCTGATTGGAAAAGATGTTATAGAAGAGAAGATCAGGGAAATGTATCATTAGCTAGTACATCGATTATGGAATCATAGAAATTAACTATTATTGATTGTTGTTAAATATATGAACTCAGACAACACATTGTTTACTACTGTTATTGTAAAAAATTAATAAAATATTTTTTTAAAAAGAAAATTTAAATTTTGAAGATAGTATTTTCCTAAATGCTGAATAATACTTATCTGCAATAATGAATGAAATGCCTAATGAGCCAAAATTTGGTCTGTGTGTTAATTTTTAATTTATAATTTAATGGGACACTGTCTAAACAGAGACCAGTCACAAGCAGTGCACCAGAAGGCTCAGCCCTAGGTTCTGTTTTGTTCAACATATTTGTAATTGATATATCAGAAGGATTGCTAGGTAAGGTTTGCCTTTTTGCTGATGACACAAAAGTGTGTAATAGAATTGATGTTCCTGGGGGTATGATTTGACATTGCTGAAAAATTGGTCAAAATGTGGAAATTGCAGTTCAATGTGTTGAAATATAAGATCATGCACTTGGGCGGGAAAAGAATCCTCTGGCAGAGGACAATATTTGAGGTACAGTGTTAGACAGAACAACAGAGGAAAAAGATTTAGGTGTGTTCATTGCAGATGACTGCAAAATGAATAAACAATGTAGCCAGCCAGCTGTGAAGGCAAACAAGACTCTGGGATGCATCACTAGAGGAATCACCAGCGGGAAAAAGGAAGAAGTCCTAACCTTGCAATATAAGGCTTTAGTCAGGCCCTATTTGGAATACTGAGTGCAAGGTCTGAGAGACAAAACATATCAGGAGTGGTTGGAAGATTGGATATATATACACCCTGAAGGACAGAAAGGAGAGGATGGGGGTGAACATGATTGAAACTTAAATATATTAAGAGTGTGAATGAGGTTCTAGAAGGCAGTATTTTCAATACTTAGCATACATCAAGAACACGGGGACATAAACTCAAACTGACAGGATGGAAGTTCAAAAGTGATGCGAGAAAGTATTACTTCACAGAAAGAGTAATGGAAGCTTGAAAGTGGGTCAATCATCACTGAGTTTAAACACGTTTGGAAAAAATGCATGACTATCATCCAACAAAAACAAACAAATAATAAATAAAAACAAAACAAACAAAAATCTCAAAGGGCAGTGGATCACTGGGTCTTCTTCTGCCATCAGTTTTCTCTGTTTCTACTAATGATTTTCATATGGCTTTATTTGATGTCGATGTCTATTAATTAAACCAATTCAGTTAATAACTAAAAATTAACAGTATATTGCACTTATATATATTCTGGCTTGCAGACATTTTACAGAAAATGGATAATTTATAGAAAATACTTAGTAGGTTATTTCATTTGCAGTGTTTCCAGGCTAGGCAATTACTTTTTTTTTTTTACCAATTCACCCTTTCTGCTCTCTTTATTAGTTGATTTCTTAGTACCAAAGAGTAGAGTCAGATAAAAATCAGAGATTCAAATTTATATAGCATATGTCAACATATTTAAGACAAAACTGAGTTTTTGTTCTGTTTGTAAGATATTGTATATATTCCATTCCATCAGTGTTGATTCTGAGTAACCATATAGATAGGTCTTTTTTTTCAAGAGAATCTGTTATCAATCTGGTTCTGAAATTTTCAAGGCTGCATCTATTGCTACTATAGTTATGTGCATCCACCTAGCTACTTGCACTCTTCTCTTTCTTTCCATTTTTTTCCCAGAATCTTAGCATTATCTAGACTAGAGCACTAGGTCGTTATATAAAATGTTTGAAGTAGGATAATTTGAGTCTGGTAAATTTTGTGAGTGTGATTATTTATATTTAAAACATTCATTAGTAGAATTTGCATATTATTTGCATTTTTAGTTATTGGACTAGTGCATCAGCATAGCACAGGTAATTGATATTTCTTCCTCTATTTGTATAATCATGCTCATCTTTTTCCAGCCAAGTTTCCAATCAAAGCTGCCCTCACAGATTCATTTTTTAGTTGAATATAAGAAAAGAGTATTTGGCCTTGTCTCATGCCTTTGGAACTTAGAGCTAGTATTTTAACCATGTTCTGTCCACATTGTAGCTTCCTGACTGGTATATAGGTTTCACATAACAACAGTATTTTTTTTCTGATTTCCATTTTTAAGTGCTTTTCAGAGTTGTAATTCTGTAGAATCGCAGAAGACATTTCTGTGATCAGTGAAGCACATACTGTAATGATTTCTATCAATGTAGTTTTTTGATAAACTACAAGAATGATTTACCACTGCCTTCTTCTATAAAGTATGAAATACTGTTTGTGCTGTTTCCTCTAAAGTGATAATGCACCCGCAGCATATTTCTATATTGTTGCTGGGCAGCTGGATGATTTTCTTGCCTTTTGGATGAGTATATACTTCTGTTATTTTTCCTCCATCTTTCCCAGGAACTCATTTGTACCCTGTATGATGAGCTGGCGATGCAGGATTTTTGGGGATGGAAAGGTTTGTGGCGTACTTGCCATTGTATGTTAGGAAGAAATGTTGCATGTAGCATGAGTGTGACTAAGGTTGATATCCATTTATTACTAAAAAAAGGGTTATGTGACACTTTGATTAACCAAAGCTGTTTTAGTCATTCAGGATCCAAAGATCAACTGGTAACACCATGGTATATGAAAGTTTGTGATTCCAAGCATAAGATGTATAAGCAGTAAGGACAAAGTATCAGCCTTGTAAGGTAGACTGATTAAAAAAAATAACACCATGTAGCCTAAAAATATTTTTATAGATTTTACAAATTTTATAGATTGGTTAAATCTTGTAAGTCTGAATATACTTTCCATCCTTATCTTCTTGAGAATTAGGGAGCTCCCTGTCTGGAATGTTTTCATAAACTTTTCTCTTCTTATGGGCTTAAGCCACCTTTATCTGTTTGTTGCCTTGGAAACAGATCTTTTCTTTTACTCTGTCAAGGTCATCCTCTATTCAGTTACAGCCCTGAAAGAAAGAAAGAAAAATGTCTATATTTTCTGTTTATGAAGCTAAAATAAAGAAGAAGTATGTAGTAAATTCTAATTAGGCTGGTCTGATCCTGTGAAGTTGATGAATGTAAGGATCTGATGTTATAGGTTTAATTATGAATGAAAATACTAAACTGAATGTCATAAAGTGTGAAGTGGTCCTATCTAGATTGTTGACATTATATATAAAAGTAGGATTTCACATATTTTTACTGGCATTTTTTTCTCTAATGAAATATGGTAACAGAAGAGCCAGATACAGGTTTTGGGAAAAATCATGCCACATTCTGCATAAATATTACCCAAGAAAAAAAAATCCTGCTAGAAGTGGATACAAGGATAATTAAAGGTCCTGAGTAGATCATTAATTTTAAAAATGTAGTAAAAGTAAAGAAGTAAAAGAAACAAGAGTGAAAGTAGGACTACTGGAAATTAGCTTACAACATAAAGTATTTAAAATCAATTTATAGAAAAAGCTATAAATTGTAAGAGATTGTGGGAACCAGTACAGAGCTTCAGTGAGTAAGAAAATAAGCAGACAGTTACAGTGGTGGATAGTATGTGAATGGTGTTGACTACGGTGGGAAAGAAATGTTTCAAAGAGACTCTGCCTTAATTAGTTTACTTTAAGTCAGCCTGGGAACTTACAATTGCAACTTTCAATGTTATGTTTGCCCTGTACCTCTAACTAGTATTAAGTCAACAAACAAATAAGCAAACAAAAAGTATTAAAGATGCCTTTAGGACAGTTCTCACTTCTTGAGTTTTCCAGCTATGGGAGTGTTGAAACTACTTGGCTCAAAGGGAAAAAAATATATTACAGATTGTCCTAGTAGTTTACAGAAGTAAACTAACAATAATTAAGATGGGATAAAGCAAAGAAAAAATCAGAACAGTTTGATGGAAATAAAAACAAAGAAACAGAAGTGAATGCAATGATTTTTAGCATATAAGAATAAATGATATAGGGAGATGTATATGTTCAAGAATGTTTTAAAAAGGGGAAAAATGCAGATATAGGTAAAGAAAATGAAAAACTTTAAGGGAATGTCCTTCTTATGGACAAGATGACTGTGTTGAATGAGCAACAACTGATTCTTTCAATTAGAATAATATTCATAATGAAAGTCAGCAAGAGGGAATACAAAAATGTTGTGTTCCTGGAAAGATAGTTAGCCAAGACATTTTCAGTATAACCATTTAATAATTCTTTATTTCATTCATTTAAAGAATATTTTAATGCATTTTCTCATAAAATACAAACTTATAAACTATTTTCTTTCAAAGTGCATATTTTTACATGTACTTATTCCAAATTCACATTTTTTTATTCTTTGTAGTGTGCTTATGTATGTATGTATATTTTTTAACTGCACTCATTTACAAGGTCATGAATGAAGGTCATGTTAGTCCATATAGGATTGCATCAAAAGTAAACAAAATGTCAACTATTATTATTATACATGAAACATTCCTGGAAAAAGCATGTTAGCACTCTGAAACTCAGTTCATCTAAATTTCAATAATCACCAAAGAATAACTGGTCATCATGTAAATTCCCTTAGAAATTCTAGAATCTATTAATGTAAAATATTTCAATCCATATAATTGTGATATATTATTATTGTTAAGTCCATTAAGTATTTCTATTTCTTTTTTTCAGAACATAATTAACTACTTAGTTCATTCTAAAAAAAAATTGAGAGTTACTGTTTCTTAGAACCCTGACTTTGATTTTTTGATTTGTAAATCAAGTCTTGGTCTCAAATGTATTGGGCTGTGGCCCATAGGTTGGGGACCTTTGTATTACAATAAGACTGGAATATAAATTATGTAAACAAACAAACAAATAAATAAACTCAAGACAGCTGAGATATTGAAGTTAATTCACAGTATAAATAAATATATTTTAATGGCTGGAGAATTTTAGTCTAAGGCAGAAAGATTTCTAGATGAATTATGTTTGGTTTCCTTCCCAATTTGAGTGAACAGGACAGATTCTGAAATATTCAGGAAAAAGGGACATAACATAGACCAAAGTAATAGTATTTCCTCCATTGAATTTGGACTCTAAGATCTTCACTCTCTTGATGTATTCACCTCTAAACTTTTTCTTGACTTCAGTGTGTTTGATGTTGTCAGCTTGAAGGATACCCAAGTATTTGTAGTAATCTTCCTCATCCAGACTCTTAATGTTATTTTCATGGGGCATCTTGATTCCTTCAGTTTTCACTATTTTTCCTTGTCTGATAGTAAGTGTGGCACATTTGTCCAAGCCAAACTCCATTGCACTATCTTGGCTATATATACAGATAGTGTTGAGCAGTGATTCTATTTCAGATACTGTTTTCCATACAGCTTCAGATCATCCATGTAAAGGAGGTGGGATAGTCTGGCATATGTTTTTGATGTTTGATAGCCATGGCCTGAGTTATTCAGTATTGTTGACAGAGGAAACAGTGCAATAACAAATAGTAGTGGTGATAGTGAATCTCCTTGAAATAGTCTTCTCTTGATATTAACCTCTCCCAGTCTTTCACCATTGAGCTGCAACTATGTCTTCCATTGTGCCATCAATCCTTGCACAAACTTTCTGATGTTTCTACTGACTCCTGTTATTTCTAGGCACTTGATTATCCAGTCATGTGGCAGACAGTCAAATGCCTTTTTGTAGTCAATCCATGCCACATTCAGTTTGGTCTTTCTTCTTTTGCAGTTTTCCAGGATCATTTTGTCTATTAGGAGTTCATTTTTTGTTCCTCTGCTATTGGGGCAGTTTACTTTCTGCTTAGGTTACACAAAAAGATTGTTTTCAACTAGATGCTCTTGGACTGCATCAGCTAACACACCAGTTAGCAATTTGAAAGTTGTTGATAAGCAGATATTTGGCCTGTAGTTGCCTGGTGCTGCCCCTTTTGCTGGATCCTTCATTATCAGGTAGGTTTTCCCAGTTGTTAAACACTTTTCAGTTTCTCATCCTTTTAGTATGTTGTTGAACTGCTTGGCAATGAGTGAGTATAGAATAGTTAGATATTTCAACCAAAAACCAGGCAGTTTCATCTCCACCTCGTGCTGATTTTCCTTGCTCTTTTCTCTACCATTTATGTTGTTATTATTACTTCTTTCGTTTCAACTTCTGTTTTATTTGCATCTACCTCTTTTAACCAAGCTGTATCCTTGTTGTATTTCTTTGGGTTATCCCATTTTCTTTCTTATTTTTTCGACTTGCAGGTTGGTCTGATTTTTCCTTTTGTGTAAAATGCAAAAAATGAATTAAGCAGTTCTGCTTTCTCCCTGTTGCTCATCACCTTCTTGCCATTTTCTCCCATTAATGAACAAATTCATAATAATTATTGCAAGATTCAGCATTTACAACACTTATAAAAGATAGCTCAGAAAAATGAAAGAAAAACAATAACTAAATTATCAAACTATTTCTTTGAATATTTGAAAGGTATTGTTTCTATAATAGCCTATTTATTTCTAAGTATGTACAGTTATAAAATGTTCAGGAAAATGAATGTAAGATTACTGTTAAGTACTTTGGAGTACTTGACTTATTTTACATTATGTTCCATATAAAATATAGTATTATTGAATAGGAGATGAGGTTTTTTTGAAAACATATTATGTATACAGGGCTCTAGATTTCAGCAACCTAAACTGACTTTTATATTTTATTTTTCATTTATTAAAATTATATCCCCCTTTTACAACAAAGATAAATTGAGGGAGAAGGGGGGAAATTAATAAATGTGTTATTTGGGTTGCAATAGAATAAATATCTTTGTTTTGGCAAATTGCAATAATATTTCAAATATACTTCTCATATACTTCATAAAGTGGTAGAATATGGGATAGCTGGATGAAATCCAGAAATACTTTATAACAGACATGTCAAACACAAGGCCCGGGGGCCGGATCCGGCCCACAAAGTGGTTTCATGCGGCCCGCGAAGCCATCCTGGAAACAGTGAGGGGGAACGGCCCCCACTGCCTTGGCCCTGGCCCAGAGACCCTCCTCCTGCCAGAGACCCTCAGATCCGTCCCACTCCTGCCCAGGCCCCCATAGGCTCCCTTGATGTGAACGATGTAGAGCTGGCCACGCCTACCCAGTAGGCCACGCCCACCCTGGCCATACCCACCCGGCCCCCTGAGGGCAACCGCAATGCTGATGCGGCCCTCAATGAAATTGAGTTTGACACCCTTGCTTTATAACTCTGGGAATTTATAAATACACATACATATTACATACATGAACACACATATGCATAGGTCTTTCAGGTCTTTCAGAACTGAAAGATAAAAGAAAGAATGATGATATGAAACCATCAAAAGTTTTCATCTCAACACACACACACTTATGTATGTACGTATGTATATATGCATGTATGTATGTATATAAAGGGGAAAAAAGAGATTCAAGATACAGGCTGTCTAGAGTCTCTAATTTTTGGTAAGTTTTAAATACATGTAGTTTAAGTTTATATAGTTTTATGTCAGTAACAAAGTTCTTTCTATATCCCTCTGCTGCAAAAAAAATATTTAATTTCCTTTGGAAGGTGGGGAAGATAAGTGCACAGTGATATTGAGGCTCTGCTAAATCAACTGAATTAATATAATTGACAGTACGGAGCTTGGGATTGGGATCTGACATTTTAGAAATGACATTTGACAAATACTGTTATGGAAAGGGCAATGCAATCTTTCCTACTCATTCAGAACAGAGAAAGACATTGTAACTTACTTTTCATGCAGTGAATTTTGCTAAACTCTTCTTATCAAATAATTTAGAGAGCAAGCAGTAGGTTACTTCACTTGAAATTTGATACTGTGAACAATGTGTCTATGAATCTCAGTTACTCACTATTCATATAGACATACAATTTAGACAACCTAGTAATCAAGAAGCAAAATATTTAATAAGTCAACTTACTTGCTTAATTTCTTATTCTTTCTCTTGAAAATATTTCTGATTTTATGTTGTTGTACAAATGACTGTGGGAAGTGGAAGCTGTTTGTATCTTTTCCAACTTTAATTGTAGTCTTTTAACCCACCACCTTCTCCACAAAATCTCCATCCATTGGCTATATGGCACCATTTATTAGAAGGGTCTACAGAAACAAGAGTGTTGGAGTACTTTAAAATGGTTCCAAGGCATCCGTAGTTTGTAATAACTTATAAATCAACTCATAAACTTCATGGAACACTTACAAGCATTTACACTTCGCTAATAGTAGATAGATACTGTTTCAGAACTGGGATCTCACCCCTCTGATAAAAATAATTTATCAGGGACCATTGACTATTAGATTTAACTTTAGGGTAGGAAGGAAGATGGCAGTTGAACCTCCTTCCACCATCTTTGGAAAATACTTAATTTTTTATACTTCTGGCCAATTTTATGTCAAAAAAGTGATGAAAGGCTATTTCACTAATAAAAAAGCAAAAGGAGTTATCGTAGCCCTGACTTTAGAAGATAATATTATTACTACAACAAATATTAAGGGGCAAGAGAACCTGACTGTAGAATTAAGCTATCTGCAAGATTATTTTGGAAATGACCACCAAAGGTAAGAAGCAACTAATAAATAGCCGAGACTGTATTCCACAGTGTAAAAGAAAGCTGAGGGAAGCAACAGGACAAGGTTGGAAAACAAAAAAAAAATGTAGCCTTTCAAACACATCATGATTCTCATAGTGTTGTAAGTACTCCCTAACTTAAGAATTTAACAAATAAAATAAAATAAGTCTGCTACCTCAAGAAAGGAAGACTCTGCTTCCTCCTGCAGAAGGCTGAGGAAAGACAAGGTTCATTTTCCTCTGTGTTACCCAGCAAAGTTCCTTATAACCCTACCTCCCATTGATTACAAGACATGGGCTGCATTGGCTTCCAGTTGCCTTCCGGGTGAGATTCAAGGTGCTGGTAATGACCTTTAAAGCCCTACATGGCATGGGTGTGGAGTACCTTAGGGAGCACCTGCGGCTGGCATCAACTTCTCTCCGCCCAGTGCGCTCCCACAGAGAGGGCCTCCTCAGGGTGCCACCGGTCAGAGAGTGCCGACTTGGTGGCCCCCAGGGGTAGGGCGTTCTCTGTGGGTGCGCCTGATCTGTGGAACTGTTTACCGGTTGAGCTCCAGACGGCTCCCGACCTTTGCTCCTTCTGACGTGATCTAAAGACCTATTTGTTTGAACAAGCCGGCCTGGTCTGATGGGTTTGGGTTTTATTACTGTTTTTATGTAATTTATTTGTTGTACTGGGCATTATGGTTTAATCTCTTCTTAATTTTTGTATTTTGGTATTTTAGTATTTATTGCCCTGTTCACCGCCCTGAGTCCTTCGGGAGAAGGGCGGTATACAAATTAAATTAAATAAAAATAAATAAAATAAATAAAGGAAAAGCCCCTCAATAATCACTATAGAGACTATTCCAAAGGCATTAAGAGAGCTCTGTCAATGATACTTACTCCAACCTTAATAAACTTACATAGACTCTGACAACATCTGGTGATGGTAGTTGTGGTGTTACAACAACAACAACAAATAACGTAGGGTCTGTTAATAAAAAATCAAGGGTATAGTTAGAGTGCTTCAAAAGAACCAGGCTCAGCTATCTATCCCTTTAAATAGCTTGCTTGCTAGGGACTTCTCACACAACAGAAAACAATAAAAAAAATCTGCTAAACAAGCTTCTAAACTGTCATCCTAAACTTATAGATTGGATATATATCATTTATTATCGAGTTTCTTGGGATTTAGAAGACTTTGTCTTCTTTTAACAAGCCAGGTAATGCACAGAAAATGTTCAGTATGGCAGAAATATCTCGGCTCTTGTGTTTTAGATCTATTTTTTTCCTTCATTAGTTAAGGCTTCCCATGAAATAACATGGGAACTATCAACAGATTGTTAGGAATGCAGAAAAAACAATTGCAACCAGCCTGCCTTCCTTTGGTGATCTGCATACTACAGGAGCCAGAAATAGGACTGAGAAAATATCTACAGACTCTTCACAGCCATTTGCCTGAAATGGTATAGGTTTTCCTACCTGAGCAGGGGTTGGACTAGATGACCTCCAAGATCTCTTCCAACATCATCATTACTACTACTACTACTACTACTACTACTATTATATTATTATTATTATTATTATTATTATTATTATTATTATTATTATTATTATTATTATTATTATTATTATTATCCTGGACATAAACTGTTTCAACTCCTCCCCTCAGGATGCCATTATAGGGCATTGCATGCCAAAACAACTAGACACAAAGACATTTTTTCCCCCTGGCCATCACTCTGCTAAACACCTAATGCCTAAGGATATTTACCCATGTAGTAGGGCTGTATTGCTATTATCCTTCTCATCTTTCCTATTGGTATCTTATGATTTATCATCGTGTGATAAGGCCTAGAGGAAATGGATTATAGATCCTTTTCAGTGTGGATTCAGCTAGGAATATAGTAAAAATGTGACACTGATGGCACTTATGGATGACCTCTGGTAGACTCAGGCCAGGGATGGCATTTTAGTTCTAATCTTCCCTGAAGTCTGAGTTGCATTTGATATCATGGATCCTTCTGAAAAAAAATATAGAGTTGGAAGTCGGGGCACTGTTTAGTAGTTGGCAGGGGGAGACCTTAGGGGAGGGGAGATATCTAGTCATAGGCCGCTAGCTCTTATTAATCATCTACCTGAAGCCACAGACTAAGATCACCCATCAGCAAGTATCATGAAGTGTTTGTGAAAGCATGATGGGAAGGCATAGGCTCTAACATAATTCTAGCAAGACTGAGTATGTATTTTAGTATCACACCCCCAGGATCTGAAAAGTTTCCATCATTAATTTTGGATATGGTACAACTCCCAAACCAAATTGGCATGCACTCTGAGATCTTTCCTATTTTTTATGCAAGGAACAGGAGATAACAATTTCCCAAAAAGACCTTTGTAAAAATCGATCTTTGTGTCAATTGCACTTGCATCTGAATCAGGAGACTCTGCTCTTGGTCAGTTTTGCATGAGTCACTTCCAATTGGACTATTGCCATATGCTCTACATGAGTCTGCTCATAAAAGAATATTCAGAAATTGTGGCTTCTCCAGATGGTGGTGGCACTGGAGGGCTCCTTTAGTGAAACAGTCTTTTAGTAGGTAAGCAGGAAGCATGCCTTCCCTGTCACAGCATTCCCAAGGTTCAGCTGACTCTCTTGACTTTTTAGAAAAACTGGGTACTTTCCTCAAGCCATTAGTGGAGACCAGTTTGCATAGTATGCTCTTTGTTGATTGAGAAATTGATCACTTTTACCTTTAATTTTATTATTACAGTATATTAATATATGTAGCCATGGACATTTGCAGAATAAGTAAATAAATAAATGGAATAACTGCCAATAGTTTTCAGAGATAACTGGAAATACCTATTCTGTTTAGATCCTGCCAGAAGTGATTGCTGATACTACACTACTAGCAAACCATGTCTAGACAAACATGTCTGGCTAGGATTTGTTCTCTGAGTAAAGATCTTTAGTTAGGCAAGTAAATATAGCCTCTGTCATTTCTCAGGTCAAATGTGATAGATTTTTCTCTGAACCTGTAATTTTTTTAAAAAACAAAAACACATTTGGTATGTAGTAAATATGCTTTAAAAGGCTAATTATGAAACATTATTAATCTTTACAATAAATTCAGTGGCCAGTACACTTATTCATGATTGTCTCTCACCTTAGAAATAGCCATCCTAAATTTGTCCCTTTATCCAACAAGACACAAAGGGCATTTTCAGCTGAGATTTTCAGCTCACCATAAAGAATCAATAAGCCAAACATGACAAGAGATTGTGAATTATCAAGTGGAAAATATCCTACATTGTATACTGACAGCAAATAATCTTTAAAAGACATAGGCAGCACTGTCTGGATATGCTATCATTGGGGAGTACTAATATATAGGCCTGGGTATACAACTATATGATAAACTGATTAAGTTATCCAGATTTTGTCACTGACCTTTCAAGAATTTGAATAATTTTAAAATTCATTAGTATATTTCTATAAAGGTTGGGTAAGAATTAATAAGTAAAAACTTATGAACTGAAGAATAACAGCAACTTTGGAAAGGTCTTGTTTCTGCTTTATATAGAACAGTATTCTCTGGAAGAATGAGTTTGCAGTTTGCAGGATTCAGCTTTGCACTTAAGGGTTTAAATGGGAAGCTTTAGTCCAAGTTCCTATTGATCAGGCCAGGCTGGTCTGAAAATGTCTTTTGTTTTTTAGAAGATCACAGGTTGCAGTGACAATAATGATTGTGCAATTTCTTTTTCATTATGACAGGGATGGATCAAGGCTACATCAGATTTTGCACAGCATGTCAGTGAATGATGTAAGGAAATTTTGGAATCTGAAAATAAGAAGGAGTTGGTCAGAACATAACTGTGATAATATGTCAGCAAATAACTCGGAAATATCAAAATAAATAAAAATAAATACATCCATTCTTGAGAGAGTTACAAGTGGTGTAAAATGGATGAATTGGTTGATAGTAATTATAATTTATATTGTAATTGTCCTGAGAGATATAGATGGAAGTTCCCTTTAAAGGCACTTTTTTGAATGAGGTGTCCTGCAATATTAAAATAACTTCCTATTTCTTTTTCTGTTTGATGCAATGAATTTTATTGCATATATTTATATTTGGTTGTAAGTCATAAAGCACAATTAATTGTTATATAATTATTAATATTAATTAATTAATTTTTAATTTGGGGTTCGTTTTAATTGAGTACAGGGTCAATTTACTATTTTTTAATTTGGTTCTTAATTTTTGTATTTTGGATTTTTAATTCCCTGTAAACCGCCCTGAGTCCTCAGGGAATAGGGCGGTATATAAATATAACTAAATAAATAAATAAAATAAATAAATATATTATAAGTATTACTGTTTGTCCTAGTGGTAAAATAACTACACAAAGTTTAAAGAGTAGAAAAAATATTTTGTATTAAGAAGCAATTAATTTGACTGACAATAACTGAATGTACGGACTAGTGTTTGAGAAGTAATTAATCCTTTCAAATATTCATTCTTTATAGATATATCAAATGAAAAACAGGCTGCCATTCACCACATACCCTATTATCCAAGTTTTAGATGCATACATATGAAAGAGATATGTTTATTGTAGAATAAAATAAATAATCTTGCTGGAATCCAGCAGGACTAGAATTTCAAACTGTAAGCAAAGTCTATGCAGACAGAATTTTATGTGTTCCTTTTTTATGTTTACAAGTCCTTCTACACACAATGAAAATCATGTCTGGTGTATGTCCGCATCCTGGCAGGCAGGCAGAAAAAAACTTTCAGTGCTTCGCACATAACAAAAGTCTTTCCTTTAGTGCTTCTGCATGAGCAAAAACAACAACAACAACAACCATCTTGCAAGGTTTATTCTCGGATAGTTTGCTTTATAACTGACTCCCTAACATACTTTCTGCTTCAGCTTGCGTTCTTGCATGGAAGAACCTGGAGGCCTAAATTGGATTTAAAACTTATTTGGGGCAGCTAGCAAACTGAGCAGACTGCATGCAGAGTCCACTGTGTTCTGTGACTTAGGTGTGCTTACTGAGAATTTTAGGAGGCATATCCCAATATATTTGTAGGGTACCAGTTTGAGAATCTGTTTCAGATGAACCATCGACTCAGAAAAAAATGGCACATCTTTACTATCACATATCATGCGGTGGCTCAGTGGGTTGGGACGCTGAGCTTATCGATCAGAAGGTCGGCAGTTTGGCGGGTCGAATCCCGAGTGCCGTGTAACAGAGTGAGCGCCTGTTACTTGTCCCAGCTTCTGCCAACCTAGCAGTTCGAAAGCAAGTAAAAATGCAAGTAGAAAAATAGGGACCACTATGGTGGGAAGGTAACAGCGTTCTGTGTGCCTTTGGCGTCTAGTCATGCCAGCCACATGAACATGGAGACGTCCTCGGATAAGTGCTGTCTCTTCAGCTTTGAAACGGAGATGAGCACCGGCCCCTAGAGTCAGAAACAACTAGCACACATGTGCGGGGAACCTTTACCTTTATCATTTTACCATCATATATCATTTTAGTTACCTTTTTGATCAATAAAAAGCTCAAACATAAAGATTGCAATTTCTTAAAATTCTGCAGCACAGATGATACTTGCAATTTATTTGATGAAAAGATGAACCTGAAAGTGAAAACAATGAATATGGTCTTTAAAATGTGATACTAAGTTACAGCAAACAAACAAGCATAATCTCATTTAGATTCAGATCCAGTGTTGTATTTATTTTTCATCCTAAGTATACATTATATCTTCTTATCACTAAGGATTACCGTACTTCTACAGTACACATTTCAAATATTTTGACAATTTATCTTATTTGACAGTATTCCTTGTACCAATCCCACTGAAGATAGCATTTAAATTGCATACCAGGAAGGAAAATATTTGCACCTCATAATTGATTTGGGAAAGTCATAGTTTGTGCACTATGTTTCACTGGAATTTCAAATCCATCAGCTCATTTTTCAGTTTAGTCTTATCTACAAATTAAATACTAGAAATTTTCAGATGTACCTTAGAATAATATTGTTTTTTAATTGCCAGCATACTGTTTCTTGTAAATCTCAATGGGATGTAGGGCAATCTTTACCTCACAATTTCTGTTATCATGTTTGCTTAAGCAATGCTGCAGTCAGCCAGTAATCCTATCACTTTCATAGAGCTGTTTAACACACTTTTGAAAAGAGATTGTTGTTTGTTATCCAGAAGCTGAGTAAATCTTGCAGGGATTGTATTTAACTGGTAAAATTGGTTTTATCACAGCTGGCAGTAGGACATGAGAAATAGGATAATATATTGCTTTTTTTGAGAACCAGATTGGTGCAAAGGTTAAGGCACCAAGGTAGAAACCAGAAAATTGTGAATTCTAGTTCCTTCTCCTGCACAAAGTCAGCTGGATGACCTTGGCCCACTCACTCTCTCTCAGCTCTAGGAGGTAAGTAGCCAATCACATCTGAAAAAAATGTTGCCAAAATAACTAATTAATTGCCAGGAGTCAAGATGATTCAGAGGCACGCACACAGACACAAAAAAACTCCCCTCACACCCCAACATCAGTTATCAAGAGAAACATCAGATTAAGATCTGATTGCATTTACTAATTATACAATGTACCAATATTCAAATTGTTACAACTACAACATAATTCTTTTCTCTCTCTCTTGTTAAAATCAGTCATATTTTAGATAATGATAAAAACACTTAAACCAGAGATTTATTGAGTGAAGTGATCAGACAACAAGATGCCACTGAAGTTTGTCACACTGTTATGTGTGCATCATAGTTATTAATCCAAACATGTTCAAAAGGCCAACTGTTTTTTTTACTATCTTTATCTATTATAACTGTACCACTGTTAACTTTTGAGAACATCAACTACAAGAACCTATATGTATGTGTAGATGTGCAAAAGCAGTCTAGTAGGAAAGGAGTGAGAACTAGTTTGTCGGGGATCTTTCATGATCTTTCATGCCTGACACAGTTTGGTGTCATAGTTATGGCATCGGGTTAGAAATTGGCAGTCATGAGTTCTAGTCCTACTTTGGATATAAAGATCGCTGAATGACTTTGAGTCAGTGGTGGAATTCAGCCAGTTCGCACCAGTTTGGCAGAACCGGTAGCTAATTTTTTGTTGCCCAGTCCCAGAATGGACTTCCGGAAGTGTCATCCACACAGAGAACCGGTTGTTCACATATTTGAATCCCACCACTGCTTTGAGTCGGTGACTTTCTCTCAGTTCTAGGAAGGAGGCAATGGAGAAACCACTTCTGAAAACGTTGCTAAGTAAAATTGCAGAGACTTCTCCAGGCAGCATCCAAGAATAAAAAAACCAATTGAATGAAATTAGGAAAAAAGAGGAATATGCTTAATAGACATGAAATGCTGATATGGGGAGGGGGGGAAAATCAGCAGGACAAATGAGCTCTTTGGCTGGCTAGCTGGCTGAAATCCTGGACAGGAATTCACCATATGGCAACAATTCATTATATATAATATTTTCAAGTAGACTCTTAAGAAAGAACAGTCTGTGCAGGACAATAATCATCATAGAGGATTATTCCTCAGCATAGTATGTTACTTCGTATCTCTTATGACTAAAAAAACAGGGAGAAATGAACTATGAGTCAAATGTTATTCTTATTATCCACTTTTTTTAAAGCCTTCAATCATTTTTTTAAATAAAAAGCAGTAAAAAACCAGGCAAAAATAGTGTTATAATTCAGTAATAACCGATTTTATTTACAAATAAGTGTTGTTATTGTTCACAAAGGCACTTCAACTCAGTGTTTCTACAGTCTTACAGACTGAGTACTGTTTATGATTTTGAGATCCCAGATGAATTACTGTAATTCCTACCAGAACACAAATGCTTGGCAAACAGAAGTGGTTTTATTTCAATCCAGATGAAATAATGAAATCTCTTTATTTTATTTTTTAAAAAAAAACTTTTAAATCATTGCGGATGAACAAAATTGGTATGGCAATGAAGATCTAAGTTGAAACAACTGGTTATTGTTATAATTTTCAGAGAGAGAAAAATAAAAATATGAGATTGTGCAATATATATAATGGTCTGTGGGAATGATAACCTAGGGAGCAGTCAGACAAAAGTCAGCTTAGTCTGCAAATGTAATGATATTTGGGCATGAACTTGGGAAACAGGGCACTGAAATGTAAACAAAGGAACAGTCAGATAAAAAAGCAGTGTAGCCCACAGCAGGAATGTGAACAGGACAAGAGATTCAGAAGAAACTCTCCCTAGTGTTTGGACTGTATAGTGGGGGAAGAAGTACCTTCAGACCTGCAAGAAACTGTTCATGTAATCTTACAACCAAGTAGAATTAGCTCATGTGGTTGTGTTTCCAGTCTTGTCTACCTCATAAGTTTGACATCAGTCTTATACATCTGACTTACTTACCTCCCCCTCCACCCCTTTTGAATTCAAAAACTAGGGAGAGTCTCTTCTGACTCTGTTGTCCTACCCAAATTCCTGCCGTGAGCTAAGTTGTCTTTCATCTGACTGTTCTCTTAGTTACATCTTGTTGTCCTATCTCCCGAGATAATGCCAAATACTATTACGCTGTATATTTATTCTTGTCTTACTTCTATTAGTCTGGTATATTTTCTGGAAAGGCACTTTTGTTTGATATTATGTAAATACAAATTCCACCTTTTTCAACTTTTGATTTATACAATTATGTAACTCTCACTAAAACTGTAATCTTAAAATTACTTACCTGGAAATAAATCCTGTGGAATGTAATGGATTTTAATTGTTGAATTGTAGTTTATGGTTCTTCACAGACTACTCAGACAACTAAAAACTACTGAATAATACTGTCATAATTTGTACAGATTCCAGAGTGTTGAAAAGTGACTTCTAATTAGAAATCATATAAATTGTGAGGTTATTGTTCTTCAGTGATAGAGATTTCACTTGAAGATATTTTTGAAATGCCTAATTTGAGACATAAATCATGACAAACTGTCTTATCCCTAGATAAATATAAGTAATCCTTCTGATCCTTATCCCTCCCTTATTCTTCCAGCTATAGATAAAACAAAGTTTTGTGAGAAACAGTTTCTGCACTGATCATACAAAATCCTTTATATTCAACTTCTTTTGTAATGGAAGCTAAAATTATATATATATGATACATATCAACATTAAACCAGCAATATGCTTATCATAAATGAAAGTGGGAAGAAAGTGCTTGGTGAAGTGTATTTTTTAGAGTTCTCTTTGCAGTATTTGAATAATTCTTTGAGACACTCAGCAGGATTTCTCAAGTATTTAATGGAATTGGAACAAGCTGGTAACACAGGATTAGCCTTAGTCAAAACCACATATGCTCAGATGGTAAATTACAATGTTTATGTTACAGTCTGAGTATACAAGTGTATTCAAATGCTGATGTCTCTCCCCCTCCCCCTGCTGTAATCATGTCCTTGCATAACACAGCTAGCTCGATGCTGTGTTCTCCTTGCAAAACTCACATGGTAGTTACAGAGAAAACAAAGATTACTGATTAGCAAAGAACATGATCAGGTAGATTGACACTGTGCATGAAGCAACCATTTTCCTGGAACGTTGGACTGGCACAAAAATTCTAAAGACAAAGTAGTATCACTGGATACTACTTTAGGCAGCTACAGGATCATGCTATTTTCTCTGCGTTGAAAATTGTACTGAGCATAAATGTGCAGATATTATCTTTACCGTGATAGAAAGCATCAGCTGGAAAGTTAAAAGCTTTTTTTATGGTATGGAACTAGGAAGAAATGTATGCCGATATCTTTGGTAAGTTAAAAAAAAAAGCACAAAATACTGAAAATAAAGATAATGCATTGAAAGAATACTAACATCTTAACAGAATCATTGCCTAATTTGATCGTTTGAATCGTCTTCAGACATGTTTCTATGTCTGCTATGTTTTGACCTTAAAAGGTAGCACTTTAACAACTTTTAAAGGATATTGCAAGCAATTGCTGCTTGAATATATTGGCAATGAAAGTACTCTTTCATAGGTTCAGTGCATAATTTTAATATTGTTAAGGAAAGTATGATTACAGTAATTTAGAATATTCACTGAGTTCTCATGAATTTAACCTGTGTAATTTTCATGAATTTAGCTTTTGTGGGATTCTCTGAAATAATAGTTTGTAGTATAGGTAAATCTGGATAAGTATTTCTGAGTACTATGGAAAGGGTTACTAGCAGTGAGACTCCCTTAGGATAAATGCTCATTTCATTATATACTCAGTATATTACTATTCATATCTACTTAGCTTTAAGTTCTATACTTGTTTTCAAATATATATGTAAAGTCTTGATTGTAACAGGTTTGTTGATAGTGATTATAAAACTGGATCACTGAGTTAAATATCTTCATGTGCTTTGGTAGGACATAGATATTTTAAAATAAGGAAACTTTCTATGAATTAGCCTATGAATTGTTCATATAATCCACTCCTTTTACAACTGCAGGCATGACTAACATAATTGTTATATATTATGTGTAATACACATAGGACAATTATTCAAATATTTTCAAATGACATAATTTCATAGTATGTATTCTACACAAGTAGCATAGCTTTTAGTAATTTAATGCAACAGTATAACCCTTCTCTTGAGGAAAAATGGAAACATTTACCCTATTTTTTATTTTAAAAAACTCCACTTTTTTAATACTGGATTTTGCATGTATGTTACAATTTTCTGAAAAAAGCAGGTTTTTTTCTGAAATAATTGAAGAATATATATATTACCTTTTTTGATAAATATCCATATTTCAATAGTAAATGTGTGACTTGTTTTTCTTCTAAAGTTCTTTGTTTCTCATGACATTCTTTATAATTCTTTGGAAAAGTAGGACTGACAATGATTTCTAAGTTCATATGCAGAACATAATACTGATTGCTGTAAAAGCTGGATTTCATCTCTGTCTTCTACTAGTTAAGAAAGTATTTTTCAGGTCAAACACAATAGTGATTAAGCTTTAATTATCCAGGTCTCTGATAGAAAAAGTTTAATTGAAAATGTGTAACATAGACAGGCTCCTCATGCCTCATCCATTACCAACAATATAGTTATTATATACTTCTTTATACAATACAAGGATTATACTGGCTACTCTATACATGTAGTATCACTTAGTGATCACAATCAGGCCTGGCAACTCCATTGCTAAACACTGCAGTCACTAGGTGAAGCATTATGTGACTGGGAAAGGCTTATGACCTAATTTCCCCTGTGGTTGCTAACCAAGTCTCTGTGGTTGCTAAGTGAGATGATTATGACTTACTATTTTACTTCTACCTCCTCTATTAACTTTGCCTGTCACAGGTCAGTTGCAAAACACCTGAAGGGCAATCACATGGCTGTAGGATCCTGTGATGGTTGTAAATGGAAGGATTGGTCACAAAGCTACTTTTGTATACAGTTATAGCTTCAAACAGCTGTTAAACAAGTCTGTAAGTAAGCAAGGCCTACCTATTTCCATATGCAGATATGTTGATTGTTTTGAATTTTAATTTAATTTAATTTAATAATATTTATATACCGCCCTTCTCCCTGAGGACTCAGGGCGGTTCACAGGGCAGAATAAAATACTAAATACAAACATTAAAACAAGATTAAATAATTGCCCATATTAAAACAGTTGGAATAAAATTCTAAAACACCTAGTTAAAATTAAAGCACAAAATTAAAAAACCCCACCAATCCCCATCAGGCTAGGCCGGCTTGAACAAACAGAAACGTCTTGAGATCGCGACGAAAGGAGCGAAGATCGGGCGCCATCCGGAGCTCTACCGGTAGCTGGTTCCACAGCTCCGGAGCGCCCACAGAGAAGGATCTCCCCCTGGGGGCCACCAATCGACATTCTCTGATCGGTGGCACCCTGAGGAGGCCCTCTCTGTGGGAACGCACAGGGCGCAGGGAGCTTGATGCCGGCAGCAGATGTTCCCCAAGGTACTCCGGCCCCATGCCATGAAGGGCTTTAAACACTGTTACCAGTACCTTGAATCTCACCCGGAAGACAACTGGCAACCAATGCAGCTCACGGAGCAGCGGTGTAACGTGGGAGTATCGGGAGACTCCCAACACAACTCTCGCGGCTGCATTCTGTACCAGTTGGAGCTTCCGGGTGGTCCTCAAGGGCAGCCCCATGTAGAGAGCGTTGCAGTAGTCCAGACGAGAGGACACGAGCGCATGAGTGACCATGCATAAATCATCCCGGCTAAGATAGGGCCGCAACTGGCGCACCAGGCGAACCTGGGCGAAGGCCCCCCTAGTCACAGCTCCTATATGGTCTTCCAAGGTGAGCCGTGAATCTAGGAGGACTCCCAAGTTGCGAGCCCTATCTACGGGGGGTAATAGTTCACCCCCCATAGCCAGAGGTGGAACATCCGAATAAACCCGGGATGAAGGTATGCAAAGCCACTCAGTCTTGTCGGGGTTGAGTTGGAGTCTGTTCCTCCCCATCCAGACCCGAACCGCCTCCAGGCACCGGGACATCACGTTGAGGGCATCACTGGGGTGGTTTGGGGTCGAAAGGAAAAGTTGGGTATCATCAGCATACTGATGATACCCAACTCCAAAGCCACGAATGATCTCACCCAGCGGTTTCATGTAGATGTTGAACAGGAGAGGCGAGAGGACCGACCCCTGAGGAACTCCACAAATGAGAGACCTCGCGGTCGACCTCTGTCCTCCTGCCAACACCGACTGCGAACGTCCCTGGAGATAGGAGGAGAACCACTGTAAAACTGTGCCTCCCACTCCCAATCCCCTGAGACGCCGCAGCAAGATACCATGGTCGATGGTATCGAAAGCCGCCGAGAGGTCTAATAGGACTAGGACAGAGGAATATCCCCTGTCCCGAGCCCTCCAGAGATCATTCACCAGCGCGACCAATGCCGTCTCCGTGCTGTGCCCGGGCCTGAAACCCGATTGGTACGGGTCTAGATAATCCACTTCATCCAGGACCAGAGGGAGCTGATGCGCCACCACACTCTCAACAACCTTCGCAAGAAAGCGAAGGTTGGAGACAGGACGAAAGTTGTTTAATACAGCTGGGTCCAAGGCAGGCTTCTTGAGGAGGGGCCTCACCACCGCCTCTTTCAAGACGGCGGGGAAGCTACCCTCACTCAGAGAAGCCGATATAACTGCCTGGAACCAGCTGCGTGTCCTCTCCCGGGCTGCATAAACCAGCCAGGAAGGGCACGGGTCCAATAAACACGTGGTGGTGCTCAGCCTCCCCATGATCCTGTCCACTTCCTCTGGAGTCACAGAATCAAACTCCTCCCAGATGATATCGACAAGACCGCCAGTGTCCTGATCGTCAGACTCTGCCCAGTCAGAGTCCAGACCGGTCCGAATCCGAGCGATTTTGTCCGACAGATGTTGGTTAAACTCCTCGGCACGACCCTGCAAGGGATCCTCCCTCACCTCCTGATTTAGGAGGGAGCGAGTCACCCTAAACAGGGCGGCCGGGCGATTATCTGCGGACGCGATAAGGGTGGCGAAGTGGTTAGACCTCGCCTCCCTTATCGCAGCGAGATAAGACCTAATGTAGGCTCTTAGTCGCAATCGATCGGATTCGGATCGGCTGGACCTCCAACCGCTCTCTAGGCCCCGTCTCCGACGCTTCATCTCCCGAAGCTCCGCAGAGAACCAAGGAGCTCGACGGGATCTGCACCGGGTCAGGGGCCGCAGGGGTACAACTCGGTCAAGAGCCTCAGTGGCCGTCCTTTCCCAGGCTTCCACTAAGGCATCTGCCGAGCTGTGAGCAAGGGAGGCAGGTGGGGACCCCAGCGCTGCCTGGAACCTCTGGGGATCCATTAAGCGTCTGGGGCGGTACCATTTAATTGGTTCCAAACACCCACGGCGGGGGGTGGCAAAACGGAAGACCAGCCGCAGGAGATGATGATCGGTCCATGACAGGGGCATAATAATTGGAGAGCCCCCACCAAGATCATCTAACCACCGTCCAGATAAGAAAACTAGGTCAAGGGTGTGGCCTCCCTCATGAGTCGGTCCCGAAATTACTTGCGTCAGGTCCATGGCCGTCATGGAAGCCATGAACTCCCGAGCCAACTCAGATGATCCTCCCAGCGATGGTAGATTGAAGTCCCGCAAAACTATAAGTTTCGGGAACTCAACCACCAGCCCAGAGAGGACATCGAGCAGCTCAGGCAGGGCTGCTGCTGCGTGACTAGGCGAAAGGTACACCAGCAGCAAGCCCAACTGCACACCAGGGCCGCATCTCAAAAAGAGAGACTCACACCCGACTATCTGAGGAACAGTGGCCTCCCGCGGACACAAGGTCTCCCTCATAACAACAGCCACACCCCCACCCCTACCCTGAGCCCGAGGCTGGTGCAGCACCCGGAAACCTGGTGGGCAAAGGTCAACCAGAGGAATCCCGCCCTCTGGGCCCAACCAAGTCTCCGTGATGCAAGCCAGGTCCGCCTGCTCACCCTCGACCAGATCACGAACGAGAGGAGCCTTATTAGAGACGGACCTGGCATTCAAATACACCAGCCGGAGCTCAGGGGGCTGCACACCCTCACTCCCGGGACCTTGGGGTAGAGCCAGAGGGTCGGAGTGCCCCACCGCTTGTAAGCAGCGGAGAGGCCTTCCCTGAGATCGATACGGCCCTCTGCTCCTCCATCTGCTGCCATTCCCTGATGTCGTGGGAATAGGTAGCCCCACGACCAGCCCTGGAGCCCCGGAGGTGACCGACCCCCACTCCTCCCCCCTGCGATCTCCATCGGCCCTAGCCAGAACAGTGGTAGTTGGATAGCCCCCCTTATCCAAACAACCAAAAGAACCCTCCCGCCTCCCTAACCCCCTAAAAAATTTTGAAAGAAAAATAATCAGGGGCCTCTTATTAGGTCTACGTCGAAGGCCCCTACCCGTGCCCAGCCAACTCTCAGGGTCCCAATAAATGGGCCCTTCCTCGAGGTTATAATCGGCTGGCAAGGCGGGTCGCACCCAGGAGGGGGGAGCACCCCTGAGGGCGCACAAGTCCGTGGAAGAATATTTAAAAGAAGGCATAAATAGCAGTCCGGATCGCAGGCAGTCCATAGATGATAGTCCATGAGGAGGATCTATTCGGAAAGGGAGTCCCAGGCCTCCGTCCAGCCGCTGCCACTCAGCTGGATAAGCCCCCCGGGCAGGCCTACCACCGTCCTCTCACTACGGCCACAGAGCCAATTCTCGGGGGGGGATAGAAGTCTGGAGCAACCCCACTGGGTATGGCCTGCCCCATAGAGCTCTCACCTCTAGGGGCAGCAGATGTAAATTCAGCCATCCTCTCACAATGGCCAATACCCAGAGTTCTCTCCTTTGGGGTATAAGGGGCAATGCGCAGTCGATTGTAAAAGCAAAAACAAGCCATCATAGTCAATTCTGATAACAGCCAAGTCCCCCGTTGTCTCGTCATTCCTAGAGGTTGTAACTGACCACCAGTCCATAGGCCCTCAGTTTGATAATTATTGGGGCCTTCCAGACTGTGGTCAACAAAGATTGGCTCCCCCGGGTCCATTAAATTCCCCGCCGATCTTCCAAATTCCTTTGAAATGGCCCAAGTCCACAAGGCTCCACTGGGCTCCACCGGGATCAACCGGCTAGCCCAGGAGCCTTCAGGGCCATCAGAAGCAGTGGGGGTGCCAACCCATCTGGGATATGCAGAACCAGCCGGGGGGCCGGCAAACCGGCCATAACGCCATCGCTGAATCATCGAAGCCGCTGCCGCTGGGCCGCTATGGACACCGCCGCCGCCATCACCGTAGCCACCGTAGCCATCGGAACGCCGCCAAGACCGCAAACAATCCGGGGAAAGCCACTGCCACCGCCGATGAAAAATGGGCCAAAAAGGCCCAGGGGGGCAGCGGGACAAACGGTTCGGTAAAAACAGGCCAGACCACAATAGTCGATGGTAAAGTGGCCCGAAAACGGCCCGGGAACAACGCCGCCGCCGCCGCCGTCGTCGTCGCCATTAGGCTGATGCAGGCAGAAAGCAGAAAGAATGGCTATAGGTTGTTGTTTATATGTTGTATATACAACTTGGTGATAATTCATACTATTATATTCCAGTGAATGATAATGGTAAAACAGATATGAATTTTTGATAAAAAGAATGCAACATTTTGAATAGGTGGGAATAAGACAAGAGACTACTGAAGAAATAAGCAATTTGAAAACCCTCAAATTAATGAAAATTGTCACTAGTGATATTTTCAAAAATATGACAAAAATACCCTACTCATATGTACATGTTGAAAATTAATAAATATAATTATAAAACCATTGAATTGATTGTTTATGATGAAAATCAGATGTTGAGACTCTAGAAAGAGTACAGAGAAGAACAACAAAGATGATTAGGGGACTGGAGACTAAAACATAAGGAACGGCTGCTGGAATTGGGTATGTCTAGTTTAATGAAGAGAAGGACTAGGGGTGACATGATAGCAGTGTTCCAATATCTCAGGGCTGCCACAAAGAAGAGGGAGTCAAACTATTCTCCAAAGTACCTGAAGGCAGGACAAGAAGCAATGGATGGAAAGTAATCAAGGAGAGAAGCAACCTAGAACTAAGGAGAAACTTCCTGACAGTTGGAACAATTAACCAGTGGGACAACCTTCCTCCAGAAGCTGTGAATGCTCCAACACTGGAGGTTTTTAAGAAGAGACTGGACAGCCATTTGTCCGAAATGGTATAGGGTTTTCTGCCTGAGCAGGGAGTTGGGCTAGATGACCTTCAAGGTCCCTTCCTTTATTATTATTAAGATGAGAGGTATGAATATGGAACAGATAATTTGCTAAATTGAAGAGAGTATGATTGACGTAAAACCGGAACAACTTGTAGGAACAGAAAGTATAGGTCTCAACAGTATGAATGGACACTTATTGTAAGGAAACAGGATGTGGAAGCCACTTGGAACAGAGCAAAAATAATTATCTAGAGCAGGGGTGTCAAACTCGCAACATCATGTGATGTGTCATGACGTATCATGACTTTTTTCCCATTGGTGGCAATGGGGTGGGTGTGGTTTTGCCATGACGCATCCGGCCCATGGGCTGGCAGTTTGACACCCCTGATCTAGAATGCCACAGAATTTTATGGAATTATTATAATGGAAATATGAAAAAGGTAGAATAATGAAGCAAAAAGGTTTTTTAAGGTGAAAAAATTATGTAGTGGTTATCACACAAAATGAAGATGAAAGATACTATACGATATATGGAAACAAAAAGAGAATGATAATAGAAGTAGAAAAAAAAAGCAGAACTATTTTTAAACAAACATTTGGAAAATGCACTGAAAAAAAAGAAACCTGCAACAGAATGAATGAAATTAAGAATTAAAGGAATGAAGAAATTGGGATGAAAATTTAATTACAGAATGCTGTTGAAAGTATTTTGGAAATGTTCATGGGAATCAAATTTTATAGGTTTAAAAGTGGAAAAGAAATTAATGCTATTAATGTTAATATTTAAGGAAAAAAGAATGATGAAACGAAGTAATAAATGCTGTATTAATGTTGGAGAATGCTAGGACTATTCAATAAAATTAGATAAATACTAAATATGATTTATTATGGTTGATTATAAAGTCAACCAGATGTTTAGATTGGATATGGCATTTTTTTCCACCTATTGAGTCCTTCTCAGGGACCTGGAATAGGCAGATGTTGCTATTTGATGCGTTAAAGATATTCTCCCAGGATGTAAGCTGTTCCAAATATAGCTGTCTTTTGCATTTGACTGATTTTGTTTAAATGGTACTCCAGTTCTTTGGGTTTGCCCCCAAGGCACCTATTGATACTACCTTTCATTTCTTTTGTCACAATTGTTCTATTTCTATGTGCAGGATTTTCTCCTGTTCTTTCTCTTTTATTCTGCTGTCCACAGATACTATCATGTCCACTATTCAGATTTTTGTCTTTCTTATTGACAGTTGTTAAATTTGTGGCAGGTACTTCTCTGTTTGAATTCTAAAGTTCCAGAATACTTTAGCTTCTTCATTTGCTATTACTTTGTCTAATTTGGGAGTTCCACCAGTTCTTGCTTGCAAGCAAGTGGTATTTCTTGCAGAGCTTCCAATGAATCATTTTTGCTATTTTATCATGCTGTTGTTTATAATCAGCCTGTGTGACCTTCTTGCAGCCCCTAACTAGATGGTCCACTGTATCTTTGTAGAGGTGACATTTGCTATCTGCTATTGTCTTCTCAATTCTGGTTTTGTATGCATTTGTTCTTAAGGCTTGGTATTATGCAGCCAAAATTAATTGTCTCTTTCTTCAACTTTTCTTCTCTTAGCCATTGTGAGGTATTCTTGTTGTCTGTTTTGCCTGCTTAAACAACAACAACAACAACCCATACTGTCTATGTAATCCTTTGCTTTGCCATGTTTCTTTTTTTATTCTTCATTTGGTCTTTCTTGTAAACCAATTTAATGTTTCTTCAGTATTCAGTAAGCCTTCATGCTGTACTAGTTTCAGTGCAACTTCTTCACTCTCTACAGAAAAATTAATGGTCAAATGAAAAGGACAATAGAAGGGGGAAAAGTATCATAATTACAAATGAAATTAGAAAAACCTGTAAAAGGTGTAGGGGAGATACCTAAACCAGACTTACCCACTTTTTCTTCCTAACTGGTTGGCAATAGAGACTATTTCAAAGTTAAATTACAAACTAACTAAATAAAAATACTCTATTTCAGCAATATGCAAGTTACTCACTCCATATACAAAGTTAGTCAAAAAATTACAGGATAAAAGGGGGGAGAATCCTCTGACAATAATCAACTTCTTGTAGTTTTTAACAGCCCTAGAAGGTAACTCAGAAAAGGCTGATAATCTTTTTCCAGCCTATCCCACAATAGTTCCTTCTAGAAAGTAGAAAGCTGTAAGATATTACCATATGTAGAAAAACATCATCACGACAGGATTCAAATTGAAAAGAATTAAATCTAGATCAAACTTAGTGCTGGATCTGCAAAAATTTCTTTGATCCAATTTAATCAATTCCTGTACATACTTCTTGCTTTATGGCTACTAGAAGTTTCTTTTTATTTGCGTGGGAAATTAAAGATATAAAGATGTTTAATATAAACATACAGTATATAACACATTAGCGAAATTTTGTCAGACTGTCATTTTTTTCAAGTTTTTGTTTTTTGTTCTCAACATTTGAATTCTTTTCTAGCATTATCTCCAGAGATAGTCTGGAAAAGGATTAATAATCTTTCTTGAGTTACCTTCAAACAGCTGTTAAGAACTACTAAGAATTTAATTCTACCATCTGCACTGCATCAAATTTTCTTTCAAGACCTCAACTTTTAATGCAGATTTTGTTAGATATCTACTTACTGAATGCATCATGACAAGCATCTTAAAATTATAAACAATTTTCTTATGGTAATTTAAGATTTAATCTCTGGGAAATATGTCCCAAAGATATTCAAGCAGGCTATTAGCCAAATGTAGATAAATTCTCAGAAGTTAAGCATACCAGCACTGGAGTGGCTGGATAAACAACTGATTAGAATTTTCCTATGTCCTCAGATGATGAAGCAATGCAAGTGGATAAAATGGAGGGGGGGAAAGAGACTCATTTCTTACACTTACAAGAGGTTTCTCTTTAGTTACTAAATAAAAAGTGAATTAAAGTTTCTACTGAATGAGTGGTTCAAATGTAATTTTTAGCAGCTCACTAAGACAGGGAAATAAAAGAGTAGTTCCTCATGTTGACATGTTGGCCAGAAGTCAAGAGTGAATTGATGCTGAATGAAAATTAGTGACCAAGACAAAGTATATCCCTTAGGGTGTTTTTATCATAGAGAGAGAGGAATTAGAATTCACACTGGAAAGTAAATACCTGGAGGGAAAGTAATGAATTGAGAAGGGAGAGACTGAGAAAAGTATAATTGGATAGAATTGATAAAATCCTCAAAAAGGTAAAGGTAAGAAATTCAAATAAAGCTGTATCTGGATGTAACTGAATCAAAGATGAGTTTTAAGAGTAGGAAGATGTGGAAAACTTGTAGATATTTTGCAATTCCACTTAACCTAATACATTTAATGTGTCTATTTTCCTCCTTAGTAATTGTTGACAACTATTGTTTCAATGTTTTATGACCAGCTGTGATGGAAATAGGCTATTTCTAAAGGCCCATTGAACACCATCACCCTTAGTGAAGATCAGCATGTTTTATATAAAACGATACAGCATTTTAATTTTAAAAAGTGTGTGATTTTGTGCACTTGATAAAGTGATATTTTGCCCAGCCTTGCCCAGTCAAGTGTGTCTGAAGATATATTTGGGAATGAATAATCCCAACCCATCTATAAAAGACCAGGTTAAGAAAGATTGACTTGACCTATAAAGCTCAGGCTGCAATAGTAACTTTTATTAGCTTCTTGATTGCCAAAGGAGTTAACCCTGCAATAGTTTCTTTTGCCAAACAGAGAATTGTCTGTTTTTTAAGCTTACATTACTAGAATAAAAATCAAAGTCAAATGCATTGAAACAAGGAGATTATTAATATTAGTGTACTATGCTATCCATGCTAATTTTATTTTAAATGCTCCCTTATGATGATGAAAAAGAAGGACACAGTTGTTCTAGGTTTAGTTTCCATCTTGGGATATAATAATTAAGAAATACTTACTGTATTTAGAGAATACAATTTTAAAATATAAATTTACTACCATCTGGCTTTAGGCAATGTCTACTGTGGTAGTTATTTAAAGATAAATGAAGTAGACTTGGCATCAACTAGTTTTGGTTAAACTTGTGATTCCATAATGTCACTAGTGAAAATCATCTAACAAGCATGCTCTTCAATAATAATAATAATAATAATAATAATAATAATAATAATAATAATAATAATAAGAAGAAGAAGAAGAAGAAGAAGAAGAAGAAGAAGAAGAAGAAGAAGAAGAAGAAGAAGAAGAAGAAGAAGAAGAAGAAGAAGTTGGAAGGGACCTTGGAGGTCATCTAGTCCACCCCCCTACTCAGGCAGGAAACCCTATAGTATTTCAGACAAATGGCTGGCCAGTCTCTTCTTAAAAACTTCCAGTGTTGGAGCATTCACCACTTCTGGAGGCAGGTTGTTCCACTGGTTAGTTGTTCTAACTGTCAGGAAGTTTCTCCTTAGTTCTAGGTTGCTTCTGTCCTTGACTAGTTTCCATCCATTGCTTCTTGTCCTGCTTTCAGGTGCTTTGGAGAATAGCTTGACTCCCTCTTCTTTGTGGCAGCCCCTGAGATATTGGAACACTGCTATCATGTCACCCCTCACCCTTCTCTTCATTAAACTACACATACCCAATTCCAGCGACCGTTCCCTATATGTTTTAGCCTCCAGTCCCCCAATCATCTTTGTTGCTCTCCTCTGTACTCTTTCTAGAGTCTCGACATCTTTTTTACATCGTGGTGACCAAAACTGGATGCAGTATTCCAGGTGTGGCCTTACCAAGGCATTGTAAAGTGGTATTAGTATTTCATACGATCTTGATTCTATCCCTCTGTTAATGCAGCCTAGCACTGTGTTGGCTTTTTTGGCAGCTGCAGCACACTGCTGGCTCATATTTAAGTGATTGTCCACTAGGACTCTGAGATCTCTCTCACAGTTGCTACTATTGAGCAAGGTACCACCTATACTATACCTGTGCATTTGATTTTTCTTGCCTAAATGTAGAACCTTACTTTTTTCACAATTGAATTTCATTTTGTTACATAGTTCCCAGTGTTCGAGTCTGTCCAGATCCTCCTGTATTTTAAGCCTATCTTCTGGAGTATTGGCTATTCCTGCCACCTTGGTGTCGTCTGCAAATTTGATGAGTTCCCCATCTATCCCCTCATCCAAATCATTGATGAAGATGTTGAAGAGCACTGGGCCCTGAACAGAGCCCTGGGGCACCCCGCTACACACTTCCTTCCATGTAGATGCAGTTCCATTGAGGACCACATACTGAGTACGGCCTGTCAGCCAGCTACAAATCCATCTGGTGGTGATGCTATCTAACCCACATTTTTCTATCTTGTCAAGTAGTAGGTTGTGATCTACTTTATCAAATGCCTTACTGAAGTCTAAATAAATTATATCTACGGCATTCCTCTGGTCCACTAGTTTTGTCACTTGGTCAAAGAATGCAATAAGATTTGTCTGGCATGATCTGTTTTTGACAAACCCATGTTGGCTTTTAGTGATAACTTTGTTCGCATCAAGGTGTTCACTGATTTGTTGTTTGATTATCTTTTCCAGAATCTTCCCAGGTATTGAGGTCAGGCTGATAGGTCTGTAGTTTCCTGGATGTATTTTTTCCCTTTTTTGAAGATGGGAACTACATCAGCTCTCTTCCAGTCCTCTGGTAGTTCCCCAGTGCTCCAGGATCTTTGAAAAATATAGTTCAGTGGTTCTGAGATCACGTCTGCCAGTTCCTTGAGAACCTTGGGGTATAATCCATCTGGTCCTGGTGATTTGAACTCGTCTAGGCTGAACAGGTGCTCACTTACCATTTTCTTGCCTATCTTAACTTGCGTTTCTATTCTGTTTTTTATGGCACTGGTTTTGGTAGATTGGACTGTTTTTTTTCCCCCCTTTGTGTAAAGACGGATGCAAAAAACGAGTTAAATAGTTCTACTTTCTCCCTGTTGCTTGTCACTTTCTTGCCACTTTCCCCCACTAATGGACCAATCATTTCCTTAACTTTTTTTCTTGTTTCTTATATGTTGAAAGAAGCTTTTTTTTGTTATTTTTGACTTTGGTCGCAAGCCTTAGTTCATTTTGAGCCTTAGCTTCCCTTAGCTTCCCTCACTTCATCTTTGCAGGCACGAGTTTATATTCTAAATGGTTTTGTGGTATTAGCTAGAAATTTGAGCTAGCAATACATAGGACAGAAAAATATGAAATTACCTTTCATTTATATGCATATTGTTCTCATATAATATTTTGTTTAATTTACCCTGAATTTAAATCTATATGTAGTGTACAGTTGGCCCAAATACAATATAACTGATCTGGGTACTTGACTATAGTAATTATCTAGAGCTTAAGTGTTTTAGGATTAGTACTGGCTAAGTCAGTAAGAGATGAATATTTTTTAAGTACGATGTTTTCTATCACAATTGCAAGAGCAGCAGGCATCTGACAGCTTTCTTTGGAGTCTAATCCACTATGCTGTGGATTAAACTTGCTATTTTTTATTCAAGAGGAAGAATATGATATTGGGTCTATGTGGGTGCTTCTCTTTAAGGATCTCGTTACAAAAAACAACAACCCTGCAGGAGATAGCCTGGTACTGGTCCACAGATTGGGGGGTTGGGGACCCCAGTCCTAAAGGATAAAAATATCTTCTGCATACTATTTGAAATATTAATTTTCTACTCGTTAACACATAAAGTAAAGGCCCTGTAAACTAATTTGGGAATATTTAACACTGCACAGGAAGAAGCAACTCATATACTTCAAATTCTTCTGTAAGGTAAAATTTTCCATGTATTTAATAGCCATTTATTTAACTTTATTTACTATATTGAAATGCTATATTAGAAGAGGGCAAATGTAGAAATGTGAAAAACAGCAAGTTTCTTATCTTTGGTGAAGACATTGTTTGGATTACTGACAACTGGTTGGGTTAACAGTAATAAAACAAGTTATATATAATACAGTGCCTAGCACGTACAGTAGAACTAAACAAACTTGAGTGATTCTTCCTTAAAATTCTGTGTAGCTACAAATACATCATAGCCATTTATGTTACCAGGGTTAAGGATTGTTAAAACAAAGAACAAATTATTCTATCTTCCCACTGTATTCCCTTGAGAAGATCTTAAGGAGGCTTTTGTGATGCATCACAATTACATATTATCCGGCAATGCAGATGAATATCACTATATTTTGGTAAAAACAAAGGATTGAAGGGTAGCATTGTGTAGCCAGACACATGTAGACTTATTGCATAGTTTTTTCTTGTTAAATTACCTTTTTTTAAACTGAACTGAAGTTAGCATCCTAAATCAAAAGTGGAAAGAAGAACATACAGCATTATGTGTCTTTGTAAACTCTTCATTGTACAGAAAATGGAAACTGAGGGAAATAAAGGGGCACACATACAATTGGTTAGATTTCAAGATAGAGACTTCTTAAGATAATCTCTCTTCTTTGGAAAATAAATCCTATATTGAGAATCTAGAGAACAACAGAAGATTGAAGGAAGGGGAACAGGAGGGAGCTATCAGTCACAGTTTAAATCTCAAGTTGTTTACACCTTTTCCATTAAAAAAATCCGTTGGGGTTTTCCCCCCTGAGTTTTGAACATTTGTCTTATGTTCAGTGTTTAGCTCCAGAACATACACAAGTTTAATACTGTGCTTCTGGAAGGTATCTCTAAAAGTTAAAAAATAAATGCTGTTCTAGTCAGCTATGCAAGACTATTCAACCCACTTATAAGTGATTAATTAATTAATCAATTAATTGAATTTATATACTGCCCTTTCCCGAAGGACTCAGTGATAGGGGTACTTCAGTGATGGGGGTACTTCAGTCAGCCTTCCTTAAAACATTTCTTCATTGTCTAAATTTGTTTATGGAAAAGGAAGTGAGAGTGATTCTGAGGATAGGTGCCAGTCCATAATTATAAGTACAGAAATAGCAGCCTTTTCTCCTAGCTAAGAGGAAATGTTCAACATCTGTAGTGGGCTACCAAGGTTTCCTCAGAAAGAGCCAAGAGTGTGAATTGGAAGAACAACAGAGAATTCCAATGATGCTACCCTATACTTTTAATTACAGGGTTTTTTGGTCTATTTTTTATCACATAAGGTTGGCTTTTTCTGTATAAATGCTTTCTGATATCTCAATACTTATGCTGCGAACCAAAAATAATCATTATAAATTTCAGAAATTAGACCATGGAATTAATATTTGAAGACAAAAAGATCTGAAACTCTTGCATTTAAACACATCATTAAAGTTGTATTATGTATAACCACTCTTTAAAATATGAACATTTAATTTTTATTTCAATATCTTAAAAGGTTACTATTCCTCTTCTTAGTTTCCTTTCATATGGAAGAATAGTCATTGGAATTACATGCCAGGCTATTTTTACCATCATACAAAATAAACTTTTATAGGAAAGAAACAATTTGTCTCTGTGGTAATTGTGGAAATTTTCATAACTCATGAAGACAGTGATTGGATTATAATGTAACCAACCTCTGCTAACATTGGCAGGATTTTATTAAAGGGAAATCTCATAGGAAGATTTGCTGGTGTATTTCCAATTATGCTGCAGATTTAGTAATACTTGATGTTATACCATTTCATAGTTATTTTCTTGTAAGATTTTTAATTCATTTGATTAGAAATTATGAAATGTGTGTGTCTCAGATTGTTCTGCAGATATCTCTATATCTATCTATCTATCTATCTATCTATCTATCTATCTATCTATCTATCTACACACAAACAAACCCATGGTATTAGAAGAATAGAATAGAATAGAATAGAATAGAATAGAATAGAATAGAATAGAATAGAATAGAATAGAATAGAATAGAATAGAATAGAATAGAATAGAATGACAGAGTTGGAAGGGACCTTGGAGGTCTTCTAGTCCAACCCCTTGCTTAGGCAGGAAACCATATACTATGGGTCGTCAACCCGTGGCTCTGGAGCCACATGTGGCTCTTTCAGCCTTCTACTGTGGCTCCCAGTCCTTCTCCGCCATTTGCAGAGAGAGAGACAGAGAGAAGCACTTGCACTTCCCTTCTCTCTCTCTCTCTCTCTCTCTCTCTCTCTCTCTCTCTCTCTCTCTCTCCAATCTTCTGTTCACCTGACCAGTTGGCCTCACACTGTTCTCTGACAAGCTGACAAGTTTATTGGGCAGGCTCCCCACTGTTGCTACATCTCTGCAGGAAGCAGCAGAAAGCAGCAGCTCTCTCTCTCACTCACACTCACTCACTCACACACACACACACAAACACACACTTTTACTTACTTAGTGGGGGAAGAGGACTGGCAGATCAAGGACAGGAGAGAGCCAGCCAAATAAGAATGCGTGTCAGCTTGTTGGAGAACAGCGTGAGGCCAGGTGAGCAGAAGATCGGAGAGAGGGAGAGAGAGAGGGGAGAAGAGAGAGATAGAGGGAGATGAAAGAGAGAAAGAGTGAGAGAGAGATGGAGAGGAAAGAGAGGGAGAGAGAGAAGGAGAGAGAAGGAGAGGAAGAGAGAGAGAAAGAGAGGGAGAGGAAAGAGAGAGGGAGAGGAAAAAGAGAGAGAGAGAGAAAGAGAGGGAGAGAGAGAAAGAGAGAGAGCGGGGAGAGGAAAGAGAGAGAGAGAAAGAGAGAGGGAGGGGGAGAGGAGAGAGAAAGAGAGACAGAGAGAGAATATGAATATATGTTGTCTTTACTGGACTTTTAATAAAAAAAGCTTAATAAAATATTTTGATTTTTTTAATTACGAGATGAGGTATGGAGTAATTATGCTGTATTTAAAGATGGTAGATAAGCTACTAAAATTGTTTTTACTTGTTGGGATGAAGGAGAGAGGGTTTTTTTCCCCTCCTTCTCCGGCATAAAAATTTGTTTTCTTTGTAGCAGTTCATTGATTTCATAAATGCAACACATTATAGTTTTTTATATACATAGCATAAAAGTAAAAAAAGGATATATGCAGTGTTATCTTCATTTTAGATGTCAAAAGGGGTTTGTGGCTTATTTAAATTTTTGTTTCTAGTTTGTCTTTTGCAGTGGGTTTTTTTTGGTATGTTGGGCTATAGTTTCTTTTTGTGTGAAGACTGATGCGAAGTATGAGTTAAGCAGCTCTGCTTTCTCCCTGCTGCCTGTTATTTCCTTGCCGTCTTTTCTCTTTAGTGGCTCTACAGTTTCCTTGTCTTTTTTCTTACATATTTCTTATATGTTGGAAGAAACTTTTTTTTATTATCCTTGATTTCTGTTGCAAGTCTTTGTTTATTCTGAGCCTTTGCTTTCCTAAACTTCTTTGCATTTCCGGGCTGTCTGCTGATAATCAGCCTTAGTTATGTGCCCCACTTTCCATTTTTTGTCCTTATTGTTTTTCAGTTTGTCAGACAGATCTTTGTGCAGCCATGCTGGTTTCTTCTTGAATTTCTTGTTTTTCTTCTTAAGTGGTATTGTGCTGATATCGGCTTTTATGATGACATTTTTCAGGGTTTGCCACACTTCTTGGGTTGTTTTCCCCTTTAGGATTTTTATCCATGGAATCTTTCCTAGGTTGTCTCTGAGTTTGTTAAAGTCAGTTCTTTTGAAGTTTAAGAAACTGGTTGAATTGTTTTCTATTGCTAGTGTTTGCATTATAATAAATTCCAGTATGATGTGGTCAATTTCTCCCAAGGTTCCAGCAACTTCAACTTCCTCTATTACTTCTTCTCTATTAGTAAAAATTAAGCCCAGTATAGTTTATGTCTAGTTCCCTCCTTCACCTTTTCGGTGACAAAGTTGTTTGCTAGGTTGGTTAGGAATCAATTTGATCTCCCACTCGCTGCACAGTTTGTCTCCCAGTTGATTTCTGGATAGTTGGAGTCTCCCATTACATACATTTTTTAACTGGTTGGCAAAGAGTTCATCTATTTCTTCTGACTGATTGGGTGGCCTCTAATATACACCTATGGCAGTGTCACTTTTTTTTCTTTTATATTGAACCCATATACATTCTGGAAAGATTTTATCTTTGATCATGTGCATTCCTGTAGATATGTGATGTTCCCTTACATATAGTGCAACTCCCCCTCCTCTTTTTTGTAGACCTGTTTCTTTTGAAAAATTTGCACCCATCCATCAGTCCATTCCATTCATGGGTTTCGTCCCACTAGGTTTCTGTAATGCCAACTATGTCATACCCTCCCTTGTGAACTATTGCTTCTAGTTCACCCTGTTTGTTCCCCAAGCTTTGAGTATTTGTATATAAGCATTTAAGACTTTTATGCCTGTCCGTGGGTATGTTTCCTGCATCTCCTGATTGTTGTTTGAGTTTTTATTTTTTCTCATCACTGCCTACCTCATTGTTTGATTTGTTTTCTTGGGATATATGATTGGTTTTGGGTTCTAGAGATTCTAAAGATTGGTCACCCTTCCCCCTCAACTTTAGTATTCCTGCCAGCTTGGTGTCATCTGCAAATTTGATGAGTTCCCCATCTGTTCCCTCATCCAAATCACTGATGAAGATTTTAAAGATTACTGGGCCTAAAACAGCTTTAGGGTACCCCACTTCATACTTCCCTCTATGTAGATGCAGTTCCATTGAGGACTACGCATTGAGTGTGGTTGGTCAGCCAGTTACGAATCCATCTGGTGGTGATGCTATCTAACCCACATTTTTCTATCTTATCAAGTAGTAGGTTGTGGTCTACTTTATCAAGTGCCTTACTGAAGTCCAAGTAAATAATATCCACAGCATTCCTCTGGTCCTCTGGTCTACTAATTTTGTCACCTTATCATTGCTTGATTATCTTTTCCAGAATCTTCCCAAGTATTGAGGTCAGGCTGATAGGTCTGTAGTTTCCTGGATCCATTTTTTCCCCTTTTTTGAAGATGGGAACTACATCAGCTCTTTTCCAGTCCTCTGGTAGTTCTCTGGTGCTCCAGGATCTTTGAAAAATATAGTTCAGTGGTTCTGAGATCACATCTGCCAGTTCCTTCAGAACCTTGGGATGTAATCCATCTGGTCCTGGTGATTTGAACTTGTCTAGGGTAGACAGGTGCTGACTTACAATTTTCTTGCCTATTTTAACTTGTGTTTGTAATCTGTTTTTTACAGTATTGTAAAAACCTGATAGGTTGGACTGTTTTCTCCATTTGTGTAAAGACGGATGCAAAAAATGAGTTAAGTAGTTCTGCTTTCTCCCTGAGAAGTTCTGCTTTTTCCCTGGAAATATTGAACTGACTTTGTTAGGATTAGGGAAAAACATATCTAGTTGGCCATAAATCAGGAATACTTTGATTCAGAATTCTTCCTATTCAATCTTTAGCTAGATGTCCTTGGGCAACTTAGTGTTATTTAGTTTAATGGTCCTTCTCTAACATAAGAAAAATAAAGTTCTTGTAAAACTTATAAATGCATCAGATTTGTGGATCAGTTTTGCCATATTTAAGAATTAGTAAGTCATGATTGTTGGTAATATATATTGCTGTGTTTAGTGAAAATTAATGCAACAAAATTATAACAGGAAGATGGGGGCAAACCTCACCCCAGGGAGCAGGAGGTTCCAGAGGACTACAGCACAGAAGGCACTTCTCCCGGATCCCACCAGTTGGACTTCCTTGACTGAAAGGATCCTCAGTAGGCCTCCTCTGCAAGGCATGAATAGAGTGGGCTTTTTCTTAGTGGGATGAGATGATTCAACGAGTAATTGGATTTATGCCATGGAGGGCTTTAAAGTTCATGATCAATAACTTGATATAAACTAACATACATTTTTTATATCAAAATTGGTTAATGTAGAGTTTGTGTGGTTAAACGTGTGGATTATTTTATTTTGCTTAAAATATATGAGTTTGTCATATAGGTATCATTAAAATTGATCATCTACCTCTCCCCCTTTTAAAAAATTCTTTATTGTATGTGTTAAATGTTAGAGATTTGTTAAAGATGACAAACCATTTATTTTTCCTCCTATGTCTGGAAGTTTGTATTTCAATACTCAACAGTAATTAATGAATTTTCATAATCTAAGGTTGGGAAGCCATGGGGACAGCAAAAAAAGGGGTGAAATGGTAGCTGCATGCAGGCTAAAGAGCATGAACTGTCTTCTCTTAAACCATAGGAATTAACAAAGCTGTGACCAAATAAGACCACATAAAAATAGTTGCAGATTGCTTCTGTTAATAAGAAAGACTTTGAGTGATATGCAAACTGTCATTCAAGGCTTGGCACTCTGACAAATTAGCCATCAATAAACACATAGACATTAACAATAGGGTTTCCTGCCTGAGCAGGGGGTTGGTCTAGATGACCTCCAAGGTCCCTTCCAAATTATTATTATTATTAATAATAATAATAATAATAATAATAATAATAATAATAATAATAATAATAATATTTATAGACTATGCAAAAAAGACAATCACTTAACCCAAAAGGGAACAAAAAGACCCAAGCACCTCTCCACTAGCAATCAGCACCCAGATCAGCATTGATTAATTCCAAGGTTAACTTTAGACCAACAATCAAATAAACAATACCCCAATCGAGAAAGTGCCAAAGAAGCCAACAGCAAACAGCCCAATCAAAGAATATCTAAGACCAGCCCCACCAACACTGACAGGCAAGCTACCAGAATATAAACTGGCAGCAAACAGCACTCCTTACTAGCACTGAGGTTGTTACCTATTTTGCTTAATGAAATATCTGCAAGAAAACAAGCAAGCTCAGAGAGCGCCAAGGACCCTTCATTCAGGGCTTGACTAACATTTTTCTTATAGTCCAAAGCAAACACATTCTTGATAAAAGGACTTGAAGAAGAATCAAAGAGCGCTGTTGAGTGAAACAAAAAGTCGGGACATGAAATGATCATTGTGCTGTTGTCTTTCCCATGTATAGGTTTTGGTTTTTTTTGTTTTTAATGAATTCAAGATTGACACACAATTGCATTTGCTGAAGGGAATTAGTGTGAGAGATATATATCCTTCAGTTGCCAGGAATCCTTCTCACTTCAGCAATGCGATATTCTGTCATGCAATCCGGCAGTCTGCCAATAGTCAGATTCAATGCATCCCTGAAAGAAGCTCTTTTGAGAATGGAGGAAAATAGTTAGCCAAGCAGGTGTGTAATCTCAGACTAAATGTTGCTACAATTACCAGATAAGAAAAAGAGAAAAACAGCTACAAACCACATAAATTGCCAGCACTACAGTCAAAGCCTATATTAGGAATCATACCATTAAATTACTTCACGTTTCCCCCTTTCTTAGATTCCTGTCAGTATCCTTTTTTTCATAGCCTCATGCAGGAAGGTCATGAGTAACCTTTTTTTGACAATTCTCCAGATTTATGCAGCGTTATTTTGTCTATTTTGGAGGTGCATCAGTTTTGCCCCTTTACTTTTGCATATATTGCAACTACATCAACTCTTCCATTTTCATTCATTCATTCAGAAAAATTATACGGCCATCCAACTCATTCTAGATTTCTCCAGGCAGCTTTCAAGAATAATATATATATATATGTATATATCTTGAGTGAACCCCTGCAACGCAAATAGTACTTCTCAGAATGATGGTGATGGTCTTCTCATTAAATGGGTCCTCATGCTGTGGAATTATTGAGTGTAAATTCCATTTTTCATTGCCATTTGCTTCAGTGTGACAATCGTCCAGTCCAGGGGCTCAAACTAGCATGGCCTCACTACTGCAAACGATGCCTGTATTTGCCCTGCACAATTATTAATTCAGTATGGCTGATTGTCAAGGCTTTTGTTTCAAAGAAAACTTCATAAGTCACAAACACATCATTATTAACACAAGAATATTAGCCAAGCCCTTAAATGAGTTTGCCTATTAGATCAGGAAATATCAGCTTATTTAGTGTGTGAGAAATCTCTGACTGCTCTTACCTGTATATGCTGCAGAGTCTTGAGATTACTGTATAACTAGATCAAACAACATGCTTCTGAGTTGCTTTCCAAAAGATTTCTTTATCATTAATCTGGTTTTCTGAAGAAGAGTCAGGGACTTAAGGAATAGTGCCATCCCAATTATTTTTTTCTGACCCATGGCTATTCATCATGTCACATAAGAGACATTTACTTTACATCCCCCTTTGTTTTGCATTTTGTTTCAAGGCCTGACAACTGCCTCTATTTTGTACTTCTGCCTAGCACAACCACAGTTTTTTAAGATGGCTTTGAGATAGAGTGCTTCTTGCTTATGATTCTAATGTGCTCTAGTAATATGATAAAAATCTGGGACATAAAATTCTTCACCGGAATTTTTCCTATAGCAGGTTTCACAGCTATTATATGAACAGTCTATTTTTTCAATAATTTTAATAGGAATTATACAAGTAAAACTTATACAACTACAAAATAAAAAGATATTACTGAAAAAGAAATAAAAAATAATAGAAAATAAAAACCAGTAAAAGATAAATATTATTGTTTCCAGTTTGCAGTTATAGAGCTCTGATGGCAAAGCCTCAGGTATAGTTTGTTTCATCACATCTCTGCCACTATGTAGTAGGGATGAACATGAATACTTTAAGATACCTTCTATAAAAATGTAAAATCTTAAAGTACACAATATGAACACAGTTTACAAAAATAAATGTTGCCTTGCACTGTGACACGGATGGCAAATAAATTTGATAATAATCTGGCTGACTGATAAACAATAATAAATATCTGGGCATCCTTAAAGCAGACAACATCAAGCACACTGAAGTCAAGGAAAAGGTTAGAAGTCAATACATCAAGAGAGTGAAGAAGATCTTAAAGTCCAAACTCAGTGGAGGAAATACCATCAAGGTAATCAACACCTGGGAAATTCCAGTCATTAGATAAAGGTAAAGGTAAAGGTTCCCCTGCACATGCGTGCTAGTCGTTTGCGACTCTAGGGGCCAGTGCTCATCTCCGTTTCAAAGCAGGAAAGCCAGCGCTTGTCTGAGGACATCTCCATGGTCATGTAGCCAGCATGACTAGACGCCAAAGGCTCACAGAACGCTGTAACCTTTCCACTGGAATGGTCCCTATTTTTCTACTTGCATTTTTACGTGCTTTTGAACTGCTAGGTTGGCAAAAGCTGGGATGAGTAACAGGCACTCCCTCTGTTACACGGCACTCAGAATTCGACCCACCAAACTGCCGACCTTCTGATCGACAAGCTCAGCGTCCTAACCCACTGAGCCACCGCATCCCTTAGTCATTAGATACACAGCTGGAATAGTGGACTGGACTCAAGCAGAACTGAAAGCCTGGATAGGAAGACAGTGACAATGAATCATGCCCTTCATCCATGGAGTAATGTTTGAAAGACTCTACTTACCAAGGAAAATGAGTGGGCATGGAATGTTGCAAGTATGTCAGACAGTGGAAGAAGAAGAAAAAAGGGCATTGAAAGAATATCTAAAGGATAGTGAAGAAGATGCACTGAAGCTAGTATATCAGGAAAGCTTACTGAATACTGGAGTGACCAAAATAACCTACAAGAAAGACCAAATGAAAAATAGAAAAGAGACATGGAAAAATAAAATATTACGTGGACAGTACATTTTAAAAAAAATCAGGTAAAGCAGATAACAAGACCTGGCAATAACTAAGAGGAGGAAAGCTGACTGAGGGGCTAATTTTGACTTCACAACATCAAACCTTAAGAACAAATGTATACAAATCCAGAATTGACAAGACAGCAAGAGATAGCAAATGCCGCCTCTTGCAAAGAAACTGAATAACAGTGGACCATCTGGTTAAGCTGCTGCAAGAAGATTGCACAGACTGACTGCAAACAGCAGCATGACAAAGTAACAATGGTGCATTGGAAGATCTGCAAGAAATACCACTTGCCTGCAAGCAAGAAATGATGGGACCATAAAATTAGAGAAAGTAATTGAAAATCAAAAAGGAAAAGTGCTCTGGGACTTTAGAATTTAAACAGATAGGCCCTTGTCAATTAGAATGAGAAAAATTGTCAATTAGAATGGAAAAAAAGTCTAAATAGTGAATGTTACAGTACCTGGAGACAGCAAAATGAAAGAGAAGAAAATGAAGAAGATAACAAAATACAAAGACCTGTAAATTAGAAATAGAATGACTGTGGCAAAAGATAGTAAAGAAAGAAAGAAAGTAAAGATAGTAACAATAGTAATAGGTGCCTTGGATCCACTTCAACACCATAGCTATTGACAAAATCACTATCAATCACTTTCAAAAGGCAGCTTTAGTTGGATCAGCTCACATCCTGCAATGATACCTTTAACATCATAAAGCATCCACATCTTGGTATACCAGGTCCTTGGGAAGGACTCAGGTGGATAAAATGCCAAATCCAGTCTAAACATTTGGCTGACTATGCAATGAACCAGTAATAATAAAAAGTTGGTGTTATAATACATTCTACGGTAAATCCATCTCTCCTACTTTAAATAAGTAAAGAATGAATATTAAATATTTCTTCTTCATTTTCCATAAAATATGTGTATTATTTAGAGATTCTTTAACAAATGAACAGAAAATAATTTCTCTTAAAGGCATAATTTATTTGGAAGCAATCTGCTTCATGCTGAATATGTATATATTAGACTTGTATTCCACCTTTATTACTTTATAAATGACTCAAAGCAGCAAACATATTTAACACTTCTTCCTCTTATTTTTGCCACAACAACCCTGCAAGGTAGGTTGGATTGAGAGTTTTTGCTGCTTTGTTTTAGATCACAGGAATTTTAATAAGAATAAAAGCAGGGATGAGAATCAAATAACATGTAATAAATAAGGTATAATATGCAACTGTTTTTACTGAAACTATATAAATGTTGATTTATTTGGTCTCTGTGTCAAGATTCTGATTAATGAAACCAAATAAAGCAGAACTCTAAGGTTTGAAGTTTCCTCAAAGCACATGTTTATTGGATACATAATATCAGCATGGCCAAAATTGAAACCAACTCTAAATTTTTCCCTAGACATTCAATGTAACTAAATGTAACATTCCCCTCCCCTCTATTATGCTATAAATCATGCTACCCAATGAAAGTAATTGGTGGGCTCTGCAACTTTTCTTTGCTCCTCCTTCCAGCACCTGTGGGAATGACCTTGGTTCCTACAGGACCACTCCATCTTTAGCATACTTTCATTTTTTTCCCCTTCCTCCCCAATCTATGTGGCAACTTAGAACAACAAAGATGGCTTCAGCCAGACGCATTTCAGAAGTTGACAATGTGATCCTATCTCAAGTGACCATTTCAATTTTTTTTTCTTCTTCACAAAATATTTCTCTTCTGACTTCTGGAGGAAGAAGCATTGTATTGAAGACACATTTGCCAACATTCAACCAAGGAACAGCCAGTGAATAGAAAAGGAGAGAAACAGAGACTGCTCACATCCACTCTGAATAATTGCTCCATATAAGGAGACTGCAGGACAGGGATCCCTGGTGGGTTTTGAGCACTGGGAGATGGTGAGAATAACCATCTTGCACATAATTACATTCAATGTCTTTTAAAGGACACTAAGTTTGCAAAATTCCTTTTAAAATTATGTTCTCAAATTGCTTATTAACTGCTTTTAAGCTATAAGAAAACTTTACATCACCAAGTCTGAAAATGCCAGATGAGTTTCAATGCTGAATAAAAGAAAATTTTCTTTTATTCAATGCTGAATAAAAGAAAATTTTATTCATAAGCATAATAATTTTTTAAAAATAAAATAAATAGCAAAAAGCTAAATAAGACTTTGATCCTAGAAAGTTATAAATGGATTAGGGGTCCAACTAAATTTGGAATAAAATTTTGGAATTAATTATAAAGAATCCTTCCTATGGGAGATATATTTCCTTGGATCTTTTGCAAATTAAGATAAGCAGTTTAAAACTTTGGAAGTTAGAAGCAACTACATATTTTTGTTAAAGGAGAAAAATACACAAGCCTAATTAACTGGGTAATTATAAACAGGTAATTAACTGGGACTTATAAAATGATGTAAAAATAACATTAAAAATACTAAACATACTTTTGAAAAATGGAATTATTGAAGAAATGGCAGATCAGGAAAATGTTTTATTTTATAAGATATAAATAGTATCAAAATATATCTGCAAATATATATATATATATTCAGATAAAGGGTATGACTAACTGATGAGAACATAAAAAGTTCGAAATGATCATCTTAGCCTCCCAAATTCTTTATTAGCAATTTGAATAATTTGCACAAATAATGAGCTGTCATAAGTTGACTAGTTCCTGTGGATAAGCTCTGAGCCGGGCCAAAACAGGAATGAAAGAGTTAATTAGCAAGGTCCATTCAAAAAGCCTTGACAAATACTTAAACATACATTTGCCTTGCCTTCCAGCTAATATAAGAGAGAAGGAACCCGTGGCTCAGGAGGTTAAAACACTGCCTGATATATAATCAGCCCGGGTTCGAATCTCAGATAAAGGGTATGACTAACTGATGAGAACATAAAAAGTTCGAAATGATCATCTTAGCCTCCCAAATTCTTTATTAGCAATTTGAATAATTTGCACAAATAATGAGCTGTCATAAGTTGACTAGTTCCTGTGGATAAGCCCTGAGCCGGGCCAAAACAGGAATGAAAGAGTTAATTAGCAAGGTCCATTCAAAAAGCCTTGACAAATACTTAAACATACATTTGCCTTGCCTTCCAGCTAATATAAGAGAGAAGGAACCCGTGGCTCAGGAGGTTAAAACACTGCCTGATATATAATCAGCCCGGGTTCGAATCTCAGATAAAGGGTATGACTAACTGATGAGAACATAAAAAGTTCAAAATGATCATCTTAGCCTCCCAAATTCTTTATTAGCAATTTGAATAATTTGCACAAATAATGAGCTGTCATAAGTTGACTAGTTCCTGTGGATAAGCCCTGAGCCGGGCCAAAACAGGAATGAAAGAGTTAATTAGCAAGGTCCATTCAAAAAGCCTTGACAAATACTTAAACATATATATATACAAAGCGAGAGAGATCCTGTGGCTTAGAGGCGAAAACAACTGCCTAATGTGCAATCAGCCCAGGTTCGAATCTCAGAAGGGTATGGCTGACTGATGAAAACTAATAAGTTTGAAATGCATATCAGTCTCCCTTAATTCTTTGTTAGCAATTTAAAATTTACACACACATATATATATATATATATAAAGCCAACACAGTGCTAGGCTAAATTAACAAGATCACAGGAAGTGTTAATACCAGTTTATAATGCCTTGGTAAGACCACACTTTGAATACTGCACCCAGTTTTGGTCTCCACTATGTAAAAAAGATGTTGAAAGTCCAGAAAGAGTACAGAGAAGAGCAACAAAGCTGGTTAGGGTACTGGAGGCTAAAACAAATAAGGGACGGTTGGTGGAATTGGGCAGGTCTATTTTAATGAAGAGAAGGATGATGGGTGACATGATAGCAGTTTTCCAATATCTCAGGAGTTGCCACAAAGAAGAGGAAGTCAAGCTATTCTCCAAAGCACCTGAATGCAAGACAAGAAGCAATGGATGAAAACTAATCAAAGAGAGAAGCAATCTAGAACTAAGGAGAAACTTCCTGACAGTTAGTACAATTAATCAGTGGAACAACCTGCCTCCAGAAGCTGTGAATGCTCCAACACTGGAAGTTTTTAAGTAGAGATTGGACAGCCATTTGTCTGAAATTGTATAGGGTTTCTTGCCTGAGCAGGGGGTTGGACTAGATGACCTCCAAGGCCCCTTCAACCTTATTAGTATTATTATTATAAAGTTGGTTTATTGATCAAAATTAAAATAATATTTATTATTGGTGATAAACTTAAATGGACTCAAAAGATAGTACTTTATGGATTTGTCTATAGATAAATGATGGGGTATGGGATGAAGAGATCATTGGTTGCACACCAAGAGGAAGTGAAATGCTACAAAATTGTTTATTTTATTTGTTATTTTTCAACCCACTTTTATTACTGTATAAGTAACTCAAAGTGGTGAGCATGCATAATACTTTTTCTTCCTATATTTTCCACAACAACAGCCCTGTGAGGTGGGTTGGGCTGAGACAGAGTAACTGGCCCAAAATCACCCAGCCAACTTTCATGCCTGAAGCAGGACTAGAACTCACATTCTCCTGATTTCTAGGCCAGCAGCTTAACCAGTATACCAAACTGGCTCTCTTGTTGTAATGAAGGTTGGAAGTCACTTTTTTATACATTTGTTTTCTCTTTCTACACTATATTCTTTCTGGGTTTTTTTTTCATTTTTTTCTTTTCCTTTGCATCTTTCATTCTTTCTATCTATTCTTCTTTCTTTTAGCTTGTATTAAATTGTACTATTGTAATTTAATACACACACAAAAACCCACACATAATTTTTGCCCTCCAAAAATAATGTATACCTCTAGGAATTTATATATTTAAATTTGGAATTGACTACATATTGTAATATTTTCATCTTATTTCAGCCAAAAACTTGCAGTGATTTGGGAGAATCACACATGAATGAGATTCTATAGATAAAATATATTAATACATCGATATGGATAAATACAAATTCTGGAATGTTAGAATTTTCAGTAGAATTAAAATAGTTTCTTTGTGATGTAAGTTTTGTTTCATTTTACTTTTCTTGATTGCAAATAAAATATTTATTCATAAATCTGCCATAACAGAAAGGATAAAAATATTTATGTAGTTTCTTTTTAATGAATATAATTTACACAAACATTGCTTGGGCATTATAATTATTTCATTCAGAAAAGATTTTTTTTTGTTAAAGTGATCCTTCTGCTTTAGTTATAGCATGTTTTTATAGATGGGACTTGGAGAGTTAAATCTGTGTAAAGTATTGCACTGGATATGTGTTCAATATGTAGGACAAAAGGTTAATCCTATTAAATTGTCTGATGCAGACCTTAAATCAGCTCTTGACAGTTGCTTGTCTTCTTGTCTTGATATATTATCTATTAGCAAATATAATTTTAATGTGGCCTGTAATATTCATGATTCTTAATTACCTTGTTATTTAAGAAATACTCTGCTGTAGCCTATTTGACAGGTAAGCAACATCAGGTTTTAAATGAATTGGCTTCTTCCCAGGCTGAAGTGAGTGAGTGACAGAAAGAAAGATATTACCACTAGATCACACATGAATTTAATTGTTATACACAGTGCAGCCTATTGGTACAAACTGTATTGTGGCAATGACCCTTATACTGAAATAGGATTTATAAGGAACAAACAGCTAAAATAATATATTTCTGGTCATACCCTGTTTATGAACAATTTATACAATGTTCTGATTAATTGATTTGTTGGACTTCAGAACAAGAATTATGTTCTTTAGAAATAAGGCACATTATAATTTATCAAAGTATAGGAATTACACAATAGCCTGCATACATTAGTGACCTGGTAGTTGTTTATTGGATTCATGCTTATTGAAGGAATGAGGACAAGTAGCAAAGTCATTGTGCTTACCTTATTCTGTTACTGATGACTAATGTACAGTATGACACAGATATGATGCCTACCTATCTTCTTCATTGATTTACTTAGAGAAATTATGGTTGTGCATACATTGACATTGATTTTAAAGAAGTAATTTGGACCTTGTGCAATTGTAGCACTTTTCTCCTGTTTGTTCAAGGTCCCCCTCTCCTTTTTTTCAGGCTTCCAAGCAGCCTGAAAAACTTGGTTTTCTACACTGAGAAGTAGATGGAACTTAATCCAGATGGCCCCTTATATTTTATCTTTCTAATAAAATGACTTCTAGAACTGAACATGTGGACACAACTGAAGGGCTTTCAGCTCTGAAAAGTAATGGTATAGCACCAATGAAGAGATTCCTTTATTGGTACAATGTGGCTGTCAACTGCAGAAAGGAAATATTTTATGCTGTAATGCAGGGGGAAAAAAGCTCTTCAGAACTTTGTAAGGGAAAAAAAAAAGCTCATCTGTAGTCACAAACATTGACTGACTTGTGAGGTTAAGAAGTTTTACCTGTGGTTAGATATGCAAATCTTGTGCTATTCAATCACACTGGTTAAGACCTAAGAACACCACTTAATGAGTGTGTTTGGTTGTGGAAGTTTCCTGCGTGACATTAGAGCAGACATGTCAAACACAAGGCCCGGGGGCCGGATTCGGCCCGTGAAGTGGTTTCATGTGGCCCGCGAAGCCATCCTGGAAACAGTGAGGGAACGGCCCCCACTGCCTTGGCCCTGGCCCAGAGACCCTCCTTCTGCCAGAGACCCTCAGATCTGTCCCACTCCTGCCCAGGCCCCCATAGGCACCCTTGATGCAAATGATGTAGAGCTGGCCATGCCCACCCAGCAGGCCATATGCACTCTAGCCACGCCCACCCAATAGGCCACGCCTACCCTGGCCATACCTATCTGGCCCTCTGAGGGCATCCACAATGCTGATGCGGCCCTCAATGAAATTGAGTTTGACACCCCTGCATTAGAGCATTCATTTTCTTTTAGTCTCATTAATCATACATAGTTGTTATGGGGGGGGGGGAGAAGAGAAACTTCTCTCATTCCTTATGCAAGCTTCCTTAAGTTCTGATGGGAAAAATGAAATATATATTGACAGCTTTTTAGTGTTCAAGGAATGAATATATAACTTGTTTGATAACAATATTAATATACAAATTGTGATCATGTACTATAATTATGGGCATGGTGCAAAGGTTGCATTATTATTTAGCAATAGTAGTTCTAGTTTAACAATATCCATTGCCTGCGTAAGAGAAACAGAATTATTATATTACTAAAAAGACAGATTAGATTGATTTAAGTGGAATTTCTAGAAAAAGTGATTGGGAATTAAAGCCAAGGATCAACCATCTTCTTATGAAACTAAATCCAGGGCTGCCTACAGCTAAGGCAAAGTGAGCCCATTTGAAGTCCTGAATTATTAGCCAAAATGATAACATCTTCTAGTGTCTCCAATAGAAACTGTCATATGCTCTATTGTGGCTAACACAGTAAGGTGGTTAGACTATTTTGCAAAATTTTGGACATTTAGACATTTTGTATTTTCATAAAATGACAGATAAGTACATAATGATCAGAAATTAAAGACATCTGAAATAGTACGTGTAACATGGGATTCATTTTACTGACAGGCAAACTTATTTTTATTTTTATTGTTTAAAGAAAATGTATATTGGACTATATCCCTACAAAATCATTTTTAGTATGAAGCTCTATAAACTACTGCTTCTCTCTAATTATATTGATTAAATAATAATTGACTTTCATACATTTTGTGACTGTGCTAAGTGATTTATTGTTGATTTTTAGTTGACCCTCTCTTTTCAAAACTCTTTTGTTGAAGAAAATAAATTAGAGAATATGAGGATTAATATTATTAAAAATATGGTTTATTAACACAATTTAATTAAAAGAATAGGTTCTAACAAACAACAGATCCATAAATATAGATACATATAGATGTGCCTCTATTTTATCATGTGGGTACAAGTAAAAAAAGAAAAATAATATATAAACTGGACACTTTGTGTTTATAGTTTTAAAATGAATAAAATTTTCCTGTTAAGATTTAGCAGTTTGTACACAGAAAATAATTAAAAACATAATTTCACTGGTGCAGTGATAAATTATGGAAATAGTAATGACTAGAGTCTAAATACAGCCTAAATAGTCCTCACTTAATGACCACAATTGGGACCAGCAACTCCATTGCTAAGCAATGTGGTTGTTAAGAAAAGATTATGTGATTTCACCAGTGTTACTTCAGTTCAGGTATGGTTGTTAAGTGAATCACATTTGGTCATTTAGCAGAATGTCACATGATCATGATTCAAGACTTACAATGGGCTGCCACATTGATTTTGCTTTTCAGCAAAATGTAAACCTACATTTCAGCATTATTGTAAATTCAAATGGTTGTTAAAGTGGGTGGGGCAAGGTGAAGCAGGATTGAAAGAGTCAAGTGGTGAGGAATTAAACCATGATTAGATTAGAGTAGAAGCTACAAAAAAGTTGGAATTCCTTGACTTCTGGTTTTGATGTCACAGCGATTCAGGTGCAAGAAGATGGGGCTCTGTCTTTAGCATTTGGTTTCGCCCTGCTGCGGGACCCTGGAAAGTCACCCTGTAGAGGTAGCAAGCAAGGAGGGGAGTCTTGCTGATCATGGGGGGAGGAAGCCCTCCTGTTTGATTCAAAAAAGCCCTCCAAACTGGCAGGGGAAAGACTGGCTGCATTCGTGCTGACAATGGAAGTCAACAATCACTACCAAGCAATTTTACAGCAACCTGGATGAAACTGGGTGAGACCTGATCCTTTCTTTATGATTTTAAAACCTCTTCCTGAAAATTTGCCCAAAGCACTCCCCACGATGAAAGAGGGAAAAAGAATTTCTGCCCCATTCCCTCAGAAAAGAAAAGCAGCAAATTAATTACTTTGGAAAAATTGCAAAAACCATAAGACCTATTTGGAATTGATATATCCATAAAGCTTGAAAAATTGGGGACTAAAAGTGTTTTTAATACCTTTTTTTTTTTAAAAAAAAGACTTTTTTAAGTTTCACAATATAACTTCTGGATCTAAAAACTGAAAAGCAGCGTTGATGACATCTAGTGGTGAATTACGGCACTACAACTTATTTATGCCTAAAAAAAACCTGGTTTAAAGCCCAGAATTAGATAAGACTTTGGCTGGCCTTGGAAGCTTTTACCACTGAGAATTTCAGCTGAGAAAAAAGGAAGAGGCTTGGGGGCTGCTTATCTGGGTGGCAGAGATGATAAATATTCTAAGTTTGGCCTGTCTGAATTTTGAACATAAATACTGACTTTCAGAACTGTATTGTGAAATTATTTTCTTGCAGAAGAAACATATGGAACACTTTGAATTATAAATCTTGATTGTTGAACAACCTTCAATGGTTCTTTTTTCTCCCTGGACAGAAAGGATATATTTCTTACTGGACAGAAAAAATTGAATTTTACCTATATCTCCCTAGGGGAGACTCAGGAGCAGACAGTTGGTTGGATAAATCTATAAAGACTACTTATAAAAATAATAATAAATAAATAAAATGGATTTTCCATACTCAGTGTTAAATAGTAAAACATCATCTTTAACATCTCTCCCCAGTAGTCTTAACTTGCCAAATACTGATGAAACACAGAAAGATATTCTCTCTGTGATGAAATTAATACAAAAAACAATTACTTTAGCTTGTGAGCAGGTTAATAATAACACAAAGGAGATAAAAGAAAAATTTTCTAACCTAAATCTACAAACTCAGAAAACAACTACAAAGCAACCCAGAAAATAGAAGGAAAACTAAAGAATGCTGACCCAAATATTGACGATCTAAAGGAAGAAACTAATGACCAGACTCAGATAAATGAAAACTCAGAAGAGACAACAATGATACTGGAAATGGAAAAGACATTTTTTAAATCAAAGTTTCAGAACATACTGGATAACAAGGAAGGAGAGTTGATGGAATGGAAGATAAAATCATTAACAGAACTGTGGAGAACTGGAGAAGGAGGGAGGTGGGTTAATGAGTATCAATGGGCTAGCTCTTCCAAAAACATTTTAACCAAATTGCTTCTCTTGTTCCAAATGATATATACAAAAATAGAGAAATAATTATTTGATGATCCAAATGCACTGACTTGGAAAGTTAGTTGGCAAAGAAAGAAAGCTAGAGTAAGAGTGAAGGAAACAGAAGCTTTGACCTATTAGAGGCAATGCCATATTATTAATTAGAAGTTTGAATATGGTTAAGAATAGATTGTTAAAAATAGAATTATTATTATAACTAAATAATTAAGATTTATAATTAGAATATTATATCTTGGTATGAAAAAGGAAATAAGAATATGTTAAGAATTTTGAATAAGGGATGCTTTTGGTTGCCCAAATACAACTTGTTTCAAAATTATAAATCATTGGGATACTTTGAACATGGATGGGAAATTAAAATTGGAAAAAAGCAAAAATAGGATATGGATTAAATGAAAGGAGTGTAGGCTTCCAGCGCTTGTGGATGTGCAGGAAGAGCTCTCTCCCTGCCGTCCGATCTTTCTTCCTTGGAGGACCCCAAAAAGGGTCAAATGTCACCCTGGAGGGGTGACCACTGTGAGGAGGCCCTCCTTGTGGTTGCAGAAGGGCAGCAGCCCTCCACTTGAATCCGGAGCAGCTCCTTTGGCCTGAAGAAGAAGAGATCGGCCATCAAGATCATTAAGCCATTTCCTGCCGAAAGCCCAAAGCACCATCTAGCACAATGAAGCAATCTGGAGGACCTGGGTGAGACCTTATCTTTCCTACTCCCCTACCTTCCTGTGGGACTTTTCTGAAAATTTCCTCCCCCTATTTTAAAAGACTGGTGACTGCATACTTGGGGAATAAACCTGAAAGCCTTAAAGCCTTAAAAGAAATCAAATGACTAAGCAAAGAAATTAAGCAATCTTATTTGTACTTATTAAAAATCTTTTATTTTTGTGGGGATCTACCACCCTATTTTCCGCTTAAGCTCTGAATTAAGGGGGAAAAGAAATGGACTAATTGAACAAAAGCTTTATATTAATCTGGAAAAAGATTTTACATCTTATTCTATATGCTATTGATGACATCTTGTGGCAAAACCTGGTATAGCAACTAAACCTTTTTTATTATTATTGTGAGAGCTGGCTGAATAACAGAGCTGTCCTTGACATTATATTCAAAGATAAGAATTGGGAACACCTGGCACTGAAAACATTTTTTAGAAATACTGGAGGTGGACAATCATTGACTCTTATTAAAATAGCCTCCATGAAAGACTTATCTGTAAACATCAATGAAATGGAGGAATATATCCCACCACTTAACTACAAACTGATACTTGACACAATCTTGGCAATGACTGAACAAATCAAAGCCAAACTAACAGCTTAAAGCTACCAAATCAAACTTTGACCTTAAATGATGAATTGACAATCCAAAAACAAAGAAGTAGAAACTAACATTAAAATAAGAGACTTTAAAGAACAACAAATACAATTTATAGAGAACTTTGAAGCCCAAACCTCGACCTCAACTATAAAACCTACAACTCAAAAAACAATAGTACCCGAAGAAAGCAACATCAAGAGGGAAGATATTAAAGGCCTTCAAATACAGTACGTTGAGGACCCAGCCAATCAAATGATAACCACAACACCAGTTACTATTTCTTACCTAAGCCAGATGTAATCAGAAGAGGAAAAAGACTGAACTAATGACAACTACATTACACCAAACATCGAAAATTAAAGCAACACTTCAATGATTACAAAGGGGACACTTTCTTTGCAAAACTGATATTTGGATGGTCTCCCTGGATTCAAACAATGTGTGTAGGAAAAAAGGGAGACACATCTTTTTATGCCTGATTGGCATAAAAAGAAGGCAAGAGATTTTAAACAATTAGACTTGTCTCTTTCTTGGGATTTGTAAGAATAGAGCTTAAAAAATTCTTTTAATGGGCTAAGGGGAATCTTTAAAAATATAAACTGATTTTATATTTAGGTTTTAGATTGTTAAGGGAAAACAAAATTAAGCTATTAGAACATAACTCTGAACTATATTATAGAATCTGGAATGATATAATAAAAGACATTATTTTAATAATTGATAAACTATTAAGATGACATATAGAATATATCTATTGTAATGATATAGATATAAATTGATTTTATATTTAACTTTTAGGTGTCTAAGGGAAAGGAAAGTTGGCTATTAGAATTGATTTATATTATAGAATTTGGAAGGATATAATAAAATATATTTTTCTAATAATTGGTGAATTATTAAGATGATAAATAGAATTTATTTGTAAAAATAAGAATGTATTGAAATGAACAATGTAAGCTCTGTAGACAGGATAATTACTTTTTATTGAAATAATGTGGGTTACCCAAAAATTAAGTTTTCTTTTATATATCATAGGCTATTCTAGGATATTCTATTGCAATTAGGTAAAACTTAAAAACAGGGCATGGATATGTATAAGTGAAAATATATTCAAAATTCTTCTAATTGATTATGTCACAATTAGAAATGCATTAATTTTGATTAATTTGATTAAGTTATAATTAAGGGAATTTGAGAGGGAATCTTTGTTGATGCAACTTGAGCTATTTACAAATAATTTGTTATTTGCTATTGTTTACTTTTGATTACCCAACCACCGTATTGCTTCACAAATATCTGAATGTAAAATTAAAAAAATAATAAAACTTGTACAAAAAAATGAAAGAAGTGTAAACAGAACAGAGGTAAATAGTAGAACAATGAAAGGAACAATGAAAAAGGAACATAGCAAAAATACATTAATAAAACTACCCAAAAGATGGAATAGTGGAGAACAGAAAGCATGGGGAGGGACATGGGGTGTGCCATCAATGCAGCAGCCACCTTCAGTATGGGGTTCCCCTATTTGGTCCCCAGGCCAACCAACAGAGCCAGATCTTTGGGCTCTTGTGGAAGGATAGGAGGGCAGGGGCAGACCGTGCCTTAGAGGAGAAGATGTTCCAAATTTTGATAGGCAAAATTCAGATATAGATATAGCTATAAATATATCCACACATAATAAAATAAAATGTATATTCTGTCTTTCACTGATAGAGTTCTGAATTTTGATTAATAAATTAAGATACTATTTTCTCATACCACAATAGCACTTAGATTCATTTACTATGTCATAGTGCTTTACGGCCATTTCTAAGCAGTTTACAGAATTAGCATATTGCCCTCAATACTCTGGGTCCTCATTTTACTGACCTCGGAAGGATGGAGGCTGAATCAACCTTCAGCTGGTCAGAATCGAACTCCAGGCAGTTAACAGTGAGTTAGATGGCAATACTGCATTCTAACCACTGTACCACCACAGCTCCTATGTGCACAGAGCATGACATTTTTGATTAATTTTAGGTTGAAATGCTGTCAATAATTCTGAGTTTTATTACACATACAACATTCTGCACAAAACAAGGACCAGAATTGAAGAAAAGGTTTTGAAGCAGTTCATGCCATTAAACTGAATCCTCTTGCAGAAAGCCTGACTCAGAAACATTTTGACTTAATAGATTTAATACATTTTTCAAAGAACGTATTATTAGTCTGATAATTATCCTGTAGTCAAGCTGATATATGCTTAAAACTTTCATTATGTGTTGCTGCCAAAATTCCAAAGTTAGCTATAGTTATATTAACAAATTTTAAATAGCACAATACAACTGCTAGGATTTTTGAAGAAGCTGTGAACAGGCCAAATTGTTAAATCATTGTAAACTCCTTCCTTTTCCTCCATGTAAAAGAAAACAGATAACAAGTTGGTGAAGATAAGTAGGAACTGTTAGCAGACAAAAAAGACAATAATCGGCATCTCAGACCTAGAAAAAAGGAATCAGGAGACTTTTGATTACCTTATCTTGATTATTTAGGGTAGAGGCAGGGGGAAACTATGCCACGCTTTCAAGATCTCTTATTATACTCTACATCAATCTTGTTTTCGAAGTTGGAGATGGCATTAAAGTCTCAGGGTAATCCACTGGTCCTATTTTGTAATGTACAATATCCTTGCAACTGACAATAAATGTCTATACTATAAAATTCTTACATGGTGTACAACAATTACATGTTCCCATTGTGCTGGTCACTGATTGGCTGCAAATATATAATCCAGGTGTTCACTGTAAACAAAGGACAATATGTTTTTCCCCCATTTGCAAGGCTCCTATTGTCATCCTTCTTCCTCTTCTATTCAGCTGAATTTTTTTCCTTGACAGAAAAGTACCCTATTTTTTGTGATGTGCTTGGTGGTTGCTACCTCACTGGGCAGGTGTTTATATCATCAAGTTGAAGTCAGGACTCCAGATCCATGACAAAAGACAATACCCACTATCCACTTAAGAGTTAATCCTGTTCAAAGGGTTTCTTGATAATAGTCACAATATAGATCTTATTTGTCATTCTAAATCTGCACCCACCTTTTTATCACTAAGGCGGATAATTTTTTTAGGACCCTATAAAACTATATGCTCCTAAACAGCATAACCATTAGGGGGTCAATACCGACTGCCTCTATTTTCAGATCTACTAGAATGCCTTGAAAAAGCATGGATTTTCACAAAAGTGGTCTTGAGATGTGCATACAATTAGAATACACATCCATTGATATGCAAGAGGATCATAATTAATTGTGTTTTATATTAATATGGCAATTAAAATATACAGCAATGACTTTTGGATTGGTTAATTGTGGCCCAATCTTCTGCAGATTCATAACTGAATTATTTTCTAATATTTTTAATCAATTTTTGCTGGTCTACTTGAATTACATATTTTTTTCTTCAGAAGACCCAATCCTGCATGAGACTCATGGCAGAATGGTTTTAAGAATGATTCCACCAAAAAAAAAAAAAACCATTTCCCAAAGTCGTAAAATTGTTCATTTGAGCTTCCTTAACTGAACTATTTGGGTTACCAGGTAACTAGAAAGGGAATACAAATAGATCATGCAAAAGTGCAATCTGTACTCTTATGGCAGGCAACTAGATATCTGAACCATGTCTGGTGATTTCTGGGCTTTGCAAATTTTTGTAGCAAGTTCATATTTAATTTTGTGAGGCACACAAGATCTCTTTTCTATTTCTAAAAGAGGTAATAATTTCAAATGGTCTGCTTAAGAGAAAACAGCTTTTAGGACTTGAACATTATTATTTTTTTCTTCCTAGCCACTGCAAAATTCCAATACCTCTTGTCTCTTTTGTCCAAACAACTTCATTACTATACATGCAGCATTAGCAGCTTTTTTCCCCCCAGCATCACGAGAGAGAAATGAAGATCTTTCTTCATGTCTATGATTTCTGATTGCTGCTGCCCAGTTCAAAGAAACTATGACATTTTTTTTAAAAAAAGAATTGCTTATGATGCAAGTATACACAGAATTAGGAACATACACAGAAAGAATAATGTTATGCCTTGTCAGATTTTTCCCGTTTCAAAGTTTATATTATTTACATTCCTTGCACACACAAAAAACTACCTTACTAAAATTTCCATGCCCACATAAAATTAGGATTCATATAGAAAATTTCATATACTGTTGCTGGCCTCTAAGGATTTTGTTTGTTTGTTTGTTTCAACAAAAAAGTACATACGGGATTTTCAGTCACTATCAGATGTAATGAATCTTTATTTAAGCAAACTACGGTAATATATTTTTTTTCAGCGCTGATACTTCCATCATCTTCACCAACCATTCCTCCATAATGGGTATTTCATAATCTTTCCATTTTTATGCATATAATTATCTCACAGTAGTGATTATATAGGCACCTAAATCTGCCATGGCTTTCTTCTAGTTATATGTCCATTAAACTCAACAAAAACCGTTCTGATTTTAGTTGAGTCTTAGTTTTCAAAACTTATTTATGGTAGTATACATATTTGAACCCACCAAGAATAATAAAATAACTCTTCATGTTGTCCACATTTCTAACATAAATTTGAGATACCTTTATACACAAAAGATATTTTTCTGGTGTCATATATCAACAATACATCATTTTTTTAAATTTTATCATTGTGTTTATTCAAGAGTTTTGCTGTGTCTTAACCCTCCCCTTGTTTTCCCTTCTGCATCAGTCTATTGAGAGCTTAAATTGAAAGGAGCTTTACAAGGTTTTACTAAAGACATAACTATTTTAATTAGGAAATGCAGTGCTCAGGGGACATCAGAACACAGCCAAAATCTAATATGTTTGCTATATCTATGCTTTTTGAGGTTTATCCTATTATTTTTTTTTAACATTTCAATACTGCATAAGAAAAAAATTGTTATCCAAATAATCTTTTATTAAAAAAAAATCAGGGTCAAGAATACAGCATTCAAAAACATTATTATGTATTCTCTCTAGAAAAAGGGATCTTCTAGAAGAAATTGCTTTTTGTAATCTTATATCTGAATTTGCTGCCAAGAAAAAATAGGTGGGAAAGGATAACTGCTATAATAACCTGAATATAATTTGTGGGTCTGTGAAAACAGTCAAACATTGTTGATATTCATGTTCATAGATGAAGCCAGAAAAAAAAGATCCTTATGCAGAAGGTTTAAAAACCTGTTGCATTGGTATTAAATTGTTGTACTCCGGTCATTGATATTAAAATAATGAAGGTATTCTATAGATGAAAATCAATTTGGTCTACACTAAACCAATGTTATATATATTTTAATGAGACATATCAAGTTGTTCATTTTATTAATCATTCTGCTCCTTATATATGCTGATATCATTGATTTATGCAATTTTATTTAGCTAGTTTTATTTCTTAAGCTGTTTTTTAAAAAAAAAACAACTTTTAACTGCAATTAACTACTTTGCTTAGGTTTTGCAGTGTAAGTATTTTTCTCATTTTTCTGTGCATGCTTATATTCAAAGAATATAAATCAGGCTGATCTGAATATGAGATACAATGCATAGACCTCTGTGAATTGTTTGAAAGGAAGCATAGACTGAAGTACACCCATCTAATGTAATTCTCACAGGTGATAGGATATAATTAGTAAAGTCTGATGCAATGTGATTCTGACCTAGTCCAAAGACATCTTGGTAATTTATTTTCTACAATGGTATAAAATGTCAAGTGTGAAGAAATAGCAACTGATGAAAAGATGTTTATAATTAGCTTGGATATAACTATTTTCTAAAGGCGCTGCATGCATTTGTATGCCTTGCCCTCTCTGGTAAACAAGATCTTTATATTTGAGTATGGTGTATATTTCAGCTGGCTGAATGATTGCCCCAAAAGTGTATTTATAGATAGTTATACATTGCAGTGGGGCCCTTTGTGCTCACTGACCTTGGTTGTTGTCTTACAGATACAATATGTCATTATCCAACCAAGTAACATCATCTATGCTAGAAGGGAGTGGGGTTTGCTTTATGTTTATATATAAATGGCTAATTTTGTCAGTTTGGTAGGAATTTCCTCCCTTTGTCACCTTTAGTATTAAGACATTCAGAGAATAGCAACTGCAGGTGGCAGTCACAGTTAGGAGACTGACTGATTGATTGGATATGGATTGTGTGCCAGTTGCAGCCTCTCCAGGTGTTGGGTATTACCTATAATGCCCTGCATGGCATGGGTCTAGGTTACATGAGGAACCATTTCACCCCTATGGGAGTGAGCCACCCCCACCAGTTCCAGTATAGGAGCCATGCTCTGGATCCTATCAGTCAATGAATTTTGGCTGGCGGGGTCCAGAAGAAGGCCCCAGCCCCTTTGGAACATCTTGCCCCCTGAGGTGAAATTGGCTGCCACCTTCCTGACCATCTGCAAGAGCCTAAAGACCTGGTTCTGCCAGTTGGCTTGGGGCCCCAATGGGGGAATTTCACACTGCAGAACGTTGAACGACTAATAACGGTTCCCACCTCCCCCGCCCCATATATTCTCCTCCCTTCCTCCACATCTTTAGTTATAACATGAAACCATGACTAATAGAGCAAAGGAATGTTTGTTATTCTTCCTCAAATGAAGGAGAATGTCATCTAGAACAATGTTGTTATGCAAATGATTCAAATTATGTCTTTTTTATTTTGTATGTTTTGTGTAAAGATATAATTTAGAATTGATCTAAAATGACAAAAATACACAGGAACTTTATATGTTGTATCTGAAATCTGTTGTGTTAAAGTCCATTCCTTACTACCTAAACTGAGGTATTATAATGTTTTCTATGAGAGCAGCAATTTAGAAACTAAACCATCACTTTTATTTAGCATGAGATAATAAGATAATAATCTATGGTTATTATCAAGGAGTTTTCACCCAATCATTTGGGGATAGGAGATATTTATATCCAACAGGATGAAAATAAATATCCATTAGGTTTGCTAAAGGGGGAGGGGTGAATTAGAAAGAAGTGATGAGGTTAGCAAACATAGTTCTTTCTTGACCTCAGAAGGTGGCCCTGGTTTTCTGAATGAAAAATAAAACCACATAAGTGTCAGGACCCACCCCAATCCACATCTTAGGAAAATAAAGAACTCTTGGAGTCAGGTCTTGTCCAAAAGGAGTTTTTACTAGGACATGATCGGTTGTGGAAATACAAGACAGGATCTGGCATTGTGTTACACTTTGATACCTTATAAAGAGTTCCTGATTCAACCCCCTCCCCTTAAACCCATTTGGTCAGACCCACATCAATGTAACTTAGGTGTCAAACCCTTTCGTGGGAAAGAGGGATCTTCCCGTGCCTTTATGATTATTTCCTCCTTTCTTTTCAGATTCAAATGGAGATACAAACCAGATCTCCTTCTCCCTTCCCTCCCTTTGTTGTCTCAGTTCAAAAGGTTTTCTCTGGTCTTTGAAGACAGCCTATACAGGCAGGCTGAGTAAACATCTTCTCCCCTCGGGAAAATGGCAGAATCCAGGGAGGGGTATAATATTTTAGACATACATTTATGAATGGGATGTAAATGGATTCTGACAATAAGTCTGTAAGATTATTCATCAACAAAGGGATTTTGGGGAAGGTGTGTGTTGTGAACAATAGTAGAAAATGTTTAGTGGTAGCCAATAAACCTTGATTTATCATAGGCTATTCAAATGTTGAACAACGTATAGTTAAGCCCCACTTTTCCTCTATATACTGTATTTCTTAGCCTAATTGTTTCTGCTGGATCACTTTACTTGGTTCCCCAACTGTCCATATATTCCACCTTCTGCAGTATACCGTATAGTCTGTTGTAATGAAATACATGTAAACATATATTTTGATACCTATTTTTAATGGTGGTCATTATTATACATAATGTTTTGTGTAACTCTTTCAAAAGCCTTACAAGGATGGTCAAATGATTCATATAGATAAATGATCCTGTGTCACTTTTCTAATTTAGTAATGTGATTTTATGAGTGTGATAGATTCAAACAATGGGGAGGGAGCAAAATAGCTTTTTTGTGGGGGGAGCATTCTTGTGAATTGTTGATTTCTATGTATCAGTTTCTTTTCTGCATTCAGGGTTTCATTATTATCCTCTAGTTTTTACTAGCAAACTTAAAGAGATGGAATAAATTAAAATTCATTGGCATAAGCTTGTCATTGTTTCTTATATTTCTTATATTGTATTTCTTATATTTTTCAAAAGGATATCGTTCAGTACTTCTAAAAAAATCCAAATAATTGTGGAACTGTATATTTGTTTCTATGGTAACTTTAGCTTTGCATATACATGGCATAAATTATGTTAGTGAGCTCGAGCTGCAGAGAATTTATATTCTTTTTCCTAATGCAGAGATTACATGTGTTTGTTTTTAAAAAGGGACCAGAAGAACTTTTCAGAACTATTAATAGGCTTATAAAATAGCCTGTTTAGTGTGGATTAGCAAATCTTCCATCTTTTGTAAATGATAAATTACTAAGCACATTTAGAAGCATATTGCGGTTAAGAAAAATCCTTTTTTAGAATTGTAGTAGCAACTCTTTGGAAGGAATCCAGAACACATATTTCTTAAGTGTACTTGTGAAGACAAATAATTCTCTTCATAAAATAATCAAATCCAAGCAAACGAAATGGCTATCATATGATGTTGAAGAGTGGCCTAAATCAGAATTCTACCTTTTACAAGTGACCATAATTGCATAGTTTATTCTGGCTTTCTTTTCTGTCAAACTTAATCTGAATTTTGAAAACATGTCTTGCATTCTATGCTTTTTCACATGTAGTCTGAAGCGCACAGAGATAAACTGTTCTGAGGATAACAATTTATTAAGAATGTACATATCTTTTTTAAATGATAAAATAAAGCAGACAGTACTTCTTGATGAGTTTAAAAAAATAATATAAGCTGTTTATATAGATAGGATTTTCAATCGTTTCTAGTGCTGGAAGTTAATATTAGGTCAAATGAGTGGGAATTAAACCAATTTAACATTTAGTATGCCTCAGCAGGTAAAAGCACCTGGTTGACCATGCATAATTTTGCTAACTAAGCATAGACAAGACTAGTTAGTAACTGAATGGGAGACTACTAGGGATTTCTGCAGGAGAAAATAAAAAAAATGGGAAGAAGTCAGTGTCAAAATACTTCCATACTGTTGCTAGGGAAACTACATGGATATCTCCTTGAAATCACTAGGAGCTAAATTAGACCTGAAGGAGACTTTAGTTTTTAACATTTAATATTTTATTCTCTTTATATAAAGACTTAGCCATTAGACTTGTATATTATACTTTAAGGCACTTTTCCAATATGGCATAAAGGATTTCATTATATTGTGAATGATGCAATAGTTTAGCACTATTTTTGAATATCATTTTAATATCTGATTGCATGTAAATAGTTAACCAAGAAGCTTTATTTAATTTGTTGCAGTAGTCAATATCACATTACATTGCGAAAATTTATACAGATTGAAATATGGATTTAGTAAATCAATTTCATACTCTCTGGCCTACATATCACATCTCCTGACTGTTATTTTTTAAGAAAAAATATCTACATGATGGTATATTTGTGCTGAGATTATCCAAAATGGTAACATTTTAAATAAATTCTAACAAATAATTCCATAGTTGTTAGTGTTTGCAAGCGATAAAAATGAAGACATGTAGGTAACTTTTTCCAAGCGATATTCTTGGCAAAAGTTTTCCCAAAGTTTTCTGAGATTACTCTTTTTATATCAAAAAGCAGGGGTTTCGATCATTTGCTTCCACAGCAAATTCCATGGAGTCTTGTCAGCATCCAATCCTATGTTAGTGAATTGACAAGGATGGGAAGGATAGGATTATAGATTTGAAGATTTACTAAATTCTAAACCTAATTTTGAAGATACTAGCACATAGGGAAATGTAAAACTTGGAATTATTGGAACATGTATTATTACCTCCTTTATGTTTACCGACTTATATAAAATCCATGCATAAATGGTAAAATGTGTAACACAAAATTGTGAGGTAGGGCTGTGCTGTTGCAAATATGACTCATAATTGGCTAAACAAATGTGAATAAGATTCAGTTTCTAGAAAGCTTTTGTTTAAATGGACTCCTATAGAAATGTGATTTCCAGACATATTAGATTTTTCATTATAGAAAGGATAGTCATGTAAAGGGGGGGGGAAGCTAGTCATGACCTTCTGAACAGATTGACCAATTATGCACAATGTGTTGTTTCTAAGTTAATAGCAACAATTTGTCCATCTTGGTGGTCTGTTTCAAATAGAAAAGTTAATTTGCTGCATTATATTCACTATTTATAGCATTCATTTCAATTTCCTTTCAAGGGATCTAGTGTTTCTAAACTCAGTGGAAAATGAGTTCTTGAATTTTTAATTAGCTTTAATTAAATCAGCATTAATTTTATAAACATAGCTTAAGAAGTAGAATACTTCTAGGCTTACAAAAAAGTTCAAGTGACTAAAGTATGTTTTTTTTTACACTGAGTACTTTTTAAAATACTAGTGTTTTCTATTAGTATTAACTAAGGCAAGCTCATTGGCTAATTGGGTATTTTTGGCACAAATATATACTTTTTCAGAGAGCACCAAGGACTCCTCACTTCAGTCCTGAGCTACAAATATTTTCGTTAGCAGAGACATTTTTCCCTACGCATAGCAGATGAATTGATCTTCCACATATGCATGTTAAATAATGTAAGAAATATTTTTTTAAAAAAATGTATTTCTGACTATGTATAACTTAATTGAGTTTGTTTGTAATGCAAAGTGTGGATTACCTTGGTGGATGAGGCAAGAAATGCTGCCTAAAAAAGGCAAGCTGATGGGGACTCCCCAAGGGCTGAACAGTTAAGAGAAAGAAACTTAGGAACAACCTGTCCTAATCGATCAGATGGTTAAAAGTGGCAATTTGCAAGATTCTGTTAATATATCTTACAATAAAGTAGATTTAGCTTATCTAGTTGTAGTTCTTGTCACAATTGCCAGAGCAGCCAATCATCATCAATTAAATAAAATGATGCAGTGATTTGACCAGATTGTTTAATAGTTTCCTTATGTTTAACTCTATTACACTGTTATATATGCCTTTGTTTTGTATCTTTGTACTTTGTGAACAAAATTGTTCCTCTTTTTTGGCTTGTTTATGATAAAAAATTATGAGCAATATTTTGTTTAATATTTCAATTAATACTTACATTTTCTGCCAATCCACATTAAGTGACAAAATATTAATTTACACAGAAGAGTCTTTAAAGGCATTGTCTACTGGCTGCCATACTCTAAATAAATAAATTCTGGCTGCTTGATGTTTTCTATATAATGGGGGTTCACCTCCATTACGTTTCCCTGTTTAGTTTTGTTTCTTCATATTTAATCTCTATGGAACTTACATAAAACAATGTTTTAATGGGGAAAAAATGAGGTTTTCAGAGCTAAATAAATAAAAAAAGAACTGTTATATGTTAAAAGGAAGTATAACTATACATATAATTTCTTTCTCTCTTTTTTGCTTTTTTGCTTTTAAAGTAATGTATGCCTATTGTTTTATCAAAGTTCTTTACAATATACAGTATTTGAATATAAATTCCTATAAATAAATAATCTTATGCTGTGGAAATCTCACAAATTCAATATCTTTGGTTTTTTCAATGGTAAATAAATGTCATTTTCAGGACATTGTTGTTTTTCATTTTTTTAAAAAAAAGGTATTTTTTTCACCCATGTACATTTGTTTAATAAATATGAATCTGTCTGATAAATAAAATATATGGTTTTGCCAGGTGTATGGTTTTACTTTACATGTATGATTAATATTCAGAGTTTTCCCTGTAAATGAAATACATTTAGATTGGGATATCCAACCTTACTAACTTTAACACTTCAACTCCTAGAATTATTCAGCCAGCCATGCCAGCAGTTGAAGTCCATAAGTCTTAAAGTTTGTAAGATTGAATACCCCATGCTTTAGATCCTTCTGGCTCAAAGAATCATTTGATCAAGGGCAAAAAAGTCTGAGAGGACACAATTTTTAGTGTTATGAATGCAGCAAGAAGACCAGGAGAGCATTCAATATTGGTCATGGCCGGGAAAAAAAATATAGGAAATTATTTTCCACTCCCATAGAGACATGGTTGTGATTACTCCATTCTTGTGTCAGACTTTGCATACAGACACACACACACAAAATTGTATAGTGAGATCTTTAATTATATAGACATGGATCAGAGGAAAAAAAGAGGGAAAGAATCAGAATACCAAAGTCAGAATCTGATTATGCAGTTGTCAAGCTCTTAGGTTAAACGAGAGTAATAATAATAATAATAATAATAATAATAATAATAATAATAATAATAATAATAATAATAATAATAATAATAATAATAATAATCATCTTGTTATTAGTCTGGCAGACTGGCACAACTAAGATTCCTGTAGATTTGCAACAAGCAAACTAGCAAAGAAACAAAAAAGCAAAAAAAAAAGTTTACTCAATTCAGAAATATAGGTGTAATTTTGGAATGCATTAGTTTGAACCTTTCTGTGTATATAGATTATGCAGTGAATCATAGACCGCTATAAATAGATAACATTTTACCTCAACCTTTAAATTAAGAGAGAGAGAGAGAGACGATGTACAATTAAGAGATTCTAGAAAAATATTGTTGTACCTAGTATCTTTAGAAAAATGAATGTTCAGCCCCTTTGACAATACTATAAGGGTTAACATAGTGAACTAGAACCAAGTGCAAATCCACATTTCAACTACAAGTAGCATAGTTACTAATATACCATGTTAAGTTGTTGCTTTGAGAGTGGAATTAGCTGAAGGAGTATTGTGTATATTGCTTTGAGTTCCTTGAGAAATTCTAGGATATACATCTCATGTATGATCCATCTGTCCATGTTCTGGGACTTTTAAAGGTAAAGGTAAAGGTTCCCCCGCACATGCATGCTAGTCGTTTCTGACTCTAGGGGCCGGTGCTCATCTCCGTTTCAAAGCCGAAGAGCCAGTGCTTGTCCGAGGACGTCTCCATGGTCATGTGGCCGGCATGACTAGACGCCAAAGGCGCACGGAACACTGTTACCTTCCCACCGTAGTGGTCCCTATTTTTCTACTTGCATTTTTACGTGCTTTCGAACTGCTAGGTTGGCAGAAGCTGGGACGAGTAACAGGCGCTCTGGGACTTTTACACTATTATTATTCCTATTCCATAATTTTTAAAAATGCCTTACAACATACAACTGTTAAAATGGCTTACAACTATCTTTATGATTGATGATTTTGAAGAAACAAACACTAAAAGAAAAGAGAGCTTGGAAGGGATGAAACATTGGTCAGTGGCAGAATGAAGTGATCAGAATACCTGCAGAATTGTAGAATTTCAAAAGTAAAATGATGTTTGACCCAGTGTCATTCAAAACACGGCAAAGTTTGCAAGGTTTGGAAGGAACTGCTTGCAAACTGCTGGAAAGATTCAATGTTAATAGTCCCTTAAAATGTTTAAAACATTTATGGTGAAAGCATTGAAGCAATTTACCTTTCTTTTTCTTTCTTTTTTTTTTTTTTGCTTCTAATATGGATGTACCATATTGGCTTTAATGTTAAGTACATGATTAAGAACAAACAGCATTGAGAAGATTAACTGCTACATTAATGAAGCCATTTACATTTTCCAGGGTTTCCTTTGTGTGCATTTTTCTTTATTTCCTGTGCCTAAGATTTTTATCAGGTGATTTAGCCTTTTTGAAAATAAATAATTGTAGTTACGCTTAAGTACAGCTTTTCTGCACTGGATTTGCTTTGTTACTAACAGGGCATCTAAACACAATATTGCAAGCATAATTACATCTACATTTTAGCTTAATGAGTAGCTAATGCTCATTGCCTAATTTTGGCAATTGTGTATTTATGATCTGTAGAATGGGAAAGTACTGTCATTTCATAAAGTGGTATGTATTTTTTAAAACACATTTTTTCACTGTTTAGAAATTTCAACATTACATAGCAAGTCTGAATAATATTGTGTTTATTTACTCAGTTGGTTGTGATAAAGAACTAGACAAGGCTCTTCAAGAATAAGTTGTTGAGTTCATTTTCAGGAATGAAAATTAATGTACATACTCACATTCTTGATGATTCTTGACATTTCTGCTTTTTAAAAAAAAACATTACAAATTAAAACAAAATTAGTACCTCTTTTTGTTGTTGTTGTTAGTTGCGAAGTCGTGTCCGACCCATCGCAACCCTATGGACAACGTTCCTCCAGGCTTTCCTGTCCTCTACCATCTTCTGGAGTCCATTTAAGCTCACACCTACTGCTTCAGTGACTCCATCCAGCCACCTCATTCTCTGTCGTCCCCTTCTTCTATTGCCCTCAATCTTTCCCAGCATTAGGCTCTTCTCCAGTGAGTCCTTCCTTCTCATTAGGTGGCCAAAGTATTTGAGTTTTAGCTTCAGGCTCTGGCCTTCTAAAGAGCAATCAGGGTTGATCTCCTCTAGGACTGACCGGTTTGATCGCCTTGCAGTCCAAGGGACTCGCAGGAGTCTTCTCCAGCACCACAGTTCAAAGGTCTCAATTCTTTGGCGCTCAGCCTTTTTTATGGTCCAACTTTCACTGCCATACATTGCAACTGGGAAGACCATAGCCTTGACTATACGCACTTTTGTTGACAGGGTGATGTCTCTGCTTTTTAGTGTGCTGTCTAGATTTGCCATGGCTTTCCTCCCAAGGAGCAAGCGTCTTTTAATTTCTTGGCTACAGTCCCCATCTGCAGTGATCTTGGAGCCCAGGAAAATAAAATCTGTCACTACCTCGATTTCTTCCCAATCTATTTGCCAGGAATTGAGAGGGCCAGGTGCCATGATCTTGGTTTTCTTAATGTTTAGTTTCAACCCAAGTTCTGCTCTCTCCTTCTTCACTCTCAACAAGAGACTCTTCAGTTCCTCTTCACTTTCTGCCATTAGAGTGGTATCATCTGCGTATCTTAGGTTGTTGATATTTCTTCTGGCAATCTTAATTCCAACTTTGGATTCATCTAGCCCTGCCTTTCTCATGATGTGCTCTGCATATAAGTTAAATAGGCAAGGCGACAGTATACAGCCTTGCCGGACTCCTTTCCCAATTTTGAACCAATCAGTGGTTCCGTGTCCAGTTCCCACTGTTGCTTCTTGGCCCGCATATAGGTTTCTCAAGAGACAAATAAGATGGTCTGGTACACCCATCTGTTTAAGGACTTGCCACAGTTAGTTGTGATCCACACAATCAAAGGCTTTAGCATAGTCAATGAAGCAGAAGTAGATGTTTTTCTGGAACTCTCTAGCTTTCTCCATGATCCAGCGTATGTTGGCAATTTGATCTCTCGTTCCTCTGCCTCTTCTAAATCCTGCCTGTACGTCTGGTAGTTCTCGATCCACATACTGCTGAAGTCTAGCTTGTAGGATTTTAAGCATAACTTTACTAGCATGAGAAATGAGTGCAATGGTGCGATAGTTTGAACATTCGTTGGCACTGCCTTTCTTTGGAATTGGAATGTAAACTGATCTTTTCCAATCCTGTGGCCACTGTTGAGTTTTCCAAATTTGCAGGCAAATTGAGTGTAGCACTTTTACTGCATCGTCTTTTAAGATTTTGAATAGCTCAGTTGGAATACTGTCACCTCCACTAGCTTTGTTGTTGCTCAGCTTTTCTAAGGCCCACTTCATTTCACATTCTAGGATGTCTGGCTCGAGGTCAGTGACCACCTCATTGTGATTATCAGGGACGTTAAGCTCATTCTTGTATAGTTCTTCTGTGTAATTTTGCCATCTCTTCTTAATCTCTTCTGCCTCTGTTAGGTCCCTGCCATTTTGGTCCTTTATCATGCCCATTTTTGCATTGAACGTTCCCTTCATCTCTCCAGTTTTCTTGAAAAGATCTCTGGTCTTCCCTATTCTATTGTTTTCTTCTATTTCTTTGCATTGTTCATTTAAGAAGGCATTCTTATCTCTTCTAGCTATTCTCTGGAATTCTGCATTCAATTGGGCGTACATTTCTTTTTCTCCCTTGCCTTTCACTGCCCTCCTTTCCTCAGCTATTTGCAAAGCTTTCTCAGACAGCCATTTTGCTTTCTTGCATTTCTTTTTCTTTGGGATGGTTTTGGTTGCTACCTCTTGTACAATGTTGCGAACCTCCATCCGTAGTTCTTCAGGCACTCTGTCTATCAGATCTAATTCCTTAAATCTATTTGTCACCTCTACTGTATACTCAACAGGGACATGATTTAATTCATACCTGAGTGGCCTAGCGCTTTTTCCTACTTTCTTCAGTTTAAGCCTAAACTTTGCAACGAGAAGCACATGGTCTGAGCCACAGTCAGCTCCTGGTCTTGTTTTTACTGACTGTATAGAGCTTCTCCATCTTTGGCTTCAGAGCATATAGTCAATCTGATTTCTGTGTTGACCGTCTGGTGATGTCCATGTGTAGAGCCTTCTCTTGAGTTGTTGGAAAAGAGTGTTTGCTATGACATTCGTATTCTCTTGACAAAATTCTATATGCCTGTGCGCTGCTTCATTTTGTACTCCAAGGCCAAACTTGCCTGTTATTCCGGTTATCTTTTGGCTTCCTACTTTAGCATTCCAATCCCCCATGATGATAAGGACATCATTTTTGGGTGTTAGTTCTATAAGGTGCTGTAGGGCTTCATAGAACTGGTCAATTTCATCCTCTTCAGCACTGGTGGTTGGGGCATAGACTTGGACTACTGTCATATTGAATGGTTTGCCTTGGATTCGAACTGAGATCATTCTGTCATTTTGAGGATTGTATCCCAGTATTGCTTTTCCTACTCTTTTATTGACTATGAAGGCTACTCCATTTCTTCTGAGGGATTCTTGCCCGCAGTAGTATACCTGATGGTCATATGAATTAAATTCACCCATTCCTGTCCATTTTAGTTTGCCGATACCTAAGTTGTCGATGTTCAGTCTTGTCATCTCTTTTTTGACCACGTCCAGCTTTCCTTGATTCATGGATCTTACATTCCAGGTTCCTATGGAGAAAAAATCTTTACAGCATCGGACTTTCCTTTCCCCACCAGATACATCCACAGCTGAGCATCCTTTCTGCTTTGGCCCAGTCGCTTCATTCTTTCTGGCGCTACTAGTATTAGCCCTCTGCTCTTCCCCAGTAGCATATTGGATGCCTCCCGACCTGAGGGGCTCATCTTCCAGTGTCATATCGTTTTGCCTTTTGGTACTGTCCATAAGGTTTTCGTGGCAAAGATACTGGAGTGGGTTGCCATTTCCTTCTCCAGTGGATCACGTTTTGTCAGAACTCTCTGCTATGACCTGTCCATCTTGGGTGGCCCTGCACGGCATAGCTCATAGCTTCATTGAATTACGCAAGCCCCTTCGCCACGACAAGGCAGTAATCCATGAAGGGGTTAGTACCTCTATGTTTAGTGAAATCTACCATGCATTTTTACTGTTCTAGTTTTTACTAAGTTCAAGGTTCTTCCATTATTACTTGTGCTCTATTAGTTTACATACATCTTTAACTAACTCTAAATAAGGTATTTTTCTCCTTGAGGTAATTAATGACATAATTGTACTAATGGTATATTAATTAGAGTGAATTATAAAATATAACATACATTATTGATTCTAGAGCAGGATCATTATATAATAATCATATATTTTAAATAGATGGCAAAACTGAAAATGCACGAATCCTCAAGGAATAATAAGATAATCACAAGTATTTAAATAAATCAATGGCATTAGCATATATTAAATTGGCTGATTCTGGACTTTAGTTTTCTAACTTTTCACACTAAGTAATACTGGTGATTCTGCATTGACGATTTTAGAAGTTCCCATTGAAGAGAATATAAGTGTCTCAGGATTGAATTGTGGCATTCTTGAGATCGGTTGTTTGCGGGGGTGGGGTCAGGGTGTGTTTGGTTTTTATTCCCCTCTGTCTGCTGGATGGTTGCAGCAGGTTTTGGTCACTTCACATCGGCACTTCTTCTGGGCTCAGCAGAAGTGCCAGGATCAGTGCTGAGCTCCAGCCAATGTACCACAGGTGGTACCCGTACCACTGGTTGAAAAGCCCTGTTTTAGATTGTACATTTTAGGAAATGGTGGTCTAAAGTGCAAGCACCTTCTTTAAATTAAATCTCAAATAACTTTCAGTTATGATCCTGATCCTAAACATTGGGATTAGGAACCACTATGTTGATGGTGAAAGGAACCACTAGATCAAAAACTCCATCAGGTAGAATTTCATCATGTTGATGTTGAAAGGAACCAGCTAGATCAAGAATCAGTTTTTTATTGGGTCCCCAACATGCTTCAATTTCTGCTAGAGCAACAAAGATGGAACTGTTCCTCAGAGCTCTAAGGTAATGAAGAGAACAGCTGTCTTAAAATTCAGATTATTCAGGAAAAACCACATGCTGATTTTCCATTAAGGGATTGAAGAGCTACACCAATGCTGATTTTGGTGGTTTCAGACAAATAATTTGCTGTATCCAAATTTACCTTTGGATAAATCTATCTGTTTTATGAGCCTTACACAGTAGTAAGTTTCATTTGAAATATAACAAGATAGCTTAAAAGGATGGTTTTGGCTAGCAGTCAGGGTATCTTCAATGGAGTCCAGTGTAACTGTATTGTGCTATTATGTTTGAATTTTTGTAATTCCTCTAATGTGGTAGTGTAAACGTGCTTGCTAGGTAGTACTTCCATGGGCTCAAATTATCAATATCTAGATAGCTATGTTCATGTGACACATGCATCAATATTCATTGAACAAATATGACTTTAAAGCAAGTTACAGAATGGAGAAGAAACTGAAGGCACAACCAGAAATCATTTACATTATCTTCTCCTGCCATGTCAAATGAGAATGTGCAATTATGTCAAAATGGCCATTATAAATATTCGGCTTTCAATACATAAAGTATGGGAGGCTCCCTAAGAATTAAACAGAGAGCTGTCAATTATATTATAAATTATTTGCATATATCATTTAACCTGTGTAGGCAAACTCCTTCTACCTGGTATTGAAACAAATTAAATGTCTTATGGGACATGATAAACAGCAGTTATGCAATGTTTTACAAAGCATTATGTATGTCGCTATAACCGCCTTTGCTGATCTGTAATATTTGTAATTTATGAACTTAAGTTAATCACTGTTAGAATCCATCTGAGATAGTAAATTTTATAGTATTTTAAAATGGAGAGTGCTTGTGAAATGATATTTGATGATAGTGTGATGGAATGTAGTGGGGAAGGGATGCATTCTAGAGGAGCAAGAGGTGAGTCAGCCCAGAAATTAACTGTGAGAGAAAGAGGGTGAAGTCAGCCCCTCTCTAATAGTTCATATAATATATTGTAGATATATGACAAGATTTTGTATATAGGAATGAAATAATAAAGAAGACAGGTTGGAAGAATTGCCCTGTGGGGCCTGACATATAGCATTTTTTAAAAAAAAATCAAATAAAAATTTAAAAGGATACTTTGAAAACAATTTTAAGTAATAGATTTTCCTCATACCATAAATTTAGTCTGTATTTATTGGATCTGATTGTAAATTGCAAAGATAATATCTTTTAAATGTATAAAAGTAGGCAACATTTTGCATTCTTTGATATGTGAATTCTAGGAACTACTTTTAGATCTTATAAAAGGTTTAAACAATCAACTGAACAGAGAATGTAACAAACTTGAATTAAAATGTGTTTAATCAAAATTAAAGAATTGCAAAATACATTGTCCATTTACACTTTATCGGCATGACACAACTAGCAAAATCTATAAACTTCTGAATTTTGTTCAACATTGCACTTTCATAACATATTTTGTGTCATTTACAGTAAACAGTCAATCATTTTAATTTAGGAAATAAGACTAAAATAATGTTGCATAAAATTGCCCAGTGCTTTTTTTGTAAAAGAAAAAGGTGCCGGAACTCACAGATGTCATACAACCCGCCTTGCCTACCCTACAAGGTTCTATCCAAAAAAGGTGCCGGAACTCCGTTCTGAGCGTTCTATGAGGAAAAAAGCCCTGAAATTGCCAATATTCCATATCTCTTGGTCTCCCAATCCATTTACAACTTTTTCAAATCAAAACCCTTTTGTGCTTTTTGTCAATTGTATATTATTTTAAATTATTAAGTCTCTTTAAAATTTATTTAATCCACTCACAACATGTCAAATTAAGCTTGCCATTTTGAAGTAATATTCATAAAGTATCTAAATCAAACATTTCTAAATGTGAAAAAGTGAATTTGGTTTGCTCAGTGTTGTTATGAAAGGCTGTGTCACTGCTGAGAGCAAATATGTCATTTTCCTCAACTCCTGATGCTCAAACCCACAGGAGACAAATGTTTTACAATCCCCTCACAAGGAACTGCCACTCAGAGCAATTGTGGGTGTTCTCCCATTCTCCAGAGAGATTCAAAAGACTGATCTACTTGCCTTTTTCCCCTTCTTCTTCTGGCAGTTGTTGTCTCCATTGATTTGCAGAGATATCTTCAGTCAGTCATGACCTACATCTTTTTTTAAAGTTAATCTCTCTCCCCCCTCCTTGTGTACACACACACACAGACACACACACCAGGCAATATTGGAATACTTTTTTTTTCACCAAGTAGCTTGACTGAAACAATTGGTACTGATGCATTATTGACACAGTTACTATTTCTGCCAGGTTTTTCCTAATAAGATAATGTAACATGGAAAAATATATTAAATAAGACTATTTTCTTCAGATTCAGCTGTTAATGTCTATAGTATTTCTCCAAAGTATGGAATTAACAATCTTGAAACACGTCAGTGAAGATATAAAAACTAAGGAGGAGCCAAGGTTGTACACTAGCAGCTTTTGAAATCAAACCTACATGCTTAAAGCTAAATATAATAAGGTGGTGCAAATTTTCAAAGAGGTCTTAATATTCTCTGAGACTTTGTAATGGCTTGGTGTTCAGAGTGAAGTGTGTCTCCCTTTCAGTGCTTCACTGAAAGAAATGATTACTGGAAATAAACAGTCTTGGAAATTTTGGAAGAGAGGATTTTAGTACTTGGTAAAACTGCCTGGTCTCCCTTTACAGATTAAAAGGAAAGGGTGGTGGTTACTTGTATCTCTCTTAGCTTTTGTAGCGTTAGAACAGGGGTGTCAAACTCGCAATGTCATGTGATGTGTTGCAACGTATCATGACTTTTTTGCCATTGCCGGCAATGGGGTGGGCACGGTTATACTATGATGCATCCGGTCCGTGGGCCAGCAGTTTGACACCCCTGGGTTAGAAGGTGTTGTTTATGCTTCTGGCCACCCAGTATGAGATTATTTAGCTCACTGTGGCTGTGTATTGGGTTAAGAGTGGGGAACTTTGACCTGGGCAAAGGTTGACAGGAGGCTTTGTCTGGAAGCCTTCCATAATTTAGCTCTGAATGGAGTTGGAAACCCTAATCAGAACAGGTATGCAGTTTGGAAGTTCTGTTGGACTCTTGGCTCTTGATTAATGAGCAGGTGGCAATTATGAGCAGGAAAGTCTCCACACACCAATTGCATTTTTTGCTGGAGGAGAGTCTATTTGTGAATAGTCACCTCATTTGGACTGTTACAACACACTCTATATGGGGTTACTCTTGAAGGCAGCTCAGAAGTTACTACTGGCATCCAGAGAGACAACAGTTTAATTCAGAAATTTATAGGAATAAGAAAACAGAAATGTAGAAAATATAAACTAAGTATTCATCTTTGTAGTACACTTCCAGAAGCTAAGATAAGAAGCATGTAAGAAAGCAAGAAAGTGTTGAAATCTGCTGGGTATATATTTTGTGCTAACTTTCCCATTAGCTTAGAAGCTGACAATCTTGTTATGGTTCTCATTCCTGAAATAAATGTAGCTTTTGACTATGTTTCTCCAAGTCTCTGATGCGTCAAATATCTAATTTCTTCTTGTAGTCTTCTCACAGAATGTTTTAGTTTTTTGCTAAATCTAAAAACTCCAAAAAAATTACCTTGCCATTATTCTTATGATTATTTGTTAATAAGATCCTTCCTAATCTGAAAGAATGTTTACAGTACATACATATCCAGTATCTTCTTGTTCATGGTGAGCAACATCATATGAAACATGCAAAAGATAAGAAAAGGCAAGGAAAAGAATTTAAGGGCATAACATGAGTAAAAAAACAGCTAAATAAACTGTATACCAACACCATACAATATATTTGATACTTTTCTGTCTTACAAGCCATACGTGCTTGTACTCTGTTGCCTTTTGTCTTTCAGTGCAAAAAGTTTATATTTTATTTATTTATATAAAAGATTTATATGGTTGCCTATCTTAAAATATTGAATGAGTAATATTACATGAAAATATACTGTAACATGGAGATTACATTAAAACAATATATTTCATGTGCAGCCAGAATAAAATACATATAATGTGGCCCTTTATCTGAAAAAAGCAATACAGTTGAGAAATGCATATGTGAATCTGATTGGGATAAGATATATGATCTGCATTTATTTTATTGATGTCTTTTATACTGTTACACTATGATATTATTACTGTTTTTATTTTATATTTTGATATGGCCTAATAACTAGTCAATTATTTACCACTAGTAGTATTATGAAGAATAAGGTGATTATCACATCCAACTGTATTTTCCCCTTTTTCAGAGTGGAAAAAAAATGAGTCGTTGTTGGAAAAGTTTAGTAGATTTAGGAGGGCCAGAGAATTAAAATTTAATCCTGATAAGATAAAAATGCTTTAGACAGAGAGATATTAAAAAGAAAATGAAGTACATTCCAAGCTTAGTAGGAAATAAGTTGTCATGGTTACATGATTAGGGCAAAAGGGAAGCTTCTCCTTCCTCCCTATCTCTGTCTTTCATTATTTGTACTAAAAAACAACAACTTAATCCAACCATCAACATGGATTAGAAATGAGGGTATTCAGGTTTGAACAGAGGTATGCTGGCTGCATCACAACTAATTCTAATGCTAACTAATATTAGAAACATTTGTTAACATCAAATACAAGGAACAATGGAGTATGTTCAGGACATAAAAACCTCACATAAATTCATTTTAAGACATCGGAACTGATTATGTTTCTACTTTATATGTATGGATGGATTGATAGGTGGATCATGCACTATGTCTGGGATCCAAATACAATATTTCAAAGTATTTTTAGTTTAATTTAATTTCAGAATATCTTACAGGATTTTTGATTTCTCTTTCTTTGTGCAGAAAACTCAAATCGTATATTTTTTCCTAAATAGTTCATTCAAGTGATTATACTTTTTCAGCATGTTGCAAGGTTACAAACTGACATATTATATAACTATGAACATTAACAGGAAACCACTCAACGCTAATTCTTGAATGAATTCTGATTGCATATTGCTGTGCATCTGTCTCTTGGTCATTTATGCATCTATTAAGCTGTACATGTAGTCCTTGACTTACAATCACAATTGGGACTGGAACCTTTGTCACTGAGTGTAGTGTTTATTAAGCAAGAAACATGTGACTACTTTACTGAAGTACCACAATCCCAACACTCCAGGTTGCAGTTGTTAATCAATCCCTGTTAAGCAGACAAAATCCCAAGTAAAAAGTTCAGGGATGTCTCAGGGGAAGGAGAGGCCCTGGGAAGCCTGGTGCAGGCTGTTCACAATTTGGAGCAGCTGCTTCAGTGCAACAAAAAGCTGCTATGAACTTCAGCTACTCCACAGCTCACTAGTGTGTGCAAATTCTTCCAAAGCCTGAGAAGCCTCAACCTGCTCCCTGGCCCACCAGACCTGGGAGGGCTTGGCTTGTGCTCTGGCTCACTAGCTCATACAAAGAGCTCCCTTGACATTGTCATTTTTCTCCAGCTACTGGCAGGCTCACCCAGCCCCTGTGAGGCACCACTTGCTTCCTGAGTCTGCCTTGCACCATTCTTCAAGCAGGCTTCATTGAGAATGTGCTGGTGGGCCAGGTTGGGTGGGGGGCATAGGCAAATGGGAAGAGCATCCCTTCAAGTCATGAGTATGGGTGGACTGCCAAATATCTGAAAACACCTGTCCCCAGGGGTATTGCAATGGCCATATTTTAGAGCAAAGGGCCTTTTGTTCAGCATCATCATAATTTAGAACAGTCATTGAAGAAATGCCCAAGTCAAAGACTACTTTTATTCTCAGAATGGTTATGTTTCTTTTTTATTGGTTTCCAACTATTTCTTCTTTCTTGGTTGGGATGGAGGGAAGGTGAGCTAGAAAGGTATTTTTTGACGTTATGTTCAATTTAGAAAACCTTACAATATTTTAAAATATTACGTTGAATTTAGGTTGTTAAAATTAAAATCTTGGTCAAATGAATTGTTGAAATGATAATAGAGACCATCAGGAAATCTATAGATCTAAATTGGACTGTATAATTTTAAAAAGTCTCATAAGAAAGCAATGACAGACCACCTCTGTCAATAATAAAATAATAATAATAATAATAATAATAATAATAATAATAATGATAATGATAATGATAATAATAATGATAATGATAATAATAATGATAATGATAATGATAATAATATTTTTTTCAGATGTTATCCCAAACAGATTCCACATTTTACATTTGAAAATCATGCCTGCTCAGATCATCTGCATTTAATTAAGTTATTAAATGTAATATTTATTAGTTAAAGTTTATTTATCCATTTGCACTTTATAATCATCCATATATAGTTTTGTGACAGTAGGAATCAAAGTTTTTCCATTGTCTCCTTCCAATAGTTGAATTAATGTATGTATAGATTTGATAGTCCAACAACAAACTAATCTGATCTGATTCTGACATATTGAGCATTTTGAGATTATTAACCTTTCACCTTAATTAGAAATTATTTGATACTCTGTTTTAAAAACAGTTTTTTAAAATGTCTAGGAATATAGTTTGCATCTGTGAAGCTTGTGCTAATAATAATATTGAACAAAAGCCAAATACTGTAGAAACGAATTCCCTAGTAACCATTTTGAATGAACAACTGTGCTTTCTTTTATAGATGAAAGGGAAGATGTTCAAAAGAAAACATTCACAAAATGGATAAATGCACAGTTTTCTAAGGTAAGAAAAATACTCATTTTGCATTAAAAAAAATAAAATGCAACTCATGAATAAATCATATTGTATAGTTATTATTTAAGGAGAACATTAACCAGAATGCTTTCAATCAGTATAGCTTTAGTTTGTGTTAGCTTTGCTGGTTGGTTTCCTTCCTTGAACAATTTTGTAGAAAATGAATGCAAAACCAAATGAATACAAAGTAACAAAAGTGTAATATGTGAAAAGATTCTGAATACGCCACTATTTTCCAAATGATCATTCCTTTTATAATATAACATATTATTTATGAATCACATTAGGTTTTGAAACAAAAATTGAGTTTTTGTAACCCAGTTGAGAGTCTTTATGTATTCACTTTGGAATAGTGAATAACAGAAATTTTTTAAAGTTAGAATCCATAGGTCAATTGTAATATGTTTATTAATTTTATTAATTAATATTTTTTCAGAGAAAATATTTCTGTGCTTAGGAATATTGAAAGGTCATGTGTCAAATGATTAAGAAAACAAACATTTAATTTATGTAATAAATTATAGATATAAGAAATTGTTTTGTTTGCAGGATTGAGTCTAGTGTGACTCATTGCTGTGGTTTCGAAAATGGTTCTGGTAAAATCAGTATAAAATGGTATGTTTTAATTGAAAACAGCGGTTTTTTGGGGGGGAATGTTGGATCTAAGCTAGTTCTTTTAAGGAACAATCTTTTACTTCTCAGATATGGATATTGTCTTCTTTGATTCTGAGAATGAACCTCCTTCGCCAGTATTACAAAGAAGCAGTAATAAAATATTGTCTCAATCATAGAAGTGTTTATTTGAGGATTGAAAAACAGAGAATAAAGTTGTAATAAAGACTAAGGGCCTCCTAGGTTCAACTGTAGTAATTCAGACTTAAAATTTGTCATGTCTTGTTTGTGCAAAATAATGTTTCACTATGAGCTTTTCACTATTGTTTGTATATTGCCTTGCAAATATAGTAAGAATGTACTATCAAAAAATGTTTGCATGAAGGTATATTTTAAATAATTCAGAATTCCCTTTTTCATATGTGTTATGGAATCCTAGAATTATTTCACTGACCAAGAAGTTGGGAGAAAGTGTAAAATATAGATATGCTACATGTTATGTATCTACATATACATACATACAGAGTACATAGCATACCTATTATATAGAGTGGGGAGGCAGGAAATGCTATGGATCCCCTCTCCTAAGGAGATTCTTCAGGAACAAGAAGAAGGATATATTCCATGGTGGCTCCCTCCCTCCCTTTGGAACATCATCCCCATGGAGATAAGATTGGCCCCCATTTTGACATTCTCTTGCAACACCCTGAAGACCTCATTTTGCCAATGGTCTGGGGACCCAGAGTAGGATGGAGCCCATCAAGTGGCTTATTTGATTGATTGATTGATATTTCTGGAAAGGATGTTATAGCTTGTTATTGTTTTTATATTAGCTTTTTATCTTTGTAAAACACCTGGAGTCACTGAGAGTAAGTAAATTTTTCTTAAATAAAATATGTTAGGAAAAGTTCTGCTTATGAAGACAATTCTTGATTGGATATTCTAAATTGAACATTCTAAACCGTATAATGTGTTGTGATTAACATTTTAGGTTAGATATTTCATTTATACTGTAGCTGCAGAGCAAAATATGCTGACAGGAGGGGTAAAATAGGATATAAATTTAACACAAATAAATTAATGTCACCTTATCAAAAATGTGGAAAGATACACCTGTCTATAATTGTTCAAAGTAACCAGTCTTTGCTATTAGACTTTTGAAAGCATATGATAGATCTAGAAATAAAGCTTTGGAGAGAGCGTGATTGATTATATAACCAATCAATTTTTCAAGAAAAGAAAAGGGGAAAACAGATGTACACTATAAATTGTGGCTTTTTAAAATAATTAAACTAGGGTAGAAAATGAGCGCCTGTTACTCGTCCCAGCTTCTGCCAACCTAGCAGTTCGAAAGCATGTAAAAATGCAAGTAGAAAAATAGGGACCACTACAGTGGGAAGGTAACAGCATTCCATGCGCCTTTGGCGTCTAGTCATGCCGGCCACATGACCACGGAGACGTCCTCGGACAAGCGCTGGCTCTTCAGCTTTGAAACAGAGATGAGCCCCGGCCCCTAGAGTCGGAAACAACTAGCACGCATGTGCGGGGGAACCTTTACCTTTTTAGGAAATGTAGTGCATTCAGACAGCAATATACCAAACTCTCAAAAGGTACATAGTTGTTAAATTCAGGAAGTAAATACCGCACAGAAAGCCATGCCAGTTGGGGGTTAAAAACATCATCTTGAAAACTGTAAAAGTTTTCTTAGGCAGACTTCGCAAACTAATGAAGGTGGACTGTTTTTCAAATGTTTCCTTCCTGTTGTCCCATGTATGGGTTCTGCTGCCTCTTTTCACATCAGTTTTAATCAGGGATGTCCAACTTTGGGAACTTGGGAACTTCAACTGGTGGATTCTGGGAATTCAAGTCCATAAGTCTTAAAGTTGCCAAGGTTGAACACCAGGGGTTTAAACTAACATAGAAGAATAGTTAAAGAATTAAACTTAAAAACCCATTTAACAATAATCAGACATGTGTAATAGAAAATTATTGTATCTTGAAGATATCTTGATAAAATGTAAATTCTTTTCTTTAACATACCCACAAAAACAAGCAAAGCTAATATTACCCCAGAGTAATTTATCAAGGAGAAATCTTTTTTAACTTATTCAAAGTGTCTTCTCTGTTAGTAATTCTAGTAATTAGCAGTAGAAATTATAAGAAGTTAATTATAAGGGTCATAAGACTGATTTTCGTGCTAAAGATAATTAGTCAGATTAATTTGCTTCAATTCTTCCTCATTTGTTCAGAGTTACCCTATGTTAAATAGCATAAAAACTTCAGTATTTTTACATCAGCTTTCATTCTAATAATAATGATTTTCTTTTTTATATTGAGTGTGTGCTTCTTTGAAAATAACTTTAATTTATAAGTATCTTGGAGGAACCAAAGCAACAAATTTAATATAGCTCTGCAGTATTGTGAATATGTCTGATTTGTATACATAGATATACTGCATAGTATTGCCACTATTATTACAGCTTATTGTGCCAAATCTAAACATCTTAAATTTTAAACTGTAAAAGGTGAAATAATGTTCATCCTGTTATATTTATAAACACAGAATACTGCATAGTATTGCCACTATTATTACAGCTTATTGTGCCAAATCTAAACATCTTAAATTTTAAACTGTAAAAGGTGAAATAATGTTCATCCTGTTATATTTATAAACACAGAAGGAGCAAAAAAAAAGATTTTGATAACTTTTTGTGCATATAAAGGTAACACAGGATACATTTTTGTATCTTTTGAAATACTACAGTTTTGAAATGGAAGAAGAGAAAGTAATTTTGCTACTGTCTATCTTCATCTGAGACTATGCAGCCTGTACATTTTATGAATTACAAGATAGAATATATAGAGAATAATATGTCCCTCCTCTAATTGTTGTTTTTATTTTTTGTCATTACTTTTTCATTATTGTTAGTCAATTTTCCATACAACAAAATGTAGTACAACAAGTAAACTGATTGAGAATCACCATAGACATTTAAACTGAATGGAATATATCCTGTACTATTAAATATACCTTCCTTCACTTATAGGTGACACCATCTTTTTATATAACATCTGTCAGGAAGTAATATGTGTAAAACTCACACCTATGAGTTCCAGATGAATATGGAGTTCATATGAAATATTAGTTATTATTCTGCATTAGTTTTCTTAAGCTTTCTATTCTGCAGCAAATAATTCTATTAAGACATATATTTTCCAATCATATAAAATATGCAAAATAGTTTGAATAATAAATCACTTAAATGGCTCAATCACTATGAAACCTTCCTGTTTTCTAGATGTTTTAGATTACAAATAATAATCTCAGAGGAAAAAAATACTGCATCAAAACCATGCACAATATCTTTATCTCTTCTGTGTACTTTTAATACTCATACATTATGTGATAAACAAAATTTGAGGTTTCATTTGTACATACATTAATTAGTGTATGCGCTACTTTCTGTAAATATACATTATTCATGTTCTATCTGTAAAAATGGTATTAACTGATAACTCTATTATTTAATGAAACTATTGTGTGTGGGAGTGCCAATAAGCTATTCAGTTATATCTTCATACAGACTAAGTGTTGTTATAATTTTCCTTCAATTCGTCTTGTAGAGAATTAGCCTAAACTTCTTATTTTTTCCTCTGATTTATTGATAACTATGCAGAATTATAGCTTAGACAATTAAGTAAATCTTTCTTATGAGCAAGTGATTTTCTTTTATGATCTTTCAGGAAGAGAAAACAATAAGCCATCTACAGATTTGTTCCATAAATAAGATTATGACTGGCTATAAAAAAAATCTAAAATCAATATTAGGACAATATATTTAAAAGAGAAAGAAAGAAAGAGAGAGAGAGAGAGAGAGAGAGAGAGAGAGAGAGAGAGAGAGAGAGAAAGAAAGAAAAAGAAAGAAAGAAAGAAAGAAAGAAAGAAAGAAAGAAAGAAAGAAAGAAAGAAAGAAAGAGAATTTCTTAGTTCTGTATAGCTCTAAATTCTTAGGGTCCCTGAGAGAAGAAAAACAACAAATGAAGAAACAAAACCCATGGAGTTAATTTTAGATACTTACTAGACAACCCATGTCTTGTTGAGTTATTATTTCATATATATTTCCTTACCAGATTCCTTTCCCATCCCCTCAGAACTCTACAAATATATTAAGAAAGATGCAAAAGGCCTCGCAAGGACCTACTTTTTTTCCCCAATCAGGCCTACAGTCAAGACAGAGATACCCTTTTAGGCAGTGAAAGAAAATCATGAGGGATTTACATATTCTACTTCATTTGTCATCTGGAAATTGCAGGTTGCACTGTCAAAAGCAGCATTAAAAAAGTATTACGGATAGTACTCAACATACGACCACAGTTGGGACTGGAATTTCCATTGCTAAGCAATGTGGTTAAAACATGCTAAAGCATGCTAAGCATCACTTAGCAACTTGAATCCCAACACTTCACATTGCAATGGTAAAGCAAATTCCACTGGTCATTAGCTGAGGACCCACCCCAATCCAACTCTTTTCTGTCTCAATAAAATAAGGCAAAAGGTTTTGCCATGTGATGCACTGTTTTGTGTAAATAATGTTTACAGACCCAAGAATTATAATAGTTTATAAGTAATCGGTAAATAACATGATATGCATTTTAATATATTTCTCTATGAATGAGAAGTGCTAATATCTGAATTTCAATTTTGTAGGCTATTAAATATTTCTTTCATTTTTTAATGTTCTATGGCATTAGATTTCAAACACAAAAATCAATGTCAGTTTGGCCAACATTTTTCATGTCAAAATCTAGCACCCTTGTGAGGCACAATAGGAGAAAAAATAGTTAACTCTTAAATAAAGTCTTTTAACAAAATTAAAATCTAATTTGACTTTCAGTGATTTGAAAAGAAAAGTACATCTTTCACACACACAGCAACATTTTTGCAATATGTGAAATACTAAAATTTAGTTATGAAACTTTACTGTTTATTCCAACATTGCATTTTTATTGTTAAGATGGCAAAATGCAATTCCACAGTTTGCATCAAGACAATTATTAATAGAAGGATTTATGGCTCCTGTGAAAGAATCAGATCACTCAATATAGTTTATGAACAACCTTATAATCATCACCACTTGGGTATCTCTCATTTACACTGCAAAGCGGATCTAAGCATTGGCTTAATGTTCCCAATTAAATGATTAAATGGTGCAGAGTTTTTACATTATACTAAATTGAAGCCTTCACAGTGATCGATTGCTTGGATCAACTTCGATCTGAGTATTTCCTTGTTGGTATATTTTGGAAGATCAAGGAGATTAAAACATGTATGAGATACTGGAAGATATCCATCTCCACCTCCAGTTGGTTGGAAAATAAGATTAAGGCTCTTCATTCCAAGTATAGGAATAAGATCACTCCCTGTCAAAAACAACAAAAACTGTTTCTTCTTTTCCAGTGGTAACTCATGAAAAACTTCCCAAAACAATTTAATTGTTGGATGTTCTGCCCAATATTCTCCTTTGTATTGAGTATTCTTCTCTAGTTCTTTCCAATCATAGTTTGTGTTCCCAATCACCATTGCTTGCAGTTCATTGGGCTCAAACAGCTGAAGAACTTTACCACCACACACTTTGTGAAAGCCTTCATGGAATGCATCATAGAGAGAAGCCACAGATTTATTGAAGATGTAGTCCACCTAGGCATCCACAAACTCTTGCCTATTCTGTTTGACAACGGGGATATCAGCACCATTTGGAATTAGCTCTTTAACTTCTGTGGCCCCAAATTTTTCTACCATAATTGTAAAGTTGAGGCAGAAGGTATCTTCCACATCATCTTCTGGATAATCTAGCAATTGTTGCATACTCCTGCCAACATCAGGCATTAACTCTTTGAGGTCTTCCAGGGAAAGTTTCTTATTCAGTAGCTTCTTATATAAAGCCAATGGAAAGTGAAGTTCTACAATAGTAAAATTATATATTGCTAGTCCGCAAACAACACCAGTCAGGTGAATCAAGTCACTGTCTTCAAAGGTCTTATCTGAGAACCAGATCAGTCTCGAATCTTCATTATATCTAAACATTCCATACTTGGGATCTAACAGTTCTCTCATAATAAGTAGGAAAAATTCTTTGCGGCCTCCACCTGCATCAACAGCTTCCTCACCTACAAAAATAACCTTGAGAGGTTTCTTGTAATCTAGATTTTTTGTTTTGCTTAGAACTTCCATGGCATCCCACACAATATTTTCTCTGCGCACAATTAAGATCAGACATGGATTGACAGATTCAAATACTGGGAGAAAAATAGATGGGAAATTCTGTCTGTGAGCCTGATCAATAGCCATCTGCATCTGCAGGACTGCATCTGTTTGCAAGAGTGTTGTCTTTGGCTGAGCGTCAAATATGAAAGGATAGGTGCAAATTGTAACTGGTCCATCTGACACCATTCCATATGCCTGCTGCTTGATCCAGCTGAAGTAGTCATTTCTTATATCAATCAAATCCTGTATTTCATGTATGTAGAATTTATCATATTGTATTATCTGCCCGCCTCTTTCATTCACCCTATGTAATATTTCCAAAACTTTGAGCGAAGCATGTAGGCAGCTTGCAAAGATTCTTTGCTCTGAAGCAGGGATACCCAACTTGTACAGTTTCAGAAGATGGACTACAACATCTTTGTAAAGTTCCACTATTCTGAGGAACAATGGAGGTTCCAATATAGACCCCCAGTTTTCAAGTACTTTCAATGGAACTTTTTCTAGATTCACGATAACAGTTGCAAATGGAATAGCCAAAGTCATGTAATTGCTTGCTTCGTTCATCAAGGGGCATTCTGGAAGTGTTAGAAATAGTCTTAATGCTTCCACATCAGGCAAGGAGCTGGTCAGCTTAGGAATAAGATTCTTCTCCAAGAAGCTGGCTGCCACCTGCTGAGATGTGTGGGTGTTCTGACTGTACAAGTTTGTGAAATAAAAGCCTCGCAGCATAGCTGGCTCAGGAATTCTGGGAGTTGAAGTCCACGAGTCATAAAAGAGCCAAGTTTGCCTACCCCTGATTTAGGCAACCAGCAGAAGAAAACTTTGTCTATTTCATTTGCTATCTCCACGGAGAGTCTCCCTGCACCTGAAGACAAACAGTTTATTAATCTCTGAATAAAAGCTTCGTTCACAGTCCAGATTTGTTTTGAAGCATTTGGATATCTGAAGTCATCTGCTGGTACCAAATCCTGTGGAGTAACATAATGTAAAAAGCTTTGGTCTCCACCAGAAAAAATCCTCTTTACACAAAAATAATCTTCACCATCTGAATTCAGTGGAATTTGGCCACTGTATGGAAGCGAATTTCCTTTAACTGGAAAGGGACTTTTCCTATTACTGGTTGTTCCCATGCCTATCTGTCCATTCCCTCCAAGACCAAAAGAGTAAATTCTTCCAGTCATAGGAACAAATGCAGGTGTGTGCTGCCTTCTACAGGCAATTTGTGTGACAATGTTCCCCATAAGTTCAAAAACTTTTCTGGGGTTTATCTCATGCGCAGTAGAGTTATGGCCTAATTGCCAGTAGCCTCCAGCTCCAAAAGTAAACACTCCACCTTCCTTTGTAAGGGCTGCAGTATGATCTTCTCCACAGGAGATATAAACAATTTTTTGGGATCTTAGTGACTTCAGAAGATTGGGGACGTATCTATCATTTTCATCATTAAGACCAAGTTGCCCAAATTTGTTTCGGCCCCATTCAAAGACTGCTCCAGAAAGAGTAAATACAAAGCTATGGGCACCGCCTGCTGCTATTTGGGCAAAAGGGATCCCTAATAAAGATTTGATTACTTGTGGAGATGCTTGCTTTTTATATTCATAACCTAATCCTAATTGTCCATACTTATTCTGACCCCAGGAAAAATCTTCACTTCCTTTAGAAAGTGCAAGGAAATGGAAGTAGCCACAGGCCACTTGTACAATTTGAATGTCTGATAAGCTTTTAATGTTTCTGGGGACTCTGGTATATTCCTCAGTGCCAGGTAAGCCCAGCTGCCCATCCACAGCAAAACCCCAGGCATAGACTTGACCCTTGTCATTTAATGCTAATGTGTGCGCTTCTCCACAAGAAACAGTGACAAGATTTTGAGCATCCAAGGCACCAACTTGCTCTGGTCGTTTTCTAGATTTTTCAAGGCCTAATTGTCCAAAATCATTACATCCACAGGTATACACAGTCCCATCATCCAATACAAATACAGTATGCCTCAGTCCACAGCCAACATCTTGAACTTTTCTGTTTACAAAGAAGCTGCATCTTCTGGGTTCCAGGACAATCTCTTCATCAATACCGCCCAATCCAAGTTGTTCAAAAGATGCATTTCCCCAACATAACATGCTGCAAGTCCTTTCAGTATTCTGCCAACTTCAATCTGCAAAAGCGTTCCACCAGCATTACACACTTAGGAGATATTTAAGATGATGTTGCCTTGAGTGCATAGCAGTATTTATGCTTTCATGTCAATAACTGCATGTACAATTTTAATTGCGGCCGCTACGCATCCCTTCCTTTCTCGGGAGTGACCGTGTTGAGGCTGCCTTCCAGCTGGGCTTACAAAAATCAATTCTTAAATAAATAAAATAAAATAGAGTATCTTTAGGTAAATAATAAAAATATTCTCTGAATAAATATTTCCTGGAGATTTTCATTTAATCCTCTGTTATTAAAAGAGGTGCCCTTTTATAGCACAGTGCAAGATACACCAATCTTCCTGGGAACATTCGCTTTATTTCAGAAGAAACAAAAAATAATTATTTTAGTTATTATTTATATATGGTGAGTATGAGGAACTGATAAAACAACAAGGTTTTTTTATCATGGGAAATCTCTTACTCTTATGAAACTTATTGTATTTTCCTTTCAGTTCAAACGATGTTTCCCTGTAGAAAGATTCTCCATAGTTTTGGTAATATTTCATAGAAGATGTATTGGGGGAAAAAAGAGAGAGGACATTATGAAAACCTCAGATATGAAGGTTTTGAACATAACTAGTAAACAGTGATCAGGGAAAGAAAATGCATCTCTGATTAAGCTATAATTGAGCTGTATTGCAAAGTTAATTAGTAATGTATATATGCAAAATTAAACTTTTCATCTTACCATGAGCCTAATGTATGTTTGACTTGTCAAAGTGCAAAGAGAAAAAAGAGTCTCCATTCCATTTTAGTGTAAGCTAACTTTTCTCCAAGAAATGTAGGCTGCAAGTTCAAAAAACTGTTCTATCAAATAACTAGAACTTGACAGAGAATTTTCATATATGAATCTTGGCATTCATTCCCTACAGTAAATATTGCAAGAAAAACACACATGCACAAACACAAACTAAGGGGAAAGAAGAAAGTTTAAAAAGCTCATCATATGAATTTGTATATTTTTTCATGAATTCAAATGATTATGTTAAATCTGAAATGACAACTTTGTGCACCAATCTTGAGCAGGGCAGGGCAATCCCAAGATAGCAGGTCCCCAGATTTTAAGTACCAAGCACCCACAGCCACTTGGTTTTACTAGGGTTGAGCTTAAGCCAGCTCCCCTGTATCTAAGCTCAAACAGCCTCTATGAAATGAGACGTGGCCTGCAAGAACTCAAAATATACACATAAATATCAGCAGCATACTAATAATAACTGACCTCAAACTGAAGGATGATCTCTTTCATCAGATGCATATAGACATCAAATCGGTAAGGTAAGAATATCAGGCACTCTGAAAAATCAAAGGCTTTTTGTTTAACTTCTCCACCACCACCCCAAACATTGGCTAGAACCAGTGATGGAGAAAGGAGAAACAATGTAATACTGTATTACCCATTGCCACTACCTAAAGCTGATCCTGAAGGATACTATGACTGATGATATCAAATGTGGCTGATAGATGTAGGGCAACAAGGATAGTAGCATCACTCCTATTCTGGGTCCACCAGAAGTCATCTAGATAAAGAGTCTTCTCTAACTCCAACTTGACTACCTTATCAATAACCTTATTTCTATGGAAATTAGACAAAAATGATCCAGAACTGTAAGATAATTTCAATTACTAGTATCAAAATGTCATCTAATATGTACAGATAAATTCTCAATGATTCAATAAAGGAATTTTGTTGATGAGAAATATTTTCTCACTAGCAAGTACCCCAATCCCTTGCACTTATTTTGTCAATATTCAGCTCAGTGTAGCCTTGAGATTTCATGGAATGTATTAGTAACAACTGATTTGTTTTAAAAGAAAAAAAGAAGTTTGTTACAATTCATGTGAATTTTCCCTGTTCCATCTGCTATTTCATTATTGTAGAACATGCCTCCACCCTTATCTAGCTGATTTCTATCAAACTGAAGGACAACATGAAAATACTGCATGCATTATGCATAAGATCTAATGTTATATTTTATTTGAGGCTTTACAGGTAGAGCTGTACATCAATTCAGGGATCAATTTGACTGAACTTTGCTGTCCAGCCTTAATGGGAGTAGGTGACATATTTGAAATGAGAAGAACTAAAACTTTATTAATTACAAAAAGAAATGAAATAATTTCTAAATGTGTATGCACTCCAACAAAATACATATTAATTTTCTGTCCTTAGTTTAAGTAATGTTCAGTGTCTTTAATTGTTCAATGTATTTGAAATTATAAACTGTAATTTATAGAAAAAAGACACACCCAAATGATTTTCTAAGCAATTCTTAAGCAGAAAAACTGCTTAAGCCACGTGGGTGGCTATCAAAGAAATTCATATCATTTCTTTTCAGGGTTTTCCAGGATGGTTAACAAACCACCCAGAGCTACATAGTTCAGATAACAATCTTCAGTGATACTTGCTATGGATATTCCAGAATGGTTTAGATCCTTTCTTTCTCAAGGACAAACAGTTCTGCTTTCTCCCTGTTGCTTGTCACCTTCATTGGGCCAATCATTTCCTTGACTTTTGCCTTGTTTTTTACATGTTGAAAGAAGCTTTTTGGTTATTTTTGACTTTTGTCGCAATCCTTAGTTCATTCTGAGCCTTAGCTTTCCTCACTTCATCTTTGCAGGCTCAGGCTATTTACTGATATTCTGCCTTAGTTATGTGCCCCTCTTTCCACTTTTTATACTTGTCCTTTTTGTCTTTCAATTTATCAGAGACTTCTTTATGTAGCCATGCTGGTTTCTTTTGAGAGCTGTTATTTTTCTTCTTTGTTGCTATTGTGCTAGACTGGGCTTTTATTATCTCACTTTTCAAGATTTCCCAAGCTTCTTGAGTTGTTTTCCCCTTGAGGATTCTCATCCATGGAATTCTTGCCAAGGTCTAAGTTTATTGAAATTAGCGCTCTTGAAGCCCAAGACTCTAGGTTGACTGTGTTCTATTGGTTGTGCTTGCATAATGTTGAATTCAGTGGTGGGATTCAAATACCTGAACAACTAGTTCTCTTATTGGATGCAGGCCTGGGCATCCGAGGCCTAGAACAGACTTCCAGAAGTGGCATCCACACACTTCTGATGGGCCGTTCTAGTCCTGGGAGACCTCCTCCACACCTCTGAGGCCTAGACTGGACTTCCAGAAGCAGTGTGCATTCAGCCAGTTCTCTGAACTCAGCAAAAGTTTAGCTACTAGTTCTGCTAAACTGGCACAAACTGGCTGAATCCCACCACTGGTTGAATTCCAATATTGCATTATCACTCCCCCCCCAAGGTTTCTGTGGCTTCAACACCTTCTGTCATTTCATCCCTGTTAGTGAGAATTAGGTCCAATATGGCTAATCCCCTAGTTCCCTTCTCTACTTTTTGGGAAACAAAGTTGTCTGCTAGGTTTGTCAGGAATCTGTTTGATCTTCCACTTGGTGCAAAGTTTGTCTCCCAGTTTATGTCAGGATAATTAAAGTCCCCCATTACTATTGTAATGTGCTTCCTACATAACTGACTACCAAAAAGTTCATCTATTATGTGTCAATCTGACAAAAACATTATTGCAACATTGTGTCACTGGCTATGCTCTTTTTGTATGTGCTTCATGATGTTGTGTGCATGGGCAGGGACAGACCTTGCATTTTGACAGCATGATACTCAGTGTGGGATTCAAATATGTGAACAACTAGTTCTCTGTGTGGATGCAGCTTCTGGAAGTCCGTTCTGGGCCTGGGCAACAAAAAATAATCTACTGGTTGTGCCGAAGTTGTGCGAACCAGCTGAATTCCATCACTGATGATACTACTTTTGTTTGGTTAAAGCAACTTATTCCTATTGATACTAATATATGGAGCCTGGAGCAGCTTGCATCAACTTCTACAGTTTCAGCACTATAATTGTTTGTTGTCCTGTATAAATACAAGAAATAAAGTACTTATCAATTTGACTGAAGCCCTCTTTTGAAGTGCCCAAAGTAGAACTGACACCAATTTGAAAGCAGCTAGATGGCTGCTTTAGTCTACTCAATATTTCTGGAAAAATGCAGCTGGTTTAGAAAAATCAGCTCTAGTTCAGTGCTTCTAATCAAAATGTCAAAGCAGAACATGTTAGTGTTATGAAATATTATCATGTGGAACAAGTTGCATCCATGCACAAAATGCTTCACTGAAGCAAACATTTCCGTTTTACAGATGTCCCACTGTCAGGCTACTTCTGTTGTGAACGTGTGTGTGGATTTTATTCATGTTATAAAATGAGGGGTACTACTGTGTAGTAGAATACCTACCACCCTGTTTATCAAAAATATTGTGAAACAGATATGTCTGAATATAGCCCCAATTTTTTAAAAAACTGAAATCCAAGAATCTATTATCAGGGTAAATTAGTTCAAGGAGTAATCAAGCAAGAAGAATTAAGCATCTAGAGGAACAAACCTGACTGGGTAGAATCATCATACTGTAGATTGTGGTATATAAGCAGAGTTAGCATATTGCCCCCAACAATTTGGGTCCCCATTTTACTGACCTGAGAAGGATGGAAGGCTGAGTCAACCTTGAGCCGGTGAGAACTGCCAAACTGCTGACAAGGATGTCAGTACATTACAGTATACAACTCAGTTCCAGGTTTTGATTATTAGATTTGAATGGTCAGTTCAGTCTGGTTTACTAATTCAATAAAATGAGAAAATTGAAAAGGTTGAATTCTCTCTTCAAACTCATTAGGAAAAAAATAATGTACTGTAGAACGATAATTTTAAATGATGATTTTTTTTTTAACTTGGCAATCTAATTCAGAAATTTTATTTGATTCACTAATTCGATTGAATATCCTTGTAGCTGAGTCTTCAAATTGAACTTCTGCTACTTCATTTCTGTATATTTCTTTACTTTATCTTTAATCTTATATGTAGAAGCTATCCAAATATATATTATATGATACTGAACTTGGTGTATATATATGAAACAGCTTTTCATCATAGTCTGAAATAAACATTGGGAAGAGTGCCAAATCTAGAAATATTTACTTGGAAAAAAGAAAATCGAAATTAGAAAGAGTTATGCAGGTAGCCATTCAGAGTAGTCTGTAGTAAATTGTGATAGCAATTGAAATCCCTGTGCTATTAAGGATTAGATGATCAATGCTCCTTCCTTTAATTTCGGACCAATGCTTCCTACATATAGTTCCCCCCCTAAATACATTGAGAAGAAAGAAACATCTGTTTTTTTCCTAAATTAGAAAATGAAGTGCTATCTTAATATCACATTAAAATTAAGATTTGTATTAATAATAAATCTTCCAGTAGGTAGTTTCCAATTATTTAGATCTCTCTTCTTAAACTGAATAACATCCATGAACTGCTCTTTTGGATGGTGTCATTAGCTTATAATTATATATTGCATCAACTCTGATGTTTTCATTACTTAGAGAAAAAGTATAATGACTTTACAATTGACTCCCACATTTTCATCTCAGCTGCACATGTTAAACAAAACTGCTTGCCTTGATTATGTGGAGTCAGAAAAGCATTATTCTCCTGTAAATTTATTTCACTTTCAGATCTGTGAATTTAACAGTAATTGCAGATTTTAAAAATAAAAAAGGTAAAGTTAAACACAAGTCAAGATTCTGATCGCTTAAGGGAGATTGCTGTCCAATGGCTTAACAATAGCCCTGAGATTGTAAAATACATTCTTCTGCACTGCTGGAAATTTCTGACAGTTACAAAAAATAATTTTAATTTGTATGTAAAGATTTGCTGTGTAGACAATGAACGGTTTCATTAAGCACATAAATTGGAAGCCTTAATGTTTTCAGTTCTCAGTATTTAACTTTTTTTCCTTAACTGTTGGGAATACTTTTGTTTTCTTGTTTCTCAGAAACAAAAAAAGCCTCTGAATACCTATATAAGATTTTTAGAACATACAGCTTATACATAGATTGTTTCAAATATTTTTGTTAATCAATTGTTTGGAGAGGGGCAGTTTAATATTACCTGATAGATTATACTTTCCACCTAAATTGGATTTGCATCAGAATTACCCATTCATTTTGTTACTTTGTTTTATCTATTCTCTGTTTCCATGTGAAACATATTTCTGTATGAAGCACTTTATTAAGAATGTATCTTTCACTGATAATGATAGCATCAATTCAATTACAACTTATATATTTTCAGATAGTCTAATGACAAAGTTATTACTATTAAAATTATTTAATATTTTATTAATTGTTTAACTGGAGAAATGTACAAATTATGCTGTTGAATACTTTTGAAATAAAATACCTTTTGAAGATATTTTAAATACCTCGAGATTATGAGAGTTTTATCATTATATAAGCCACTTTGTTGTTGTTAGTTGCGAAGTCGTGTCCGACCCATCGCGACCCTATGGACAATGTTCCTCCAGCCCTTCCTGTCCTCTACCATCTTCTGGAGTCCATTTAAGCTCATGCCTACTGCTTCAGTGACTCCATCCAGCCACCTCATTCTCTGTCGTCCCCTTCTTCTATTGCCCTCAATCTTTCCCAGCATGAGGCTCTTCTCCAGTGAGTCCTTCCTTCTCATTAGGTGGCCAAAGTATTTGAGTTTTAGCTTCAGGATCTGGCCTTCTAAAGAGCAGTCAGGGTTGATCTCCTCTAGGACTGACTGGTTTGATCGCCTTGCAGTCCAAGGGACTCGCAGGAGTCTTCTCCAGCACCAGAGTTCAAAGGCTTCAATTCTTTGGCGCTCAGCCTTTCTTATGGTCCAGCTTTCACTGCCATACATTGCAACTGGGAAGACCATAGCCTTGACTATACGCACTTTTGTTGACAGGGTGATGTCTCTGCTTTTTAGTGTGCTGTCTAGATTTGCCATGGCTTTCCTCCCCAGGAGCAAGCGTCTTTTAATTTCTTGACTACAGTCCCCATCTGCAGTGATCTTGGAGCCCAGGAAAATAAAATCTGTCACTACCTCCATTTCGTCCCCATCTATTTGCCAGGAATTGAGAGGGCCAGATGCCATGATCTTGGTTTTCTTAATGTTTAGTTTCAACCCAAGTTTTGCACTCTCCTTCTTCACTCGCAACAAGAGGCTCTTTAGTTCCTCTTCACTTTCTGCCATTAGAGTGGTATCATCTGCATATCTTAGGTTGTTGATGTTTCTTCCGGCAATCTTAATTCCAACTTTTGATTCATCTAGCCCTGCCTTTCTCATGATGTGCTCTGCATATAAGTTAAATAGGCAAGGCGACAGTATACAGCCTTGCTGGACTCCTTTCCCAATTTTGAACCAATCAGTGGTTCCATGTCCAGTTCTCACTGTTGCTTCTTGGCCCGCATATAGGTTTCTCAAGAGACAAATAAGATGGTCTGGTATGCCCATCTCTTTAAGGACTTGCCACAGTTTGTTATGATCCACACAATCAAAGGCTTTAGCATAGTCAATGAAGCAGAAGTAGATGTTTTTCTGGAACTCTCTAGTTTTCTCCATGAAAAGCCACTACAAATCAGTAAACAAATGAAAAATTCCCATTGTGAAGATGTGTATAACACTGGTATATATCATTTGTCAGTCTGGGAGTACATCAGATTTTGTATAGGATACTGATTATTTCTTATAGCAGGAATCAAAGTGAACATGAACTCTGGGTTGATACAGAAGTGAAATGTATACATAAACTTTTCCAGTCTCAAGATACCTGTTTTGACTTAGAAGCACCACAAAAAAGTCATATTGTGGATCTAATGCAAAAAGTTACCTGACGGTTGTCACATAACCCATAAACTACACTATTTATTACTGAAATGTTCATAATTTGTGTAAGATTTACATGTATTTTATACTTTGTTATTTTATTTTTATTCCACATAAAATGCTTAAGAACATAATTCTAACTTTGTTACAGAAGATGGCGTTCAGATCTTATTTATCTTACCATCAAATGCCAGTGTGTTTCTTCAATGTACTTATATATAATCATTAAAAGTTTTATTAAAATATTGGAAAATTTATATTATGGGTAATTAATTTTTCTTATAAATATGATTCTTCTACTTAGTAAGCCAGGGTTTTCCTTTTCCTTTCTGTTTTAATCCTAAACAGTAATTGGAGTATTTTTTTACCTGTTTAAGCAATTATTTTATTGATTACATTTCTTTACTAATAGTATCATCTTATTTTTTAGTTTTCTTTGGAATTTCATTTAAAATAGTTTTTAAAATATAATTAGTGTTAGTAATTGTCCCATGCTTCAGGTAGCTTTGTTTTAGTTGCAGTTGGGAAACAATTAGAAAGTGTTACTGGATAGAAAGAGTATCAACTGAGAATATATGTTGTTCTTTCCATTCTCCCCCCCCTTTCTATTTTTATATAAAGGAATTAATTAAAAACTGGAGTAATGAGATGTTTTCTTGCCTGATTTTATGCAACTTACCCCTTTGAAGGCTTATAATGAATCCTTTTACAGTGACACTCCTTGTAAACCAATTTTTACATCCTAAAAAAAGGACTTCATCTAAGGCATCTAGATTAGATACTGTTCTTTCGCTAAATATGGGTTTTGTGTGTGCATTCTTTCAACTTGTCAAGACAGTTTTGTCATCAACTGAGATGTTAACAAGCGAGGTTGACAAGACAACTAAATAGAACAGAATCTGAATTACATGTTAAGGGAAAGTATATCTTAAAAAGTATAGGAAGGTTCAGCATGGCTTCATCTATTAAAGTGCTGCTTCCGTGTGTAAGGTGAATACAAGTGGACCTCGATTTACAATTGGTTGTTTAATGACTGTTCAAAGGTGCAATGGACTTCAAAAAAGCTATTTATGGCCTGTCCTCCAAGTTACAATGTTGCACACACCCACACCCACAACAGTCCAGTGATTACATTTTGAGTGCTTGGCAACTAGCTCACATTTATGATTGGTTAAAGCATTTCACTTTCATGTGATCATTAGGGTACATTTTGCTGTTTTCTAGCTGAAAATGGCAAAAAAATGCCCATTGGATTTGCTAGATTTGCTTAACAACCATGTAGATAATAATAATAATTAATAATAATAATAATAATAATAATAATAATAATAATAATAATAATAATAATAATAATAATAATAATAATAATAATAATAATAATAATAATAATAATTAATAATAATAATAATAAAGTTGGAAGGGACCTTGGAGGTCATCTAGTCCAACCCCCTAAACAGGCAGGAAACCTTATACCATTTCAGGCAAATGGCTGTCCAGTCTCTTCTTAAAAACCTCCAGTGTTGGAGCATTCACCACCTCTGGAGGCAGATTGTTCCACTGGTTAATTGTTCTAACTGTCAGGAAGTTTCTCCTTAGTTCTAGGTTGCTTCTCTCCTTGACTAGTTTCCATCCGTTGCTTCTTGTCCTGCTTTCAGGTGCTTTGGAGAATAGCTTGACTCCCTCTTCTTTGTAGTAGCCCCTGAGATATTGGAACACTGCTATCATGTCACCCCTCACCCTTCTCTTCATTAAACTACACATACCCAATTCCAGCAACCGTTCCCTATATGTTTTAGCCTCCAGTCCCCTAATCATCTTTGTTGCTCTTCTCTGTACCCTTTCTAGAGTCTCGACATCTTTTTTACATAGTGGTGACCAAAACTGGATGCAGTATTCCAGGTGTGGCCTTACCAAAGCATTGTAAAGTGGTATTAGCACTGAAGGACCATGTGATTTCTGTAACACCTGTGGTGATTTGCTTTACAACTGTTGTAAAACAATCATAAGATCAAGTCAGTTCCCACAATGCTTTGACTTAAAACCACAACAACTTCTGACTGAAATTCCAGCCCCCATTGAGATTGTAACTTGATGTTTCTGATTTTATGTTTCTGATTTTAAAAAAGCAGCTAATGTTCATGTCACTAAATACTTGCAGGAATTCCTTCTCTTCTACAACATGCTTTAGTGTTTGTCCCTGTTCTTAATTCTCTCTACATTTTAGGTTTTTAATTTTTTTACTATGAGGTTTCCCATCAAAGATCAGAAGTCTTGCTTGTGTAAAGGAAGAATAGAATGAGAATGTAGCTATTGCACCAAATGAAAGCTTTAGCCTTTAACTCAGTGGTGGGATTCAGCCAGTTCACACCACTTCAGCAGAAGTGGTAGCTAATTTTATGTTGCCCAGGCCCAGAATGGACTTCTGGAAGTGGCATCCACACAGAAAAATGGTTGTTCACATATTTGAATCCCACCACTGATTTAACTAATTAGATTCTGTTCACCAGAATTCAAACAGGGAATTCAAATACGCTAAACTACTATTAGACTATTGATGAAAGGAGTACAAGTAATAAAAAGTTAGGGTAATCTATAAAAAAGCAAACAACTCTCCCCTTCAAGTTATTTTTTTTGTTTTTAATCAAATTTTATTATTTTTAAAATTATGAGCTGCTTTGAATGCAGTTCAAGATGACAATAATAGTAAGGTTATAATGATAATAGTATAATTGTAGTAGTTAAAAGCATCTCACATCATATTTCCTTAATCTTAGAAAACACTGCCCAGCAGGTTTTAATAATATGGGAAAATGCTTAGATTTTAATTCAAGCAACAGTAACTTAGTTTGTTTATAGTTATAAAATATAAATCAATTCCTTGTGGTACTTATTCATTTTTATTAATAGAAACCTATCACCCAGTTCTGTTTTTGTTCTTTCTTCCCATAAAATATATTTGCTCATCCTTTTGTTTACACACCCATTTTCTCTTGTTACTAAGAATACATTTCACAAACTGTTTTGCCCATAGACGGCTGAGTAAATGTACAACTTGATTTAATGTAAAAATATGGCCTAGTAAAGTTTATTCATTTTGTAAATACCCCAGAATTCTTTAAACAAGAAAATGGCACAGTTGTAGAAACCATTTCTACTTCATTTTCTTTATATGACAGTCTCAAAATGTGTTGGGACTCACAGAATTCTGGAAGGTGTCTTAACGTATCAAGGAAATGGTGAGAAACACTTTTTCCATCTAACTGTAAGTTTATATTTGTATTTAGATTATTAAGTTTCTAAAATTATAAATACCTGTGGCTTTCTGGATGGCATAGACTTCCAATGCTGCCCTGTTCTTCAATAAGTACATAAAACTGAAAGGAAATGAGTATGCAGAGATACCATTTAACTGCTATTGTTTTCCTTCCTTCTTCCATATTTTACAATGTCTTTTTTATTTATTTTTCTACAAAACCTTCGTTCCTTTTCATTTGTAGATAAATGGTATGATATTGCCAACCTAAACTGAATATCCACAGAACATCAAGTTACAGTAAAGATAAAGCAATTAGTTTATGTCTTGTAATAGTTTAAATGAGCAGCTTGTTGTGCAATCGGCTAGAACAAAACTGGGTCATCCTCCCAGGTGCAAAAATATGATATATTCCTGAAAATACATTCTTTACCCAACATCTTTGTGAACAGCAGGTTGCCAGGCTTCCCATTGTTCATATTTTAAATTGATAATTAATTTTGCTGGTAATACTGTTGCTTAGATTACTAATTATGTCACTAAATAATTTAGATTTCAGGCTACTGATATTTCTAAGATCAAAATAGTATTTGATGCATAATTAACACCCGCTTATTGTAAAATATAAGAGAGAGCATTTGCTATTTACATAATTCAAGAGTTAACACAATTTAATCAGTGCTTTCCTCAACCAGTAAGCAATACATTAGTACAGTTATATTTTTCTTCTTTCTTGAGAATTAGTTCAATGGTACTTGAACAGACTTCAGTGGTATTTGGCATTATTGATGAAGGATATTGCAGTATGGCATTTAGATGTAAAAGGACCATTCAGTGTATCATGGTAAGACCTAAATAGCCACTCCTGTAGGTGTTGTAATACTATTTCAATTATCTTGGAAATGATCCAAAATCAAGATAGCCATGTTTCATCTTTGAAACAATGGAGTGATGAAAATGCTTCTAGAAAGGTAGAAGAAAAATTATTTTTGTTTTGATATGAGTACTTTCAGATTTAACATTTTACCTGCTTGAGCCACTGATTATGCTTAAATAATAATTCAGCATGACAAAAAATAAAAAAGTACTATAATAAACTTCAAGACTTTGGGCTGTTCCAAGCTCCTTCTCTGTTAAAATTGCAAAAGTTTAAAATATGGACTACTTTACTGTGATTTATTTTTAGACCATCTTTTACAGTTAGCAGTTGGATTTTGCAACTTTAATATGTAATTTTATCACATAAGAAATATTAAGCAAAACATATAGAAAATATTCTAAAAGGTTTTTTTGCCATAATGTTATTTAAGCCCGCACATTACTTTTCTTACTAAGTTGTAATTTAGTTTGATATTGGTTATTTACTTAAATGTGTAATTGAGTTTTGCTGTGATAATGAATTTTATTCCTAGCCAACTACAATGAACCTATATTAAATACTGAACAAAATTCTAAAGAATGTTAGTTAAAGTTTTACAAATTTTTACACTTTTTATATGGGTTTGTAAGAAACGTATATAAATAACTAGGTAAAGGTAAAGGTTCTCCCGCACATGTGTGCTAGTCGTTTCCGACTCTAGGGGCTGGTGCCCATCTCTGTTTCAAAGCTGAAGAGCCAGCGCTTGTCCGAGGACGTCTCCGTGGTCATGTGGCTGGCATGACTAGATGCCAAAGGCGCATGGAACGCTGTTACCTTCCCACCGTAGTGGTCCCTATTTTTCTACTTGCATTTTTACGTGCTTTCGAACTGCTAGGTTGGCAGAAGCTGGGACGAGTAACAGACACTCACTCTGCTACACGGCACTCGGGATTCGACCCGCCAAACTGCCGACCTTCTGATCGACAAGCTCAGCATCCTAACCCACTGAGCCACCATGTCCCTACATAAATAGCTAAATACTAATAAAAATCAGAATATAGGAATTTAGGAATTTGCTCTTTTTAATCTGCTTAAGAAATAACTCATTGTTTGGAAAAAGAAAAGTGGCACTGCTACTATTACATGTAGAATTTGTAGAATAGTAATTTGGGCCATGAATACTAAATACTAGAAACAAAAGTATAAATAATTTACAAATCAAGATCTAAGTGACTTTTTTGTCTGGATAGAACAAAATATTTAAATGTTAATATTTGAGGACAAGAAATATGATTTATTTACTATGCCAAAAAATATGAGACAGGTCATCATTTGAAGACTCAGAAAGGTGATTTATTAGTCATTGTTTGTGACATACTTTTTTAAAAAAAAGAAACCCTATTTTTTTAAAAGAATGCCTTTGTGCCCAGTTTTATTTGCTTTTCTATATATTTTATTTAAGCTATTTTTAAAAATGTGATCACTGATATTATTAATCAATATTTTTAATGTGATTTTCTAAATTTATATTTTTCTTTCTCTTTTTTAATTTGTATTATCTTTTACTATTGTAATTAAAATGTTCAAAGAAAACATATTAAAAATAATAAAGAATAGGGTAAGGGGTCAGAATGATGGAGACAGAGATACAGAATCCTATGTATGCATCCTTTTTGTGTGAGCCTTCTGATATTAATGCATGAACAAATGGAGAAAAACTTCCATTGTGACCCAGAATTGCATTTGGTCATTTTAACTGGAGCAGAAGCTTGTACAAATGCTGCTGTTTATGTTTACTAATTTTATGTATATATTGCTCCTTATTTTGGTTTTAACAAATTATTAGTACTAATATAGAGTGTATATTAATATGACTAATCAATATTAGATCTGTAAGTCAGTGTTTTAACTAATTCAAAGCATTATATCAAACAAATATGAATTGATTTTGGACCATTTTGTCCATTTTTTGTTGACTGATATGTATCTGAATTGTACAAATTAAATTCAATTGAGTTAAATAAATATTCTAAATTAATTTAAATGTTTGAATTGAATTAAACCCCACTTGCAAACTTCTAATAATTATTAGGATACAGGTATTTAATCATTATTTCTTTCCATAATATTAAAATTAAAATTCTTAAGTTGCTTTTAAAATAGCACTTAATAATAAATATTAATTTGGTTGTAAAAGTTATTTCAAATAACAAGTGAACTAAGGCCAATGTGAAAAAATATTTTCCCAAAATAACTGCAGAATGCTTTTTCTCCTCCTACATTATTAATCAGGGCACATAGAGGTGAATAAGTTTAGAGCAAAAGTATACTTTCCAGCAATATCTGGTCCATTTTGCCTCCTGTTAGCAGACAGAAGAAATGTCTTCAATTATGCCCTTACAAAATTTCATTATCAAAACTAAGAAAGTGCAAACTATCAGTATGTAAAAGCTGTAATGGAAAAAAATTAAACCACACATTTCTCATTTTCTCATCTCAGGATCCCAGTGTATTTCTCTAATAGTTTGGGAAGAGACACTATTCTTTGAGCCTAATGGTGAAATCCTCCACTTCTTTTGGGAACTAGTCAAGATTGCTTTGCAGTACAATGGAAAGTAAATGAAATTTTCACTTAATTTTTAAATTTTTTTTAAATTTTAATTCCATATATATCCCGCCCTTCTCCGAAGACTCAGGGCGGCTTACAAGCTTAGCAGTAGCCTTCATTCTATGTATATGCCTGCTTATTAGGGCTTTCACACACACCCAAGTGGCATTATTACAAAGTCAGCTTAATTGCCCCCAACAATCTGGGTCCTCATTTTACCTACCTCGGAAGGATGGAAGGCTGAGTCAACCTTGAGCCTGGTGGGATGCGAACCTGCACTAATTGCAGGCAGGTGGTGTTACTTAAGGAGGCATTAGCCCACTGCTCCACCAAGGAGCTTTATGATCTGAAAATCACAAATTTTGAATCAGTGTGATCAGTTTATTGTCTATTGGGGGACTTTTAATGTATGACATTTACAGTGTTTTTAGAATGGCTCCATGTCCCATTTATCAAATGTCATGATGTTGGACCACTGAGTCATTTTCATCTATGGAACAAAAAGCCATAGCACTGTATCAGTGTTTCACCAGGCTTTGTTTAGCTGAACAGATTGATGCTATGGCTGCTTTCTATGCTTCCCCTCTCACAAAGGTTGTGATGATTTTTACAGCTTACAAAATTCAGAGCATGGAATAAGGCAGGGAAAGTGACTGGGTGTCATGTTTGTTGTTTTTAGTCTTTTGATGTTGATTGTACAAGGATAAAACACTACATTTCTGAAATTTGGAGACTAAACTATTGTGGAATAATCGCTGAATAAAATGAATGAATTGTGTTAATCATACAAACATTTACAAATGGAAGGGAAAATGCAGCTAGATCAAATACACTCCAACTATTCATATAATGTCCAGGGTGGTAGGAAACTCCTTGCAGCTGCAGCATGGTTGCCATTTATTTATTTATTTATTCAATTTAGTTATTACCAATCTTGTTTCGAAGTAACTCTGGAGGTTTAGAGCATTAAACAGCAAAGCCAATTCGTGAGCCAGCAAGGAAGATCACAAGTCATTAAGTCATTCACACACAGCCAACCCTGGTCCTACCATACTCACACAGCTCCTTCTGGATCATCCCCACACAACCTCTCCTGCCTGCTAACAGCCATCCTGCTCCCATTGTACTTGGGTTGGGCCTTGCACTTCATCTTAGCTGTCTGCCAGCCTGCTTGCAATCTGGCTGAGACTTGCTTAATGCCCCCAAATCCTCACTTAATCATGAAAATGAGTGCTGGAATTACGGTCATGTGATGTCATGCTTTATGACCACATTACTTAGCAATGGAAATTCCAACTTCATTTGCTCTAGTTAACTGAGGATTACCTGTATACCTTTCCCCTCCTTTAAACTGTACATAAAGCTAGAGAAAACTGGAGTTTTTAATTAAGACTTACTTAAATCTTTCTACACTGAAGTGACAGATGTTTTTTTAAAATGTTTCTTAAGAAACAGCTAAAGGACACATGCAGTTGGTGAAATAAAACGTTGGAGGCAGTCCAGTTTGCCATGCAGCCTCTATGGACGGCTGGGAGACTGGGTCTCTCTCCCCCATCCAGTTTTGCATCGCTGGGGGCCCCTAAAAAGGGCCGAAAGTCACCCCAAAGAGGCGACCAGCAAGGAAGGGTGTTCGCTGGATCACGGGAGAGCCACAACTCTCCCGTTAGACCTGGTGATCCCTCCAAAGCTGTGTACGAAAGGTCCAGCCATTATGGCTCATCCCTAGGCTGTGAACAGCTGAAGTCACATTTTCCACCAGGCAACTCTTAAAGCAGCGCGGAAGAGACTGGGTGAGATCTACCTCTTTTACACCCTAATAACTTTCTGTACCTTCTTAAGCTGCTAAGCATTCTCCCCCTGCAGTGAGGGAAGGGGGAATTTAGCCCTCCCTCCAGAAAGAGTGGTGACTAAATACCCAGGGGCATTCTAAATGTTGAAAAAGTAACTGAATCCCAGTTGGAACTTTATTTCTCAAAGCATGTGGACTGAAAGATTTTTTATTTCTTATTTTTCATTGTCTACTTCTGTTGAAAATCTGGATTGTTTCTTATGCAAAGAAAAAAGAAAAACTGAAAAGATTAAGACAACTTTGTGACTCAAAGGGAAACTTTAAAAGGGATCTGGCTGACTGCCCAGGGAAATAGATAAGACACATAACTTTGAGAACTTTGAAATAACAGCTGTGAAAGGCTTTGTGTTCCCTACCTAGAAAAAAAAATTCTCTCTCTTGGATTTTCTAAGTGTAAAGCCTTTAGCTTAAAATACCAATATGGAAGAAGACCAGGAACAAAATTTATTTATGGATGAAGATCAACAAACTCTCGCTATGTTGAAAACACTAATCTCTCTATGTTGAAAACACTAATCCAAATTCTTACCACAACCAATGAAATACTAAGAGGCTATGTGAAGGAACAAGAAGACAGCCCAGATATGAAAGCCCAGACTTTACCACAACTAAAGAACCATGTATACAAAATACAATAGAAAAAAATAAAACATTCAAATGCAATGACACAATAATCTACTATTCAACAAATATTGATATTTGAAAATCCAGAAAAGACATTGACAACTTTGAAAAAGGAAAAGGTTTCTTATACAACTCAGAAGGAACTAAAGGATCTAGAAAAAGAACAGTTGGATGAGAAGACAAACAATTCAGAACAACCACGTCGATATGGAAGAATAAAGAGACGACCCACTAGACCTACAAATACTCTTAAAAAATGGTGACTGGATGGCTTTGCCAATATCAATTAATATCCATGATATTACAAGGAGATTGGTTCGATGACCCAAAAACAAAGACATGGAAGATGATTTGGCAAAGGAAAAAAGCCAAAATAAGACTCAAGAAGAATGGAGTTTCGACCATCTTATTGAAATCTGAAACAAAATATACTTAAATAGATAAGTTGTGTATGTTGAACACAAGACATTGTTATGAACTGAGATAAAGAAAAAAATTTGGTCATTAAAATTTAGCAGTATAAATACTAATAGCTAATTTTTTATTTTTATTTTAATCCCATTTATATCCCGCCCTTCTCCAAAGACTCAGGGCGGCTTACAATCTAAAGCACAACTCAATGTGCTTAGCAGTAGCCTTCATTCTATGTATATGCCTGCTTATTAGGGCTTTCACACACCCCCCAAGCGGCATTATTACAAAGTCAGCTTAATTGCCCCCAACAATCTGGGTCCTCATTTTATATTGATTTCTGCATAAAGGTCATGTAAAGGTGAATAATGTAGATAAGCTAAAAACTTATTGTTGAATGTAATAAATAGGTCTATATGGAATGTTAAAAATGAAAATTATCAATTTAAGTAAGAGATAGCAGATAAAAAGAGGAAGAGAGGAAGTATTAAATACTGAAATAAAAAGAAATTTTGATTACTACTTAAAAAAACCTGAAAATTAGCAAAAAGGAAGGATATCATTTGTATCCTTAATTTGTTGGCGTAGAGGGTAAACGGGAAAGTTATTTTTTCTGTGATTAATAGGATAAAACTTGTCTTTAAATTTACAAATAGATAGTATATATGAAGGGAAAAAGAAATGTTTATGGTAGCAATTTGAAATCTGTACTAATGATATCTGTATGTAGTTGAATTACTACTACCCAGCCACCACGTTACTTTTCAAATATGTGAATGTAATATTAGAAAATCAATAAAATTTGTAAAAAATAAATAAATAAAAATAAAACGTTGAAGGCAGTGAAGTAACAATAAACATGGATCGATACTGTAAATGCATTTACAATTTAGAATCTACAAAGGCTCATCAATATTACAAAAAAGGGACTGAAGATAGTACCAAGGCCATAAATTCTGGCTGGCAACATCAATTGTCTCTTCTTAAATAATTTAAACAAGAATTTGGAAGCCTACCTAAACTTGAGAGGGGCCTTGTGTTTTGCAAATACATTTTTTGTAACACTGGAGATCAAATAAAATTTGTGCTTTTTGTTCTAATGCCCATTGACACAAAATATATTGAAGGTAATCTTCTACATGTCTACTAAAAGTAATCGTCAAAGCCTATACAAAGGCCAGCTCTTCTGAAGCATTTATTTCAAATTACTTTTAAAGTAGAATACATGTACTGTATAAGCAGAATTTTAAATATAAGATTTGGAAACCATTTAAAGTTCAAAGTGCACAATTGCACTGGAAAAAGTCACTTATGACTAGTCCTCACACCTATAACAACCACAGCATCCCCACAGTCACCTGATCAAAGTTTGGAGTCTGGGGTCACCTGATCAAAATTTGCAACCTTCCCAGCCAGCTTCCAACTAGTAAAGTCAATAGGGGAAGCAGGGTTCACTTAAAGGCCGTGTGACTCACTTAACAATTCCACTGATTCACTTAGCACAGGGGTGTCAAACTGCCGACCCACGGGCCGGAGTGTCATGGAGAAACCGTGCCCATCCCATTTTCGGCAATGGGAAAAAGTTCTGATATGTCACGCGACATCATGTGACATCACAAGTTTGACATGCCTGACTTAGCATCTTTCTTAGCAATAGGAATTCTGATTTCCAATTCTAGTTATAAGTTGAGGACTACTTTTACATGGGATGCTGCAGGATCTGTCCTCTCCTCTTTAACATCTACACAAAGCCTCTGGGTAAGGTCATTCATCTGTTTAGAATGATAAATTATCCGTAGGTATTTGGAGGGAAGTTGTGAAGGTCCTATGTCAGTATCTGGAGGTTGTGTGTATTTGGATGGGAAAAACAGGCTTTGACTCAACCAGGGCTTTTTTTCTCATAGAATGCTCAGAATGGTGTTCCGGCACCTTTAAAAAAAAAAAGCTCCCTCTGAAAGCCTATTGCAGGGCTAGACAATCTTGGCCCTTTTTTATGACTCATGGACTTCAACTCACAGAAATCCTGAGCCAGCCATGCTGAGGAGAAAGGGAGAGGTTTCCAAGCTGAGCCATGCTGGCTCAGGAATTCTGGGAGTTGAAGTCCTTGAGTCATAAAAGAGCCTGAACTAGAGGAGGACATTAAAATTATTTACAAGGTTACTTCTTTAGGAACTAAACTTTTAGAATCTAAAACAGCTAATTCAAAAAAGCCAACAGGAAAGAAACTCACATTTTTCTTCTGTTTCTGTCTTTTGGAAGGTAAAATTAGATAACAAAATAATCTATTTCTTATGTTAACATATCTGCAATGAAATCAATAAACATAACAGGAAAGAAATGAGAAACATTTTTCTCAATGTAATATGTCCAATTTAGCTGATGTTAGGAAAAAAAATAGTATCTTTTGTACATACTCTTGAAATCTATTTTGAATCTAACCATCTATTACAGGGGTGTCAAACTCAATTTCATTGAGGGCCGCATCAGAATTGCGGTTGCCCTCAGGAGGCCGGGTGGGTATGGCCTGGGTGGGTGTGGCCTACTGGGTGGGTGTGGCCTACTGGGTGGGTGTGGCCTACTGGGTGGGTGTGGCCTACTGGGTGGGTGTGGCCTACTGAGTGGGCATGGCTAGAGTGTGTATGGCCTACTGGGTGGGCATGGCCAGCTCTACATCATTCGCATCAAGGTTGCCTATGGGGGCCTGGGCAGGAGTGGGACAGATCTGAGGGTCTCTGGCAAATGGAGGGTCTCTGGGCCAGGGCCAAGGCAGTGGGGGCCGTTCCCTCACTGTTTCCAGGATGGCTTCGCAGGCCACATGAAACCACTTTGCGGGCCGGATCTGGCCCCCGGGCCTTGTGTTCGACATGTCTGATCTATTACAACTAAACCACTTTAAATTAAACAATTCTTAAGAATGAAATATTCTTAATTTGCACTTTTACCATTTGGACTGTTGTGTGTTTTGAAAAATAGATTATTTAGAATCTAGTTATGTTGCACTTCAGCCTTTAAATAATTAATCTAGTATATACATAACAATATATGATGTTTCCCATGGTGAGCTTAACATCAATAACAACATTTATTAAAAAGGCTAAACAGTCTCTGTAACTTTCAGCTCCCGATGCCTTGCCTTTTTTAAACTGGAAAGTTGAAAAAAAGACTAAAAAGAAGGCAATAGAGTGCTATCAACGAAAATGTATATAGCCAGCAGACATTTAGGGAACCTTTATTTTTCATATACTGTTTGAATTTTGTTTTAATGCCATGGTGATACACAATCAAATGTAGTTAGTTTTTTTTAAATCCCAAAGCATCTGTTCATTAAATACAGTATAACAAAGTTTTGGATGATGGAATTATTTTTTTTATCTAAGGATAACTAAAGATAACAGCTCTTAAATCTGTTATTTTATTTTATTTTATTTTATTTTTATTCCATTTATATCCCGCCCTTCTGCGAAGACTCAGGGTGGCTTACAAGCTTAGCAGTAGCCTTCATTCTATGTATATGCCTGCTTATTAGGGCTTTCACACACACCCCAAGCGGCATTATTACAAAGTCAGCTTATTGCCCCCAACAATCTGGGTCCTCATTTTACCTACCTCGGAAGGATGGAAGGCTGAGTCAACCTTGAGCCTGGTGGGATGCGAACCTGCACTAATTGCAGGCAGCTGGTGTTACTTAAGGAGGCATTAGCCCACTGCTCCACCAAGGCTCTTGTATTTTGTTTTATTTTTCCACAAAAAACTTGTATAGTTTGCATTCATTTACAAATAAAATATGTTGTTAAAATGTATTGGTGTTGAAATAATTAGTGCACACAAATACCTTAAACCAGTTTATTGCATTTGGCAATTGTACTAAAAAAAATCTCATTGTCAACCAATATTATTCATTTAATTTGAAATCAAGTGAAAAAATGATTTAAATTATTTTATTAAAACAAATTAATGGCAATTCTTTTACAAGAAGTTGCCTCAAACAAAATGAGTTTGACATGCCTTCTCTAGATAGTTGAATGGTCCAAAATAAATTCTATTTCAGGGCCCGTCCGATGAGTCACCAAAAAAATGAAACCGGAACGGGAGATGGTTCTCCTAAGCCACGTTTATTAGCCTCATAAACAATTGCTCGAAGACAGATGAAGTCAGCGTTGATTCTACAGAATCATCAACGCTGTTAAATAGCCAGCCAAGCCACCACCCTCCACCACACCCCTAATCATTTCACCCCGCCCACACACTTCTTAACTAACGCCTCCCATGGTTCCCACCCTTTGGTACCCGCCCCACCACCATTGCAGCCAGTAAGCCACCCCCCAGCCCAAACCACCCTCTCTTTCCCCAGAGCCTCGCATGCTTCCATCTTCCCCCTCAGTTTTCCAATCCGCCGCAAGCCTCGCCCTGAGCCCTTCCCCAACCCGCGGGGGTTCTCCACCACCCCCTAAGTTACTCTGGCGCCCAGCCACATTGTGCCCCCAGTCTCTGAAGGCAGGTAGCTCGTTCCCCGGCCGAACACGGCAGCTGCGCTTTCCCCCGGCTCGTTGGCCACTTCCGGGAGTCGCCGGGCCAATCCGCGCCTCCCCAGCTGATGAGCGGGTCGCCGCCGCCTTCCCAGCTGACGGGCGGTCTTTTCCGGAGCGCCGCAGCTCGTCAGGAAGAAGAGGAGACTGGCGGGGGTCGCTGGGAACGGGTAGGGTGCTCCGTGGCTTCCTCGGATGCTGGGCAGACGGGTGCTGGGGCGGGGCAATGGCCAAGCACCGTCCCGGCCCTCCAGGAATCCGCGGGCGCCGGCAATCAGTCTTGGGGCCTGGCGGAGCGCTCCGTGGGTGACGGCGGTGGTTTTCAGGGCCTGGCGGGGTGCTCCGCGGGTGCCGGCGGTCTGGTGAGTCGCCCCGCGGCCCGTCCGAATGTCGGGTGTGCCAGGCCCGACATGCCGCCCCCCCTACCAAGGGTCCTCCTGCAGACGTAGAGAACAAGGTTATAGAATCAGTCACTCTGCCTACACCTCCATGTCCCCTACCCCCCGGCCTGCTAGGATGGGGTCGGTGGAATGCCCGGACCAAACGTGGAGCATGGACGTTTTCCCGCGACACCCACGTTGCCTCCTCCACCGGGTACCCCTTCCACCGAAGGAGATACTGTATGACGCCCCTCCGCACCCTGGAGTCCAACACCTCTTGCACCTCATACTGGTCAGCGTGAACCGGTCCGGGACCCCCCTCCCCTGCCACCGTAGTAGCTGCTGGAGCAGGTTTCAGCAGGCTGCTATGGAACACCGGGTGGACCTTACCCAAGAATTTAGGCAACCGCAGTCGCACCGTCACCGGGTTTACCACCTGCACCACCCGGAACGGCCTGAGGTATTTGGGTCCTAGCTTGCGGCACGGGACCTGTAACCGTAAGTACTTGGTGGACAAGTAAACCAGGTCCCCCACCCGCGGTGTAACAAAGGGTTTTCCCCTTCTTGTCCGCCTGTGCTTTGGCCACCATGGCAGACCGATCCAATGCTTCCTTCGCCACCCCCCAGACGGCCGTGATCTGACGCATCCAGTCCTGCGGTGAGCACGAAGACCCCTCCTCCTGGAGGCATTCAGCAAAGGGAACAAATTCATGACCTGTGACCACCCGATATGGAGAGAAGCCAGTACTACTATGAACCGCGTTATTGTACGCCACTTCAGCAAGCGCTAACAGGTCTACCCAGTCTGTCTGCCGAAAAGAGACGTAGCTTCGCAGATAACGTTCAACGGCAGCGTTGGCTCGTTCCGCGGCCCCGTTGGTGCTGGGGTGATAGGCCGTACTCAGTCCCTGCGACGAGCCGATATGACGCAAGAAGTCTCTCCAAAATCGAGCCGTGAACTGCACCCCTCTGTCTGAGATTACACGTCGCGGCACTCCATGCAGTCAGTATATTTGCGTGAGAAACAACCAAGCTAGTCGACGAGCTGATGGTAACCCCTTACACGGAACAAAGTGTGCCTGTTTGGAAAACAGGTCGACCACTGTCCAAATAACGGTGTGACCCTTACTCTCTGGGAGGTCCACAACGAAGTCCATGGCGATGTCTTGCCATGGCCGAGACGGGTCAGCTACTTGTTGCAAAAGCCCCAAAGGCTTCCCAACCTGGGGTTTTGTAGTAGCACAGACATGACAACGCCGCACATACTCCTCGATGTCACTCTTCATGCGGGGCCACCAAAATTGACGACGTGCCAGATGCAAGGTTTTCACAAACCCGAAATGTCCCGCCTGTTTGGTGTCATGACACCCATGCAGAACGCGTGGCCGCACAGTTTCAGGTACATACAATCGTGTTCCATGCCACGCCAGGCCGTCCCGCATAGTCAATAGTACCGGATTACTCCGTAACCAGGCGTCCTCCTGTAAGGCCCTTTGGATGGCCTGGTTCAAATTCTCCTCCGTCACCCGTCCAGCACTCTCTGAAGCATCCCCCTCCTTCACCAGTGTCGGGATGAGTGCCTGCACCACCTCCTCCCTCTTGCTGTCAAACTGTGGCATGCGGGATAAAGCATCCGCCAGAAAGTTTCGACCCCCCGGCACATACTTCAGCACAAACCTGAAGCGACGGAAGTATAGAGCCCACCTGACATGCTTAGGCGACAGGCGGCGAGGGGTTTGTAGGGCCTCCAGGTTTTTATGGTCCGTCCACAGTTCAAATGGACGGGAGGCCCCTTCCAGGAGGTGTCGCCAAGTCTCTAAGGCCCAACGGACCGCAAAAGGCTCCTTCTCCCACACTGCCCAGGCCCGTTCAGTGGGAGTCAGTTTCTTGGAGGCGTAAGCACACGGCTGCAGGACCCCGGCACTACTCCGCTGAAGAAGGACGGCCCCAAGGGCAAAATCGCTCGCATCCGCCTGTACGACATAGGCCAGTTCGGGGTCGGGGTGTCGCAAAACGGGCTCTTTAGCGAAGAGGGACTTCAGATCCTCAAATGCCCGCTGACACGCTGTGGACCACTCCAACTTAAGCCCTGGACGCGGACGTGTCTTTAATTGTCGTGTGCACAGAAGATCTGTTAACGGCAGGGCGATGGCCGCGAAGCGTGGGATGAACTGTCTGTAGAAGTTGGCAAAGCCAAGGAAACTTTGCAACTGTCGACGAGTCCGCGGAGGCTGCCACTGTTGAATGGCGTGTACCTTTCTAGGATCCATCTCCACACCTGCCGCCGATATACGATACCCAAGGTAGTCCAGCTGGGCCCTATGGAACTCACACTTGGACAGTTTAACATAGAGCTGCGCTTCCAACAGTCTAGTCAACACCTGGCGCACAAGGAGTACATGCTCCTCCAATGTGTCCGAGTAAATTAGGATGTCGTCTAAGTACACCAAAACTCCCCGATACAGGAACTCATGCAAGACCTGATTGATCAATTGCATGAACACAGCCGGAGCTCCCTGTAGGCCAAACGGCATCACTCGGAACTGGAAGCTACCAAGGGGACAATTAAACGCAGTCTTCCACCCGTCCCCGGCTTTGACCCTCACCCGGTAGTAGGCTTCCCTCAGGTCCAACTTAGTAAATACCCGGCCTGTTGCCAAATGGGCCAGCAGGTCCTTCATCAAAGGAAGGGGATAGAGGTGCTCCATGCACACCGCGTTAACCCCCCGGTAGTCCACACACAAGCGCAAGCCCCCATCCTTCTTCTCGCAGAAGAGCACTGGCGCCGCCACCCGAGACCGTGCTGGTTGGATAAACCCTCTCTCCAAGTTCTTATCTATGTACCGCCGTAACTCCTGCATCTCCTTCGGGGACATGGCGTACATACGGGGCTTAGGCAGTCTGGCACCAGGTTCAAACTCGATGGCACAATCCGTCGGCCGGTGGGGTGGTAACGAATCGCACTCCCGCTCATCGAAGACGTCCATTAAGTTGGAGTAAACTCGGGGTACATGCACCTTCGAGTCATCCTTGACCCCGCAAACCTTCTCCCGTGTCCCGTGTCCTCCGGCCCCAGAAAAGAATGGAGGAGAGGGGGCTCAGGGCCCAGACCCACCCGGAGATGACGACAACCCCCCTCCCACCAAATCGTGGGACCCCATTTGTCAAGCCACGTAAGGCCCAGGATAACAGCTTCAGTCATAGAGGGCACCACAATGAAACGCAAAGTCTCCCAGTGGGCCCCCAATTCCAGCCGGACTGGTTCGGTAACATGGGTGATAGGGGCTCCCCCAAGGAGCGACCCATCCACTTGCTGGAAGCGAAGGGGGGTTACCAGGCGTTGCAACCGGATACCCACTGCAGCTGCTGTTTTCCGGTTGATAAGACACCGGGTGCTCCCAGAATCGACCAAAGCCCTAACCGCCCGCCTTTGCCCAGACACGGGGCTCACCAATACCACCGGGAACACGAAGGGACACACCGGGGCGCTTACCATCGGATCCTCCTCCAGCTCCAGATCCTCAAGGTCTTCTGTTGGTGTGGGCTGGGTGGTTACGGGTCCGGTCGCCAAGGGAGTAGTCGCCCGACGGCTGTCATCAACTGCCTGATAAGCAGTTTGGGACCGCTCCGAGGTCTTCCTAGCGGACCAAGCCCATGTCGAGGTCGCACGGGGAGCCATTCGGGCTGGCGGGAGCGGGCATTCAGCCGCCCGATGACCCGGCTGGTCACACCGGAAACACCTGATACCAGGCCATGGTGGCTGTACAGAGGGGGCTTTGGACGCCGACAAGCCAGGCCGCTCCTCCACCTTCACCCTTTCGGCCGGCCGCCGGGCTCCGGTCACCCCCTCAGACCGTCCTCGAGTATCCTGCAAGCCAATGTCCAACTCAACAGCCACCCGGAACCAGTCCTGCAGACGGGCCGGCACCCCCCTTACCACACAAGCTCGCCGCAGGGCACTGTCCAGTCCAGCCTTGAAGTGGTGCACAAGAAGGCGTTCAGGCCACGACCGTAGCCTCCCGGCCACTTTCCGGAACTCCCCAACATAACGCACCGCTGGTCTTCCTTGCTGGCGCAGATCCAACACTTCGGCCTCGGCGCGGAGCACCCGTGAGATATCTTCAAAACGGGCCCGTAGAGCCTCCAGGAAAAGACCAAGGTCCCCGAGCTCACGGGCATGATTGCCGTATAGGTCGGCCGCCCAGGCCACGGCCTCTCCTTGAAGACACGCCGTCACGGCCACTACCATTGCCCACTGGGACGTATAGGCTGGCCCGTACTGGTCCATATGGTTAATCACCTGGCCCAGAAACATTGCCACACGGTCTGGATGACCATCATAGACCGCAGTCAGGGGTGGAGGGCCCCACGCCAGCCCTGGACCCCAAGGACCCAGCGGCATCCCCTGGATCGGAACCCCCCCATCTGGTCGTGACGGTTGTTGTCCCGGTCTTCCAGTCACACTATCCCAAGGAGCCGTGCCACTCGGTACTGCCGTTGCGGGAGCCGGGACCCCAGGACCGCTACGAACCTCAGGCTGACGGACTGGCCCCTGGTACCTTGGGCTGTCCATACGGAAGCGGGGTGGACTAGACCGCCGGGCAGGGCCACCTGGGAGGGACCACTGCCCCTGGTCTGACTCATCTGGAACAGTCCAAAACTCAGGCTCCCGACCCCTCACCTCCCCGAACCGCTCTCTGAGAACCTCCATAGTACGGCTGCCCGGAGCGGTGGAGTAGCTCCATTCTTCACCGCTGTCCTCCATGTAACACTGCTCCCTCCACTCTGTAGACGCACCTTTAGGCCGGGTCGCCTGGCCTTGGCCGAGTCCTCTATAATCCCCATCAGAGTGTGGCCACCGATCACTGCTGCGACCCCTCACTCCAGCCTCCCGAGGCCCCGGACCAGGGCCGTCGAGTGGCGGAGGCCTTTCCTTCTGCCGCACCGAGGGCAACGCCTCCTCCCCCACTTCCACCGACTCCAAGAGCCCAGCCGCAGCTCCAGCTTCCTCCTGCTCCTCAGCCAGCGGCGCAGAATCCTCCGTACCTTCTGCCATAGCAAACGCCCAGGGTGAGCTCTCCACAAAGGTTAAAGGAACGCTGACTTACTTTCAGGGCCCGTCCGACGAGTCACCAAAAGAATGAAACCGGAATGGGAGCTGGTTCTCCTAAGCCACGTTTATTAGCCTCATAAACAATTGCTCGAAGACAGATGAAGTCAGCGTTGATTCTACAGAATCATCAACGCTGTTAAATAGCCAGCCAAGCCACCACCCTCCACCACACCCCTAATCATTTCACCCCGCCCACACCCTTCTTAACTAACGCCTCCCATGGTTCCCACCCTTTGGTACCCGCCCCACCACCATTGCAGCCGGTAAGCCACCCCCCAGCCCAAACCACCTTCTTTCCCCAGAGCCTCGCACGCTTCCATCTTCCCCCTCAGTTTTCCAATCCGCCGCAAGCCTCGCCCTGAGCCCTTCCCCAACCCGCGGGGGTTCTCCACCACCCCCTAAGTTACTCTGGCGCCCAGCCACATTGTGTCCCCAGTCTCTGAAGGCTGGTAGCTCGTTCCCCGGCCGAACACGGCAGCTGCGCTTTCCCCCGGCTCGTTGGCCACTTCAGGGAGCCGCCGGGCCGATCCGCGCCTCCCCAGCTGACGAGCGGGCCGCCGCCGCCTTCCCAGCTGACGGGCGGTCTTTTCCGGAGCGCCGCAGCTCATCAGGAAGAAGAGGAGACTGGCGGGGGTCGCTAGGAATGGGTAGGGTGCTCCGTGGCTTCCTCGGATGCTGGGCAGACGGGTGCTGGGGCGGGGCAACGGCCAAGCACCGTCCCGGCCCTCCAGGAATCCACGGGCGCCAGCAATCAGTCTCGGGGCCTGGCGGAGCGCTCCGTGGGTGACGGCGGTGGTTTTTGGGGCCTGGCGGGGTGCTCCGTGGGTGCCGGCGGTCTGCTGAGTCACCCCGCGGCCCGTCCGAATGTCGGGCGTGCCAGGCCCGACATTCTAGACCAAGCCTGTACATGCAGCCTACCAAGCACCCTTGGACAGAGCACAGCCTTTTTTAAAAAAGTAATAAAATCACCACCACTGCCCTGAAAGTTATGTTGCCTAGTGCCTCCATGGCTTACCATGACCACAAGCTCCAACACTGTAGATCAGACATGTCAAACACAAGGCCCGGGGGCCGGATCCGGCACATGAAGTGGTTTCATGTGGCCCGCGAAGCCATCCTGGAAACAGTGAGGGAACAGCCCCCACTGCCTTGGCCCTGGCTCAGAGACCCTCCTTCTCCCGGGGACCCTCAGATCTGTCCCACTCCTGCCCAGGCCCCATAGGCACCCTTGATGCGAACGATGTAGAGCTGGCCACGCCCACACAGTAGGCCACACCCACTATAGCCACACCCACCCAGTAGGCCACGCCCACCCTGGCCATACCCACCCAGCCCCCTGAGGGCAACCGCAATGCTGATGCGGCCCTCAGTGTAATTGAGTTTGACACCCCTGCTGTAGATGCTCCTCTAGTCACCAAATCATTGATTAGCCCACCAGCATTCCTTTGCAGAGCACAAAGATTTTTAATTTATCAGTGTGGACTTTTCCCTTCTACAAGTTGCACAGACCTCTTCTAGATTTTCCTCTTGCCTTTCCGAGTTAACTCCTTGGTCTGTCATTGAGCAAGAATTGACTTTGTAGGGAAGCATATTATTATTTGATGTATATTTAATATATGTTCTACCTTTATTTACCGATTATATAATATTTGTATGCAATCCACATGGCGAGGTTTGGGGCAACTTACAATATTTTTAAGATCATAAGATTAAAACATAAAAGCAGGGCTTTTTTTCTCATAGAACGCTCAGAATGGCGTTCTGGCACCCTTTTTTGCATACACACACACACACACACCTTTTGCACAAGCTATGCTACTCCCTTTATTGGCTTTCAAAAGCCTATTGGCTGCTGAGCATGCCAAAAGACCTGGCCGGCAAACGTTGCACCGGCAAGTTGTCTGCAGCAAAGGCAAGTTGGCAGGAACTTTGCATCCCACCCTGCTGCCCAACTACACCATCTCAACTAGGTAAGTAAGAGAGGACAAGGAGTGGGAGGTGGGTTCTGCAGAGTCCATGTGCACTCCTTCCTTGTGCTCACCCATGTCAGCCAGGCTGGTGGCCTATCTGGTGGTGGACCTGCGCGACTGTCGCCTTGTCCTGCACGCCTAAGTGGCTGCTCTGCATCGCCTGGCCCACTCCGCCGCCCGCCCCGTGCAGCCCTGCCATATAGAGTGGGCCCCGCTGCTCCTGAAGCACCAGCCACACCAGGGGCAGCCCGCTGCCAACACCCCTTGCACCCGTAACCGCAGCAGCGCTGTCCCCCTGCCTCCTGCGATGAGAGTTCCGGCACCTTTTTATATATATAAAAAAAGCACTGGGCTCAACCCTAATAAGATTGAGAGGCTTTGATTTATGATCCCTCAACTCTGAGGACCTTCCATCTCTTGTTCTAGATGAGTTGCACTGCCAAGACAGAACCTGTATGCTGTTTGGGGGTGCTGGTGGTCTTGCAGCTCTTGCTGGGAAAGCAGATGGCAGTAGTGGCCAGAAGGCCTTTAACAGCTTTGTGTTGTGTGCCAGTTGCCCCAGTTCCTGGATTGGGAGGCCATGCTCATGGCTACTCATGCCTTAATATCCTCCCATTTGGATTAATGAAATGTCCTCCACATGGAGCTTCCCTTGAAGAGTATTTGGAAACATCAGCCAGTGCAAAATGCAGCAGTGCAGGCAGGCAGAGGTGCTGGTCACTTGGAAGACATGAAATATCCACTGTGTCAGCTGCAGTGACTACCAATATGCTTCCAGATGCAATTCAAAGTGCTGGTGGTTACTTTACAGCCCTTAACTGTTGGCTGCCCAGGATTGTACATATGAGATGGGTGGGCATACAGGTAGTCCTTGACTTACAACCGTTCATTTAGTGACCATTTGAAGTTATAATGGTACTGAAAAAGTAACTTAGCCTTTTTCAGACTTATGACCGTTGCAGCATTACCATGGGCATGTGAACATATATTTATGACAGTTACATTGTGCCAGGGTCACGGGATCACAATTTGTGACCTTTTGACAAGCAAAGTCAATGGGGAAGCCAGACTCATTTGACATCCGTGTTACCAGCTTAACAACTGCAGTGATTCACTTCTTAACAGCTGTGGCAAGAAAGTTTGCAAAATAGGACAAACTTAACTTAACAACTGTCTTACTTAGCAATGGAAAGTTTGGGCTCAATTATGGTTGTAAGTCAAGGTCTACCTGTATAGGATTACTAAATAAAGAAATCTCTGTAATGTAGCTAAGAATTCTGCATGTGATTTAGAGATAGTCCTATTACAGTATGTGGCGGAGATAAGCAAAAATTTGGGTTAAAGAGCCATAATTAGTTTGTTTGTTTGTTTAAGAAGAAAAAATATGATACACAGTTGGCAAATAATATGACTGGATAGGATTCCTACTGCTTAAAAGGTTTGGGGGAGTGTTGTTTTGTTTTCAGGTGCTTCAAAATAAAATCAATGCTAAATTTAAGCTATTTTGTTTCCAAATGTGAGATTCAAGTAGTACAAAATTGATTTGACTTTCACAGATTAACTTTATTTTGCTAAGCTAAATTGATTAAATATGACAATACTTAAGTGTTAAGTATTAATAAAATGAATGTAAGAACTATGTAACAAAGCAAAATGTCTATTTGAAATCAAATTACTAATAAATTCACAAATATATATGGCTTGAGAACCAAGAAAAGAATCTCTTATGTGAAAAACTTATTCTAAGGCAACTTCTTTTAAATAAATAAATAAATAAATAAACCTTTATTGTCAAAGTACAACATGTGTACATTGAGAATAGCTGAGTCTCCCCCGTGCTCTCTCTCCCCAACACACGGTGACAACAAACCCTCCATCCTACCACACCATGTGAACCAACTACACCACACACCGGCCTCCCAAGTCAATTCTGCATAAGTTCACAGAGATTATATCCCATTTAAAAGCCTAACAGCCCACGGATAAAAGCTATTTTTCAGCCTGTTGGTACGGCTGGCTATACTCCTATATCTCCTACCGGATGGTAGGAGAGTAAAGAGGTACCGTCCAGGGTGTGAGTAATCCCTGAGAATCTTCCTCACTCTTCCAAGGCAACGAGCCCTGGCGATGTCATCCAGTGGTGTCAGGGGACAGCCCACAATGTCTTGTGCTGTGCTCACTACCCTCTGTGATACTTTCCTCTCCACTGCTGTCAGACCAGCATACCAAACCACAATACCATACGAGAGGATGCTCTCTATAGTAGACCAGTAAAAGAGGGTCATTAGCCGTTGTTCTACTCTGTTCTTCCGCAAGACCCTAAGAAAGTGAAGGCTCTGTTGGGCCTTTCTAGCCACCTGGCTTGTGTTAACTTTCCAGGTCAGATCTTCACAGAGGTAGACTCCCAGAAATTTAAAGGAGGAAACTCTCTCCACACAGTCCTCCCCGATGTAAAGTGGGGCAGGTTCCTCCTTTTTTCTCCAGAAGTCTAACACCATCTCTTTCATCTTAACAATGTTTAGGTGCAAGTTGTTGTTACTACACCATATGGATAGTTTTTGTACCTCCGCCCTATATGCTGTCTCATCCCCACCTGTAATAAGACCCACCACAGTTGTATCATCTGCGAACTTGATTATCGCAGTGGATGGGTCAGATGATACACAATCATAAGTGTATAAAGAGTACAGGTAGGGGCTAAGCACACAGCCCTGTGGCATGCTTTCCCAAGAAATATTTGCTTCAAAGTATAACTATTACCATGAATGGAAGATTGATTTTCCAAGTTAATACTAACTCCATCTTTTGTTCCTTGCCCACTCTCATTCTTGTTATTTCAGGGACAATTATACTTATTTTTGCAGATACAGCAATAAACTTCCGCATTGCCCAAAATGCTTGCAAAATATTAAAGTTTGTATTATACTTCATAAGCATTTTGTTTGACCTGTTTTAACAATATGTTTGGTCCTGGAAATGCTATTTCTGCTTAGTGGGTTCAACAAAATTCGATTTATACCCAGCAATTGTTTGATGTAAATTTACTTAGTTAATGGAATAATTATAATGAGTCCAAGTAGAACTTTGACTCACTTGAATGCACTATGCAAAAATATCTTGCACTGCAGTAAACAATACACTACAGGAAGCAAATATCATTTGATTGTTATCAGTAAGTATGCTCCCAAACCAAAATAGACCCTTATACTAAGTATTGTCACAACAATTTTCCATAGCTTTTAATAAGATAATTCTGTCATTTAGGACAGAATTATAACTGTATTTATGTTGTTATGCTATAGAATCTGGTTCTCCAAATCTATATCATTAGTGCTACAGGAAAATCCAGTTAGTTAATTAGAAAGCTTGGTTTTGACATTCTCTAGAGCAGGGGTGTCAAACTCGCAACGTCCCGTGATGTGTTGCAAAGTATATCGAATTTTTTGCCATTGCTGGCAATGGGGTGGGTGCAGTTTCACTATGATGCATCTGGCAGCGGGCCGGCAGTTTGACATTTATAGGTGGGTTCTTGTTTTAGCTGTCCCAGTGCAATTTTAAATTTTCATAGGTTGACATGTTAAACTTTTCTGTATAAAGAACTATTATTTCCATTTTATGTTTTAATAAGTCTAGTACTTCCTACAGGCTCTACAAAAAATAAACACATTAATACTTACTTTAATATTGCTATTAATGATTGATATATTATAATTCTCTTATATTAGTTTTTGCAAATCTTCTTTCCTGCAGTGATTTAACTGAACCTGTATTTCAGTTCTTCAGGATTAATAGGATGTGTCTTAAGCAAATTATTAAATAATTCTGAAGTATAATTTTAACCAAGTAATTTATCAGTTAAATTTAATTTTATTTCTAGAAATCTGATAATTTAATGCCATTGTTTCTCCACTTAGCCCAATAACTTACAATAAGAACAATCTGTCTTACAAAAACTTGATAACAATCTTTGGTCTTAATGTAATATAAAATTCTGTTGAATTAAAGGGACAGGACATTTGAAGGAAGGAGTTATTAGAAACTCAAACTCAGATTCTCAAAGCTGCTGAGAAACAAACAGAAACAGAATGATTGACCGTAATCTAAATTATCTCTCAACATTAAAAAAAACTATAAACACCAAAATCCAATCTGCAAATTAAAATAGAATCTTTCTGCTAACCTTGTACTTTGTTATTACTTATAAAAAGTAACACCATCACTCTCCTTTCTTGGTTTTTTTGTTGACTAATACACATTTATAGATTTATTAATATAAAAATCCCATGTGAAAAATAGGAGAAAATAATGAATGTGTGTTTTGGGGAAAAAAATACCAGTTTTCATTTCTGTGCAGGTTTGAGAGTATTGACAAATAAATATTCTATATAATAAATTATTTCATCTGGACATTTATAGACTTCAGTGTTAGATTTGTGATATCAAGCATATTAGTATTTTCTAGAGCATTCCTAGAAAGCAACTATCACTACCATTGCAGGCAGTAAATTTATAAAGACAGAGCTCTCTAAGCTATTATTGAGGAAATTAATTATTGAAGAAACTGGCAACCGAAGCTTCCTCATAGGACTTTATACTTTAGCACTGCATTTTATTGATTTAATACATATTCATTTATGACACAATTCCTGTCCTATTTTGGTCCTTCACATCATATAGAAACTGGTGTATAGATATATTTGTTGAACCATTTGTCTTCAAATCCTAGGACAAATTACAGAATTATCAATAAATAAATAAATAAATAAATAAATAAATAAATAAATAAATAAATAAATAAATAAATAAATAAATAAATTTACATTGTGCCCATCTCGCTCTCTAGAACTCACCTGTGTAATTAAAAGGTAAAGGTAAAGGTTCCCCCGCACATGCGTGCTAGTCGTTTCCGACTCTAGGGGCCGGTGCTCATCTCCGTTTCAAAGCCGAAGAGCCAGCGCTTGTCCGAGGACGTCTCCATGGTCATGTGGCCGGCATGACTAGACGCCAAAGGCGCACGGAACGCTGTTACCTTCCCACCGTAGTGGTCCCTATTTTTCTACTTGCATTTTTACGTGCTTTCGAACTGCTAGGTGGGCAGAAGCTGGGACGAGTAACAGGTGCTCACTCTGTTACGCGGCACTCGGGATTCGACCCGCCAAACTGCCGACCTTCCAATCGACAAGTTCAGCGTCCTAACCCACTGAGCCACCGCGTCCCTCCTGTGTAATTACAAAGAATAAAAACCGAATTTTAAAAATAATTATAAACATAGAAACAAATAAAATTACAAAATTTAAATAGACTAAGAACTAAGGGCTCATATGGACCAGGGGTGGTCCCTTTTTCTATTGGTACCTCCAGCCTAAACTGTTTCCATTGGGATCCCATGCCAACTAACAGAAGGGATCTTGGAAAGCCAGAAGGGATCTTACTTCTGGAGACAGAATGTTCCAAAGGGTAGGGAGCATGGCAGAAAAGGCTCTTTTCTAAACCCCACCAGTTGACATTTCTTGCCTGACAGAGTCTACAGTAGGCTTCTTCTACCAAACACTTGGGACAGGCCATTTCCATCAGGGCAAGATGGTTCTTCAGATGTCCTGGTACATGGCATAGAGGGCTTTGAAAGTAATAGCCAACGTGTTGAATTGGATCTGGAAGCAGACTGGCAATCAGTGGAGCTCGCATAACAGTGATGTTACATGCGCCACCCTTGGGGCCTCGTGAACTAATTAATTGGATTTATTGGAGAACTCCTATGAAAACATTCCATATAATATAGAGAATATAATATTACAGTAATATTTTGGTTGTTCTCTAAGATATAATAAATATTTCTATACACATTAAGGCTGCATCTAACAAAACATCATAACATGAAATCTTAAATTCATATTTGTTATTTAAAATGAAGAAGTTAAATCCTTTTCTTTACATCATCTTATACATTCTGCTTCTAATCATAATTTATAACATAAAATACAACTGATCAAATCTGGGGTTGACATTTTATTTTGTCATATCTTCTGGGGAACTATGAGAGAAAATATTTGCTTACAGAGAAGATGAAAGCTACTAGGATGGAGAGAAAATTATTCAGGTAGGATTCTGAAAGAAGGTTATGCAGCCTATGTTTATTGAATATTTCAGCAAATGAGAAGAAGTTAATAGGTTAAAAGTTACTATATAAATTAGAAAACTGCATAAACAAATGAAAAATAAGGAAAAAATTACATTAAAAGTAGTTTGATAGGAAGATGCTGAAACTGAGTTCACATTCTCTCAAGAGATCACACAATGAAATAAAAATTATGTTTAGCACATTGTTCAGGGATCAAGCCAAAACACCATATTGACTTCACTCAGGGTTTTCACTCAGTGTAACATTTAGGAAAAACTTAGACATTAATGAAATAGACAAAGGATTTCTGTACACAAGGATACATGTTCCTGAAGAGTTCTCATGGGCCCTAAATATCTTCATTTTATTTAGGTATATTTATAAATATACCTAATATATATTTATATATATATATATTAATAAAAAAAATTACAATATACTCTTAAATACTTTAGTTTTATTTTCTCAAATGTTAGTAGTATTTAACATGTAAAATTTAAATATTTTCCTTTGATTCTATGGTCTTTTTATATACCAAAATAAATCTACCATCCATTTTAGTGTGGGATCACTGAATCTAATAGTTTATTCAAGCTAAAGCTTGAATTACATTTCCAGAATAATAACACATCAGTGACCAAATCAAACTCTTTTATATTACTTGGACTTTGTGGAAATCAAAGCCAAATTGATTTGCATGAAAAAAAGCCATATTGATCCATGTCATTCACATCAACAAAGAAGAAGATTAGTTGATCACGGGAGACCAAATAAAGTAACAGGGTTTTCTCTTGAACAAAATCGTGGTCTGTTTCCTTTCAGTTTATACACCAACTCTTTTTCCAGGAAGTGTCATTAGTATTGGTCCATTTGATTTATTTTATTGAACTGTAAAACTTAAAGCAAAGTAAGGAAAAAGATTGTTCTGACCCTGTTCAGTAGCTGCAGAGTTATAGATGGAGTATTTTCACCTACATCCCTTGAAGTCCCTGTTTCCCTCCCTCCCCAAAACGGTACCTCTTAATATGACATGTAAGATCTGTTGGCAGTGTTTATGTGCAATTTGAATGAAAATATTTCAAGCAGAATTTCCAACCAAAGGTCATCACTGACCAGATTGATGAAGCAGTGAACCATCAGATGTTGCTAAGCTACAGACATAGGGGAGGATGGTTAACAGAAAGGAATACTTGGAACAATAATGCAGCAATATCTGATGGTACACACTTTTTATAGTGTTGCCATAAATCAGTGTTAAAACATTCTGCTGCTGTTGCCTGCTAGATTTTGAATAGCTAGCCAGAAAAGCAATAAAAGTTATTTGATAATATGGAGCTAGTCTTAAGATTACACAAAAGCAAGCAAGAAGAGCTGCATGCCATTAGAAGAAAAGCCAATAGGCACAATTTGATTACATGCAAGGGAGAATGCCATAGGTGTATGTATAAAGCATTACAAGAATGTAGGAAAAAATCATCAGGTCCATTCAAGCAGTTTAATTTCTCCTCCCTCCAATTGGGGCATAGTAAAATAAGAGTCATGGACAGGGTTAAGGAACCAGAAGAGATTGTTGGAAAGCTAGGTGTATTTTCATTGTAGCAGGAAGTAGAAGGCAAAAGATAACTCAGTTGATCTGTTCTGCTATGAAGAATATTCTAGTAAAATTGGTGTCCAGTTTCTTGGTAGAGAGTTAAGTGGGAACAACCTTCCTGACATCTATGGTTAACAATATAGACACACAAAGACTAAATATATTTAGCATTGCTTTCTAAAGTTTTGCTGTATTTCATTTCATGAACTGTAAATTGTTGGGTTTTAAAACAAATATCCAGAAGTAATAGTTGTATAGCTGCTTCACTACTTCTCTCTCAACCCAGACAACGAAATATGTTGGAGAAATGCCTTCAATACTCTGATCCTCCTCAGGCCCTTTCATCCAGTGTTTTATCTGAGCAGGGCTCATTGAAGAAATGAATCTTAGTCAGCTCTGCTGTGCCAGCAATAGAGCTGAAGGATGCTATCAGCAATATGATACATTTCATCTTCTCTCAACATCTGCATTCCTGATTTTCAAGCATTCATGCCTTGGCTTCTCATGTTTTTGCATAGCTTTCCATGTCTTGATACAGTTTGCCTTGTTCATGCCATTATGCTTATTTGTTATTTACACCCACACAACAACATTGGCTATGTATATCATTAAAGGTAAAGGGTAAAGGTTCCCCCGCACACGCATTTCCAACTCTAGGGGTGCTCATCTCCGTTTCAAAGCCGAAGAGCCAGCGCTTGTCCGAGGACGTCTCCGTGGTCATGTGGCCGGCATGACTAGACGCCAAAGGCGCACGGAACGCTGTTACCTTCCCACCGGAGTGGTCCCTATTTTTCTACTTGCATTTTTACATGCTTTCGAACTGCTAGGTTGGCAGAAGCTGGGACGAGTAACAGGCGCTCACTCTGTTATGCGGTACTCGGGATTCGACCCGCCAAACTGCCGACCTTCTGATCGACAAGCTCAGCGTCCTAACCCACTGAGCCACTGTATATTGTTCTGAACCAGCCCTTCTGGCCTTGTAGTAAGGCAAACCCCTTTTTAGAAAGAAGAGACTGGAGAGCGTCCAAGGCTAAAAGGCATCTGCCAAGATTTAATTACGCAGTTAACAAAAACACTAGAGCTTGTCTTCTCAAGCGGAAAAGTTGCTTTCAGCAACCAGCCCCTCCCCAAACACTCCTTTTATAGAGAGCTCAGGGCGTGGTCTCCCTGTGCCTCCTCCCGAGGAGTCCCATAGCCTTTCTTTGTTTGTTCCTGCTCGACTGCCTCCTGCGTCGGGCGTCCTTGAACAGGGCCAGCTGTGGGTCATCATCCTCCGCACTCTCGGGCTCACGCAGCTGAGAAGAGGTCCCCGGCTGAGGACTCTGCAAAGCCTCCAAACCATCATCAGCCGGTTCGTCTCCCTCCTCCCCCTCATCTGAGTCCTCCGATACGTCGGAGCCGGCTGTCGGACCCACAGGCTGGCCCTGAGTCACAACACTATCCCGCACCGCAGGGCCCTTCCCCCGGGTCTGCCGATCCGGATGCGGTCGGGATGGGAACTGTTCGTGAAACGCAGTCACCAACGCAGGGGCATGAACGGCGGTCGCGTCTTCCCATGTGAAGTCCTCCGGCCCGTACCCTTTCCACTCGATCAGGTACTGGAAGCGACCTTTCAGCCAGCGGGAATCCCTGATGCTGGCGACCTCGTACTCGGGGGTGCTGCCTCCATCACGAGTTCCTGATGGGGGAGGTTCCGCTTGGCGAAGTGGACAGGCCGGTTGTTCGGGGACCAACAAGGACCGATGGAAGACGGGGTGCACGCGCAGGGAACGTGGCAGAGTTAAACGATAGGCGACCGGGTTGATGACGGCCTCGACTGGGAACGGTCCAAGGTAACGGTGGTCCAGCTTCCTCGCCGGCCGAGTGGATGGTAGGTTCCTGGTGGACAGCCAGACCCGATCCCCCACCGATAGTGGAGGCGTATCCCTTCTCGACCGATCGGCGAACCTCTTGTAGTCGGCCTTGGCCTTCTCCAGCTGCCGTCACACCAACCGATGGATCGCCTGTAACTCCGCCATGAATTCGTTCGCTGCCGGCTCCGATGAGTCCACGGGAGAAAGGGGGAAAAACCGGGGGTGATAACCCACGTTGGCCAAGAACGGTGTCATCTGCGTGGAGGTGTGCTGCGAGTTGTTAAAGGCAAACTCGGCTATGGCCAAATAGTCCACCCAATTGTCCTGCTGCAGGTTAACATAGCAGCGCAGATACTGCTCTAAGATGCCGATGACCTTCTCGGTACCCCCGTCGGTTTGTGGATGATGCGCGGACGAGAGGCAAACCTTAATGTCCAACGCCCGCATCAACTCCTGCCAGAAGCGGGCTGTAAACTGGGCCCCCCTATCGGAGACGACCCTATCGGGAAGGCCGTGCAGCCGGAACACCTGTTGGATGAACATGCGACTAGTGGCGCGAGCTGACGGTAAGCCGCGACAAGGGATGAAGTGCGCCATCTTGGTCAACATGTCCACCACCACAAACACTGTCGTGAAGCCGGAGGATGGGGGTAGATCCGTCAGAAAGTCCATGGACACAGCCCCCCAGGGTCTCTTGGGCGTTGGCAAAGGCTGCAGTAAACCAGGCGAGGCCCCTGTCGCTGACTTGGCCTGCCTGCATGGGATGCAGGAGGTGACATAAGACTGGACATCGTGTCGGACTCGGGGCCACCAGAAGGTACGGGAGACCAGGTTCAGAGTCTTGAACAGGCCAAAATGCCCCGCAGCCGGGTTATCATGACACTGGCTGAGGACGAGTCCCCTGAGTGGCCCTCCTGGAACATAGAGCCGGTCACGATAATACAGGAGTCCATCCGTGACCGACCAAGGCAAATCTGGCCCCACCTCTTCCTTCCGCTGAGCCACCCACGCCTCCTGCTGCTGTGCCTCCCGGATCCGAGCCCGTATATCCACCGGCTCCCGCACCGCAGCAAAAGACTCGACGGGGATCACTGTCCTGGGCGGAAGCTTGTCTTCCACTCGGGTGTACTCGGGCTTCCTGGACAGAGCATCCGCTCTCTGGTTGTGCCCGCTTGGTATGTACCGCACCCGGAAGTCAAACCTCGCAAAGAAGAGGGACCACCGGATCTGGCGTTGGTTCAAATTCCGAGCGGTCTGCAGGCTTTCCAGATTCTTGTGGTCCGTCCGGACCTCGATCTGATGCCGCGCCCCCTCCAGATGATGCCTCCAAGCCTCGAACGCCGCCTTGATGGCCAGCAGCTCCTTCTCCCAGATGGTATAGTTGCGCTCCGAGGGGTTCAATTTCCGAGAGTGATACGCGCAAGGGAAAAGGGTACCGCTGGGCGTCGTCGCCTGGAGTAACACGGCCCCAATGGCAATGTCGGAGGCGTCCGCCTCCACGACAAACGGCCGTTGCGGGTCGGGATGTTTCAAGATGGGCTCCTTCATGAAGGCGTCCTTCAAAGCCTGGAACGCCTGTTGTTCGGGGGCGTTCCACTGGAACCGAGTCTTCTTCTGCAGGAGCCGGGTGAGGGGGGCTGTCAAGGCAGCAAAGCCAGGGATGAATGTCCGATAGTAGTTGGCAAATCCAAGGAGTCGCTGAACGTCCTTCACGCGACGCGGGGGTTGCCAACTCTGCAACGACTCGACTTTACTCGGCTCCATGGCGATGCCCTCAGGAGAAATGCGGTGACCCAGGAAATCGATGGTCACCTGGTAGAACTGGCACTTCTCCAACTTGGCAAACAGCCGATGTTCCCGGAGGCGCTGCAGGACCTGACGGAGATGCTGATGATGCGCTTCACGCGACGGGGAGTAAATCAGGATGTCGTCCAGGTAAATCACGACAAACTGGTCCAACAGATCCCGAAAGATATCGTTCATAAAATGCTGAAACACAGCGGGGGCGTTGGTCAGGCCAAACGGCATCACCGTGTACTCGAAATGTCCATAGCGAGTACCAAACGCCGTCTTCCACTCATCACCCGGCTGAACCCTGACGAGGTTGTAAGCTCCACGCAGGTCCAGTTTCGTGAAGATCTTAGCCTCCCGGAGTCGGTCCAAGAGCTCGGGGATGAGGGGCAGCGGGTAGCGGTTACGCACCGTGATGGCGTTGAGTTTCCGGTAGTCACAGCAAAGCCGTAACTCGCCCGACTTCTTTTTGACGAAGAGCACGGGCGCAGACACTGGCGAGGACGAGGGCCGGATGAAACCACGAGCCAAATTCTTTGTCAGGAAGTCCCGCAATGCAGCCAACTCGGGCTCCGACATGGAGTACAAACGCCCCACTGGGAGAGGCGCATCAGGGACTAGGTCAATGGAGCAGTCGTAGGGCCTGTGCGGGGGTAATTGGTCCGCCTCTGACTCGCTGAACACGTCAGCAAAGTCGGACAGTTCGGGAGGCAAGGAAACCCCTGGGGAACCCTCCACCTGGCCGGCACAGATATGGCGGGTGTGGTCCACGCACTGCAAACTTGGGAAGGTGACCAAGTTCTGAGACCAATAGATCTGTGGATCATGCGCCCGGAGCCACGCCAGTCCCAAGACCACGGGGAAGTGCAGATCCGAAGTGACGTAGAACTGAATGGCCTCCACATGGGTACTGATGGCCATACACACGGGTTGCGTGGCGGCCGTAATAGGCCCGGACAGGAGCACTCGACCATCGATGGTCTCCACAAGCATGGGCGGATCCACTGGACACTGGGGAACAGCCCATTTGGCCACAAAGGCCGAATCCATAAAGTTAGTGGTAGCCCCAGAGTCAATTAAGGCATGGACCGGAATCCCCTCTGGCTTGCCAGGAAGGATCAGACGTGCCTCCAGAATCAAATGCCGTGGAGGTTCACAGGCACCGTCGGAACGGCGTCGCTCGGCGTGGTCGTTGTGGGTCGCCCGATCTTTCACACCGTCTAGATCGGGCTCGGGCCGTTTCCCGACAGCAAAGCGGGGGACTTTCTCGGGGCAGGCTTGGTCACTGATGCCCGCTGACGCTTCTTCGGGCAAGAAGCAGCCAAATGTCCAGGGTCCCCACAGTAAAAACACAACCCCCCCGATCGTCGTCTGTCCATTTCCGTCTCCGATAGACGGGACCTGGCGGCACCCAGCTCCATTGGCTCCTCCCTCTGGACTGGGGGCTCACGCACAACAGGAGCGGCAGGGGTCTGTGGGGTGGCACAGCGACTCTTTCGCTGCTGCAGCCGGGCATCGATCCGCAGACAAAGATGGATCAGCCCATTCAGGTCTGAGGGAATGTCCACGCGGGCCAGCTCATCCAACATCTCCTCCGACAAGCCATCCTGGAAGGCATCCACGAGCGCAGCCTCATTCCAGGCGGAATCCTGGCTAAGCAGCCGGAAATCGCTGATGTAGGCCTGTAGGGGGCGCTGACCCTGCCTCAAAGCTTTCAGGCGTCGGGTGGCCGTCTGCGCCTTAATTGGGTCCTCATACATGAGGCGCATATGGTCACAAAACCCCCCAAAGTTATCCAACAAAGGGCTAGGCTGTGCCAACAGAGGCGTGCCCCAACGAGCTGCATCTCCCGACAGAAGGCTCAACACGAAACCCACCTTATCTCGGTCAGTGGGGAAATCAGCTGCTCTCACGCTGATAAAAAGCTGGCATTGTCCCAGGAAGGCAGGAAACAGTTCTGGATTGCCAGCAAATTTATCCGGCATAGCTATCTGACATTTCCTCCTGGGTGGGGGTGCAGCATGTACCTGGGCTTGTAGTTGCCCCACTTGAGCTGCCAGCAAAGTGAGTTGCTGGGTGAGCTGAGCATTCTCGGCAAGAAGCTGCTCCATCGTAGTTGTAAGGGGTGGGAGGCTGAAAGCAAACTGTTCTGAACCAGCCCTTCTGGCCTTGTAGTAAGGCAAACCCCTTTTTAGAAAGAAGAGACTGGAGAGCGTCCAAGGCTAAAAGGCATCTGCCAAGATTTAATTACGCAGTTAACAAAAACACTAGAGCTTGTCTTCTCAAGCGGAAAAGTTGCTTTCAGCAACCAGCCCCTCCCCAAACACTCCTTTTATAGAGAGCTCAGGGCGTGGTCTCCCTGTGCCTCCTCCCGAGGAGTCCCATAGCCTTTCTTTGTTTGTTCCTGCTCGACTGCCTCCTGCGTCGGGCGTCCTTGAACAGGGCCAGCTGTGGGTCATCATCCTCCGCACTCTCGGGCTCACGCAGCTGAGAAGAGGTCCCCGGCTGAGGACTCTGCAAAGCCTCCAAACCATCATCAGCCGGTTCGTCTCCCTCCTCCCCCTCATCTGAGTCCTCCGATACGTCGGAGCCGGCTGTCGGACCCACAGGCTGGCCCTGAGTCACAACATATATTTATATGCATATAAATATACAGACAGGGAGAGAGTCATATTTATACTCCTGAAAAATAGATTCTTTATAAAATAATTGAAAAGTGTAACATTTGACCGTTTATTATAGAAATACTCTGTATTATTGTTGATTTTAGAGTGAGACATTAACGTATTTTATATCTGTTGAAGAAAATTGGAAGTTATTATTTTTCCCCTTTTTTCTTTTCTTTTGCAATTCTGATTTTGCTTTTTCTTTAACCTTTCTTTTGTCTAGCCATAAACTGAAGTCATAATATCATTTAGAAATATTGAAATATAGTAATAACATTAGTTTTTAAAAATTGTTCAAGAATTCTCAGAGAAAAGTAATAAAGTATTTTCATTATGGAACCTATGGACCCGCTTGCCGGTTGAGCTCCGGACGGCCCCCGACCTTCGCTCCTTCTGGCGCGATCTAAAAATGTATCTATTTGAGCAGTCTGACCTGGTCTGATGGGTTAGGGTTGGGGTTTTAATACGTCTTAATTATTGTTTTAACCTTGGGCACTTATTTAATTCGCTTTTAACTTTTGTATCCTGTTTTTGTATTTATTGCCCTGTACACCGCCCTGTACACCTGAGTCCTTCGGGAGAAGGGCGGTATAAAAATGTAATAAATAAATAAATAAATAAATAAATAAATAAATTACAATTTGAATAGTTTATAAAACTGAAATCCTAAATACATTAGTATAAGATAAGTACCACAGAGTTGTACTTAGCCCCATTATACTTTTTTTAATAGTGAGAAATAATATGTTTGACTTTTGTTAGCACTCCTTGCATCCCAAATCATTGCATCATAGACATTAAACTTTGAGTCCTCCAGAGTACAACTGGTAGATTGTGGCATTCCATATATTATTATTTCACAATAACATATGGCTCTTTCATTAACCTTGCATAATTTCTCTACTTTTGATTCCTGATCTCTTTCTCATGTCCCTTTTTATGTTGAAATAAATTCCATTGAAATAAATGAACAAGATGTAAGATTTAATTTTAGATCTTAACTCATATGGAAATTCTACTATATGAGTTGTCCTTTTCACCAGTTAATTTTTTTCCACCAAATAATTAAGCTATGGCTCCCTGCACATATATAGTAGATATTTAAACCCATTTCATTTCTTGCTGTGATCTATTACTTTGGGTTTTTGAATAAAATATAGGGAGAACGCTACAATAAATTTTTAGTAAAACTGAATAATTGTTAATTTCAAAATCATAAGTATTATATTTTAGTTGTCTATTTTTCATTGTCTGCTCTTATTTTTTGCAGTAATAATTTTTGGTATTTATATTTATTGCAGATTAGCAAAGATCACCATAAATTCTAAAACACTATAGGCAAATCATTTAAGGATGACATTGCCTGAGAACAGGGAAGTAATAGTGCAGAAGTTTAATTAATTAGATAGAATTCAAACCATTCATTAAAAGTTGAAAATAAATTAAAAAGTACAATGCAAGGTCAGATTATAATGTTTATTTTCATAAAAAGTCTCCGTTTTCATCCTCTATGATTCCCCCTTTCCTGAGAGCCAGTTATGATACTCCTAGCAACAGCATAAATGTTGCTAGAAGGTTGGTGCATATTGTAAACAAATAACAACTGAAACCATGTATAAAATAAATGTGTATGAAAAATGATAAAATATAGATGCTGATTAATGAAAGCAAAATTATGGCATTGTAACCTAAAAACTGAAAATGAAAGGAACAAACAGAGAAAGTACATGTTGAAGGAAAGAAAAACTATCAGGAATAGTTTTAACATGATATTGAAACATGCTAGGATACAGCACTCAGATTGTACTGTCAATAATTATGGAGGTGGGAACAGAGACTTCTCTCTTCAGTGCAATTAATTATTGCTATCGTCACAGTTCATTGCCAAACTTACAGTTATGCTGTGCAGCATGGTAGTTATACCCTTCCAGGAGATACTTAAAATTAAATTATAAGATGATTTCATGATGTTCTAGCCTCCTAAAAGCTCAAGTACAAAATGAAAAAGATATGCTTTGCTCAAGCACTACAGTATAATATAAATACTGTAAATAATGCTTCATATACCTTGCATACTAGCAGTAGGGATTATATAGTATTCATTTTGCCTGTGCTCCATGAACTAACTTGATTACACTTCCTGAATAAATATGCTTTATTTTTTAGCTTTCTCAGTTCTGACTTTTGTGATACTTTTGCCTGATACATATGTAAACATTAAGAAACATCAGAAGTAGATGTAATAGAAAGTGATTTTATGCCTTTATTTTGAAAATTATAAACAGAACGACTTAGTTTTTGTGATGATAAGTATGCATATTCAAATATATATATAAATATGAAGTGTATTTTCAAATACCTTTTTCAAAAACATTTTAACTGGAAAGAGAATACAATTAAACATTAAGCATTGTCAATATAGAAATCAAAGTATACAAGTTCATTCCTATCTGTACAGTTAAAAAATCATCAGTAGATTCCTTCCATATTCAGTCATTATTAAAAGTTGCAATCTTCCAAGTTTGAAATGTTTTGTTATATATGATCAATTTTTAAATGTTAGTACAATAAGATTTTGCAGTGTGAGACATTCAATAAATAGTATATTTAGGTTAATCCATGGCTATTAAACCATTATAATTAATTATAACCATTATAATTAAACAATCATCATTACATCTTTCCTATCATACTTTAGTTGTGTATTTGGCAAAAAATGTCATGATTGTGGATTCTGTTATTTTTAATAAATCAGCAGTTATACAAAACTATAAAGGTAAAGGTAAAGGTAAAGGTTCCCCCGCACATGTGTGCTAGTTGTTTCCAACTCTAGGGGCCAGTGCTCATCTCTGTTTCAAAGCTGAAGAGCCAGCGCTTGTCCAAGGACATCTCTGTGGTCATGTGGCCGACATGACTAGACGCCAAAGGTGCATGGAATGCTGTTACCTTCCCACCGGAGTGGTCCCTATTTTTCTACTTGCATTTTTACGTGCTTTCGAACTGCTAGGTTGGCAGAAGCTGGGATGAGTAACAGGCGCTCACTCTATTACGCGGCACTCGGGATTTGACCCGCCAAACTGCCGACCATCTGATCGACAAGCTCAGCATCCTAACCCACTGAGCCACCGCGTCCCACACAACTATATACAATACCAATAAAATAAATTTTAATGCAAATGTAAATTATACTGCGAGATTGAATTTGGGTTGGTCACCAGTACCAAACAACAGAATTATAAATACAGGTAGTCCTCTACTTATGACCTCAATTGATCTCAAAATTTATGTTGCTAAGTGAGACATTTGTTAAGTGAGTTTTGCCCATTTTATGACCTTTCTTGTGACAGTTGTTAACTAAATCACTGCATTTGTTCAATCAGTAACACGGTTGTTAAGTGAATGTGTCTTCTCCATTGACTTTGCTTGTCAGAAAGTCACAGAAGATGATCACATGACCCTGGGACACTGCAAATGTCATATATATGAATCAGTTGCTAAGCACCTGAATTCTGATCTCATAGAAATGCTGTAACAGTTGTAAGTGTGAAAAATGGTCATGAGTCACTTTTTTCAGTGCTTTTTTCAAACAATCACTAAACCAACTGTTATAAGTTGAAGACTACCTGTAGATAAAACATGACACTGCACTTTGCCTCAGCATAGAACCTTCTATTTAAAAATTTGTAGACTTCTTTGTAACATGACATTTAGAGAGAAACCTCAATGTTTGCATTAGGATGAATGGCTTATATACATACCTTGTGGCTGCTAGCAAACAAATACTGTTTGTGTATGACTATGTTTGTGTATGTGGATAAACATTTAAACATAAATTATATCGGGTGTATCAAAAGCAAGGCCCATAGGCCAATCACAGTATATTTATAAATTTTGTGAATTGCTTTTTTCCCCCAGAGAAAATATCCAAAGGGTATCAAAAGAATAAGGAAGTTTATAAAAAATGGCAGCCAATTCAAATATAAAATGGAATTTACATAAGAAATTGTCTATGAGGCTTGACTTGTGATACACTATGTAGAAATATACAACCCTCCTTATTAGATAGATATTTGTTACAAAAATAAAATTCGGTCTTCCCTATTAGGAAGCAAAATTTACTTATGATGCCAATTCCTGGATGGCAAAAAAAAGATGAAATGTACTATTTTAATCATAATAGAAATGAACCTAATGTTAAGCCTATATTGGTTTTTTTTCTACTCATACAATCAAGCACATTATCATTGCTCATCATGTACTAAACTGAGATATATGATTAGCTATAGAATAAAGATTTGAGAGCATAGTTATGAATTTAGGGGGTGTGTGAATTAATTTTAGTAGCTTTACTATTGCTCTTTTCTTTTATCACATAATACCAACAAGGTATTTAATTTTTTGGATTCGTAGTCCTTGACTTCCAACCACTAGCGAGTCCAAAATTATTTACCAACATATTCAGTTCTTTCTCCTATGCCTATCACCAAACATGTGCCCATACAACAGAAACAATTTCTGTTTTAAACATTACCCCCTTCTTGTGGTATCATGCCTCTTTTGCACTGAATTTATACTTTGTTAAATACCACAAACAAACTGTGATGACACCATGCCATCAGTGGTGCAGTTCATCCTATAAGTACATGACTTTTAAGGACCACACAGTCTTTAAATCAGGGGTCTTCAAACTTGGCCCTTTTATGACTTGTGGACTTCAACTCCCAGAATTCCTCAGCCAGCTGGCTGAGGAATTCTGGGAGTTGAAGTCCACAAGTCATAAAAGGGCCAAGTTTGAAGACCCCTGATTTAAATGGTATGTTAGTGGTGTATTTTAGGCAATACACCACACAATGTCATGAAAAGAATTTACAAAATAAATATTGTTGCTTACTTAGTTTGGCTTTTTTTTAGTGACTAAATTTCTGAAGTGGCTTATATATTTTGCAGCTGATTAAGGTGATTTTTATGTGGTTCAGTTACCCATGTCTACGCTTTACAGCCACTTTGCTTTGCATCTACCATCTTTCTTTAATCTTTCCGGATCTATTTTTACCATAATGGTAAAAATCTTGTTGTTCTTTATTAATTAAACAAAATGGGGTATCACAGGACAACCATTCTTGAACCAGGGTACCTCAAATAGCTAACATACAAAATGTGTCCAAAATCCATGACTCCAAACAGAATGAAGTTTGGGAAAGTTGGAAAGAGCCCGTCTTTAAGGTAGATGGGTGGTTAGAAACATGAAATATAAGTAAATAAATAAAGTTGTAACTGCTTCAGGTTGCTGTAAAAGTAAGCCCCACACAGAATTTACTTAAATGGTATTAGATGTTGAACATGTTAAATAACTCTTGAGGAAAGATGTGAAATTAAAAAAATGTCAAGGCAATTGCTCATAATGTTGCTGAGCCCTCCCCCTCCCCTTCTACTTACATAATCCATAAGTAAAGCAATAATTAGAACTGGCTTGCTACGCCTGTTTTACCTAACGTTTATTATCATATATGAAAAATATAATTGAGTGCTTGGCATATTTCTTTTAAAAAAATACTTCCCATACTTTGTACTTATACCTAATCTTCTAAATCTAAAAGAATATAATGCAATATATTTCTGTTACTTTTTTACAAAGGTACTAAAATATCATTAAGAACTGATTTCAACAATAAGAATGGAATATTAACATTTTCAGACTAAATTCTTTTCCCATGTTCAAAATATGATCCATTGGTTTGCATGTATAGTGGCAGTATGTTATTTTCTTGTTTATTTATTCACTAGCTGAAAGAATTGGACAATACAAGTCACTTAATATGCTTTAGGTTGTTCCTCCAAAACATATAGAAAACTTTGCTTACCTTCTCTTTGTCCTTTTACCTAAGTAAACAAGCATGTAGAGCATGCTTATACTGTACATAATACAAGCTATCCATAATGGAATCTATCCAGCCTTAAAGTGATTTTAAAATGATTTTGTGCCATTTACTGTTGTAAATGTTTATCTATTCATAATTTCACTGTTCTTGATGTTAAACTGAAAATCTCATAGCAAACCAATTTTGTCTACTGTATGTATACCTCTTTCATGTTTTACATCTGAGTGGAAAATATAGTTCTATGGAACCATATTTATAAAATATGATTAGTAAAATCTTGCTGTACTGAAAATTTTCTTTACATAACAAAATGAAGATAACAATGCTTTTTTCCTGATTTTTCTTAGTTGCACATGTAAATTCTCATGTTTGCATCATAAAAATGGAACAATCTGCTTTGCTTTATACAAAAAGAAATTTTCAGGACTCAAAGAGTAGGAAGAATTTTAGATGCAAAAGGTCCAGTTGGGCCACAGTTAGAGATTAATCAAGTCACTAACAGATGCTATATCATACCCATCCTGTCAAACTCAGGATATTACATGTTGTCCTTGAAAGCCTGCTACAGAGTTCTCAGCATAATGCAAAAGATATGTTTGCTGTGTAGGCATATCTAGAAACAAAAGAAATTAAGAAAATAAAGCATTATAATGAGAGTATGGGGAAGCTTAATGATGAAATATTTGAAGAAGCAAAATGACTCTCCTGTGAAAAATCCATATGTCGATTTGCTAACGGGTGTACCTTGAACACAACAGAATATTCAATGTATGAAAAGAAGTTATCAGAAATGCTACAATTCATTTACTTAGGAATTATAGCAATTTCTTTGTCTGAGAATGCTATTTTTCATGAAAATGTAGTATTACAACAAAACATCCTTATATTTATTTGAAAAATATAACATTCTTTGTGATGTGCCACCTGATTATATTATCTAATTTTAAAAAGTGAATTATCAATAAGACTACATGTATATCTCTGAAGTGCTTATTACAAATCTAATATGTCTTGCTGTTTAAGCTGAGCAGAAAGATCACACTTTCCTTTTTTTAATTATGCATTTATTTGAATAATTTATATATCAAATAAAGGAAGTCTCTACCTTAATGTCTTAACCCCTATATCAAAATTATAGGGGGGATATTCATTTCTGTAATAGAACTCTCCAGATGTGATTTAATATCTGCATGCACCTGGAGAAGCAGTGAAGGAGAATATTGGCCGCACAGAGTTTTCTAGGGAGGAGGAGAAGGAGTGAATGAATCTTTATTGTCAAAGTACAACCATGTATACACTGAGATTGTCTGAGCCTCCCTTCATGCCCCCCACCACAACTCACAGTGACAACAAGCCCACCATCTTGTTACACCATGTGAGCTAATTGCACAACACACTGGCCTCGCAAGTCAATCATACATAAAATTATAAAATTATTTCCCATTCAAGAGCCTGACAGCCCATGGATAAAAGGTGTTCTTCAGCCTGTTGGTATGGCTGGCTATATTCCTGTATCTCCTACCCGATGGTAAGAGAGTAAAGAGGTACCGACCAGGGTGTGAGTCGTCCCTGAGAATTTTCCTCACTCTTCCAAGGCAGCGAGCCCTGCCGATGTCATCCAGTGGTGTCAGGGGACAGCCCACAATGTTTTGTGCTGTGCTCACCACCCTCTGTAATACTTTCCTATCCGTGGCTGTCAGGCCAGTATACCAAACCACAATACAATGCGAGAGGACGCTCTCTATAGTAGACCGGTAAAAGAAGGTCATTAGCCATTGTTCTACCCTGTGCTTCCTCAAGACCCTGAGGAAGTGGAGTCTCTGTTGGGCCTTTCTGGCCACCTGGGTTGTATTGATTTTCCAGGTAAGATCTTCACAGAGGTAGACTCCCAGGAATTTAAAGGAGGAAACTCTCTCCACACAGCCCCCCCCCCCTCGATGTAAAGTGGGGCAGGTTCCTCTCTTTTTCTCCGGAAGGCTAGCACCATCTCTTTTGTCTTGCTGATGTTCAGGTGCAAGTTGTTTTCTAAACACGATATGGATAGTTTTTGTAAAAAAAACCCCTGTACGCTGTTTCATCTCCAGAGAGAAGCTCAAATTAAGAGACTGCAGAATCCCAAGCTGGATGGCCAATGTTCTGGGTAGCCACACTGTAGAACATGGGTGTCAAGCTTGATTGTGTCACGTGATGTATCATGATGTATTGTGACATTTTTTCCCCTTTTCAGAGCTGGTGGGTGTGACCTGTGCATAGTGCATCCAGCCTGTGGGCTGCCAATTTAACACCCCTGCTCTAAAATTCTTCAGGATGTATCTATTACGGTAGAGGGTTATAGCTTTAGTTTGGCAAGATTCTATCTGCTACGTGTAAGCAAATAAAAGTTGAACTTGATTGGATTTTACCATATCTTCTTTGGGCTTGAGCCTGCCATCATGGTCTTTGTGGGGATAAATGCCAAGCACATCTAATCTGGTAGAATGCCCATGATGGACAGAATCTGCTTGGAGAAGATGAGGACCCAAGTCATTCGGGGTTTTTCAGGTGCTTATGTATTTGAATGTAACTGAATGTTGTTTTACAAATACTCTTATTTCATTTTTTTTAAAAAATATACTTTTCTGTGAAACAAAAACAATCATATATGCTTTACAAACATAACACATTTTTCATTCTTGGTAAGGCATTCAGCCTATATAAAACAGGTGTCACCAGAAAACCTGACAAAATTCTTGCTGCTGCATCTTGAATCCATTTTTAATTACCTGTTTATTTGTAAGATTTATAAACCACTCATTTTAGGCTCTGAACAGTGTACAAAATCAAAATGCAAGGCAAAGAAAATATAACAATATCAATATTATGCTATAAACCAGGGGTCTTCAAACTCGGCCCTTTTATGACTCATGGACTTCAACTCCCAGAATTCCTCAGCCAGTGTGCCTGGCTGAGGAATTCTGGGAGTTGAAGTCCATGAGTCATAAAAGAGCCGAGTTTGAAGACCCCTGCTATAAACAATCATAGACAAGAATGGCACAGATCTTCCTCTACTTGTTTACTCATCAGTGGTCTTCTAGAAAAGTTGGGTTTTAACTATTCTGTGGACTTCCAGTTGTAGTGGGGATCATTTGTACCTCAGAAGATAGGAAGTTTTGAAAGAGAGAAAGCCAATGAGAGCACCTACTTTCATGCTCTCTTATCTTATTTTCTTATAAGCAATATGACATCAGTAGACAATAAAAGCTCTTGTAACAGCAGCATTATGTCCTAATACTGTGGTCATCCAGTCAAAATAGGGAAACTGCATTTTGCGCTAACTGAAGTGAGATTGTCTTCCAGAGCAAAACCATAAAGAGAATTCCTGTCAGTCATTCAAGGGTATCTCCGTACAGAAGTCATTGCAGGTAACAATAATAGGTAATGAGTGCACATATGTCACATACTAAGTACATAGTATAATAGAAGTTAGTCCTTAAAAAATGTGTACGGCTGGTAAATCATCCAGAGACAATAATAGGTATTCATCTTGAGGACTTGAGTATCATGATCAATAATCGACAAAACATTGGAAGGAATCTGGCAATTTCACTTACCGTAGAGTAAAATTAATTTGAATTTTAAAATTCCAGGAATACAAAATATTAGTGTGTTCTATACACAGTAGCCTTTGTTTCCTTTTTCGTTTTATAATGAATTTGAATAAACATGGTATTGTTGATTATAAAATCATATGTAACGTATGTAGCATCCAATATCATGAATGGTAAATTCTACTTGTTCCACTGGCTTCCTGCCCTGTTGACCCTGCCCTTATGTATTTTCAAAGTATTTCTGAAAAGGTCAGAGATCTTCCAAAGCAGATTGTTGGGCGCAGAAAAGGGTGAATGGAAAATATGATTATAGTCTATTGGCAAGTTTATTTACTTCCACTCTGGAAAAAGACAAAAGGTTATTTAATTCTACCCATGAAAAGTGAACAGAAAATTAGCAGTGATATTCAAAACTATAACTGGGGTGTTTAAAATTGTAGAATTGTTATATGAAAAAAAAATCAAAGGGTAGGGTTAGGGTATATGAAATATATTTGTATATCTCAGAATAACTCAGATGTTTAAAATAATACCTTTCAGGGACTTTTGGAATAAAACAGAAAAATGATCTATATTTTTAACAATATAGTGATTGTTAATGGACAGTAAGACACAAGTTATAAATAGAAATATGGAGAAGGACAATTGTGCTAGACTGGGCTTTTATAATTTTATAATCTCATTTTTCAAAGTTTCCCAAGCTTCCTGTGTTGTTTTCCCTTTAATGATTCTCATCCATGCAGTCTTTCTCAAGCTCTCTTTAAGATTATTGAAATCAGCTCTCTTGAAGTCAAAGACTCTTGAGCTTGCATAATGTTGATTTCCAATACTGAATGATCATTCCCCCCATCATTCCTGTAACTTCAACACGGTTTATATCATTTAATCTCTGTTAGTGAGAATTAAGGCCCTCTAGTTCTCTTCTCTACCTTTTGGGAGACAAAGTTGTCTGCTAGGTTTGTCAGGAATCTCTTTGATCTTCCACTAGGAGTTTGTCTCCCAATTGAAGTCAGGATAGTTAAAATCCCCCGTTACTATTGTAGTGCGCTTCCTGCATACCTTAGTTAAAAATCCATCTATTTCCTCTTTTTGATTGGGTAGCCTATAGTATACACCTATGGTAATGTCATTCTTTTTTTCCCCTTTTATATTGACCCAAACACATTCAAGATGGTTTCATCATTGTTCTTCTCTATTTCTGTAGAGTTATAGTTATTTCTTATATACTGTATATAGTTCAACTCCACCTCCTCTTCCATTGTCTGTTTCTTTTAAACAATTTAAATCTCTCTAGCTGTGTATTCCATTCATGGGTTTCATCCCACCTTGTTTCTGTAATGGCAACAATATTATATTTGCCCTCATGTACCTGGATTCCTAGTACATCATGTTTATTCCTCTTACTTTGTGCATTAGTGAATTGGCATTTGAGTTCTTTTTAACTGACCCTGTGTTTTTTTCTACATAACATGTTGTGTGTACATGGAGAGGATATTAGATAAAGATTGTAGGATCAATATTCACTTTGCAGAATTAAATGTTCTAAGGAATGTCTTTGTACTTAAGGAAATCCCAATGTGAATACTATTTATAAAAAAGAGTACCTTTTTTGTAAAAAACTTAAACAAAGGAATTCCATTTATGTGGTTTTAGCTAGAAGGGATGTTTTTTTTTAATTCTACAAAGATTTAGGTTAAACTTTGTGGAAAAAACAAGAGCATTGAAAGAAATTAAAGAAAAATTGGAGGAGACACAAAGGTGACAATGACAGATGATACTAAACAGATGCCACTAAAGTTGAAGAAGTATCCACTTTGAGTGCTACAATATTGACTTTTCCAAAATCTTGCACTAAATATGAATTATAAATGCTTAGCAATGAATATAAATGGGGAAATGCCCCTCAAAAGTGAAAAAATCACTATTTGAAAAAGTTAAAATAAGATGTGATTTGTCTACAAGAAACACATATTAAGAAAAATGATGTAAAATACTTAAGGCAGAAAAATTTGGGAGAACAATTTATAGAGGTGTTTTATAAATGAACTCCCAGCTATATCCAAAACTTACATTGACTGATGACCATGGTAGAAACATTGGAATGAAAGTTAATTTACAGGGGCCCAAGATTTTGTTATTGGGAGTTTATGCTCCAAATGAAGATAAAACAGTATTTTATAAAAGACTTATGGATTAACTTTTCGAATTTTCATGTGAAAATTGGTATCTGTTGGGGAATTGGAATGGAGTGGTTTTCCTACAAAAAGATAGAACTTCTGAGAAAACGATCACAATAACACAAAGTAAATTATCAAAGGTTTTTTTTGTATATAATGCATAATTTTGAACTTGTTGATGCTTGGAAATATAAAAATAGTGATTCCAAAGAATATAATTATTTTTTCTCAAAAACACAGATCTTTTTGAAAATAGACATGATTTGGATTTCTAAAGCTTTGACTAATAATTTTTATAAAGTAAAGTTACTACCAAAGACATTTTATATCATAATCTTCTAACTTTAACTTTCAATGAAAAGAGCCTTGGTGGAGCAGTGGGCTAAATGCCTCCTTAAGTAACACCAGCTGCCTGCAATTAGTGCAGGTTCGAGTCCCACCAGGCTCAAGGTTGACTCAGCCTTCCATCCTTCCGAGGTAGGTAAAATGAGGACCCAGATTGTTGGGGGCAATAAGCTGACTTTGTAATAATGCTGCTTGGGGGCCCCCAAAAGCCCTAATAAGCAGGCATATACATAGAATGAAGGCTATTGCTAAGCACATTGATTTGTGCTTTAGATTGTAAGCCGCCCTGAGTCTTCGGAGAAGGGCGGGATATAAATGGGATTAAAAAAATGAGAAATTGGTATTTTAGGTGGAGACTGAATGGGATGTTATTTACACAAAGAAATCATGGTGGAGAGTTGTAAAAAGAAGTTAAAATGTATATTTATTTTGAGAATAAACATAATAAAGTCACAGATGTGAGGATGGTCTTGGATGCAAGTAAAATGTTTGTAAGAGATTATTCTATACAAACCAATAGTGAATTTAAAAAGAAAAGGCAAGAATTTAAAAAAATCTCCAGGGATGATACCTATAACTCATCAAATCAAGGTTTTATAGAGGAAATTATCTATGTAAACAGTGAGACAGATGGAAATAAAGATGCACTATGCAAACCAGAGAAATTTGAACTTTAAAAGATTTATGTTAGCCCTTCAGAGATAGTCCAGACTAGAATTAGCAAGGATTACTAGCCAGTGGTGGGATTCAAATATATGAACAACCAGCTCTCTGTGTGGATGCCACTTCCAGAAGTCCATTCTGGGCCTGGGTAACAAAAAATTATCTACAGATTCTACTGAAGTGGTGCGAACTGGCTGAATCCCACCACTGATACTAGCTCTGTCTTCATTATAAGTTTAACAGAATCATGCTATTTCTCTCTAGTGACAAAATAACTTGTTCTACTCACAAATGCATGGTCTGAACTGAAATACACATTATCACTCCCATTTTCAAGTCTTCTCTAGATATCTAGCATTAGTATTTGAGAGTTTCAAGATTTTATATCAGAATAAAATGATACAAAGAGGCTGAAACACAAAATTATTGACATTAAAGTATGACATTTGCTAGGTGAGCTTAAATTTCTTTTTTGATATTTTATAAAATAGAAATATTCTAAATATTTTATAAAATAGAAATATTCTAATCTAGCATTCAAAGACAAAACAGGAACATTAAAGTACAGGTTAAGTGTAAAAATCTTTTTATCAATATTAGAGTTGTTCTAAACATTGTGAAGGGACGCGGTGGCTCAGTGGGTTAGGACACTGAGCTTGTCGATCAGAAGGTCGGCAGTTTGGCGGGTCGAATCCCAAGTGCCGCGTAACAGAGTGAGCGCCTGTTACTCATCCCAGCTTCTGCCAACCTAGCAGTTTGAAAGCACGTAAAAATGCAAGTAGAAAAATAGGGACCACTACGGTGGGAAGGTAACAGCATTCCGTGCGCCTTTGGCATCTAGTCATGCCCTCTACATGACCATGGAGATGTCCTCAGACAAACACTGGCTCTTCGGCTTTGAAATGGAGATGAGCACCGGCCCCTAGAGTTGGAATCAACTAGCACGCATGTGTGGGGGAAACTTTACCTTTATCTTTTAAGTATTGTGAACAATAAGTACTTAAATCTTCTGTTTAAAATGGATGTCATTAAGTGCACAACATGTAAAGAAAAATGTGATATTATAGCTGTAGAAACACATTTCATATTTTCATATGTACAGAGCTGAAAAACTAAGATGATGGTGACAATGGTGGTATGTCACATGAACTCCATATGAATGGAAGGATTTGTATGTGATAGAAAGTGCTTTGTAAGTTTTTGTTTATTTTTGAAGAGAGGGGTTTTTTGTATGTTTTGTGTTGTAGAGCATGTTGATTGGTTGGCTTCTATACTTTTTCCTATATGTTTTTTAATTCTAATGGACAAGGCTGGGTTTCCCTGGGCTGGAATACAAGCTGGGTCAGCTGGATTGCAGGCTTCACTCTCCTTAGGTTGCTTGTTGCATGGGAACAAAGTTACTGGGGCTATTTTCCCTACCAATTTCTTCTGCTGACTAGAACTATGTTCAGGACAAGAGTTGCTGGATGGATTTGGCTCCATCGGTTTGGTAGACATTGTAGCAGCACCATAGATTGCCAGAGGTCCAGATGGAGGCAACAGTGAGAGACATGTTTTGCTTGCCAGGACCTTTTTGTGAGTGTATTCTTCTAAGAGGCACCAGCACCAAGGGAAACAGCAGTAGCAATAACATTGGCAGCATGCCATCTGCATGCCATTTATCAGGGACAGCCAGTGCAAAATAGCAATTTCCATGGCCTCTGAATTGGGAGTCACAGAACTCGGAGGATTACTTTGTATGATATGTTTGTAAAGCCAATGTCTGTCTTTATTTGGACAGAGTAGCCACCTAATGAGAAGGAAGGACTCACTGGAGAAGAGCCTAATGCTGGGAAAGATTGAGGGCAAGAGAAGAAAGGGACGACAGAGAATGAGGTGGCTGGATGGAGTCACTGAAGCAGTAGGCGTGAGCTTAAATGGACTCCAGAAGATGGTAGAGGACAGGAAGGCCTGGAGGAAAATTGTCCATAGGGTTGCCATGGGTCAGACACGACTTCACAGCTAATAACAACAACAAGCAACAAAAGAAAGCTAATGCTTGAAGATTGTGTGCCATTTTCATGGCATGGGGCAGTGTAGTGGTCATTTCTTCATTTGTTCTTCCTGTATACAACTGCCACCTAGTAGATGGAGCAGTGGCAATGTGATCTGAAGTTAGAGAAGCTCAGTGCAGCTACCTGTCATGGTCAGTTCATGCCCTAGTTGTCATGAGATTCTGTGGCACTGCTCTACCATAGGGAGGCAGAACCTGTTAGATTGATTTCTAAGTAGCTAATGTACCCTGAAGTTCTGTTCCATGCTACAGATGTTTGGTGTTTTCTTGTGCAACAGATAAGTGAAAGGAGCAGTAAGAGTCCCGTGTGAAATTCCTATAATAATTGGTGAAGCCAAACATACGTTGAACACCTTTAGTTCTATGTGATGATTGAAAAGTTGGGAGTACTTTCACCTTATCAGGATTCAATTGGTCTGGTACCCCAAAGGTTTTGTGTTCATACTAGAGATGGTTAATGGACTAAGGCTAAACTCCACCTCTACCGCATGTGCAGCTGGGTCCTTTCCTTCACATCTCTGTTAATTTTAAGTCAATTTTAATGGTAATATTTATTTATTTTTTAATGTTTTATTTTGTTGCTTTTATTTGGTTCTAAGTTATCTAGTGTTGCCTCTAGACAAGATGGGTGACATATACATTTTACTTATATACATTCATACATACATACATACATACATACATACATACATACTGTACATACACACATACATTACATACAGATTTAATTCAGGTATATAATAACATATAAGTGAAGAAGCTGCCATTTCCCTCCATAAAATGCTGGAAGACCCTGGGTTCACTGGATAGGATAAAAGTAACGACTGTATATTCAAAATGGTTACACCATTCATAACTGCGCTGCCTTGTTTCCTTCCGACTTGAAGCCTGTCTCTCCTTATAGGGAGTTACAAAGTAATCACCTGGTCCAGTAGTTTTGTATTTCTCTTGAGTCTAATTGGGCATGGGTTGTTTTTTTTTAAAAAAGAACCCATGATAGAATGCCAAATCATAAAGACTTGATACATTGAAACTACAATCTTGGATTGGATCCAGAAGCCTATTGTTAATTTTTGCAATGTAATAATAGCAACCCTATTTTTTGCCATTTTATAGTTTGCTACCTGCATTTTGACCTAATTCCAGCTTCCAAGTAATTTTCAGTGGCAGCCACTTGTAAAGTACGTTATAGAAATCTAAACAGAATGTGATAAAGGCATGTGTCACATCTAAAAATCTTTCTGCTACAAAAGGCCCAGTCTATTACAGGGATTAAATCAAGTAATAAACTAAGAAATCATTTCAGAACCAGTGTACAAATTAAGTGTAGGCCTAATTTTTCCTGCAGTAATATAAGGAATCCAATGGATAAATTATTGCTTTGTTCCTGGCACAAGAGAAGTTATGCTACAGTGCATGAGAGAGGACCTGTATGAAATGTGGTGTGCCAACCATTCTTCAGAGAATGACTGGAATGATACACAATAGATCATTAATGGAAATAAATCTGTCAAGGTTATATATATATATGGCCATTCCCTCACAGAAAAGGTTAACCTGGTTAGATAAGTCATAATCAACATGCTTAAATTAGGTACAGTAAAATTATTTGAAAAGTAGCCTAGTTTATATTTCCTTGTATTTTCTGAACAGCTATAGTCTTTTTGATGTGTGGGATGTATAAAAAAACAATTTAAAAGCTACAGTGAGGATCAAAAAAAGCAAGGGCTTTGCAGAAGGTCAGTGCACTTAAATTTATCAAACATAATTATCAGGTCTACTTATATTTATCGACACTGAAGGCACTTTTATTCTGTTTCTTAAAAATGTTGATGAGTTGCTGAGAGAATGGAATTTAGTACTATAGAAGGGAAATAATTTGAAATCTGAATAGAATAGAATAGAATAGAATAGAATAGAATAGAATAGAATAGAATAGAATAGAATAGAATAGAATAGAATAGAATAGAATAGAATAGAATAGAATAGAATAGAATAGAATAGGCCATGTGTGATCGGACACATAAGGGATTTGTCTCCGGTGTATAAGCTCACAGTGTAGATATAAATAGCAAATAATAGGGCATATAGGGCATAATCATAGTTACAATAATTAATCATGTTACAAACAGCAATTGATAAATCATAAGAAACCAATAGGAGAAGATAGTAGAAAAGATGAGAAGATGAAAAAAAGATGAGAAATAAGACAGTGCTGTGGGAATTAAGTGTTCAGCAGAGTGACAGTCTGAGGGAAAAAAAACTATTTTTATGTCTGGTTGTTTTGCATGCAATGCTCTATGGCAGCATTCTGAGGGGAGAAGTTGAAATAAATTGTGTCCAGGATGGGCGGGGTCTGTAGATATTTTCTCTTTTTGGTCTGTGCAGTATATAGATCCTCAATGTAAGGCAGGCTCGTTGCAATTTTTTTTTACTGCAGTCCTAACTATCTGCTGAAGTCTGTACCTGTCCTGTTTGGTTGCTGTGCCAAACCAGACAGTTACTAAGGTACAAATGGCAGACTCAGTAATTCCTGTGTAGAACTGTATCAGCAGATCCTTGGACAATCTGAATTTTCTGAGTTGACGCAGGAAGAACATTCTTTGTTGTGCCTTTTCAGTGTTGGTTCTAATGTTAGATGTCCATTTCAAGTCCTTGAAGATAATAAAACCTAGAAACCTAAAGGTCTCTACTGTTGATACTGTGTTTTCTAATATTGTAAGTGGTGGTAGAATAGGAGAGCTTCTTCTAAAATCTATTATCATCTCTACAGCTCCAGATTGTTCTGGCTGCACCACAGGGCCAGTTGATTTAGCACTTGTCTATATGCAGACTCATCATTATTATCTCAGATGAGACCAATGTCTGTTCTATCTTCAGCAAATTTCAGTACGTTAACAGAGGAATCCTTTGAGATGCAGTCACTGGTATATAGAGAGACGAGTAATGGAGAGAGCAAACAGACTGGGGGGTTCCTGTGCTAATTGAATGGGTGTTTGATGTGATTTTCCGTAGCTTCACCTGCTTTTTCTTATTTGTTAGAAAGCTTATGATCCATCTGCAAGTGTGGCCAGGCACAGTTAGCTGAATCAATTTAGAAAGGAGGATTTCAGGAATGATAGTGTTAAATGCTGAGCTGAAATCTACAAAAAGGACCCATACATGGTTCTTTGGGGATTCAGGATTTGTAAGATGTAGTGCAGTACCATATTGACGGCATCATCTGCCGATCTAATTGCTTGGTAGGCAGATTGCAAGGGGTCAAGCAGCAGATCTGTCATGGCATTCAGATGGACCAACACTAACCTTTTGAAGGCCTTCATAACTATGGGTGTCAGAGCAACCAGTCTGCAGTTGTTCAACTTCTTGATGGAGAGTTTCCTGGGCACCGGAACGATAGTAGAATGTTTGAAGCAAGAAGGGAAGTAACGCATCTCCAGTGATTTATTAAAGATGCGGATGAAGATGGGGGCCAGTTGCTCAGCACAAACTTTCAACCTAGGAATTACCCTGTCTGGCCCTGATGCTTTCCCACCTTTTTCTTTGTGAAATAGACCCTGCACATCTTTTTCTGTGATCACCACATGTGGGGGGCCCAGAGGGATAGAGTTGGGTGTAGGAGACTTAGCTGTTGTTCATGTATTTGAGATGGAGAGAATAGCAATAGTTGATAGTGGTCTCCTCTCAAACCTACAGTAGAACACATTCAGGTCATCTACCAGTTTCCGATTCTCTTCCACAAGGGAGAAAGGATTTGCTGTAGCCAGTGATATTCTTCAGGCTTTTCCACACATTTACTGGTTCATTTGTGGACAGCTGATTCCTCAGCTTTTCAGAATAGCTTCTCTTTGCTGCCCTGATCTCCCTTGTTAATAGGTTCCTGGCCTAATTGTACAGCATTCTATCTCCTTTTCTCTAGGCTCCCTCTTTGGCACAGCACAGATATTTGCGCTTAGCTGTAAACCAAAGTTTATTATTACTATAGGTGCATGGTTTTGGTTGACACATATAAGTCCTCACAAAAGCTAACCTTATGATGTCACAGTGTCAGTGAGTTCATCCAAGTCTACTTTAAAAACATTCCAGTCTGTGCAGTCAAGGCAAACCTATAGCTTTAATTTTGCCTCTTTAGTCCAAGATTTCACTATTTTAACTATTGGTACATATTATGTATTTGTAAGGGACGCGGTGGCTCAGTGGGTTAGGATGCTGAGCTTGTCAATCAGAAGGTCGGCAGTTTGGCGGGTCGAATCCCGAGTGCCACGTAACAGAGTGAGCGCCTGTTACTCGTCCCAGCTTCTGCCAACCTAGCAGTTCTAAAGCACATAAAAATGCAAGTAGAAAAATAGGGACCACTCTGGTGGGAAGGTAACAGCGTTCTGTGTGCCTTTGGCGTCTAGTCATGCTGGCCACATGACCACAGAGACGTCCTCGGACAAGCGCTGGCTCTTCAGGTTTGAAACGGAGATGAGCACTGGCCCCTAAAGTTGGAAACGACTAGCACGCATGTGAAGGGGAACCTTTACCTTTTATGTATTTGTATGTATATGTGTATGTGTATATATGTATATATAAAGTATATATTTGCAGAGTTGGCTACAAAGATTTAAATGTAGATTCAGCAATGGATAGGAACAAGGATCATGATTTGGCCACATTTGGCAGCTAATTAATTAATTAGATTGGCTGATAAGATATCTTTTTTAAAAAGTCTGACTTCAGTGCTATGAACTTTTGGAAAAGTCTTTCTTAGTAAAAAAAGATTTAAAGTTCTACTTTTTAAAGTTTTATTAAGGTTTATTATAACATAAAATACAATGAAAATAAAGATTACAAAAAGGAGGATTACAGGATGGGGGGAAAAGGAGGGGAAAAAGGATTATTTTCTGATTTTTTCCATTGATGTAAAATACTAATACAATTACAATTCAACTTTTTACATTACCTATAATTATTACAAGTTCTATAACTACAATTTTTTAAAATCTTCAAACTAAATTCTGAATTTTATTTTTTTTCTATTTCAAGCCTAAAACCCAGAAACAATATCTTAATAGAAACAAGACCAAATAAAATTTCTTTGTTTAAAACAGTTTACATTGCCATCTTAAACAAATGTATTCTTTAATTTTTTTCCTGTTCTGGAAAGTTAATAAATTTACATTTATTAAATCTTTCTAAACTGTCATCATTTGTATTAATAAAGATCACTATATTCTTTTAAATTCTTTAAACTTATAGGGAAAACACTTTTTTATTCATTTTGAGATTCTAAACACTCCTTTAAAAGTTTTATTTTGACAGAGTTTTGAAACTTTAAATTTGTTCTTTTTTCTATTATTATTTTTCCTGTTAACTACTTTGTCAGTAATTTAACATATGGAAGATAGGACAACAAGTTGTTAATAGATTTAGTAGTTCAAAAATTTTGGGAGGGCCTGTTTTACAAGGGGTGGGGACTAATGTTGTAGTAATATATTAATCAATTTGCAATAGCGGTGAATATCTGTAGCTTAGGTATAGGATGAGGGTGAAGGTTCGTTCTCCAATCTTGTGGCTTGGTTTCTGAATGTTTTATGACCAGGCTAGGTAACCTCTTAATCAGAGTTTAAGGGATATCAGTGTCCGTGTTCTTCTGTTTATAAGGGCTTCTGCTGTGGGTGTGTCAAGTGAGGGTCTATGATGGGTCTTGTGATGGGTCAGGCATGAGTCTTCAGTGAGACTTGTGATGGGTCTTGTGATGGGTAGGTTAGATCAGGTCAGGATCATTGGGAGGTGAAAGCTGGTGGGAAAGGGGGCCTGCATTGGTTGGTTGAGGGTCGGTGCTGACTCTGGTTGACTGTGCAGTTGATTTGGATTCTGAGGGGTTTGGTTGTAGGTCAATGTGCCTATTGATGGAATTGCTTGTGAAGTACCAGGCTTCATCTCAATGATACCAACACCTACCAAATAATCCACAATGATCAGACAAATAGCTAGGGAACAAAATGAAAGACACCTTTAGGAAAATGGAAAAAAAGAAAAACAGCTAACACCACCAGACAGAAAACACATGCAACCAACCACAAGACTCCTCCACACTGAGGTTCTACCGATTCCCCAAAATACACAAGAACAGGATCCCCTTATGCCCATTTGTGTCTAGCAAAAACCTTGCAGAAGAAACTCAGCCACCTGGTCAACAAATTAACCCACTCAATAAACTCCCCAAAACAATTTCTCCAATGCATCAAATACACCAATATCAACAAGGAAGAAATTATGGTCTCCTTCTATGTCACCGCTCTCTTCTCCTCGATTGAGGTGGTGTATGGCTAAACAAACCATATACCACCTTCTCACTAAATACCATATCCACAGAGATAATGCCATTACAGAACACTCCATATCCACAGAAACTATCATGAAACTCCTGGATCTATGCCTCAACACATATTTCAAGTTCAATGGGAAAATCTACAAGCAAGTACAAGGCACACCAATGGGATCAGGCCTAATAGCAGAAGCAGTCATGCAATGACTTGAATCCATAGCTCTACCCCCCATCCAACCAAAATTCTGGTCACACTACATTTGAATTGGTTGACACACTGTTAGAATAAATATGGTTATTTTGACGATAAAAGCAGCATGCAGAAAAATCAGTTTCATGCTTCAAATCTAAAATCAACTATTCTACATTATGTGCTAAAGTTCAGGGACAGATCGGTTATATTGTAAATTTATAAATAGAATTTCTTCTAAACACTTGTTAATTGATAATAAGTGTCAGGACCCACCCCAAACCATGTCTTAGGAAGACAAAACTCTTGGAGCCAAATCTAGTCCAAAAAGAATCTTTACTATGACATGCTTGGTTGTAGGAATACAAGACAGGATTTAATATTGTTCCACGAACTAAACCCTTATAAAGAGTTCCTGGTTTAACCCCCCTTAACCCCATTTGGTCAGTCCCCCATCATTTACCTCGTATCATCCCTCTCGTGGGAAAAAGGAACTTAGGACCTTTTATGTTTATTGCGCTCTTCCGTGAAAACAAGCCAGATGCTAGCCCCCCTTTTTGTTTCCCTAGCTCAAAAGGCTTCTCTTTTCCTTTGAAATGCCTAATACCGGTTCAATACACATCCGTTCCCTCCTCTTCGGGTGATGGCAGAATCCATGGAATAGTGTTTTAAACATACATTTCTGAATATGATATAAATGGATTCTGACAATAAGCATAAGTAAATGTTCTAGGCACCCTTGAGTAAATGTATAGTTTGTATATCCCTTTCGCTCAAGAAAACTGTTTGTTTCCTTATATTTGCAGTAGTCTTTATGTCTCTTTCCTTGAGAAATATGTCTTATGTAGGAAAGCAATGATGCCCTGTGCTGTCATAATGCTTTTTACAGATGCTGTACTCTACAAAACTGGAACCTAACTTCAAGGTCTTTAAGAACGAGATTGTCTGACAAGTGTGACGTATGGAGCACTTATAACTGGGAGCACTGTAAAGTATTATCATTGTCCAAGGATAAAGTACAGAGTGTGATTATTTTTGGCTCTTCCCACCAGAGTTTAATCATGCTGCTTTGAATGTTGTGAGAATTGATTGTAATAATTACAACCAATTTCAGTCATGTTAAGAAGCTGCATAAATTATGTCAGAGCAGTTTGAATGCTACAAATTTTGAATAGTGTTGAAATGAATTCAAAAACTGTCAATTATTAATTCTAAAAACACTCATGAGGCACAGCTGTTCCAAAAAAAGCCAAAAAAAGGCATGGGGGGGGATGAGGAGTAAAGAATGATCTGCTTAAATTTATAGCATTCTATTTTGAAAAGCTTTCCCAAAAAGTATAATATTCTTGGCAGTTAAACACATGGCAGTTAGACGAGCACACACACAACACAGAGAGGTTTTGTTTTGTTTTTTAATATGTACAAATGAACTAATTAATGACAAGATATAAGCTTTTAAAAGAGTAACCCACATTTTGACATGAAGGCCATTTAGGTGGGAAAATAATTGCTTTTTGTCTCTTCTTCTACTGTGCATCAGAGAAAATTAAATGGCTATGGAATAAGAGACCATTGTAATTGATGCTGTTTAACTGTAACAGTTTTTCCAACCCAATATGACATGTTATTGAATAATAGTTAGTCATTTGGGTCTCTGGGGAATGATATTGACTGCCAGTGGTATGTAATAGGGACTAAATACCATGTAATTAGGAAAATGACTATCATGGTAATTATCAGAGGCAACAGGTGGCTACCCGGTTATTGCTGCTTTTGTCTGTCAGCTACCATATGTCTTTACTCTTGTGGACTTGGAAATGTTCGATATTTTCTAGCTTCTGCTCAGAGGCTAGTTTGCAGCTGTCCGTTCATTAGATAGTAAAGGTTTCCATTTCCTCCTGCTATTCTCCTCCAGTTCAGCCATATCTTCCTCTGTTCTTTGTACCAGCAATGCTTACTGAACAATGTCCTACTTATCCAGAGTTCATCTAAATTGACTGATTCATTGCATGCCTGCATGCACATAAAGCAGTTTGTGATTAAATATCATCTGAAAACCTATCCACAGTAATAGTTCAGGAAGTAGCTCTCCACGTAGATTTGTGATTTGTAGTTTTGCTCCAGTAGTACTCAGTTTATTCCTGCGGACTTAAAGCTTTTTGAGGCAGAAACCATAGTGCAATTCTTATGAATATGAAGCTCAACTTTGGTCCAACACCTACTTTGAAATGAATTGAAGTATTTCTTTCTCCTTTATTCACTGTATCCATAGCTGTGTCAAGAGCAATTTCTTCTTTATCAGGTGTTGGCTGGTTCATTATAGTCTCTCTGTTGATGGATTGGTAGAAATGTTTGTGATATCTTATTGAATATTCTTCCTGTAGTCTGCAATTTGAGCTTTGCATCTGCTGATTTTATTGGTGATGGCTGTCTCGCTGATGTTATTTTCTACCCTGATTTTCCATTTTGGTCGTGCACCATGGCTTTTTTGTTGTTTGTTGATTTTGTATCCAAGATCATCATTATAACTACAGCTGTGCCATATATCAGTTGGTTTGCAGTGAACTGGCACTTACATTTGATATTATAGTATAAGCATATTTTGATACTTCTGCTAGCTGTCTAATTCAGTGGTACAAATTAACTTCTTCAATCTAGGCCCAATATTACACCATCCAATGCTTCCTCTCTTCTTCCAGTAGTACACATTTTCCCACATTAGGCAAATACAATTCTTATTGTTGTTAATACATATACAATTGAATATCAACATCTTTTTTACATTTTCCTAATCATATCAATAATGTCAGTTTAAAACATATTTTCTAACCAAAATATATCTTAATTGCATTTGCACTTAATATCCATTTGTTCAATTAATATCCTGTTTTTCCCACTTTTTAAAAAAATAATAATTTCCCATCAGTGTTGAAAATATATCTATCACTTATAATTTCTCATCATGTTATATTTGAGTAACTAAAAGCTTCCCTTATTCAAACCCTCTTAACATTTTCATATTTCCCCTCTCATACCAAAATATAATATTCTAGTTATAAATCCTATCCTTCTAGTTATAATAATACTTTTATTTCTGACAATTATCTATTCTCAGCCATGTTCAAACATCTGATTAATAGTATAATATCCAGTCTAATGGGTCAAAGCCATCTAATGGCTTTCTTCCTTTGCCAACTAACTTTCCAAGTCAATGCATTTGAATCATCAAGTAATTCTTCCTTTATTTTTGTGTATATTGTTTGGAATAAGAAAGACAATTTGATTAAATTATTTTTGGAAGAACGCTCAGCCCATTGATATTAATTAAACAGCCTCCCTCCTTCTCCAATTTTCCCCAATTCTCCTAACAGCTCTATTTTCCATTCAATCAGCTCTTCTTTCTTATCCTCAAGTATGTTCTGACATCTTGACAGGTAAGATATCTTTTCCATTTCCAATATTATCGCTATGTCTTCTAATTCTTTGTTTGTCTGAGTCTGTCTGTTAGTTACGTTCTTTAGGTCCTCCATCTTTTGATCTGCTTCCTCTGAATTTCCTTCTATTTTCTGGGTTGCTAGCTCCTTCTCTGTAGTCATTTTTTGAGTTCTGATTTAGATTAAAGAATTGTTCTTTTATCTCCTTTGTGTTATTTTTAGTCTCACCATGAGCTAAGGTAATTGTCTCTTGTATTGATTTTAACATAGAAAGAATTTCTTTCTGAAATTCATCAACATTTTCTTGTTGATATGTCATGCTGGGGACTTTGGAGACAGGTGTTAAGAATGGTTTTTTACCATTTGAAGCTAAGTATCCATTTTGTTTTTATATGTAGTCTTTATAGTCCAATCTACTTAGGGATTTAAAAAGTTTCAGTCATTTGTCATTCTAACTCCTAATTATCCAGCAGGCCTATCTGTCCGTCCTTTGGTCTCCCTATAGTAAATATAAATAAAGTTCCAATTTTTTCAAAATTTTCAGTCCAATGAAAAACGCATCCTTTCTGTCCAGAGAAAAAAGCAATTAAAAATTGTTCATAGTCCAAAGTATTCCATCATCTCAATCAGTAATGCATGTTTCTTCTATAGGGAAATAGCTCCATGACACACCTCTAAAAGTCAGTTGGTATTTATATTCATAGTACAGGCAGGCCAGTTTCAAAATAGTTTATTGTCTCTGCCATACAGATAAGCAGCCCAAAAGGGGTTTTTTTCTCCTGCTATCTGTGTTTTTATAACAAGGTTCAGTGTAGCCAAATTTATTCTGTTTTGTGCTGTTCTAGTTGCTCAGTTATTCTTTGCTTCAGTTCCTCTTCATTTTCAGTTTTAGGACTTTGTTCTTTCTGAAAAAAAATTAAAAACTTTGTCACTTAGCAGTGGAGTTGTCAGTCCCAGTTATGGTTGTTAAGTGAAAGTTACCTGTACACATTTGCTTGTGAATGACCACCACATAGAATAATATACATCCAGATAAAACTGTAGTTTTCCAACATTCTCATGCTATAAAGACAAGCTGCCTGATGTGACTGACATCATGAGATCTTTTCAAATTAAGAAATTTGGGCCAACAGAGAAGAAGGAAGGAAGGGGGGGAACCCTCATTCTAAGAATCTTTGCCATCCTGATAACCAATGGTAGGCATGAGTAGACTGTCAAAATAAAAAAAAATTGATTGTCTCTATGAGAAAAAAAACATGAAAGAAAATCATGTTGAGTTTTGATGTGAAGTATAGTATTACCACGTCTACTTATTCTGCATCAAGTTTCTGAAAACATTTATCTGTATCTCATCATCCTCTGATTTGTCCACTTCCATCTAAAGATTTCCATCTCTCTTCCTTTATGTTCAATTACAGTCTTTCAACTACTCAGAATATTTATTCAACCCTTCAGTATTTAATCATTCCAAAGTCAAAGTGCAACATCACTAGTAATTAAAAAACCTTAACATTCTATAAGGCACTTGACCACCCATGACACGTGGAACACTCATTCTTAACCATGATACTCAACATCAAAACAGTACTGAATTTTAACAGTTTCCTGCTTTTAATCTAATTATCTCAAGAGCAAAACAAAAACTGGAAACTGGAAAAGAGAATTTGAAAGAGCATTTTATTCTAGTATAATTTGTTAGATATGCTAGTAAGATAGACAAATTCATTTATTTATTTAATGCATTTGATTGAATAAATTCTTCATTCTATGAAACAGAAGCAGCTTAACCTTCCCATGTTAAAAGAATAGCACTAGGCATAAAATAAATTTAGCTATTATTTTAAATTAAGGATTAATTTCTCCTCAGTAACATGTAATTTATTAAAGATAACATCAAGAAAGGTAGAAGAAAATAGAGAGGGTACAGAATGTGTCATTCCCATACTCAAGAAAAAGTTAAAAAAGGACCAGTGTTAATATTATATGGTTAAATTCCAAAGGAATTTATATTTGGTTGTCACAATAACATAAATAGTCCACACTCAAAATTCAATTATCAGTTATCCACAATCTAGATTTTATAGGATGAAAAACAAAGAAGTGAAGGGTTTGGTTAGGGTTTTATTCTTTGCAGCGCCAGAACATTTCAAAAGAACATTTTGTCTGAAAATGCTTGAACAATAAGAAATCTTTAATTCTCAGCAAGGCCCTACAGTCAACCTTTTCCCAATTTAGAGGAATTTTAAGTTAAATATAGATTTGTAAAGTCTGACTTGATACTGTATTGTCACTGAATTTCAATGAAATGATTTCAATTCCAATTTTAGCAATTAATTTTAATGGTTGCAACAAATAAATTTGACACTTTTCAAAGTGAGTTATGAATAATAATATCCCTTTCTATCAGCGGTCCCCAACCTTTGCGGCTTGGTGGCCAGTGGGGAGGGAGAGGGGAACTGGGCCACATAAGTGGTGGGCTGGTGCTCATGCACACATGCACATCTCAACTTGTGTGAGTGGTGGTCCGGCGCATATGCACACACAGCTCAATTTGTGAAAGTCAAGCTGCACTCATGCACATGTGCCCTGGCTCGCTGCTTGCATGGCCCCTGCTTTATATGATTGCTTACAAAGTCATAAGATGATAGCCTTCCTTTGGCACTAACTCACTTTGTGTTTTCATGTGATTCAAGGAATTTAATACTGCTGTTTTTTAAAAAAAGTGAAATGTTTCACCTTCCATTTACCCTGAAAATGCAAAGAATTGTTTAAGACATTTTCTATTTTACTCCAAAATAAATTGTTGGTATTAGCCACAAATAATAACCATCGCAACAATAATAGAACAATTATGTATTCCAAAGTGGCTTCAATTCTTAATTAGTGAAATCTTAAATTTTGATTTGCACATAGTTCAACACTATTGTCACCCACCAACAACCTAGCAAAATGTGTTTTTTTTTCTAGTTGGTTTTGTTTTACTTCTATTTAAACTATTCTGCAGAACATAGACAAAATTCAAACCCTTATAATTCTGCAAACTTTTAAAAACTATTTATTTACAATACATTATTAGCTAAATTCTAAAGTGCAGAAAAATGCATTCATCTTAGCTGTATAAACAAAAGTAACCATAAGAGTTATTTATTATTGTATTGCTTTTTATATAACTTTTATTGTTTTATCAAAATATAAAATACAAAGAAAAGTAAAAATAGGAAATTAAGGGGAAAAAAGAAAGGGGGAAACAAAATATGAGGTGCAAAGCAAGAAAGAAAAAAGGATTGACTTCTGACTCTGTTTAGCACAGTACAAGATAACAACATTGCAATCTCAACATTTTACTTTTACAGATTAGTATATAACTAGCCATTTCTATAACAACATTTCTCTCTGACTGGCAAAACCGAAGTCAAAATTTTATTTTTTTTCATTGCAAGCACAAAATCCAGAAGTGATATCCAAATGAAAAATATAAATATATTATTATTTATTTTTATTATTATTATTATTATTATTATTATTATTATTATTATTATTATTATTATTATTATTATTATTCACCTCTTTGAACAGAATAATCAGTTTTAACAATTACTGCTTTATCTTCCTTGCTGTTGAAATAATATTTATTTCAGTTTGCACAATAATCTTTATAAACTGTCACCATTTATATTAACAAAATTCACTGAATTCTTTCAGATTCTATAACCTTGAAGAGAAAAATATTTCATCTATTTTAAAATACTAAGCTTTTCTTTAAAAACATTTTTAAAATTGAAACATTCTAATACATCTTTTTTAAACTTCCTCTTAGCATACATACTTTAAAGTTCACTTTCAGACCAATACATTTCCAACTAACTCTAATTAACTCATTAAATTTAGATCACTCCCTCCAAGTTACCCTCATAGAATATTTCTTCTTATTCTTGTATACAACCTTTTTAAAATTCTAGTTTTTTCTTTAAGCTAATACATCTTTTCTTTAACTTTCTCTTAAGATAAATATTTATAAATACATGTTCAATAATGTTTTATAAATTACTTAAGCAAAGGAAAGATACATTTTCAAACTTTAGATTAAGACTTTCTTTCAATTACAAATATCAAACTGATGAAAATCCATTCTAATTACAATTGACTCATTAAGTTTAAATCACTCCTTCCAGCTTGTCTTCATGGAATAAAATCTTTTTCTTCTCTGGAATGTTTGTCAAGTAGTTATAAACTTCTCTTTTTCTCAAGGATTTCTCAACCTTGTTAATATCCATGAGGAAAAGGTCCTAAACTTATCCTTTTAAAAGTTGCAAATTTTCATGGAAGATTTCAATTGTGTTGGGAGGCTTCTGTTTAAACCATCATAATGAAAACTGGTGTCGGGTTTATATTCCAAAATTACAGTTGACTCCTCTGCTTTGTCACCTACTTGTGAAATTGACTCTGTGGTTTGGTAACTTTCTATACATATTTGCATCTCTGACGTAGTTTGAGTAATCTTTCTAGCATCCTTGGAGCATAGCTGTTCTATGAACTGAGGGATTTTATTTAAAGATTTTTCAAATACATCTCTAATAATTTGCTCCTCCATCTTCTTAACTCCCCCTTTAGTCAAACAGTAGTTTTTTTATAAGTCACTTAAGAATTGCTGACCAATCAGGAATCATAAAAATCTGAAAGTTTTAGCCACCCACAACAAAGCAAACCAAGTACACTAAAACCACAACTTTCTGCCCTTATATTTCTCAATCATTTTTTTAAAGATAGTCCACACTTCCTTACTTTAGCTTGCCTTAGCAGCCTTCTTCCTTGTTGTTTGACATGAAGAAATTCCCAAAATGGTGCAGATCTCCAAAATAGAATAACAGGCTGTAGCTAAAGAGACCCTTTTTTGGCTTAATAAAGATTAGTAGTTCTTTAAAATGATTAAGAAATGAAAAGCACAACTTACTGTCCATTTGAAAAATAAATTCCGAAATGGCTGCTTCTTCAACAATGAACTGATTGCAGCCCCGCCCTCCAGCTTTCATCACACAGGCTGCTTTGAAGCACAGCTCCTGAAGCTACTTGCAGACCTTTGCTGTATCAGAGCATCATGAGAGATAATTCTAGGTCTTTCCCTAACCCAGGAGAGTCATATAAACTAAAGGAATGCTAGTTCCTTCTGTTGATTTATTATCATATTACTAAGACTTCAATGGTATACCATAAAATTAATAATGGAATTCACCATTTAATCTTTGGAGTCACAATAGGAATTAAAATCAAAGAATCAACAGTAGATAACAATTTAGGTCCTGCTAGAAGAGTTCCACTGAAAGAGATACTGTCATGGTTTCAACAGATGAAACTGTTCAAAAGAACTTCAATGCATTGTTTACCTTAAAGAATCTTTTACTTGAGAAACAAAGTATCGGCACTACATAGTTGAAACCAGAAACTAAATTCCTGTCCCCTGGATACAAAGTAACAAAGAGCAATTCCCTCCTCCAATAACAATCATAAATCACATCCCCCAATTAGCTTGAGCCATGAGCTTTCTCCCCAGCACTCCAGCCCACCAAAACTGATGTCTCTGCGTCTAATGTCCTTGGGTTGCCACAACTAAGTTATTATTATTATGACTAGCTGGACTCTCATCCCTATTCCCCCTCCCAGCATCAATTAATTCTAAAAGCAATAGAGAAAAGATGGCTACAAAGCAAGAACATCCGATGTTAGCAGCGTTGACAGATATTGTTTTACTGTCAAAGTGCATTAATTCTTTTAAGTTGTATTGTTTTTTAATAGTCATCTTACTATGATGTAAATTCAATATACTTCATTCTTAACAAAAGGTAACATCTCTTGTCTTTCTGTATCACTTCAGATATTTGCAGAGTACTGAATAACTTCCTCACCCTACCCCATCCCATCTCAATCTTTTTTTTTCATGGTAAATATTTTAAACCCTTCAGTCTCTTCTTATAAGGATTCAATTTCTAGTTACCAAATAATCCTTGTAGCCATTTTCTATATTTATTTCATTTGTCTGATTTTTTTAAAAAATGTAGTGCCTAGGACTGGATACTAGAGTTGAAAAATTGGGGAGGAGGCAATGTTTTTCAACCAAGACAAAATAAAATTCAACAGTTACCTATAAGGCCCTAAATGGCGAGGGTCCAGGATATTTGAGGGAACACCTGCTGCCAGCATCAAGTTCCCTTCGTCCAGTGCGCTCCCACAGGGAGGATCTCCTCAGGGTGCCGCCGGTTAAAGACTGCCGGGGGGTAACACCCAGGGGTAGGGCCTTCTCAGTGGGTGCGCCTGCCCTGTGGAACCAGCTGCCTGCGGAGCTTAGGACTGCCCCCAACCTCCGTTCATTCCGCCGGGACCTGAAGACCTGGCTCTTCGAGCTCTCTGGCCCAGGCTGAGAATATTTTTAATTTTAATTTTAACTGGGTTTTAATTTTCTCAGGGTTCTATTTAATCTCTTTTAATTGTGTTTTAACGTTTGTATTGACTGTTTTTTTAAATGCCCTGTAAACCGCCCTGAGTCCTTTGGGAAAGGGTGGTATATAAATCTAAATAATAAATAAATAAATAAATAAATAAATAAATAAATAAATAAATAAATAAATAAATAAATAAATAAAATTGGAAACTTATGCAACATAAGATTGTGTTGGCAATTTTGAGGCTAGATGAGTCATGCTGGTACAGTGGTCGGAAGGCAGTATTTCAGGCTAACTCAATGCTCACTGCCAGGAGTTTGATCCTGATCGGCTCAAGGTTGACTCAGTCTTCTATCTTCCGAGGTCAGTAAAATGAAGACCCAGATTGCTGGGGGCAATATGCTGATTTTTATAAACTACTCAGAATGTGCTACAAAACACTATGGAGCTTTATAAGTCTAAATGATATTGCTATTGCTCCTTCACATAGCTGTCTGAATTTGTTTGTGATGAACTATTTAAATTCCTGCCTGGTCACAGACTTCTTTCTCAAGCACCTCAATAAAGATGTTCAGTTAAATGTTTTGCAACTTTTTTTTAATCTGAGAAAGGAACATGATTGATAAGGACGTATGTTCTTACTTTACTTAAAGGAATTGCACGTATAAATATATCCTCTTTGTTAGAAGAGGACTTTTAAAATAGTGAACAAATAGAGGATAGAAAAAATATACTCTTCCGGGAATATAAAGTGAGCTTATAAAATCACATAGAATACATACCAATTGCACTTCCTCTTTGCTGCAAATGTTTTTGAAACATTTTTAAACATCAGATAAAACGACTGAAAGTTATAAAAGTAACAAAAGCATAAATCTCTGATATTTTTACAATCCTGTTACTAAAACTGACTAAAGCTCTCATGCATTCAAGAAACATACTTTTCTTATTCTTCTTTGGTCTCTTGGCATTAGTATCAACAAATCTTTAATTTAAAAAATCCTACCATATTAGCTAAAATATGCAGCACTTTCTCTGTTCAACCTTTTTTGGTTATGTATCCAAATCCTTTCCAGGATGGAAAATGCATGGTCATTCCTCTAACATTGCACATCCAAATATATTTTTGGTAAAAAAAAAATCTGGTTGACCTTTGGAATAGAAATAGCTGTAGCAATTGGTATGTTTACTTTTGCACATATTCTCTCTGAAAAAGATCTAAATAATTTATTGGTAATATGAGAAACTGGCAATAAAGAAACAACAGAGAAGCTTATTGATAGGGCAATAACAGAAGAGTCATTTGGAATATCAGTGAATGTACTCTGAAGTTTATAGTACAATCTAGCAGTCTTGTATTACTTAGTGTGATGGAATGTGTTTATAATGTGATTAACTACAGTAACATAGCAGGTTCCCAGAAAGAACAGAGTGCATTCTGAGGAAGGTGTGAGATAAGAGACAAAACAGTCCAAAGCTTGATCTTGGGAAGAAAAAAAGATTTAGAATAACTGGTGAAGAGAATCTCCCAGGATGTATGTGTTAGGATAGGGAAATAAAGGTTTAGTCTCTCCAGATTCTGTCTACATAATTGAAGCAACTAAAAAAAACCCTGAACTTTGGCTGGAATGTATTACATCATTCTTGACCTAGGGCTAACACTTAATTTATATAACTGAAATAAAGACTACAATTATAACCTAATACAATTATAACCAAAACCAGCAAAAATTTCTGCCAGGTGGTCTCTTTACATGGATAATTTGATGCTGTATGGAAAAGCACCATTTGAAATAGAATTTCTGCTCGACACTATCCATATACCGTATACAGACAAGACACTACAATGAAATATAGACTGGATAAATGTACCAACATTAATATCAACAGGAGAAATATCTTCATTAACTAAAGGAATCAAGATGTCCCATGGAAATAACGTCAAGTCTTGAGAAAGAAGATCACGTCAAAAATTTGGGCATCCTTCAAAGTGACATTAAGCATACTGAAGCCAAGAAGAAGGTTAGCAGTGAATACTTCATAAGAGTGAGGACTTAAAAGTCCAAACACAGTGGAAGAAATGCCATCAAAGCAATTGATACTTGGACACTTCTAATCATTAGATACAGACCTAGAATAGTGGACTGGACTCAAGCAGAACTAAAAGCCTGGATAGGAAGACCAATAAAATAATGAGAAGGAATCATGCCCTTCATTCACACAATGATTTTCACAGACTTTACTTACCAAAAAGCATAGTGGATCTGGAACATTGCAAGTACAGCACATAATTTAAGAAATAAAAAGAACATTAAAAGAATATCTGAAGATGAGTGAAGAAGATGGGCTGAAGCTAGTACACCAAAGAAGGCTTACTGAATACAGGAGAGGCCAACTGGCCTACAATGAAGACCAAATAAAGAATAAAAAAGAGACAGAGCAAGGCAAAGTATTACATGGTGTGTGTGTGTGTGTGTGTGTGTGTGTGTGTGTGTGTATAAACACATAACATATACAGAGAGGAGGGGAGAGATAGGATAGAGAGAAAGAGAGAAACAGACAATAGATGCTGTCTCTGCAAAGAAGCTGAAAAAATAGTGGACCACCTAGTTAGCTGCTGCAAAAAGCTCTCTCAGACTGACTACAAACAATGGCATGACAAAGTAGCAGCTATGGTGCATTGCAATATGTGCAATAAATACCATTTGCCTTCAAACAAGAACTGGGGGCAACACAAAGTATACAAATAAGAGAAAAAGAAGACCCTAAAGTGCTCCTGGACTTTAAAATTCAAACAGATAAGAACCTACCTTATAACATCCTAGACTTAATTATTGTAAGATAAAGGTAAAGGTTCCCCCGCACATGTGTGCTAGTCGTTTCCGACTCTAGGGGCTGGTGCTCATCTCCGTTTCAAAGCCAAAGAGCCAGCACTTGTCCGAGGACGTCTCCATGGTCATGTGGCCGGCATGACTAGATGCCAAAGGTGCATGGAACGCTGTTACCTTTTCACCATAGTGGTCCCTATTTTTCTACTTGCATTTTTACATGCTTTCAAACTGCTAGGTTGGCAGAAGCTGGGACGAGTAACAGGCACTCACTCTGTTAGGCAGCACTCGAGATTCAACCCACCAAACTGCCAACTTTCTGATTGACAAGCTCAGCGTCCTAATCTACTGAGCCACCATGCCCCTTATTGTAAGATAAGAAAGACAAAAAAAGTCTCAATAAGGGAGGCTGCAGTACCTGAGGGTAGCAAAATAGAAGAGAAAGAACTGGACAAAATCATAAAATATAAAGGCAAATAGAAATAGAACAACTCTGGCAACAGAGAGCAAAGGTAGTATCAATAGTAATAGGTGTCTTGGGTGTAATCTAAAAAGAGCTGGAGCATCACTTGAACACCATTGGCATTGACAAAATTACCATCAGTCAGTAGTGACAGGCAGCTTTACTTGGAAGAGTTTATATCCTTCTACAATACCTTGAACACCATCAAACAACTTCTTCTTTCTCAGGTTCTTTGGAAGAACCTGACAGGGAGATAAAAATGCCAATTCTGTCTAAAGATTTGGCTGACCATACAACCAACCTTAATAATAGTATCCGAAATATGCTTTTTCACGAGGCAACTGGACTTCCTTGTTTTTCTTTGAAGCATTTTGCTTCACATCCAAGAAGCTTCTTCAGCTGAAGAAACTTCTTGGATGAGAAGTGAAATGTCTTCAATGAAAAACAAGAAAGTCCATTTGCCTCATGAAAAAGCATATTTGGGATAACTATGACCTGGATTACTGAGAATCTCCATAGACATAGACATAGTAATAAATAATAATGAAATAAATAATTTATGTATCCTAAAGGTTGCTCAATTTTAATGGGATCCACTTTCCATTAGTAGATCACTTTATTATTACCAGGTTCAGTAAAACATTGAAGAATGCATCATGTGGAGAGGTTCCTGATGCACCCATACATTTGGTTTGCCTAAAGCACAGGAAAAGTTACCATGAATTTTAAAGTGCCCTGCTTTAATGTTTTATTTATATACATTATAACATCTCTGTATTTGTCTATCATATCTAACATGTAAATCAAATATTTTAATGCTCAGTTGTACTTAATATTTACGGTATATTTCAAAAGTTATAGTGAAAAAAATTCACATATTATTTGCTATTGTGATAAAGGCATCGTTGGATTCTGTGCATGCTTATAAAATAACATTGCATTTATTAATTTGTTTCTCCTAAAACTTCTCATATGTGAATGCATACTTTCCAATAATCTTGAAAATGCAGCATATTTCTCGTCTCTTCTGAACCTTTTCTATTAAAGATTTATTGATTGTTGATCTGCAGAAGATATTCAATCTGTTTCTGAAAGGTGACCTAATTACCTCACCACCAGACAAATAGCAGGCTTGCTAATATAATGAATGCTGGCAGAATTGGAAAGTTTTTCTGGTATATAGGTGATCATTAAGGCTGTGTATTAAGCTCAGCATATATATTTTTTAAGACTGACTTGTAACACATTATAATTAAATGTTCTGGTGAAAATACTTATTTTCTCTATAATATTAACCTCCTCTATGATGATTTATATGTTATCAAATTAAATCAGAAGGTGTATTTTTAAGGAAAAATACTAATATAAGGTATAAGCAGCTATCACTTGAACCATGGTATGAAATATTTCAGGAGGATGCTGTTTTAAGTGAAGGCTTTCATGGTCTAGTCTATAGATCTCAACCAGAAATACTTGCCTTCTCCATAACAAGACAACTTACTCCTGGAAAGTTTTCTTTCAAAACACCTCTGTGTTCTCATTGTTTGGCTTTGCTACCATAGCAGGATTTTTTTTAATTTTATGAGTCTTGCTTCTATGTCAGACTTTTGTGAGAGAAACCCTGATGTCTTTTACATCAGAGGCCCCCCAACCTTTTGGACACCAGGGACCAGTTCTGTAGAGAAAGATTTTTCCACTGACCAGAGGGGGCGTGGTTTCATGTGCTGCCTGCATCCAGCGGATGGGGCTTCACTTGTTTGTGTGGCCTGGTTGCTGGCATACCGCGGCCCGGTGCCGGTCCATGGACTGGGTGTTGGGGACTCCTGTTTTACACCACCAAAACTGACTTGTCCTTAAAAAATTACTTGTACAATAGATTCATGAATAATAGGATAAGAGATCATTGATAAGAGATGCTGCCATAGATGGAAATTTGTCATACTCCATTCTGGTATCAGCAATGATAAGAATATATTCATTTTTTTTAAAATTCCTGGGTAAGTATGTCAGAAGTGATGTAACAAATATATTGCTGAAGGAAAGATTATCTGACTATATGGGAATAGAAAACTAGGTAGTATTCATTTGTGAAATATTTTTTAAATTCATGAGTTTGAAACTGCAACATAAATGAAACAGGCAGTATTGCAGATTATAGAACAGTAACATGAGAAATGTACAGTTTATTCTTTTGTCCTAATCTATCTAGTTTGTGAGAGAATCTTATGCCTGATGTTTTTCATAAATTTAGCAACAAAATAAGATATTTTGTTGCTAAAAGTGAAAACGTCTTATAGAAAACTTGTTTCTGTATGAGCAACTGACATAATATTTTCTTAACAGTTTAACATACAGTCTAATAAACTTCCTCTCATTTTAGTTTGGTATTCATCCAATTGAAGATCTCTTCAGAGATTTGCAAGATGGTCGAAAGCTTTTGGAGCTCCTGGAAGGTCTTACACGCCAAAAACTTGTATGTATATATCTATCTACTACCTCAAATAACTTTGCAATTCTTCTTCACCTAAAATTCATTGTAAAATTAGCATTTGTGGATCTTGTACCTGTAAATATTTTATAATATTTTAAAAACATATAAAGAATATATTGCAATTTGTGTAAGATGCTGATGTTTAAAATTTCTTTATGATATTCTTTTCCTTTTCCTAGCAAATTCCCCCAAAGTTTTCACATATTGTCCTCCCTTCATGGAAACTTGCAGTGACAGCATTTTCTATTACTGTCCTTTTATTAATGTATTTCATTGTATAGTGAACAAAAACATGGAGATAGCAATGTAAATATGTCTAAAAATATTTATAAAAGATTTATATTATATACATTATTTCTGATTTTTAGATAAAAAAATACACTATCCGTGTATTCAGTATATAGAATTAGATGATGAAATTTATAAAATATTCCCATTTCAAAGTTCAAAATGATTTCAACTGCCTCTGGGAGACTCTATTATTATAGCTAAACATATGCATATTCAAAAATAAGGGAGAACAGTTTCATGATTATTAACTGTTACATTTCTTTATTTTGGTCTGATTCAGAATATGAAGATTGTCTTACATACAACAAAATGCATAAAATACTAGGAAGGATTTTTCATAGATTAAAAATATTTATAAAAATTAAATATAATTAAGATGAACAAATGTTTGAAAACTACAGTAGGTTTGTAGGTTTTCCTAAAACAAATATGCAATCATATTTTATTAGCATAATGTAGACAATTCTCTGTATCTAATCGTGGTTTGCGTAAGTGTAAAACCAGAAATATAGTTTTTCTCTATTTTTTTTCCAATGTCACTCAATCATTTTTATGTAAGGAACTGACAAAACTGTTAGTATAATTCAAACTTACAATGGAATGAACTAAACTGATTTCAGTTTACCACTCCCCTGATTCAATATAGTCACCGATAAATGCAATAGTGAAAATATATTATTAAAATAAGAATTTATGTTCTTTAATCTCTTGTTGGTTCTTACAAGATTGTGTAAGGTTTCTGTCATAAACATATTAAGTACATGAATGATTTTTTTAAACAAAAATAATTGGAAATAACTATTTATATTTATAGGGGAAAGAAAAGGGCTCCACTAGAGTTCATGCCTTGAACAATGTCAATAAAGCACTACAAATCTTGCAGAAAAATAATGTAAGTAATAATTTGCATGAATCCATAGTACACAGAGAGCTTTAAAAAACACAAGGCTGTTTCTGAAATACATTTCACAGTGGATAAGATTCAGTGTAATCACATGAAACTGCAATATGTTCCAGAAATGGTCTTAAAAACTGTTTATTCAATTTATATTTATAAATATGTGTGTGTGTGTGTGTGTGTGTGTGTGTGTGTGTGTGTGTATATATATATATATATATATATATATATATATATATATATATATATATATATACACACACATACATATATACATATATACATATATATATATACACATATATACATATATATATATATATATATATATATATATATATATATATATATATATATACATACATGTGTTTCTGTCTTGCTATACATTCCATAAAAGAATTACTTTTTAATTTTTCATATTTAATTATATATTGAAACTTTAGACATTGTGAAATTATGTCAGAAAGCAGCTTGAAGAGTTAAAGGGCCAATTTCTAATTTTAACTATCTGAACATTGTGTCTCAAATATCTCTTTGTTATGGTAGGGTGGGGAACCTGTTATTCACAAAGAGGAGAGTATAGACATATGAGACTTTCATATTGAACTTTATTCTTGTAAAAAAGTGGAATCTGAAAAATCTACAATGATATTGTAAAATTTGAAAAAGAAAAGAACTTGAATAAAAATGAAACCTGATAATATTGTTTATTCTTGAGACCTATGTTCCTCTTCACATCAGCATCACAGAAATACCGGTACTTCATTCTGGTAACAAATACTTCCTTAGTTTGCTATATAACTGATGATGCATAAAATGACTACAATGTGAATGTATCAGCTTGTCAGTTTTGTGTTGACTTCTAGAATTGGAGGAGCAATGCATTAATAGAAAGGCTCAGGAAAATGTTTGTGTGATACATGTAGTAAATGACTCCTTAGATGGATAAATAATTTGTCTCTAATGGAGAAATGTGAGTTTCTGATTGATGGGTAAGACAGGCAAAAACATCAATGGAAGTGTTAGTTATAGGTTAGGTAATACACAGAGATCAAATAAGAAAATAATCTGGTTAGAATAATTAGTATAGATGAGGAAATGAAGTATTTGGCAAAAATATCATCCAAGTATACACAATAAGGTAAAGAAATATGGAGACATAGTCTTATTCAGGAAACGTTTGGGGCAAAATTGTATGCATGTTGTTTCAATCTTAAAGTTAATGGTGTCAAAATTAGATGGAAGAATCTAATGAAGGAGAATCTGGAAATTTTATGAGTTGACATGTGTATAAATATATCAACTCATAGAATCCTACTACTAGGACAAATAAATATGATGAATCATAGATTCAAATAAAGATATGGTCAATTTTTCTGGATTGAGAACATGCAAAATAATATCTATAAAAACTTTACAATGGAGATGATATAACAATACTTTATATTAACCAGTAATTAATGGAATGCTTATGTATTATTTCTGCTTTTATTATTCCATTTCTTTCCTATATTTTCAGAATTATAATTACGGGATAATTTTTAAAAATGCATATTATGAAAGGAGCTATAAATATAGTTGTTTCAGCAAGCTCTCTTTCTCTGTGCTGCCAAAACATTTTATTAAAAGTCATTTAATCGTTTATGTTTATTTTGCAGTATAATATTACATCCTTGCCAATTTCATTTTCCTCTAATGACTTCAACTGTTCACATTCTGTCAACAAATTGTCAAATATTTGTTATATATCTCTACAAGCTAAATGGTAGATAAATATGCAAACACACATATTACCCTGAATGGATACATTTAAGAAATATGATAACTTTAGAAGTCTGATTATATTAATTCAGCAATAATATATTTTTCCATTCTCCTGGAAATATAAACCCATTTATTTTGCTTTATTTTACTTTGCAAATAAAAACATTTATGTTGCTTAATTTCTATCTTTTATTTTATTTTTTGTCTTTTTCTAACAGGTAGATCTGGTAAATATTGGCAGTATAGATATTGTGGATGGAAATCATAAATTGACCCTTGGATTGGTCTGGAGTATAATTCTCCACTGGCAGGTATCAAATGATTGTTTTGGAAGAGCTGTAGGATGTCTGATTAATAAACAAAGGACACTAATGTAGCTCTTTATTTGTATTATTGTTAAATTTTTGTAACTGCCCATTTTATTTCCATGACTCTGGGTTATTTACAAAGTTAAAAAATAAAAAAGTTCCCACAATCCCCCCCAACTTCATTAAAATATTAAAACAAAAACATAAAAACATAATTTGTGGGAGAGCACCATTCATTTTCCTAACAGTATAACCACTTTGGTGTAGATTCCCCCAGACCAGATGGCAAAATCATGTCTTCAGGGTCTTCTGGGCCCAATCTAACCTCAGAATAATGATGTTCCAAAGAAAAGACTCTTATCCTCCATCCTTTTAGATGACACTGTGGATGTGACCCACAATATATCCTTTCTGCCAGATGTGTAGATATAAATGGAGAGAAATACATCAAGTAGCCCAGCCCAATATTTATAGGGCTTCATAGTTCATTACTAGCACCTTACATTGAACCCAGAAGCAAACTAATCAGAAATGCAACTCGCAGACTTTTGGAGTAACATATGCTGATTTAGATTGCTGTATCAGTCTGCACTGCCTCATTTTGCATCAGTTGAAGGTTCTAAATACACTTTAAGGGCAAACTCTTGCAGAGCACAGTACAGTAATCCATCCAGGTGTTTAAGGCATGAATGGCTAATGTAGAGCCTCCATACCAGAAATGGTTTCCTGGTGCACAACCTGAAATTGCTCAAAAGCCCTCGTAGCCATAAGTACTGCTTGCTCTTTTGCGAGACTTCAAAAGGAGCATCAAACTGAGCACAGGATCTATCTGGAGCAGTGCCACCTCATTCACAACTAAATTCTCAGAAACTAGTCACCCTAAAACTCATAGCCACTCAGTTTTGCCAGGGTTGAGATATGATATCAATACATCACTTACTTCACCAGATATGGAGAGAGACAGGTCACCCCATGCCTAATATGACTTTTCACAGAAGCTTCATGGAGTTCTTAAACATGAGTGTAGAAAATACTGAATCTTGTGGCACCATACAAAGTACAGGTTGAGAACCAGCACATTACAATATAAATATTATGGATAGAAATCATAAATTGACCCTTAGATTGGTTGGAATATATTTTTTGGAAGAACTGTATGATATATGGTTAATAATTAAAGGATAGTAAAGTAACTGTTGAATATAGACTTGCAGCAGAATTTGAGCTCTATTCTGCTGTATTAAGGCAGAGGTCCCCAACTTTTCTAGGTTAGTGGCCCAGAGGGAAAGGAAGGGGCAGGCATGGGGCCCTGTGTGAATGTGCAATGCAAAAGGGGTGGCACAAGTGTGCACATGATGCTGAGGGCAGCATCAGTGCATGAACAATGCTGAGGGCGGGCCTAGCACTTGCATGACACTCCAGGTGAGGCTAGTGCTCATGTGATGCTGGTAATGGGGTTAGCACCCAGGCAACTCTGAAGCAGGACTAGTGCCTGCAAGATGCTGGGGGTGGGACTAGCACCCATGCAAAGCTGGAGGCAGCACAAGTATCCATCTGAAGCTGGGAGTGGACCTAGCGCCATGCAATGCTTGGGGCAGGCCAATGCCCTTGTGATGCTCAGGGTGGGACTACCACCCACATGACACTCATGGCATAGCTATCACCCATGCAACACTCAGGGCAGCACTAGCCCACAGTTTGGGGCCCCCTGTTTTAAGGAATATACAAACATGGGATATGTTTTTTTAATTAAGTCCAGCTTGAGAATTACTGCAATGTAAAGTGCAAAAAATGCAGTACACCAAAGACCAGGAAAATTCAGACAAATTCTCTAGAGGTTATTACCAAATTGCTATTTCTATGTACCTCATAAATCATTAAATATATGGTAAATAATCAAATGTGTGGGAAGAAGTAATTTTAATTAAAATGCATTGTCATGATTCTCCCTATTTCACTTTTCTATTACCACTTGCATCAGGACTTTGGCTCCCATTAAATCAATCAAAGGAAAAGTGTATTTTTTTAAAAAAAATACACTGCTTATATCACTGCTAAAACAATCAAAAGTCCCATGAAAATAAAAACATTTTTTTCACTTCTTAAGACTATACCTCATTCACATGATAAGAGTATTTTATATTCTAACCAATGTGATAGTTTTAAGAGAAACAATATTAATATGGCTGCTTCTCTAGAAACAAATCTTGATGTTTCCCTTCTGTCTCTTTCTAATTCTCCATCATATGAATAGCCCTAGATGTAAGAATATGTGTAGGATTACTTTCATGTTATAGCATTATGTTCCTTGATATATTAAATCCAGCCTTTATGTTCTACAAATAAAAAAAAATAAATCTTCATGATTATTTGGTTGATCTTGAGCGAGGGAGGTGATATTGATCCACAGTTTATCCCCAGCAACACTTTCTAGAGCATTCAAAGCTTGAACTGTTGAATACATTTTTTTGAAAGGGACATATTTGTTATTGTTGAAGATAAAATTAGTCCAGGTTTACCCCTTACTAAATCCATTTCTTCAAGTTACATTTTACTGCACTAAAATGTGTAGAAATAATTTACTTTATTTCAGTTTGGCAGATTCTCAGTTGAGAGCATTAGGCCCTATGGATAATTGAGCTGAAACAAACCCACCCCACCTCCCGCTAAAAGGAAGTTGAAAAAGCTGGGTTTACAGAAGGGAAGCGGGTTGACTTCATAAACAAACATAGCTAATGTTGACATTCTGTGTTTTAACCTAGGTAAAAAATGTTATGAAAAGCATCATGGCTGGCCTGCAACAAACAAACAGTGAAAAGATCTTGTTAAGCTGGGTTCGTCAATCAACTCAGAACTATCCACAGGTCAATGTTTTTAATTTCACCAATAGCTGGTCTGATGGTTTGGCTTTCAATGCACTCATACACAGTCACAGGTAGGGAAAGTATTACAAATTTACTAGTAAATATGCAATTTTCCTTATGGCTGTCTGTCTCTGCCTGTCTCTTTTGTCTCTTTTTGTGGTGTGCATGTGGTGAGTATATACTGTTAAAATACAAAGCATCCAGCAAAAACTCCATGTTCATAACAGAAACTAAGAAAAGCTTGATTTTTTTTTGACAGCAGTTCCTGTACAACCGAATTGATTTACTTTGCTGGAACCCGAATTCTGATCATTTAATACAAAATGCAGTCCCTATTGAGGTTTACCTGTGTGGATTATAGTTAGTGAATTAGCTTTGATCTTTAAGAAGGATATGTAGGACAATTGAACAATCTATGTGCAGCTGATTCAGTTTTAGGATCCGAATATATGCATAAAAACTTTCAAAGGAGAACATTTCTCCACAAACACCTTCAGCACTAGTTGTAAGTCTTCTGATGTAGAAAGCTACATAAATTTCCACATAATCCGGTCAGCTCACCCTAGATATGAGATAAAATTAATAACTCTTAATTACAGACACTTATAACCCTAAATCTGATACATTTATTTTCCACACTAATAATATACAAGCTACATAAATGTGATAAGATACTAGGATATATACCTCCATTCATGCAGTAATACACTTGCAAGATTAACAGCCAATCAAAATCTGCTTGATTTACTCCAGGCGTTTGGAGATAAAATTTGATTCATATAACATAGTAAGGACTCATATAACATATTAAGCAATAATGAGGTTTGTTTGGACTTGCCCTAGAATATTAATCAAGTAATTAGAAATAATATAATAGTATGTACCCATCTCTATAGTCCTACAGGCCATGTTTTGTAAATCAGCTGAATTCACATGTAACATTAACCCAAGATTTCAACAGATGATTTTTGAATGAGCCACTATCTCTGAGTCACTCAACACTAAAAAGCTGATAAGTAGTTCCAGACATCAATATCAGGTTGTTATTTTTACATTTGGAATAATTGCCAGTTCATAACAAGTAGATAATTATATGCCAATCTTAGAAATTATTAATAAGTAAATAATTATATTTCTGAATCATATGTATAAAGGTCTCATTAGAATATGCTTTCCTTTTAATAATAATTTCTAGGAATTTTTATTTTCTCAGTCAAAATTTGGTAAATCAATTTGTAAATATTACATACATAAGACTTAGCCAACCAACATAAAACAATTGCAGAAGTATAACTAAATTTTACTTTTGAGCATATTAGTGAATATTATATAATTTTGAATTGAAAAGTATCTTTTAATCCAGAAATGTGAAATACAAGGCCCGCAGGCCAGATCTGGCCCACCATGTGGTTCCGTCTGGTTCCATCTGGCTTGGGCACCTGCCAGATGGCACCAGCGAAGGACCAGCGTTTGGCATCTCAGTCCAGCCCAGGCCAACCAGCCACTGATCTACAACCTAGTGCCAACCATCAAAGCCAGAACAAGCCTTAGATCCATGGTGCAGCCATGGAACCAGCAACGGGTGCCCCTGCCCCGCCCCCTGGTCATGTGCGCAAGAGGAGGCAAGCAGGCCAAGTCTGGCATCCCTGCTGGCTGTCTTGCCCTGCAGGCTGATTTCACCCAGGACACCAGAGCTCGTTGTCTCCTCTGCACACACCCAGGGGGCAGGGCAGAGGCAGCGGGGCAGCTCCTCGCTGGTTCCAGGGCTGCCCCGTGGATCTAAGGCTGAGTGCATTCTGGCTTTGATGGAAACAACCATGTTGTAGATCAGTGCCACCCCCCTCCCACCAGCACCTCCATGGCCCACTCTCTGACCTAGCTTCACAGCCAGAAGGCTTCCCTTTCACTGGGACTGGCCCCACCCATGTGGGACAGCACCAGCTGGTGGCAGAATTGGCAATCTCTCCCCCTCCCATCACCGCTTCCTGAGCATGGAGGAAGGAAAGAGATGAGAAAGGAGGGTGGGAGGGAGGAAGGAAGGAAGGGAGGGAGGGAGGGAGGTTGGGTGGAGGGAAGGGAGGAGGGGAGGGAGGGAGGCAAAAAAAGGAGGGAGGGAGGGAGGAGGGAAGGGAGGGAGGGAGGGTGAGTGGAGGGAAGGGAGGAGGGGAGGGAGGGAGGCAAAAAAGGAGAGAGGGAGGGAGGGAGGGAGGAAGAAGGAAGGAAGGAAGGAAGGAAGGAAGGAAGGAAGGAAGGAAGGAAGGAAGGAAGGAAGGAAGGAAGGAAGGAGAGACAACTTTGTTGGAGATGGCCCAGTTCACACCATTCTGCTTCAATCCTGGATCCATTGAAACTTGGGCTTCAAGGAGAAAGCAATTTTGTGTTCTCTTTTGTCACAGACAGGACTTTGTTGGCAATCCAAGTTAACATTGGTATTCTTGAATTGTGAACTCTTGGGGAAGTATCCCCACCTTGTGTGTTGCAAACAGCCATTTCCAGCGGGAAAAACTGGACAAAGCAGAATGGGGAAAATATTTTCCTTTACTATATTTCCAGTCTGAATTAGACCATGGTAGGGTCCCTATAGGAGAGCTCTTTTAAGGATTATGTATTAATAGAAAAGCAACTAACTTAACTCTGTTCCTAAATGCTAAAGCTGTTGCACATAAAAAAACAGAGGAGCTCTGATCAACTATCACAGCCACCATTTTGATAGTTGTGCTGTACTGTTGTCTGTGGACTAAATGCAAGCACGGGATAAACTGAGCCTGGTTTGTTCTCAGTCTTTTAAGTGGCCACAGACCACTAGCAAAAGTGGCATTTGATCACAAGGCAAGGAGGCATTGAAAAATGTTTCCCCTTTTGCATTTGAACATCCAAGGAAAGGAGAAAGGGAAAGAGGAAAAACAAACAAAAAGAAGGAAAGAGGGGAGGAAGAAGGAAAGGAGAATGAAGAGGGAAAGAAAAAGAAGAAAAGGAAGGAAGAAAGGAAGGAAGGAAGGAAGGAAGGAAGGAAGGAAGGAAGGAAGGAAGGAAGATTATAATGAGAGGGAGGAAGGATCTGAGGGACGTCCTGCCTTAGCACATTGCCACGAGCAGCCCTGGTGCCCTTTCACCATTCCCTTGTCACCTCCTCCTGATCTTTCCTGGTGGTTTCCCATCCTATCACTTAGGATGCTTTGGTTACAAAGCTGGGTCTTCTTTCAGGGAGAAGGAGTGGGTCTCCCTCTGACCCACACATTTTGCCCTCCCGCACACACCATGAGCAATTTGACCAAGGAGAGCAAGCCAATCAGCAGCAGCCTTGAGGAGGTGATAAGCGCAGCCAGGTGCCCCCTTGGGAAAGGCTGGACTGGGCAATTGCCCTCCAGTGCCCAGGGCTCTGGCAGCCTGCATCACTGAAGGTCCTCTGCATGGCTTAAGAGGGACAGCAAGGCTCCTCTGGTGGACAAGGGTATAGCTTGCCCTGGTCTCGCCTTCCTCGGCTAGAGAAAATGAATCCCCCCCAGCCCATCTGGGCTGCCACAGGCGCCCCCAGACATGAGTGACATTGAGCTGGTCATACCCATCCTGGCCATGCCCACTCCCATTATGCTCACCCTGGCCACACACACACCCAAGGTAAACCACAACCCTGATGCAGCCCTCAATGAAATCGAGTTTGACACTCCTGTTTTAATCAATTCAGTGAGATTCTGTCCTTTTTCAACTCAGAAATAATAATAACAGGGCAGTTATTTTTCAGAAGCTAAATTTAAAGCAGAGATCTTGCTTCTCCTACAAGAAACTACCCCATGGGGTACCCTAAGGGATGCTAAGTTTCAAATGCTAAACTATTCACATTTAAACATGTCAGCATACTTGGAATAAGTTAGATTAGATTATGTGCTAGAGTGACACTATCTCATTCATTTTTTATTATGATAGACAAATATTACTTGAGATACATTTTGACTAGAAAACACATTGCAATTAGCCTAATTAATCCACATGTTTCTTTACTGCTGCCTGATAATGAAAGCACATTTATCAGATCTTTTAACATTACTCTCCAAAGTTCTATTGATAAATCCCACTGGATTAAAAAAGAATCATTTATTTTTATATAGAAATTTTATGAAATATTCTAATTACAACAGTAAAAACTAGTGCAAATTGAAAACATAGAATAAAAAGGAGTAAAAGGTACAGAAAAGAAAGGGAAAAAGAAAAAAATAGAAAATAAATTAAAAAATCAGAATATAGTAAAGATGGACAAATAAAATGTATTGAAAGGTTACCTTCCACCTTCATCACAAGCATAAACAATTTTAGTAACTTATCATCTTCTCTTAAAATACAACAAATGATCTCTTCTTCCAATATTCTATCTCTTATCTATAAATAAACTCATAGTCATTTCATTCCTGTGGTCCGCAAAAATCCATTAAGGGTTACCATACAGAACATATGTACTGTATTTTAACATTGATCAAATGAAATAACTTTATATTCCTTCCTTTTACTTTTATCAATCTTTATTGTTAGTCCATTCAAGTAATATCATAAAACTTGATATATATTTTTCTTCCTTTGGATGAAATTCTTCAGACCTTTAGCAGGCCTAGGATTTACAGCTTGACATTGAAATTTGTAACAGTAAAACAGAGTTGGAAGGAATATTATTCTAGGACTTGGTCTCTAGCCATATCTCTTTTGCCCATCTTTTTTTTTCTTTTCTTTTGAGGCTTCAAAAATCCTCTCCTTACTATTTTCACCAGGTTGTCCTGTATAGCCTTCTTTCTCTTGTAAATCCAGTAATAGTCTTATTATCCATATCACTTTCATCAGTTTGTTGACTTAATATGTTTATTTGCTGTTTATTTATTATCTTTATTTTGTTTTCCAAAATTTATGTTTTATTTTTCAAAATATCTACTTTGACTTCATTTGGCCTTGGTGGAGCAGTGGGCTAATGCCTCCTTAAGTAACACCAGCTGCCTGCAATTAGTGCAGGTTCGCATCCCACCAGGCTCAAGGTTGACTCAGCCTTCCATCCTTCTGAGGTAGGTAAAATGAGGACCCAGATTGTTGGGGGCAATTAAGCTGACTTTGTAATAATGCCGCTTGGGGGTGTGTGTGTGAAAGCCCTAATAAGCAGGCATATACATAGAATGAAGGCTACTGCTAAGATTGTAAGCCGCCCTGAGTCTTCGGAGAAGGGCGGGATATAAATGGAATTAAAAAAAAAAAATTTGAATTACCTCAGCACAGAGTTGTCCTGTAAATTTTTCAAGATTATTTTTCATCTCTGCTTTTAGCTTTTCCTTCAGATCTCTTTTAAAGGATGCATTCACATAGACCAGGGGTGTCAAACTCAATTTCATTGAGGGCCGCATCAGCATTGCGGTTGCCCTCAGGAGGCCGGGTGGGTATGGCCTGGGTGGGCGTGGCCTACTGGGTGGGCATGGCTAGATTGTGTATGGCCTACTGGGTGGGCATGGCCAGCTCTACATCGTTCGCATCAAGGGTGCCTATGGGGGCCTATGAAGGAATGGGACAGATCTGAGGGTCTCTGGCAGAAGGAGGGTCTCTGGGCCAGGGCCAAGGCAGTAGGGGCTGTTCCCTCACTGTTTCCAGGATGGCTTCGCGAGCCACATGAAACCACTTCGCAGGCCGGATCTGGCCCCCAGGCCTTGTGTTTGACATGTCTGACATAGACAGTTATTGATGCTGTTATTGTAGTTATAATCTTATTTCCCAGTTCTTGACACATCTATTTAAATGTCTCAAATGTGATAGTCTTTTCTTTCATTTCTGTAGGTTGTTCTACCTTTCTAATAATTGCCATTTAATCGGGTACTAAAGTAGAAATGAAAGTGATAATTCTTTTTTTCCCTTTTCACCTTAAGTCCTTAAAATTTGATCTCTTCAGACACTCTGTAATTCTATGGGCACATGGAATGTCTCATTTATTGGATTCATTTATTGTTTTGTTTTGCAAAGTCTGTCAATTATCTTTCCACAACTATAAGCAGTCTGAATTCCCGTGAAGGTATTTCATTTATATAATCATTTTAAAAGTACTTTAATAAAAATCCTAATATTTCAAATTAACTACCCACTTAATCCATTTTAAATTTTTTAAGGTTGTTATACTTAAGCCTTTTACCATTAATCATAAATCTTTTACACTATTATTTTACTCTTTGTTTTAATCTGGAATAAAGTCCCACTTACTGGCAGCCTTTTTAAAAGTAACTACAGTACCAAAGCTCTCTGAAGAAGCATGCTTAAGAAAGTGAGGTTTTAGTGAATCCAGTGTTCTTACAGAGTCTGCTGCAGCTATGAATTTTATGTCTTTTCAGCTCATTCTATAGGACAACTTTATAATGTATAGTTTCACACTAATGAATGAAAATTTAAATATCAGATATAATACTAAATTTTAAAAAATGTAATGCAGGTTGTTAACACAGCATAATTTATACATATTCACAAACCATATTTTCAATGGATCCCATTTATGGATTCTCTTCTTTTCTCCAAAATTGATTCCAGTTAATATCAATAGTAGGATAGAGGTCTGGTTTTAGGCACTATTTTGTGGGATGTATTTTTCCCAGTAAACATATTTAGAATGGGGTCAATTGTACATTCCTATCCCAAGCTCTCCAAACAATTCTATGGAAGTTCTTTTCCTAGAAGATGTACAGTTTGAATAGGAAACAAAGAATTGGTTTCAGCTTAATCCCGATAAGATTGATTGGGTAAGGTTTTAGTCTGTTTCTGTAAAAGATGCAGCAATAAGATTATTCACTCCATTTTTCTGAAAAAAACAATGCCAGTTGATCTCAAAGGAAAATATAATTGTGCAGATTAGTTTATGTGAAGTGCTATTTGTAAAAATGCTTGCCATGAATGACAGTTGCATTGAACTACTCTTTCCAAAATCATCTTATTATATACATAATCCTTGTGTTGACATATAGGCTAGGCACATTGTTTACTTACTGTAATTCCTTTGTATTCTCATAGCTGGGCTAGCACATTGCTACCTGGACTCTAGACTTGCACCATTACTTTTATGTTGCTAATAAAAATTGGTCCAACTGAAGTTATGTTCACTTCATATTGATGCCTATTTACTTAGAGAATAGAGAGGTTTATTGTTGGGCCCTTATCAGACTTCTTGGGCAGCTATATTTGACTCATTTGTATTTTTACCTGCACTGTATATCAGCATTTATATCTTTGAAGCTGTTGAATTTTTCTAGTATTTTTACAGAAGGTGCTCACTCTTCTACAACCAAGAGTTATTAAATATAATAACTGATAATTTTTTAATATCCTGACATGCCAGCATAAACCTTTACAAGTCAATTTATGCTGAAAATTAATTTGCTAACATTGTGTTTTACAGCCTATTAGACATTTATCATGTAGTGGGACTGGGGGAAAAAAATCCTAGAGATGAACAGATTCTCTCGCTGTTGCGTATACACACATACATTTATACCTTTTAACAAAAAGACACAATCATATACAAAATACTTGTATATAATGCCTGCTTTAATAGCTTCCCTTCCTCAGTCCTTGATGATAGATTTGAAAATATACCACTTAATGAAAGACCTTGCTGTACAGGAAATGAATTTGTGTGTAAAAAAGATGCCCATGGAAAACAAAACAAATTGTAACATTCTTATGTTAATTATCTAGATAAACCAACTGAAATCATATTACCAGCAATATGCCAAACATGGCACTGCTGTAATTAAAAATGTGTAAATGGCTATAATTATGTGGAATTTAAACATTAAAATTAAGTTCTAAGTGGAAATAAACTGATTTATAGATGGTCTGATAAAATCACATTTAGGTATTTTAATTTGTTAGTAGTTTATCAAACCAATATTTTATTGTAAAGTATATCAGCAGATTAATTAAAACCTCCGCTTACTTAGGATTTTAATATTTTATCAGAGTAACCTTCCTACTTTTTAATTTAGTTCATATATATATGAATGATTCTGAAAGTAACTTTGTGCTTTCTTTTCCCCAGGCCCGATCTCTTCAATTGGGATGATGTAGTTTATCAACAGTCCACTGTGCAGCGATTAGATCATGCATTCAATATAGCAAAACAACACCTGGGAATTGAGAAACTCCTTGATCCTGAAGGTTTGTGCGAATAGGATTTTATGTATATAAAGATTACTTTTTCACACAGATGATTTAAAAAAGTTTTATATTTTAAGTAGAAAACACCTTCATTTCCAATGTCTTATCATACAAGTTTCATTTTGTGCACTGAGCCTTCAGGATTTATTTTATTTTTTGTTAGCTGCGAAGTCGTGTCCGACCCATTGTGACCCTATGGACAACGTTCCTCCAGGCCTTCCTGTCCTCTACCATCTTCTGGAGTCCATTTAAGCTCACACCTACTGCTTCAGTGACTCATTCTCTGTCGTCCCCTTCTTCTATTGCCCTCAATCTTTCCCAGCATTAGGCTCTTCTCCAGTGAGTCCTTCCTTCTCATTAGGTGGCCAAAGTTTTAGCTTCAGGATCTGGCCTTCTAAAGAGCAGTCAGGGTTGATCTCCTCTAGGACTGATCGGTTTGATCACCTTGCAGTCCAAGGGACTCGCAGGAGTCTTCTCCAGCACCATAGTTCAAAGGCCTCAATTCTTTGGCGCTCAGCCTTTTTTATGGTCCAGCTTTCACTGCCATACATTGCAACTGGAAAGACCATAGCCTTGACTACTTGCACATTTGTTGACAGGGTGATGTCTCTGCTTTTTAGTGTGCTGTCTAGATTAACATGGCTTTCCTCCCGAGGAGCAAGTGTCTTTTAATTTCTTGGCTACAGTCCCCATCTGCAGTGACCTTGGAGCCCAGGAAAATAAAATCTGTCACTTCTTTCATTTCTTCCCCATGTATTTGCCAGGAATTGAGGGGGCCGGATGCCATGATCTTGGTTTTCTTAATGTTAAGTTTCAACCCAACTTTTGCACTCTCCTTCTTCACCCGCAACAAGAGGCTTTTTAGTTCTTCACTTTCTGCCATTAGAGTGGTATCATCTGCATATCTTAGGTTGTTGATATTTCTTCCAGCAATCTTAATTCCAACTATTGATTCATCTAGTCCTGCCTTTCTCATGATGTGCTCTGAATATAAGTTAAATAGGCAGGGTGACAATATACAGCCTTGCCGGACTCCTTTCCCAATTTTGAACCAATCAGTGGTTCCGTGTCCAGTTCTCACTGTTACTTCTTGGCCCGCATATAGGTTTCTCAAGAGACAAATAAGATGGTCTGGTACGCCCATCTCTTTAAGAACTTGCCACAGTTTGTTATGATCCACACAATCAAAGGCTTGAATTTAATTTAATCTTTATTATTCTCTTCATGATAATAAACTTTCAAGGATTCAAAGGATGTGGACTAACATTATAGTCTTACAATTCATTTTTTAAAAATATAGCCAACATGTTGTTTTTATTTGTTATTATGCATCCAAATGAAATAAGTGTTGTTCTTCACAGGTATTTACAATTAGGAATTTTCTAAAATTCCTTAACACTTTAAAAACTATGCTGTTATATCTTCAGTTCTTTAGGCATTAAGTGAGACGAAGTGTTGAAACAGGAAACAGGTTTATTAACTCAAAACAGAAGCAGCCCTAATGGCTGCTGCACAGCTATTTATACAGTTAGCCTCTAAGTGGTGACCAATAGGTTTAAAGTAACAGTTTCCCACCCAAAACCTAATTATCAGTCTGGAGACAGCCAGTCTGGCTTTCAGTAATAGCAACCTTACATAACACAGAAATCTACATCAGACATTAAGCAAGTGATCAGACATTAAGCAAGTGATTTAAAACAGCTGTGTCCAATACATTACATATGCATTTAAGTACTGCAGATCATATTTCATAAATCTTTATTTTTATACACATTTCACTTTTTCTACAGTGAATTGAGATCCCTTTCACTTTTTCAATTTTGTTATGCTGCAGCCTGATTCTACAGTTGTTAAAATTCATTTTTTCTCATTAATCTACACTCAGTACCCCATAATTATAAAGTGAAAACAGAAATTTAGAAATGTCTGTAAACTTATTAAAAAGAAAAAACTTAACTAAGTTTAGTTAAGTTAAAAAAACTTAACTTAACTAAACTTAACTTAAAAACTAATATCACATTAGCATAAGTATTCTGACTCTTTGCAACAACACATGAAATTTAGCTCAGGTGCCTCCCAGTTCTCTTGATCATTGCTGACATGTTTCTATACCTTGATTGGAGTCTACCTGTGGTAAATTCAATTGATTGGTTTGGAAAGGTGCACACCTCTCTATAGAAGGCCTCACAGCTGACAATGCATACTGTAGTAGAGCAAAGACCATGAAATGAAAGGATCAGAGACAGGATTATTGCAAAGCACAGATCTGTGGAAGGTTACAATAAATTTCTGCTGCACTGAAGGTTCCTAGAACACAGAGGCCTCCATAATTCTCAAATGGAAGACATTTGGCACAACAAGGACTCTTCCAAGTGTTGGTCATCCAGTCAAACTGAGCAATCAAAGGAGAAGAGCCTTAGTAAGAGAGGCGAGCAAGAACCCAATTAGATCCAAAAGTCCTGTGTGGAGTTAGAACAGAGTTCCAGAAGGACAAACACTGCAGCCCTCCACTGATCTGGGTTTTATGGCAGAATGGCTAGATGGATACCCAGTCTGGAATTTTTGAGTCATAAATGCAAGGTACACAAAGCTTCAGATTCTTCAATCATACTTTTGATTTGGTATGAACTCACAATGAGCAGATTCAAAAGATCAAACCTAATTAAAACTGTTTATTAATTAGGCCCAACCAAATTGTTGAGGTCTGTGTATTTTTCTCTGATCATAGTAATGGCATGATTCTAAAAATAAAAGAATTGCATATATTTGAACTTTTCTTGGCTTTTATTGAAATATTCAGAATATTTTACAAAAAGATAAATTTGCATGTTTTCTTTGTCTTAATACTGTCATAAGATATTCAGCTGCTTAAAGAACTACTATAAATTTTATGCTGTGTTTTCATATGTGTTGCTTAATAACCACGATTTTAAGAGAAATGGTAGATGGAGCCCGTCATTACCTTTTGGCATGACAGTGCTTGGCATTATAAAGATAGATGGATAACCTTTATTGTCATTTTTTCCCCTGTGGGCACAATGGCACACATTAAAAATGAAATTTAGTTGCTTCCTCTCAAAGTGTACACATACATAACACATTTAAAACATACTATATACAATATATGTATAGACCTACACCCTTACACAGTGGTGGGATTCAGCCAGTTTGCACCACTTCGGCAGAACCGGTAGCTAATTTTTTATTGCCCAGGCCCAGAATGGACTTCCAGAAGTAGCATCCACACAAAGAACCAGTTGTTCTCATATTTCAATCCCACCACTGCCCTTACATATAAGTAACATATAAATATTATTCACTGTCCATCTTGAATACATAATGGAAGGAGGATGCTTTAGAATTCACAAGGTTAATACTGTAGTGAACAAAGCTGTGACTGAATCTGGATGTTCTGCTTCAGATACTATGAAGCCTCCTCTCAGAAGGTAAAGTTGTCATAGTATTTTCAGTATAAAAGGAAGTACTTACATTTTTACACTCATAGAATCCAGCCATAATTATACAACTGAATAGCATATTTTCATACAGCGACAGTTTTAGCTTAGGATCTTGGGAAATTAAGCATTTTTAGCACTTTTCAGCTGAGACAAGGTATTATGGAGGAAGCATGGAATTCATTTTTGGCATGTCCTCACTTCAAACAAATTTACCTAAAACTACTGAACAGATGAAGAAAGAAGACGGCTAAGATAGTTAGTAGATGGAGGACATTATTGGTGGGCTGTATTGAGTCTTGACAAGAAGAAATTTTAAAAGAAAACTGAAACAAACAAAAAACACCCCTTTCTGTTCATGATGACACAGAAGCATAGATCTGCCTCAGATTTATTCATATAGTAGGGACAAAGCAGTTATTTTCTATTTCATTTCAGCTACATTGGACTATTTCAATCTTAGCTACTATAAAAAAGAATAAATAAGTTAATCAAACAATATCATTTAATTTGAGAATTAAATAATAAAATAATAAAATAATTAGTACCTTTGAGAATAATTAAAGAACAAAGAAAACAAAAATAGTATTAAAAATGTATTCTATAACAGTTTTCAATGGTCATAATTGCCAGTAAAAATAGCATAATAAGGAAACATCTGTTAGAACATGTTGAATATTTCTAAAGACCTTAAGCTGACTAGTTTAGTAGCCTTCTTTCTGTAGAGTAAAAATAGAAAGTCTGATTTCAGTTTGGAGAAATCAGAGCAATTCAGAATAATTATATCCTAATTTCTATCTTCTTGTCAGCTGTCATGTTTGTTAAGTATTTAGAATACACTTGCTTAGTCCCAGACACGGGACAAATCTTATATCCTGTTTCAGCCTAGCCCAAGGCCATCTACAGGCAGTAGCCACAGCAGTGGCAGCTCATATTTGTGTAAATTTTTGGGGTTGCTTTATTCTTTGTTAGCAAGCCAAAAAATTTACACACACACACACACACACACACACACACATTCAGTTAGATAACTGGAGAGATATTTTCTACTACTGTTGCATATTAAATAGTTAAGAGGTTTGGATTGTAATTTATGTTCATTTTCTTGTGCATAAGTTTCATTAAATCAGTGGAGTTTAACTTTGAATAAAGTTGCACAGGTTTGGGTTCTATATCCCTTTGGTAGTGGTTGTGGGGAATCATCTGAGCCTAGCTTTGGGAAAAATGTTTTCACCTCTGCTGTCAATCCCACACTCACCTTCTCTGTCTGAGAAAATAATCCCTTTTATAAATTACCTAATGCCTTTGGCTGGAAGCATCTGTTATGGGTTTCAAACTATATTCCCAGTAACTCCCATAGAAGACAGCCGGTGATGTGTGGTATAAAATGCATGGAAATACAGATTGGGGAAGGTAAACTTTTTTTAAAAAAATAAAAAATAAATAGAAAATTAGTCAGAGGGAAATAGAGAGATAAAATATGAAAATCATACATAGCTTGCATTTGGGTATTCAGAATACAACACCCTGAATAAATATCAGCCTAAATCAAATTGAAACTTAATTAAAGATTCTTCCTAAGGAAAACATTTGTTCTGATTCAAGGATGGGCTCGCAAAATGCTTTTCAGAGCAAAACCCTTCCTAAATGACTGAACTGAAACTGTCCACAGAAAATAATAATATCGTCATTTCTTCCTGGTGTTCTTCCTTCCTTATCCATTAAATGTTATCTTTGTCTTTCAAGCGCTTAATGATGGTACAGAAAGCTATTGCTAAAACTAATAACTGTTATGTCACATTTCTTTAAATATCATACACTGGTTCAATAGTAATTATTCCCAGATTAAAAGAGTAATTATTCTCAGATTAAAATAATATTTAATCATTTACTAATCAGTTAATTTTTTGTCAGAAGAGCACAGAAAAATGTTCTTCAGTTTAATAGAACTTGCCTGAGTTAACTTTGTTCCATTTCTGAATCTAAGTAATTTTAAAATACTATACAGTACAGTTCATTAACTTGTTAAAATTAGCCTTCAGGAATTTCCTAGAAGTGACTGCAGTAATTAATCCTTAATATTATTTTTCCTTAAGGCAGATGAACTAAGGTAATGTTCACACTGGTAACAGAGCTTCAGCTTCAGTTCCAGAAGGATTTTTGAAACAAGAGGGGACATATACATAGCATTTCTCTGCTGCTTTTTAAAATAGCTGTGCCCATGCACTTATCGACCACCCGATTTTTGGTTTTTTTGTTTCTTTTGTGGGGGGCAGGCAAAGTTATTTGGCACTCAGAGAAAATATCCCAGATATAGCTGATTTAAAGAGCTGCATACAGCAGCATGTCTCTGTGGGTATGTTACTTTTACATTGCTTGCTGTGATTGCTCTAAACATAACTTTAGAAATTGTTATTTCTGATTATGAATGTTTGAACAGTCATACACACTGAAGTAGTGTGTTATTCATAGCATTTATTAACCATGGTTGTTAAGCCCAGTGCACATATTCTAAATTTAAGCATAAACTGTTGAACTATAATCCATATATGATTTTTAATTCAGGTAACTCATTGAATTTAATTTCTCAATGAAGAAGTTAGACAATGCTAGACAACTTATTTTCAATGATTACTGATCAATGATAATGGTCATCATATAAGAAATTGCAACTTGGAATAAGAGTTTCTTGGTTAACTTTGATGGCTCTTGCTACATTCTGCCTGTGCCAAACTTAAAAAATAACAGTTCTGAGTTTCCAAGAAACTCATCATAATTAATACCTCATTTGGACTTCTGTTTCCACCCTGTAGTGATCCAGTCAAGGGATTGCAGGGTTCTGCACCCCATGGCTGATTTCACCCTGCCAGGGGACCCTAAATAGGTCAAAAGTCATCCCAGAGAGGTGACAAAGAAGGAGGAGTGCCCCAATGATTGCGGAACAATGGTGGTCAATCCACTCAATCCGGGGGAAGCCCTCCAACCAGACAGGAGAAAGACTAGCTGCATATCAGTGTCTAGTCCAAACTACAAGCAGCCAAAGTCCAAAAGCATGAACCAGAACAATGGTGAACAGCGTGCTTGAAACTGGGTGAGAATATTGATCTTCTCTCTTCTATTTTGTAACTGATTCCCTAGAAAAAAAACCAAAGCAAGAAATCCTCTAAAAGTGAGGGAGGGGACTAAATCCCCACCCCTTCATAGACAGAAGCAGCGAATTAACTTCTAAGGGGGAAAGAAATATACTGAAATGAAACTAATAATAATTTGCTCTGGATAAAACTGAAAATTAAGAAAATTAAAATTTTATAACCTAAAGCAGACATGTCAAACTCACGACATCATGTGACGTCACGCGACATATCGGAGCTTTTCCCTTATTGCTGGCAATGGGGTAGGCGCGGTTTCATTGTGATGCATCCGGCCTGCGGGCCGGCAGTTTGACACCCCTGACCTAAAGAGTTTCGATGAATTTATAAAAAATAAAACAATTTTATTGTTTAAAAAAGTTGGAAAATAAATAACTACTGACATCTAGTGGAGAATCAGAGCATAGAACAACAGCAACTCTGACTCAGAAATTGGCAAAATGCTCAGAAACAAAGATTAATCTGTTCCCTTGAACTTTAATAACCTTCAGCCAAATAGAAAACAGCTGAGAACAAAGAAAGAAAATATACTGGGCAATTTATAAGCTTAAAAAAAGTGTGTGCAGAAAAAGAAAACTTCAAGTGTTGTTTAAGCTCAAGAATTGTTTGCGGAAATTTTTTTGACTCTTGGCTAATCTTCTAGTGGGGGAACTTACTAGAAGGCTTCAAGGTGACTAAATACTCTGGATTGCAACTCTGATGGGTTGATAAGTGACTCTTGAATAGAAGATATGTTATAAAATACTGCTTTCGCTGATACCTTGACAACTAGAAATGCATTGGATTACAAAAACCATATATAAAGATAAGAACTATATAAGATTTGGTGGTTTGGATTTTGAGATTGGCTGGCTCAAGGCTAATTACAGAGACTATGGTACTGGTGAAAGACTATTTGGAGGGGGGAGACAAAATGGATATTACATATTTATCTAAAAGAGACAAGAAACCACATCAAATATTCCCTTCTGAAAGATCTAGCCTGGAACATCAGAAATCTGCAGAAGTAATACTCCAAGACGAGACAAGTACTTTTCAGGAGGAAATGTATGCAATGCTATGACAGGTTCAATAGTTTCAAACCACAATGAAATCAAAAACAACTTTGATGACATTATTGAGCACATCTTCAATCTAAACTTACAATTAAAAAACTCTCAAAAATAATGATAAAGAATGAACAAACAAATTTGATAACAATACAAACTAGAAGAAAGTGACTTAAACAGGGAAGCTACAAATGAATATAACTACTGTATAACTTAACACAAACAGAAAAAAAAATCTACAAGATTTTATTACAACAATAAAAATGGAAAATATATTTTATCTGACAGGACGTCAAAACAAATTTGAAGATAAGAAAGAAGATTTAATAAAATGATTATAGAGCTGCCAGGAAAATCATCAGAGTCTGGGAGAGAAAAAGTGTACAGTATATCCTACTCAACCTGTCCTTCACACTCCCAACAACACCTACAAAAATACAGGAACTTCCTGGCAAGTGGAACATGCTAACTTGGAAAGCTATTTGACAAACGAAGAAGGCTAGAGTTAGACTTAAGAAATCTGATTCAACTTATCAGATGGAGTATTACAGGATCAAACATTTGTTTGAATATGGTTAAAAGAATAGATAATTTTGGATATAAAGGGGCCTATAGTAAGAGGGATAAGAGGTATAAGTAGTATAGTATTTTTTATAATATATGAAATATTAAAATACTGGGATGATGTATGTGAATGGAAAGTTTAGACATTTAAGGGTAATTAAATTAGAGAAAATTATGACTGAGAAGAATGATTTGAATACCAAGAGGAAAGTAAGCTTAAATAAGAAGTTTGAAAAAAGGACATATAGTGACTCAATAAGATGACTTTTATAAATATAGTTAAAATATAAACTGCTCAGAAAAGATGTTATTTGTGGATGTTATAGGATATATAAGTAGTATGGTATCTTTATAATATATGAAATATGAAAATATTGGGATGGGGTATGTAAATGAAAAGTTTAGATATTTAGGTAATTAATTTTGAGAAAACTATGATGGATAAGAATGGTTTGAATACTGAGGGGAAATTAAGTTTAAATAAGAATTTTAAAAATAGTGACCTAACAAGATGACTTTTACAAATATAATTGAAACGTGAGTTAATTAGAAAAGATGTTATATATGGATGTTATTGTTATCTGTACAAACACAAAAAATGTTTATATCCAACCTTGTATGTATTGAAAATATTATATTTATCTAATGTTGACAAAGGAGAATAACATTGGAAGAAGGGAAGATCAAGGAAACACACTATTAATTAATATATTGATCATGGAATTACAGAAATTAATTATTATTGATTTTTTCAAATATATGCACCCAGACCACACACTGTTTAGTAAGCACTAAAAATCAATTAAAAATGTTTTTAAAAAGAACTAATACCTAATTTGCAGCAATCTCTCCTCAGAATTAGGAATTATTAGGCCCTTTGGACTGCTATGTCATCCATTTTTCAGTTGTGGCCAGTCTAACTTGAAATGAAGCATTAGGCTTGGCTGATGAAGTACAGCAGGGCTTTTCAACTGCTGGTACACATACCACCAGTGGTACGCAAGCCCCTGGCTGGTGGTACGCGAGCCCAGCCTAGCTAATTACAGTGGGGGAGGGAATGAGTCAAAATGAGGTCACACAGACCTAGAGATCAGCTGGAGTTGCAGAGCTTGCCAGAATCCCCAGGATCTGTGGCGACATGCTAATTGGAGCTTCTGATGCACCCGGAAGAGGGCAGAGAGAATAAAAAGTATAAAAGAGACAGACTGGCCTGTTTTCAGAGGAACAGCGAGTGGAGCGGCCAGTGAGAAAGGGTGAGTGAGCAAGTGGTGTGCTTGGGGGGGAGGGGCTAGCAAGCGAACGGCTCCTGCCCAGCTTGCTTGCGGAAAACATACTGCTTGCTAACTGAAGCCCCAGAATCAGCATTTCTGAGCATGACTTCTGAGCGCAGCTCAGCCGATCATGTGCTCCTGCCCGGCTCACTTGCTTGCAGAAAAGAGGCTGATTGTTAAGTGAACTGGGCAGGAGCCCGGGATCAGCATTTCTCAGCGTGACTTCTGAGCATGGCTCAGCTGATCCCGGGCTCCTGCCCAGCTCACTTGCTTATGGAAAAGAGGCTGCTTGCTAAGTGAGCTGGGCAGCAGCCCAGGATCAGCTGAGCCATGCTCAGAAGTCGCACTGAGAAATGCTGATCCCGGGCTCATGCCCAGCTCACTTGCTTGCGGAAAAGAGGCTACTTGCTGAGTGAGCTGGGCAGCAGCTCAGGATCAGCTGAGCTGTGCTCAGAAGTCGTGCTAAGAAACGCTGATCCCCAGCTCTTGCCCAGCTCGCTTGCGGAAAAGAGGCTGTTTGCTAAGTGACAAAGAGGGAGAGATTGAAAGAAAGGAAGGAAAGAAGGAAGGAAGGGACAATGGTAGAGAGGAAAGGCACCCATCCCAGTTCCACTCCCCTCCACCAGAAATCCACAGATTCCCCCCCACAGGCACCCAGCAACCTGAGTGATGAGCTGGCCATGCCCCCCTGGCCATTGATCACATGACCCTGGGACACTGAATGTTATAAGTATGAATCAGTTGCCAAGCATCCTAATGTAAATCACATGACCCTGGGGATGCTGCAACAGTCATAAGTATGAAAAATGGTCATAATTCACTTTTTCAGTGCTGCTGTAACTTCGAACAGTCACTAAATGAATTGTTGTAAGTCAAGGACTACTTGTACTTTATCATTTTTTCCTCTTTTTTTTTGGTCAAGTTTTTGACACCTTGCTGGGCAACAAGTGGTACTCGGATATTGCCTTATCCTAAAAGTGGTACAATGGGTGAAAAGGTTGAAAAGCCCTGAAGTACAGAACAAAGGTTAGGCAGAGCAAGAGAAAATAATAAACTAGCCTACCATAGCTAATTAACTCTCCAACTACTTTGCCATGCCTTCCTCTAAACTCTGGAGCCAGCAGGAAATCATTCCATCTTAAATTTACTTGCCTTTCCACAATACAGACTGATTGTGCACCTGGAGTTTATGACAATAACATTTAATGCCTAGCATCTTCTTCTTCACAACTGGCAACTGTTTCAGTCAATGCAAGCAATTACTTTACAGAATGAAGGTGGATAGCCTGTGAAAAAACTGTGATTTCTATTTATTATTTGTAATAATAAGTAACCCCCCAATAAGGCACTACCTTGATGTGGTTGTGGGGCTTGTGTGCTCTGAGCAAGATGAAAGCTATGCAAGACATTCAACTATGCTGAACAGGTTTCATCAATGGAGCAGATGAAAAGTGTCTTTTTCATGAACAATGTGGTAAGACCTCATTTACAGAAATCTGTACTGGATTAGTGGTTGCCAAGGTCAGCAAAGACCACATTAGGTGTTGGAGTTCCTGGATATCTGGTGACAAATGGACTACAGGGCTCAGGCTGAGCAACCAGGGCCAGCAGCTGCAAGACTGCTGGAGGCAAAGGTTCCCATCACAAATGTACAATTGCCACATCAGTTTTAACACCATCACACAACAAAATCTGCCTATCCCAGGTCCTCAGGAAGGACTTGGTAAGTGGATAAAAATGCCAAAACTGGCCAACCGTGATGACAACCATAATAAGTAATAATAGATAATAAAATTATTTCATTAAAATGAAATTGTTTAGATCCACTACATTTTTTTAAATAAATATTTTATTAATTTTCTAGTTTTACAGTCAAATACTTAATAAACATGTTGTCTGGCTCTATATTAACTTCTCTGTTCCCTCCCCCCCGCAAGCAATTAATTCACCGCTTTTCTTTTCCTGAGGGAATGGGGTGGAAATTCCGCTTCCCTCTCTAATCGGGGAGGGTGCTTTGGGCAATTTTTTCCAGGAAAAAGTCTTGGAGTCATAAAGAGAGGATAAGGTCTCACCCAGTTTCATCCATGTTGCTGAAAAGTTGATCATTGGTGCTTATTTTCTTCAGTTGTCAGCATCTTCTGACTGGCTACACGAATGTAGCCAGTCTTTCCTCCGCCATTTTGGAGGGCTTCCTTGGATCAAATGGAAAGTCTGCCATCCTCCCACAATCAATGAGGGTCTCCTCCTTGCTTGTCACCTCTGTGGGGTGACTTTTGACCCTTTCCAGGGTCCCTAGTGGGGTGAAATCGAACACAAAAGATGGAGCCCCAACTTTCTGCACCCATTTTGCTGCGACGTCAAACCAGAAGTCAGCTCCACTGCATCTTTTATAGCCCAAACAATTGACTTAATGCAATTCCAGATGTTTATTTGCTTTAGTCTGAGACATGTGGTGAAGCTATATTCCACTAATTATGCTTAATTTTATTGCTATTCTGATTTATAGAAATACATTCTATAACATTTTACAGTTCTTGGAGTCTTCCTCATATAATCTTTAACTTTAATTTTGATATTACATTATTTAATATAGATATGCATGCAGCTCAGAACTTTGAAGAACTTCAATTTTTTTCTGATTGTGACAGAAACACTAATAGAATATTAAATAGTATCAGTAGTTGATATTATATGAAGAGTAATAGAAAATAAAGAGTAATTCATTTATGCATTTTTGGGAGCATTTGTCCACATTTCAACTGACAATTTATCACTGGCATTTGTCCTTTGTAATATATTTATTAGACAAGAAAGAGTAACAATCACATTGCTTGAATTTCTTTTCTAATCCTTATAATTTCACTTTAGTAAATTTATTATTCCCCTCTTAGAAGTTCAGGTTCTTTTTTGGTTTCAATGTATCTAAAATAAGATTTTATGTTACTTAATAATCACCAACATTTTATATATTTCATCAATTATGAAAAATATCAATTTTAAAATTGACATCATCTGCAAATGTATTGGACTAAAGTTATCAGAATTCCCCAATAATCTATTTGAAGGCTCCTAGTTTAGAGAAGACTACCTTAACTTTGAATATGTAAATCACAATCACAATCCACTCACTTCAAGAATTGCTAATTATTGCAGCTATACTTTGTAGACTTAAAACATAATTACATGGAATGAATTTCCAGTGAATTCAATTCAAGAATTGCTAATTATTGCAGCTATACTTTGTAGACTTAAAACATAATTACATGGAATGAATTTCCAGTGAATTCAATCAAATTTAAATTCAAATAGATACAGATGTGATAAAATTGCACTGATGTTGCTTGGCTAAATACACATACATATAAATAAGTACATATCCATTCATTCACTATTATTGGTACCCTCAGGTTTACTAGCATTTAGCAATGTTATTAAGAAAGTAATGGTGTGAATCCAACAGCCACATAAAATTAATCATTGATAATGAATATATTATGATGATAGCAATAATATTTGACATTACAGTTTCATGCTAGTAATAAAAGACTTTTATTCCAGTTAAATATATTTTTTATTCTAACAAGGGATAGTAGGTTGCTTTATCTGTGTTGTTCTGATTTCTTTTCTATATATGTGTCTCTTTCCCACACATAGCTTATTTTATTATCTAATTAACAAACTGAATTCTTTATAGTTAATTGTTACAGAATAATAAATATTTCAGTATATTATGATGCATTGCATAATCAGCCAAATGTTTAGACTAGACTTGGCTTTTTTATACACCTATTGGATCCTCCCCCAAGGACCTGGGATAGGCAGATGTTATTATTTAATAATATTAAAGGTATTCTCACAGGATGTAAGCTATTCCAAGTAAAGCTGCCTTTTAGAATTCACTGATTTTGTCAATGCTGATGGAGTTCAACTAATGTTCCAAAAGTTTTAGAATGGCAACCAAGGTGCCTATTAGTTTTTATAATAGTATTTTGCCACAGTTGGTCTACTTCTATTTTCATGTCTTTGTATTTTCTGTTTTTCTCTACTTCTTTCTTTTCTATTTGGCTTTCTTCAGGTATTGCAGTTTCCACCATCCAGCTTTTTTGTCTTTGTTATCAACAATTCTTGTTATAGTATGTTTGGTTGCACAGATGTTTCAATTTAGCATTTTTATCTACCTATTGAGTCCTTCTTATTGATCTGGGGTAGGCAAATGTTCTCATTTGATTAGGTTAAAGGTATCACACAGAATGTATTATCATTATTATAGGGTTGCACAATTACATGGGTGAATGGATGGATGTTATGCTATGGTACACTGCCTGATCAATTGTGCTTAAAGTCTTTTGTGTGTAGGGAAGTTTCAGAGCACCTCCATCCAGTAATTTTGAAGCCAACTCAGGACTGATCTTTTTTCTTTTCTTCCAGAGACGATCTAATTTTATCTTGCTCAGCAGCAAGAGGATCTATTCTAGATATTTCCCCCTAGAATGCTATTGTGATATTTATGTTCTCACCTATGAGAGTTTTGTCCTCATCAAAACTTAGGTCCTCTAGGCTTAAGCTGTTTTAACTGTTAGCTTCTTGTAACCATTGTAGAGTCCAGAAATAAGTTGCAATTAACTCTCTAATGATTGGTATCTTTTTATACTATTTAATAAGTATGAGAAGAAGAACTTATTGAACATATTTTCAGATCCAATTTCATTGACTCCCAAATTGGATTTTTAAAATATTATTGTATATTTTATTTTTTTACAAAGTTTAGACACTGCCCATCTCACCGTCTGAGTGACTATAGGCAGTTTACAGATAAAAGCCATAAAACTGTCTAAAAACATCATTAAAAAGAGAACTGAAAATTTAGAGACTGAATTTGAAAGGTGGAGTTGTGATGTACAATGTTTTAAGTGTAATAAATATCACAAGCAATATTTTTCTATGTGTTCTCACTTGTAATATATATTGAGACATTCATAGAGGAAAATTATTGATATATAACAAATAATTTGACTTTAAAATCTTGCATAGACATCATACCATACCAGACCTTATTTTCAACTTTTCTAGAATAACAAAAAAAATATATTATTTTCATTGAATTTTAGATCAACTCATGCCATTTAGTCTAAATTTATTTGATCATGGGTTGGGAAGTAAAAAAATTAATAAATGTACTAGATGCAACAAACTAAAAATTTGGAAAGTTATCAGGCTCTTTGCTATTGTCTGTGAGATCTCTCTCTCTCTTTCTATCTGTCTATCTATCTACTTTGTTAATTCACATCTAATATAAAATAAACTCACAGATTATGAAATTTTGCTTTTAAAAGGAATTATCAGAGTGAAATATGCCAAGAGAGAAATCTATTTAAAAAATCCTAAATATTTACATATGTAGTGTATTATCTCTCTGTCTGTAATTTATTATCCATCCATCTATCCATCCATCCATCCATCCATCCATCCATCCATCCATTTATCGTGACATTTATTGTGACAAATTCTGCCAATAATTGTATTTAAGTAATTCAGAGATTAACAATGCAACTATATATCTTTATATTTTGAATTCAGTAAATACATAAAGAACATTTAAATGCCCAATAAACACAGAACATGGAAGCAATGCTACTTAACTTATGTTTATATTTTGTAGCTGCCTTGAAAAAAATCAGCTTATTCTTTTATTCGTGACATGCAGTTGTTGTTAGTTGCGAAGTCATGTGTGACCCATCGTGACCCCATGGACAACGTTCCTCCAGGCCTTCCTGTCCTCTACCATCTTCTGGAGTCCATTTAAGTTCACTCCTACTGCTTCAGTGACTCCATCCAGCCACCTCATTCTCTGTCGTCCCCTTCTTCTATTGCCCTCAATCTTTCTCAGCATTAGGCTCTTCTCCAGTGAGTCCTTCCTTCTCATTAGGTGGCCAAAGTATTGGAGTTTCAGCTTCAGGATCTGGCCTTCTAAAGAGCAGTCAGGGTTGATCTCCTCTAGGACTGACCGGTTTGATCGCCTTGCAGTCCAAAGGACTTGCAGGAGTCTTCTCCAGCACCAGAGTTCAAAGGCCTCAATTCTTTGGCGCCCAGCCTTTCTTATGGTCCAACTTTCAAAGCCATACATTGCAACTGGGAAGACTATATGTACTTTTGTTGGCACGGTGATGTCTCTGTTTTTTAGTATGCTGTCTAGATTTGTCATGGCTTTCCTCCCCATGAGTAAGCATCTTTTAATTTCTTGGCTGCAGTCCCTGTCTGCGGAGCCCACAAAAATAAAATCTGTCACTACCTCCATTTCTTCCCCATCCATTTGCCAGGAATTGAGAGGGCCAGATGCCATGATCTTGGTTTTCCTAACGTTAAGTTTCAAGCCAACTTTGCACTCACCTTCACCCGCAACAGGAGGTTTTTTAGTTCCTCTTCATTTTCTACCATTAGAGTGGTATCATCTGCATATCTTAGGTTGTTGAAATTTCTCCCGACAATCTTAATTCCAACTTTTGATTCATCTAACCCTGCCTTTCTCATGATGTGCTCTGCATATAAGTTAAACAGGTAGGGTGACAGTATACAGCTTTGCCGGACTCATTTCCCAAATTTGAACCAATCAGCGCTTCCGTGTCCAGTTTTCACTGTTGCTTCTTGACCCGCATATAGGTTTCTCAAGAGACAAATAAGATGGTCTGGTACGCCCATCTCTTTAAGAACTTGCCACAGTTTGTTGTGATCCACACAATCAAAGGCTTTAGCATAGTCAATGAAGCAGAAGTAGATCTTTTTCTGGAACTCCCTAGCATTCTCCATGATGTTGGCAATTTGATCTCTAGATCCTCTGCCTCTTCGAAATCCTGCCTGTACTTCTCGTAGTTCTCGATCCACATACTGCTGGAGTCTAGCTTGTAGGATTTTAAGCATAACTTTACTAGCATGTGAAATGAGTGCAATGGTGTTATAGTGTGAACATTCTTTGGCACTGCCTTTCTTTGGAATTGGAATGTAAACTGATCTTTTCCAATCCTGTGGCCACTGTTGAGTTTTCCAAATTTGCTGGCAAATTGAGTGTAGCAGTTTTATTGCATCGTCTTTCAAGATTTTGAATAGCTCAGCTGGAATACTGTCACTTCCACTAGCTTTGTTGTTGTTCAGCTTTCCTAAGGCCCACTTCACATCACATTCTAGGATGTCTGGCTCGAGGTGAGTGACCACCTCATCGTGGTTATCAGGGACATTAAGCTCATTCTTGTATAGTTCTTCTGTGTAATTTTGCCACCTCTTCTTAATCTCTTCTGCCTCTGTTAAGTCCCTGCCATTTTGGTCCTTTATCGTGCCCATCTTTGCATGAAACTTTCCCTTCATCTCTCCAATTTACTTAAAGCAATCTCTTGTCCTCCCTATTCTATTGTTTTCTTCTATTTCTTTGCACTGTTCATTTAAGAAGGCAATCTTATCTCTTCTAGCTATTCTCTGGAATTCTGCATTCAATTGGGCGTATCTTTCTTTTTCTCCCTTGCCTTTCACTTCTCTCCTTTCCTCAGCTATTTCATTTCATTTCATTTCATTTATTTGATTTCTATACCACCCTTCTCCCTAGGGACTCAGGGCGGTTCACAGGGCATATATAAATAGCTATACAAAAATTAAAAGAGAATTAAACCATGCCCAATTAAAATACAACAATGATAGAATAATAAAAACCAATTAAAAAAACCCATATTCCCCATTAGGCCAGACCAGATAATTCAAAAAAGTGGGTCTTCAACCCGCGACGGAAGGATCGGAGGTCCGATGCCATCCAGAGCTCAACCGGCAGTTGGTTCCATAATGCCGGAGCACCCACAGAGAAGGCCCTCCCCCTGGGGGCCACCAGTTGACATTCCCTGACCGGAGGCACCCTGAGGAGGCCCTCTCTGTGGGCACGCACAGGGCGGAGGGGAGTTGACGCCGGCAGCAGGTGGTCCTCGAGGTATCCCGGACCCATGCCATGTAAGGACTTAAACATCATAACCAAGACCTTGCAAAGCTTCCTCAGACAGCCATTTTGCTTTCTTGCATTTCTTTTTCTTTGGGATGGTTTTAGTTGCTACTTCTTGTACTATGTTGCAAACCTCTGTCCATAGTTCTTCAGGCACTCTGTCTATCAGATCTAGTTCCTTAAATCTATTTGTCACCTCTACTGTATATTCATCAGCAATATGATTTTGTTCATACCTGAGTGGCCTAGTGCTTTTCCCTAATTTCTTCAGTTTAAGCCTAAATTTTGCAACAAGCAGCTCATGGTCTGAGCCACAGTCAGCTCCTGGTCTTGTTTTTACTGACTGTATATTGCTTTTCCATCTTTGGCTGCAGAGCACATAGTCAATCTGATTTCTGTGTTGACCATCTGGTGATGTCCATGTGTAGAGCCATCTCTTGGGTTGTTGGAAAAGAGTGTTTGCTATGACCATCGTATTCTCTTGACAAAATTCTGTCAGCCTGTGCCCTGCTTCATTTTGTACTCCAAGGCCAAACTTGCCTGTTATTCCGGTTATCTTTTGGCTTCCTACTTTAGCATTCCAATCCCCCATGATGATAAGGACATCATTTTTTGGTGTTAGTTCTATAAGGTGCTGTAGGGATTCACAGAACCGGTCAATTTCATCCTCTTCAGCATCAGTGGTTGAGGCATAGACTTGGACCACTGTCATATTGAATGGTTTGCCTTGGATTCGAACTGAGATCATTCTGTCATTTTGGGGATTATACCCCAATATTGCTTTTCCTACTCTTTTATTGACCATGAAGGCTACTTCATTTCTTCTGAGGGATTCTTGCCTACAGTAGTATACCTGATGGTCATCTGAATAAAATTCACCGATTCCTGTCTATTTTAGTTCGCTGATTCCTAAGATGTCGATGTTCAGTCTTGTCATCTCTTGTTTGACCACGTCCAGCTTTCCTTGATTCATGGATCTTACATTCCATGTTCCTATGGAAAAAAAATCTTTACAGCATCAGACTTTCCTTTCCCCACCAGATACATCCACAGCTGAGCGTCCCTTCGGCTTTGGCCCAGTCGCTTCATTCTTTCTGGTGCTACTAGTACTAGCCCTCTGCTCTTCCCCAGTAGCATATTGGACACCTTCCGACCTGAGGAGCTCATCTTCCAGTATCATATTTTTTTTTCCTTTTGGTACTGTCCATGGGGTTTTCATGGAAAAGATACTGGAGTGGGTTGCCATTTCCTTCCTTTCCTTTGGTCAGAACGCTCTGCTATGTCCTGTCCATCTTGGGTGTCCCTGCATGGCATAGCTCATAGCTTCATTGAATTATGCAAGCCCCTTTGCCACAACAAGGCAGTAATCCATGAAGGGGACATGCAGTAACTGCATTGTAATAAAGACCTGTATATGTCTGGTCAGATATAAACGTAACTGCATAATCCCAATATTAGATTGCAGTTACAGAAAGCTTGAATATTTATATTCATTATAATGACAGTTACATATTTCTCCCGTATATCCAGTTATGATTGATCATTAAAAGAGAAATAGAATCTGAACCCTTTACTTTGATGAATAGCATTTTCTGTTCAATTAAGATTATTCATGATTTGGGTATTCTTTTTATTTTGCTTTTTTTTTTTAAATGGTGAGGGAAATAAATCAGCAGAAAACAAGTTTCAAGGACATACTAATGCACCTAAACCAATAGGTACAAATGTTGGCTTCTTTTAATTTGATATTTTTTTTAAAAAAATGATATAAATGTATTTGACTGAAAGAAAAAAATTATATCCAGATAGATTTCTGAAAGTAATAGCCTCAGCAGGAACAAAATAAAATCTGTTATTATCTATATAGATAGATAATGCAGTTGTCTGTATTATTTATTACTGTAAAAGCCTATAAGGGATTGCAAATATTTTTCCCATTTTTGATGTGACATTTTGAAAATAAAATCATGTCTTTTTTCTTTCCATTTTACAAAACTTTAATCACTTATGTGAATATTTGGATGAATTATTTAGAGAAAAATAATGCAGTTAAATCGAAATTCAGTTATTTTTTTTCTTTTCTACTCTAATACCAACTGCTAACATTTAAATTAGACTGATATAATTTCTTCAGTTATTTATATATATACTGTACAATATTTCAAATAAAATAATAATCTTGTTTGACTACCTATAAAATTATTATTGTGAAAAAAATTTATTTAAATGCTGAAAGAATAAGAATTATGAATGAGAAAATATATAGGAATTATGAAGGGTTTTTTTCTTCTTTTCTGAACTGTTGCTTTCTTATTTATTTAGTAAATTTATAAACCACCCATTTCATATTTATGACTCTGGGCATCTCACAGTTGAAACAGAATAAAAACAGTAAAAAGCAACCAGAGTTAAAAGCAACCAAAACAAACAAACAAACATTAAAATAGCAGCTGAGAAAACTGATATTTTGGATATAACATCCATTAATTAAATTTTTAAAGACATTTGGTAAAGTGTCGCCTTACCAGGAAAAGACATGAGGACCAAAAAAAAAAAAAGTCACAGTTCAAGATTTTACTTTTAGTGCTTCCATTCTAATGTTTGGGTTGTGACATTATGATGTGTGTTTCATCATTTACTCTTCCTCTACTTTGTAATTGCTGATATTAAAAAAGGCTCTTGGATGAACATAGTGGTCATAAATTAAGGGGATCTTTCTCTGTGCTTATTGTTAATAATTAAGATCAGAAAGCAAAATAAATAGACTTTTTTTTCCAAAGAAGAAATTGAATCCCTTGAGCATGTATCTTGGGATATCTGGTTATAATCTTAATTAATCTATTAATAATCTATTTGCTAAGTAAAATGTGTGAAAAAATACTAGTCTGAAGTGACAGAAAAGTTCAAGAAGGATCTTTTTATACTAGGTGAATGGTCATCAAATGTTAAAAGTTTTTCAATTAAGCTTAAAATGAGGTCCTTTGTGGTAACATACCCTAAATTTGCAAATGCACTGAGAGTTTTGAACTGTAACAAACCATGAAAAAGAACTTGGGGTCATGCTGGATAGTACTACATTAGAAATTTCATACTGAAATGGGCCAATGTAGTATTGCCCTTTTACAAATATCTGGTACATCTGCCTCTTGAACAGTCTACAATCATGATAGCTACAGTGGGAAAAGAATGCAAGAGAGCCAAAAAAAATATGGTTTAGAAGAGCACAATACCAGTAATCAGAAGCCAAGTCATTCTGGGGGGGAAAAGCTTAAATATTTCTGACAATAGCTTTGAAAAAGGCATCTGATCAAAGTTCTGATCAAAGTACATAAATCACACTTACCTTTTGGCCTAGACTATCCTTTTTTCCCCTTTGGCCTTGCTTCATTAACTAGGCAATCCTCAACTTATGACAATTTGTTTAACGCTGTTCAAAGTTATGATGGCCTTGGAAAAAGTTACTTACAATCTGTACTTTCACTTAAATGTTGCACCACCCTTGTGGTTTCATGATCACAATTTGCATGCTTGGCAACCTGCTCGCATTTACTATCTATTGCAGTATCCTGCAGTCGTATGATCAGAATTTACAAGCTTTTTTGCTGATTGCTTTAAAAAAAACATTGGGGAAGCTAGATTTGCTTAATGACCACCATAGAAATTGTTGTAAAATTTGATCTGATTTGACTTACAATCACATTGACTTAAAATATGAATTTAAGTCCCAATTTTGGTCATAAGTACTAACTGTAAGACTGATGATTTCCAATACAAATGGAAACAGGTGGCAACAGGCAACAGGTGATAACTATGAAGCGGTTACCTACCGACACTCCAAGAGGCTACTTCCATGCCAACATCAAAGATGGAGGCCTGGGGGGTACCTTGCTTCCTAACCTTGATCCCGTTATTCCAGGCGACCCAACTTGAAAAGATTGCATCGCATCCCATCACGCTGTTTTAGACTCTGCAGCGACAAGATGTTTTTGGCCCATTGAGATGCCTGATAAACCAGCCTTGTAGAGTGAATGCTACAAGAGTAACAACTAAAGCTGAAGTACGAGAGGAATGGAAGATTGTACGCTCAAAGTTAACTGATGGTTGAGAACTAAGTGTCCTGGACATCGATGTGTCCAGCCACAAGTCACTATTATGCTCCTCTCAAGTGTTTCCCTGCCTATATCCTAGGGAGATCCAATTGAGGGGTAGTACACTTCCTAACAGATCGAGGAGCATGTGAGGCAGTAACCATCAGATCATAGATGAGACCTGCAGAGGAGCCTGCTGGGCCCCTGAGACAATCAACCACATACTGCAAGTTTGTGAGTTGACGCATGATGCAAGATGTGCATGACACAATCGCATTCTTTAGCATCTTGAACAACTTCTGTGAAAACAAGGTGTCCACCCAAGTGTTAGCCAATTATTCCATTTGGCGCATCATTCATTAAACCGGATTTAATCGTGGAGGCAATGAACCATCTATGGATCATAGATGTCTCTTTGGTTGCCAGCTATAGAACAAGTGAGACTCAGGATATTAAAACCTCAAAATATGGACAGCCTGACTGTGTCATTGCCATTCAACCTTGGACTGCCACTTCCCCTTCCGCTTCGCTGCAACATCTTCTCATAGTCATTTCAAATCGAGGACTACTTTATGATCCGTTGGGTGTGGGACTTAGGACTCTGGGCCTGAGTCATAGAGACTTCATGGACTTGTGTCTTCTTACCAACATTGGCTCTCTCAGATGTTACGATCTCTACAAGCATGGAAATGGGAATGGCTGAACTGGAACTGGTGGACACATGATTCCTGACCCACCACAAAGCTGCAACTCCACTAGTAGAACTATCTATTAGTAATTCATCATCCTTACAGGGGTTCACCCCTCTAATAATTTATGTAACCTAGCCCTTGACTTATGACCATAATGGAGCCCAGAATTTAGTCATAAATTATTGCAGTCATAAGTCAAGGCAACACATAACCAGACTCCATTTTTCAACCATTTTAATAATGGTTGTTAAGCGAGTCACCATGGAGATTAGGTGAATGTAACATAAAGTGGGCATTTTTGCCAGACTTCCTGTAAAATCTCATCCCTGGGCTCCAGATCTTGTACTCAGCATGAGATATGATCACTCAAAAGCCCTCATTAAACAGCTTGTAGTAGACGAGAGACTCAGTTGATCTAGTGAGGATTCCAATTTCATTGCCAGTAAATCCAACTGGTACTTTGCCTCCCCTGTGACATACCTAATTAAACTTGAATTTCCTAAATACCAGAGAGCCTTTACTGTGCACAATGTCAAGTCCTTCCCTCAATTGTACTTAAAGGCTGATACAAAATAATAACTTTCTCAGGACACACTGGAATAATAGAGCATGTGTTTCTCTAAAGCCTGTATTACAGATACATTCATACTAGCCTCAAATCACCATTATTGCAAAAATGTCCAGGATACACAGGATACACCTCCCTGTTGTTTTGAGTTACCAAGACTGCTAAAGCATACAAGACTGCCAGTTATGTGCAGCAGGGTTCAAAATTTGTCAGATGCCCTGTGCAATAAGTCAAACTCAGTGAACACCTACAGTACTTCACCATTTTAGAGTGCTCTGTCATAGACAGATATAGTCTTGCACATACTAATCTTTTTATCTTACTCTACACCCATATTCCTTATTCCTTTGTTTTAGATTCTTATAAACATTTATTCTATATGTACTTTCTGTTTTAATATTTTCTAGTTTTTCTTTTTCTTTTCCTTTTTTCAGACTCTGATGTATCTTTTATGCTTTTTACATACCTTCTTACACTGGTCTATAATAATTTTCACATTTTACAAATTCTTTAGTTCTGAAGAGTCATTCTTACATACAGGTTCGCAAAGTCTAGTTAACGAAGAAGGGCAGGAAATGAGCATCCTCCCGTTGATAGGGCGTGCAACTTAGGCGTCCTCCTGGATACACGACTCAGTTTTGAAGATCATATAGGAGTTGTGGCCAGGGGGGCTTTTGCCCAGGTGCACCAGTTGCGCCCCTATCTGGACTGAGATGCTCTACGTACAGTCACTCATGTGCTCGTTACCTCCAGTATAGATTACTGCAATGCTCTCTACATGGGGCTGCTCTTGAAGAGCACCCGGAGGCTCCAGCTGGTGCAGAATGTGGCCACGCGGGTAGTTATGGGAGCATCCTGATACTCCCATATTACACCCCTCCTGCGTGAGCTGCATTGGTTATCGGTTGTCTTCCGGATGAGATTTAAGGTGCTGGTACTCACCTTTAAAGCCCTACATGGCCTAGGCCCAGGATATTTGCAGGACCGTCTGCTGCCAGGAACAACTTCCCATCGCCCGGTGCGCTCACACAGGGAGGGCTTCCTCAGGGTGCTGTCGGCTAGACAATGTTGGCTGGCAACCCCCATGGGGAGGGCCTTCTCTGTGGGAGCACCTGCCCTGTGGAATCAGCTTCCCCTTGAGCTCCGGTTGGCCCTGGATCTCCGGTCCTTTCGTCGCAACCTCAAAACATTTCTTTTCCATCAGGCTGACCTGGACTGATGATAGGGGTTTTTAAAAGAAAATGTTTTTAATATTTTATCACTGGGGCTTGTTAGTTTAATCTCTTTTTTAATCATTTGTATTATTGTGTTTTATTGTTGTTAGCCGCCCTGAGTCCTTCGGGAGATAGGGCAGCATATAAGTCCCAATAATAAATAAATCCTTCTTCTCTTTACAAATGCCCCAGAAGCATCTGTGGACACATTGTTAAGCTGGGCCTTGGCATGATCCTTCACGGCTATTATGTTTTTAGTTTACTGTCAACTTAAATGAAAAATGAATTGCTTAGGAACCTCTTTCTATGAAGTCTTATAAACAGTGTAAATTTTTGTATGTCTAATGTGCCCGTGCAGATGTTGCAACAACCTATCCTGACAAGAAATCCATCTTGATGTATGTGACATCACTTTTCCAAGTCCTGCCCCAGAAGGTTACTCTAGAAGCCATCCATGAAGTTGAAACATTGCCACAGGAAGTAAAGCACATTAGAGAACAACAAATCCAATTACATCCACAACGGTTTTCTCAACAGGTGAGTCATATTTTTCCCCTGTTATTTGAGACTAGTGAACAGTAAATTCCTGCAGAGTCATTTCTGTACTTGGCTTGTGTTTATTTAAGTGGTAAAGAGACTCCAATTATGAAACAGTGAAGCTACTGAACTTCCCTGTAGTTATCAAAATCTTTCATTTAACAATTTACAAGGATTATTACTGAATATTTCTATTTGGGTAGAAATGTTAAGGTATTGGGAACAGCAGGTGACATTTGTATTATTTTTGTACAGGTATTGATCACTTTTTCCCACAAGCTGAAATATTTTAGACCTACCCTTAAATTATTTTTAATTATAGTTCTTCTTTTTCAACCTGGAAAAGGTTCCCTTTCATTGATTTCAGATCTTATTTTCATGGATTATATTTTAACTGCTATGCATATTAAAAGTTGCTGTTTTCAAAATGTAGATTTTTGTTATTTCTATGTTTCACATGATGTATATTAAGCTGCAATAACATGCACACATTTATTTAAAAAATCTGAAACAGTAAGGTAAATGTCAAGACACTTACTTTGACATTATTAAGGCTTTGCTGACCCAAAGTTTTCAGGATTATAATAATTTACTAAAAGCTACTTGATTTTTTTAATTGCTTAATGTTTTTTCATTGTCTATTTGTTTCATTTAACAATATGGATATATAAAAAAGCATGAATAATTGGAAAATATTCATCAGTAGATCTACTAGGGAAGTAATCATATATTAATTATTTAATACGTTCAGGTCATGTTTGTATCAGTTACCATAATTTTTCATTTCCCTAGCTATTAGCCAGATCTAATAGCTACTGAGTCCTATTGTGTGTTTTGGAGCAGCTTCTTTCTATAATTTTATGTTCTGATGAAAAAATGAACTTTAAAAGTAGCAGAAGCTGAATAATTAAATAAAGATTTGAATCAAACATCCCAGGACATATTGTGGTTGAACATTAAAAATTCATATACACAGTTTTTCTGTTAAAATATTTCTTCAAGCAAAACTCCCTACCAACAAAAATACTCCATGGCTATTGGGTATCTTTCCATACCCAAAAGAAGATACTACATGAGACTGTCTAGGCCTTTTGTAAAAATAAAGTCTTTTCCAACAGCAGTCAGTTGTGGTCTCAGTTGTTTAGAGCAGAGTTCCCCAACCTTTTTGGCTTTGTGAACCAGTGGGGGGGTGAAGGGGATGGTTCCGCACAAATGGAGCACACTGGTCGCCTGCTGTTCACGCAAGTGGGGATATGTATGCGTGCATGCACCCACCTGCCACTTCCGCAGCCCAGTTCCAAACAGCTCAAGGCCCAGAGATGGGCCATGGCCCAGGAGTTGGGGACCCCTGGTTTAGAAAGTGAAAACTTTTAAGCTAGTGTTTGTAGTAGACAAAACTCACAACAAAATTAGCTAATCTCACTGAGAATTTATTATATTTAATTTGGTTTGTTACAACCATCATGATCAGCCATCTCGCTTAGTTTAACACTGTAGTTTGTATACTTTCAGAAGTTATTTTGTTTTAGTGATGCTGTTATTAGGTCTTTTTAAAAACAAACTTTAGAAAAGACTAAAGAAGTTCCAGATTTTCTGTAAGGTCATTCCCCACCCCTCACAAAGGTTTATAAAGGAAAATGTCATATTGAAACAAAGACCTTTTTTATTTTGTATGATTACTCATCCTTGTGCCTGTAGTTTAACCATTTTTACAGTTATATTGAGTGATGTAATTAGAAGTTCTGGGGCCTTCAGATATTAATTACAGTTACTACAGCCTTTATGGGCCATCGGACCATTTTACACCTTTGCAGAGAACTGAATATATTTATTCAGAACCTTTCTGGGTTCATGTCCTTTTGCTTTAAGTGCATTTAATCACAGAGATCTTTATTGATGATAGGCGATAATTACAGGTACTTCAAATATTTTTTTCTATTTCTATTTCTCATTAAGCATATATTTGCTGTTTAATCCTTGAGCATTTCTTGAAGTAAGATGGCTGCTGACATTCTCCCCTGAAATATACTACATTTCATCCATTTTGTTACCCACATTCATCCATGTATGACTGCTTTTCTTCCTAATTTCTTCTCCTTAGATAAAAGTCAGTGTAGCACAGGGCCATGTGCACACCCCTTCACCTAAGCCTCGTTTCAAAAGCTATGCGTACACACAAACTGCTTATGTCATTTCCCCTGACCAAAAAGGGAGGATGTTCCCTCCACAGGTCTGTCAATATTATTTTTTGTTGTGAATAACACTCTTCTTCTAATACGCCTGTGCTTGCTGTGGGAAATAAATGCACCCTTTTTGCTTGCGTCCATTTTAATTTTCAGTGGTATTCTTGTTAGGGGGTTTTTTGTGTGTTATTTGGGTCAGCCAACTCTTTTTTCTATAAGGCTGGCCTTTTCTAGTTACACCTTTTTTACATTAGATAGTTACTGTAAAAATATTAAAAGCCTCAATAAAAGATTAAGTTTTAAAGACATAAATCCAATCCTTAATTCTTTTATATCATAAATCTAAAGTCAAAGATACAAATAATTACTATGAACACTGAGGAGATGTTTTTCTTGAGTTTCCTAAACATTTCTCTTTGCCTTTTTGAATCAGTGTAGAAATGAAAGAAATGTCATACATTACATGAGGTTGCATTTCTTGAATCTTAGACATCAGGTCAATAAATATTTATTCTGTATTAACAGATATTTCTCTCTCTTCATATTGCATATAGTTTTTTTTAAAGGGATAATTATTTAAACAAGTGTAACATCAGACAATTCTGCATACTCTTACCAGGGATAGCTTTAGAAAACAGATTGAAAAAAAGAAATTGTGGTAGCTGTATTTAGAATTTAGTAATTTTAATTTGACAGCCACTTTGGTGTAGTGAAAAGCATCAAGCTGGAAGCCAGGAGACTGTGAGTTCTAGTCCCACCTTGGGCACAAAGCCAGCTGGGTGACCTTGAACTAGACATTTTCTCTCAGCCCAAGAAAGAAAGCAAAGCACTTCTGGAAAGCCTTGCCAGGAAAACTGCAGGCAGGCAGTCTCCCAGAATCGGACCCAATTGAAAAGGAAAAAAATAATCACAATATGACTACTAAAGGAAATAACTGCAGAATAACTCATATATTTCTGCATACATCTATCATTATTATTTACCTTCTGTAGTCTTTATTTTTGATCATTAGATACCTTTAACTAGTGACAGAAATGACAGACCTGCTTTGCCTCTATTGCCCTGCCCATAGCCATATTAATCCCTATAGCTCAGACATGTCAAACACAAGGCCCAGGGGCCAGATCCGGCCCGCGAAGTGGTTTCATGCGGCCCACGAAGCCATCCTGGAAACAGTGAGGGAACGGCCCCCACTGCGTTGGCCCTGGCCCAGAGACCCTCCTTCTGCCAGAGACCCTCAGATCTGTCCCACTCCTGCCCAGGCCCCCATAGACACCCTTGATGCGAACGATGTAGAGCTGGCCACGCCCACCCAGTAGGCCATATGCACTCTAGCCACGCCCACCCAGTAGGCTACGCCTACCCTGGCCATACCCACCCAGCCCCCTCAGGGCAACCGCAATGCTGATGCGGCCCTCAATGAAATTGAGTTTGACACCCCTGCTATAGCTGTATTAAATACTGTTTCTGCTACCTATTATCAAGGTTAATACTTCCCCATTTTGGAGCAAATTTACATTATTCTATTTCTTTTTTATTGTATTTTAAAACAAATATCTCTGTATGATGTGTAGTAAAATTCATTTACGGCATCCATCTTTTCTCCTGAATACCTTAAAAGCTGAGTTTGATAGGCACCTAGTAACTGCCCTAGTAACTGCCCTATTTCCTGAATGGACAATTTCATTCGATGAATCTGCCTAGAGATCTCTTATCTGTGGCATGCCTCAAGGATCTCTATTTCCTCCATTTCTTTTTAACATCTACTGTACATGAAGGCAGATCATCCATTCACATTAAGCTTCATGTCATCAGTATGGTGATATTATCTAGTTACACATGTCATCCTAAAAAAAACCAGCCCTTCAAGGTAGTCTAGAAAGAAGCACAACAATTAATACTAGCTTTATCTTTACTATAATGTTACAGCAACAGTTACGGAATCTTGCACTATTGCAAGTATTTCTCCCTATCTTTCCATTTATTCTCTGGAAAAAATAAGAAGTCTCTCCTCTGAAAGACTTGCCGTGCCCCCTATGCATGAGATGTCTTTTCCATCTTAGTTGTCTAATTGTGACTCTTCCTCTTGTCTCCCAAGAACATTGCCATATACCATTAGATATGTGGTGGGAGTTCTGCTTGGTGGTTGGAAGGTTGTAATGATCTGTATAGGCAATAAAAGACTCTAACTGAATTCCTTCAACTCAATGTAATTTTGGGATTGTGAATTGGACAGGTATACAGAATTCAGCATCTAACTTTGAATAGAGTTATAGTCTTCTGATCAAAGATGGTTCACAATGTGGGGGTTCTAATAAATCCAACATTCCTACTTTAGGAGCAAGTAACAACTATGACAGTCTTTCAGTAGCTACTTTTTATGTTAATTGTAAACATTCCTGGACTAAGAAATTTTGTTCACATTCACTTATACTCTAGATATTTGGATCACTGCGTCACATTCATGACACCAGATATTGATTGGTATCTCATTATTTTTCGTGACATCAGAGTAACAGAATAACAGAGTTGGAAGGAACTTTGGAGGTCTTCTACTCCAAACCTCTTCTCAAGCAGGAGACCCTATACCATTTCAGACAGGTGGTTCTCCAGTCGTTTCTTAAAAACCTCAACTGATGAAGCACCTACAACTTTTGAAGGCAAGCTGTTCCACTGGTTAATTGTTCTTGCCCATAGGAAGTTTCTCCTTAATTCCAGGTCGCTTCTCTCCTTAATTAGTTTCTATTTATTCTTTCTTGTCTTGCCTTCTGGTGCTTTGGAAAATAGTTTGACCCCCTCTTCTTTGTGGCAGCTGTTCAAATATTGGAACACTGATATCAAGAACTGCATTGTCTGCCAGTCGGCATCTGCATCTAATTCAAGGTGCTAGTTGTCACCTTTAAAATTGTATATGGCTCCAGATCTGGTTAGCTAAGGGAACACCTTTTTTTGAATTTATCCAATCAAACCAACTAAGGTTAGGTCCCACCAGGGCCATCCCTATAGGAAGCCACTGATCAGCACTAGAAGTATACATTCTCAATAGCCATCCCATTCTTTTAAGCTCTCTCTTCGCAATGATTCACACACCTTTTTCCTTCTTTGAGTTCAAGAAAATGATAAATGTGTCTATCTGGCATAGCAGGAAGCTGTGTTATAATTGAAGGTGGGTGTGTAGATGCATGGCATTTCTATGTTTGGTTCTTATAATTCCTGATTTTTGTCATTTTTTAAATATGTATTTGAGTTCTTGGGTATTATTTTATGTTTATACACTTAGCTTGCCAAAGCTTCCAGGAATTGGTGGCATACCAGCCCGGTAAATAACTTAAATAACTAATCATTTTTATCACATGACTGTGGGAGCACTACAATGGCCATAACTTCAGGGACCAGTGCTAAATTATTTTTTTCAGCACTGTTCTAACCTGGAACAGTCACTGAACAAATGGTTATAAATCAAGACCTATCTGTATAATAATTGAGGAGATATGGGGGGTGGGGGAAGCTGAAAGAATAGCAGAAAATGGATGCAATGCAAAGCAATTGATAGCAGGTTTGTGTGATGTGTTCAATTAATAGAAAAGTGCTCCCAGAAGGATATTTTACCACAGTATTTGAAAAAGGGTTTTGTAGGGATATTGGAGAAGGAGTGTGCTAGAACTAGGTATGCTTTTTAAAAAATAAAAAATAAAAAATGAATTGTATTCTGCTGATAGTTTAAAACTATCTTGCTTCTTCTTTAAATTCTAATTATTTGAGATTCATTCCCCCAAATTAATATAGAAAACAGGAGTGCTTCATGATCAAATAGGGTCATTTTCAGCTCTCAAACTGTAATTATTATTCCTTATATACATTCTTTCATCGAAAACTACTAGCATTTAATAGCAAGTTTCTCTGGATAATATTAAGGGGTACAAAAGTACTCTGTATTATAGAAATAGTTTTAGAAGAATTAAAAGAGCAACACTTTATTGTACAGGGTGGAATAGCACAAAGGAAATTTGGTTTTGGGGACAAGAGCTATTTTGGACAGTATATATTTAATTTAAAAATAATTGAAATTTATCTTTAAAAATTGTACTCTTATTATACTAGTAAGAGTTTATAATTACTATTTTATGTACTGATGATTCTTTACTGGGGAAGGAAAGTATCTGAGGAACAAAATCAAGCCATAGAAAATCCATTTGTTTTATTCTATATTCTGTATATATTACGCTTTGTAAAAGAAACAATAAGACAAAATGCACTTCAATTAATGTCAATATAACTTCTTTGCATGCAAGTATATCAAATGTATATCAAAGTATATCAAAACATTTTGACAATCTGCCATGCCTATTTATCTGTAACAGGGCTTTTCAACCAGTGGTACAGGTACCACCTTTGGTACATTGGCACCTGGCAGGTGGTATGCGACCATCCTAGAAAAGTGATAGTGGGGGACTGGAATGAGCTGAACCAGTGGCAGCACCACACAAGCCTGAGCGAGAGATGGCTGGAGCTGCAGGACTGTCAGGGCTCAGCGGAAGCGCCAGTATCAGCGCTTCTTCAGGGCTGTCAGGGCTCAGTGGAAGCGCCAGGATCAGCGCCAGGCTCCACCTGGAGCTTGGCACTGATCCCGGCTTTCTGCTAACCCCAGAAGAAGTGCCAATCAGCTGGAATGTTGCAGCATCCCAGGATCTTGTGATTTACATTCAGATGCTTGGCAACTGGTTCATATTAATGATGGTCAGAGTGTCCCAGGGTCATGTGAAGTGACCAAAACCTGCCGCAACCACCCAGCAGAGGGGGGACATAAAAACCAAACACCCCCCCACCCCTGCTGCCAATCCTCAACAGAAATGCTCACAACAATGAAAACCTTGGACAGGAGGAAGAGCCCCACCAGGTGGGCAGGCAGGTGTCTTGCTCAGCTGTGGCTTGTGGGGCACTTTTTTCAGTGCCATTGTAACTTCGAACAGTCACCAAGTGAACTGTTGTAAGTTGAGGACTACCTGTACTTCATCACTTTTTTCCTTTTTTTTTTTTGGTCATCAAGTTTTTGACACCTTGCTAGACAGCTGGTGGTTCTCGGATGTTGCCATATCCTAAAAGTGGCACAATGGGTGAAAAGGTTGAAAAGCCCTAATCTATAAAGTCAATGATTTAAGTAACATTGAATGATTTTTTATTCTTGAACAATGGATAATAGACCACTACTTTATTCCATTTAAAAGAAAAAATTATCAAAAAAAAAGTCTGTATACGCAGAAAATTTATTTTAAAAGAGACAAGGCTACTACTAAACATCTCGCTTTTGACCCATATCAGTTCACAACTATTGTGGAACCTGTAATAATGGAAATCAATAGGAACTTCAAATCAGTTTAAAATAACTTGACAAACTTGTTTATGGTCATTGCAAATTTACATGGAATGTGTACATTTTTGGTACCTGAAATTGAAAAAGAAAAAAAAATACATAGACATTACAATTTATAGATAGATAGATGATAGATAGATGATAGATAGATAGATAGATAGATAGATAGATAGATAGATAGATAGATAGATAGAATGTACTGTATATGTGCCTGCAGAAGTGAGCCTAATACTTATTTGCCATTAATTTATTTTTGCCAATTCATCCCACTTTTTAAAAAAATAGACATCTGGCTTCTAGTTATGCTATTGGGAATACAATAAGTGTCCTTATGTTCTCCATCAGATGTCTATTCACTCTGCCATCTGCACTTTCAAACAAGGATATGTTAATGATTGACTTCACTAGGCCCTTGAGCTTTATATCAGTTCTGTTGAGAATTAAAAACGAAACATGTCAAAATGTGCATTCCAAATGCAAACCATAACAGAATCCTACATATATTTATTTCTTCACAGATATCACTTCTTGATTCTCTTGTTTCTTGTAACAGAATTTCCCAAACTAAATTCTGCACCAGTCAATTTATAACTCCTTAATATAAGGTGTTGTTAAAAGAAGTGTGTTTCTAGTTTGGACATCCGTAACTAAGACTCTCTGCATAGATCTCTTGAATGGAAGGGAAACATTTGGCCTAGTGTGTCATAGGCTTTTCCCTCTGTGAGGGAAATGTAGGATTCCCCTAATTATTTTAAAAAAATAAAATATGCAGAAAATAAAGTCAACCTTCCTTAGTACACTTCTCTCCGTCTCTCTCATAAAAATGTTCATGTTTTATCTTGTGTAAAAAATTGTCATGTAACTAAAACAAAGACAAAACTGGTGATGAAACTCCACATTCCTGATAAAAAGCAGAGAAGTGTCCCTGCCGCAAATTGTTAGTTTTACATCTGCCATTCATTAGGTACACTTTGCAAGCAGAGACAGATATATTCAAGTGCAAGAAAAAAAATTACTGCTGTCGCCTTTAAAAGACAAGCATCATCTTAGTATAACAATAATAATGTAGAAAAGTCATTATTTAAAATTCCTAATTTATTTGAACTCTAATTTAATATCTGGCAAATATAATGTTATAGGTTATATTAAAATGTAAAAAGGAGGAATTATTTTAACTTACAATTGTACTTTTATAAATATTTACAATGTTTATATGCATTAATGTAGCTCTGCACACAGTTATAATGTAACCTAGTGTAAACACTGAGCTCTCCACAACTCATAAAACAATTAATGTTTTATTTTTAACAGCACATACCTGTAACTAAAGCTGTGCATGAAGAATGTCTGATTACTCCTTTCTGTTAGTATTTATCAGATGGCTTTGTACCCAGTGCCAATTCCAATGCCTTTGTTAAAAAATAATGATAAAAATCTGTATATTGCACCAGATTTTAGCTGAAACTAATGCCATAGGATGTATTAAATATTAAATTGACTACATTTTATTTATTAGTTCAGAAGAAAGTATTTCAATACAATACTAGCGAATTGTTCCTTCAATACATTATTTATTTATCAGCGTTTTGAAAGTCAAGAACAGAAGTTATTTGCAACTTCACCCAGGAGTTCAAAAAGAGACCTAGAAAGCTACCAAACTGCATTAGAAGAAGTCCTGTCATGGCTTCTCTCTGCTGAGGATTCATTGCAAGCCCAAGGAGAGATCTCCACTGATGTGGATGAAGTTAAAGAGCAGTTTCACACGCATGAGGTATGAATGAACAATGTCTATTTCAATAACACAAAAACGTCCCCATATGCTAACTTTTCTATGGTTACAGAATATGACACCCAAAATGTAAAATTTGAATGATATTTTTATTTCATTGGTTTCCTTTTTACAAAACACTTGGATCACATTGTTAATTTCTAGAAACTGGTTTATTCAATAAAAATTGGAATTTTAAAGTAATCTGTAAAATCTCTAAATGAGTACTTTGTTTTCTGTTGGTAATCGTTGTTATAATGATTTCCCAAGGGTTTTATGATGGAATTAACTGCTCACCAAGGACGTGTTGGTGATGTTTTGCAAGTAGGCAGCCAACTTTTGGGAACATTTGGAAAGCTTTCAGAAGATGAAGAAAATGAAATACAAGAACAAATGAATCTTCTAAATTCACGCTGGGAAAATCTCAGAGTCACAAGTATGGAAAAACAGAACAAGTACGTGAATATAAATTTGGATAATCAATTTTGTACTGAATGAAATTATTGTTATAGCATAGCATGTCAAAGTAATATTGTATGAACTTTTCTTTTTTAAATACAAATGTATGAATATCAAATCTTATTCTTTTTTTCAAAACTGAAACTAATATGAAAGTTGCCTTTTAATAATTTGGTAAAATTACCTGTTGAGTTTCCTTTGCCAACTTTTGAATCAAAATTTATTTCCTAGAATATTTTTTATATGCTGATAGGGTAAAGCTTTAACAATTTCATTACTCCATTAATTAATGTATAATAGGCTATCTAATATACAACAAACAATACAAATACTACAAATATATTGTATTTCACCCAAATTATGTTCATGCCAGCATTGTTCTTTGAATGTAGTTATTTAACACAGGAATTGTTTTAACAATAGCCTATTGCAGGGGTAGGCAACCTCGGCTCTTTTTTGACTCATGGACTTCAACTTCCAGAATTCCTGAGCCAGCATAGCTGGCTCAGGAATTCTGGGAGTTGAAGTCCATGAGTCATAAAAGAGCCGAGGTTGCCTACCCCTGGCCTATTGTAATGTCATTTCCCCTGTCAACAGATACAGAGAGAGAGAGAGAGAGAGAGAGAGAGAGAGAGAGAGAGAGAGAGAGAGAGAGAGAGAGATGGCATTGGTTACTCTTTGTAGTAAGGCTTCCATTAGAAATGTTTATTGGTTTCTTTTTATAAATAAGGACATCTGGGAATTAAGCCTTATTATTGCATTTAAAAATTGCATGTATTTTTTTTATTAAAGTATATCTGTTACATCTTGTTCAGGAATGTTATATTAATTTTATAATAAAAAGGAATAAGATTAATTATATAAAAATATATCTAGAAACTTACCATCTTTCTTTAGACCATTATTGATGTGCCTGTATACTATCTTGCAGGGGGGTATAAAGTGATTTATAACACATCTTTTTTCCCAAAATAGCTGGCTACATGCTCTTTCTTAAGAGGGAGGGCTTGGGGAAGTCCACCTAAGAGCTTTAATTTATCTACTGCTTAATCTAATCAAAGTCATATCCATGATCACATCTTGTCCTTGATAATTCGATAAATTAATGGCATTATTTTTTTTAGAATTCTAGTGAAAAGAATTGGAACCAATGTATTAGAGTCTATGAAATTCTTCTGTTACTAAACTATTTTATTCTTAACTAATTCTCCTCTCTCTTTCTCATTCTTTCCCTCTATGAGAGTTAGCATGGAATAGCATATAAGGTGCTAGTTTTACTCCTTCTGTAGACATTGAATCCAGCTGGATGACATTGGGCCAGTCATTCTCCCTTAGCCCCAAAACCAAGCTGGTTGAAAAATAATACCTTATCATATGCATTGACGTAGCCCACACAATATGTAATGCAAAGAGCAAATGCTGAAAACAGCAAGAATAAATACTAAAATGAGATGGATACATGTTTATGTGTGTGTGTATGCATATATGCATATCATCATCATCATCATCATCATCATCATCATCATCATCATCATCACTTTAGCCATCGTCTGTCCACTGCAGGATGAAGGCTTCTTCCGTGTTTCCAGTCAACACGGTCCTGAGCTTTTTTTTTTTTTTTGCCAATTGGGTCCTTTCTGACAAATAAGTTGGAAAAAATAACGATGTTATAAATATAGTATAAAATAGGTTTTTATATTCATTCTGGGTCTTTGTCATCTTTTTCCTTTCTTTTAAGATGGAACAATTATGGTAGCTTTTTATAAAAGACAGTGGTTTAGATTTTACACAAAGTTATGACTTTTTTCAAGCCTATTTATATATCCCTCCTTGGCAGTCTCTCTCATTCTTGCAACATTTGCATCCAAATGCTATAGAAAGATAAAAGATTTCATTCTATGATGCAGGACATTATCTTCTTCCTCTTATGTACACACACACACAAACACACACCTTTGTGCTAAATTTTGGAGTAAATATTGTCTTACATTATACATTATACATTATTTTGAGTGAATTATAATTATTTTGACCAAAAAGCATCTTAGAGAAATAAGAATACATAATATATGTTGGGCTTCCTGAACTCAGGACCCATCTGGCATTTCCAGCCACTGATTTTTATAGGTTGAATAGAGTACTAGGCTCTGACTCAGTAGAAGTCTCTCAGATATTGTATTTGGTGCATCTATACAAGAATCTTTATTGTGATTGCCCTCGCAATGAGGGATGAAATTCGCTGTTATACTCATTGCTGTTTAAATCTATTGCTTATTCCTCCAGGCTTTCTCACAGTTTAAAGGATTCTTTGCCCTGTACTTCATGACTTTATAGCTGAGCAGTTATTGTTTGCTGACATCTCTGCCCTGAGAACATCTGGTTCTTGACTTATCTGTGACCCTCATTAGAAGAATCTCTAAGGGCAAATGATGCCACATACACCACAATGTTGCATTAAAAGTAGAAACCATCCAAAGTCGCAGCTTAAGGCTATCCCTATTTTAAGATCACTCTTTTATACTCACAAAATAATGATAATAACATGGTTTCCAAAAGTGTGAACAGTTAAATTCCCAGTAATATTTTCTGACAAAAGAGAAAACAGTCTATAACTTCAATAATCTATATATTTGCAATTAATAGGAAGTATAAAGATGCACTATAATGTAGCTTTGCTTAATCTATTTTACATTTCTAATAAAATTCTCTCAGAACTGGATGAAAATGTTTTAACTGAATGATATCACAACTGCTGAACTGCTAGGAAATTATTTCTTAGCAAATCAGTAGCAATAGAGCAAAACCTGTGGAGCTAAATCTTCAAGCAGTATTAGACTATAACACCAATTGCCTTTACTAGCATAGTAAGCTGCTTTCAGGAAAATAAACCTAGGGATGTTACCTGAAGCAATGAAATGGGCCTATACAAGGAAAATACATTAAGAGATTCAGAAAAAAAATAACTTATGTTACTAATTATGTTTTTCATCAAATGACAGGTCCATGGTTCCTTCAAAAACTCACACTGTTCACCTCAAGAGAGAAATCAGAATTAAAGGGGGTTGGTGTTTTTCTGTTTATGTTGGTTTGGATTGTATCTTAACCATTTTTATCTGTGAAATAGTATAGAATGATCAAATGTCTTATGTAGGATCCATGGGAGGGGGAAGGTAATGAACCAATCCAAATAGCTGACCAACTCATCAGAATTATACAATGCTACTTTATTGTTGCAAAATGTGCAAGATGCCTGAATATTTAGCACATCATTGATGTTTTAATCCCCATTCACACTCACATAACATACAGCTAAGATACCAGTTTAGCATACCTGTATGGCTGAAGGTAAAAGACTGCTTTTAAGAAGTACACATATTGACTTAATGTTATATCTCTCTAGCTCTAATCAGCCCCAGGTGTTGACTTTTCAGTATTCTGTTTTATATCTCCTATGCCTGGCTAGATGCCATTCCTGGATGGATTCTTCAGCCTCACATTTATGAGAATGATGACTGAAATGAGTCCTTGTTATAAGAATCTGAAAACTGTCTTGCCAGATTTCTAATTAGCATCACTGTCTTACAGCAGAATGATATTTCATAGTGCCATTCTGTTCATTTATATTCCCAGCCACGTTTAGATCTCTTACCCAGCCTTGGCCCTTAACCAATTATTTTGACCTCATTTTTGTTATTCATAGCTGCTGTTTTGGAGTTCCTATGTTTCTCCAGTCTTCCTTTTCAAAAATCACCAGTCTTTTGTTTATGCATTAGAATGACTGCCTATACCTTGAGTGCTATAGTTGGCATAATTTGCTAAATCTATGTGTGCTTATTCACCACAATTCTGAACAAATGAAAAAATAATATTCTATGTTTCTCTTTTCCTTAATGCACTGTTTGTTTGGATGACAGGAAACAGCTGATGGAAGAGTAGAGGTTGTACAACAGGGGTGTCAAACTCAATTTCATTGAGGGCCGCATCAGCATTGCGGTTGCCCTCAAGGGGCTGGGTGGGTGTGGCCTGGGTGGGTGTGGCCTACTGGGTGGGTGTGGCTAGAGTGTGTATGGCCTACTGGGTGGGCGTGGCCAGCTCTACGTCGTTCGCATCAAGAGTGCCTATGGGGGGCCTGGGCAGGAGTGGGACAGATCTGAGGGTCTCTGGCAGAAGGAGGGTCTCTGGGGCAGGGCCAAGGCAGTGGGGGCCGTTCCCTCACTGTTTCCAGGATGGCTTCACGGGCCACATGAAACCACTTTGCGGGCCGGATATGGCCCCCAGGCCTTGTGTTTGACATGTCTGTTGTACAATATCTACAGTTTTCCAGTTCATAGGAAAACCAAAGAATGAAAAAGATATTTCAAAATCAGCAGAATTTTGGTTTAAAGGGATGGAGGACATAAGGCCAATTTAGTTTTGAACCAAGCCAATTGGAGTTTTGAATGGGAATTTTCTTTTACTTATGTGACTGTAGGATGAGTGATTTAGAACTGACCCTTTCCTCTGAAATTGCCATTTGCTATCATTTAAAAGATTTTCACATAGTCTTTAATTATTCCAAAACCAGCTACACATTTGTATAATCCCAGACTGTTATCTATGTTCAGCTGCTGAGCCAATTTCCGACTGAATTTCTATTTATGTAAGACTACAATATCCATTTACTGCTCTGAAGCTATGTGAAGCTTGATTTATGAAGCTTTAATTTAATTAATATATACTTTCTTCCAAAAGACAAAGGTACTGTGGAAGCTTTGAATCTCTCCCTCATAAATATCAACCACATTTGGGATGATGGGAAATAATAGGGAAATGAATACAAAATGAAGGACATTGATTTAACGTTCTTTGCATTTACTCATTGGATGGCTAGGCCTGAAAGCCTATTTGTGCTCTCAGTATTTTGAGGTCATTGAAAATTATGTTGAGTTGTTTTCAACATGCTTTGGGGGAACTAGGAAATGAAAAGAGTAAGATATATACCGGTGCTTAGTTTTATGAAGAATCCAAGTGAAAATATTGCGTTAAAATTAATATTAAGATAAAATGAAGTTTTAATTTTCAAGTATGGTTCCAAGTAGCTAACATTTTTTTCTAGATTGCATTTGTGACAAATTGTTAAAATTTTAGAAGTATTGTTCCCAGTGTTATTGTGAGAATAAAATTACAGGAAACCCCTATGTAAATTTGCTTGAGTTTCTGGGGGGGGAATTAAAACTCTTGGAAAAAAAGTCCCCCTCTTGTTCCTATTTATATGCTTCCTAGTGAGTTTTTTTGCAATAGTGTTATTCATAATCTATTCATTGTTCCCGAATAGTCTCAGAGTTGTCTGTTCTGGACAATTTACATTTTTGGTAGTGTATTCCATATTTGACAGGACATCTGTGAGCTTGTCTGTGAGCCAAGAATATTGGTTATATTAAAATTGAAACCTGAGAAAATCTGTCCACCTGATTACTTGAGATGAGAGATTGTGTTTACTGCAGGACTTCCAAATTCTTTATTAGGTACACAGCACCACCCAGGAAGTGCCTCTATTGCTGGAATATTGACTGTACCATATGTGAATTTTATTGAAAATGTCATAGTTTCATTCAACTGGTCAAAGGAGGAGGAGACCCTTTTCCACTCTTTCTCTAGTGGAAGAGAACAGATCCTTCTGCAAATTCTGAGGCATCAGGTTGTACCAAGAATTGGTAAACACACTTTAAGTGTCTGAGTAGCAGCAGTGAAGAGAAATGGACTCTGAAATCCTGCAACACTACTTGCTCTTAAGTAAACTTTGTTAGCTTAGAAAATCAGCAGAAGAAACTTAATGTTTGAAACCTAGATTTTTAAAAGATTTGTTCTGGCATATTTTGTCAGAGTTTCAGGTTTGTCTGTAATAAATATTCTAAACCATCTAAACTGTGCTTAGGGAATCTCCTGCCAAGCCTAACAGAAAACTGAGAACAATTCAGAGGATGGACATTGGTATACTAGTTTTGCCTGAACTGGAGTTAGCTATTCAAATGATATTGACAGCCTCCTTGAGGTTATAAAATTGAACTCAGCAGGAATCATGTTAAGAGGGCTTTTCTTATTGTATAAATCGTAAATGTTATTATATTAGAATTTCAGGGTAAGAGTCTCTGAAGGACAAATTGAAGGGAAGGTAACTTTTGATTAAATTTTGATCTTCCTTGAGTTATTGACTGTTTTATGGGCATAAGCCCTTAAGTATATGAGTGGCTCTGGGAATTCAGTGAGTTTGGGGAGATTGTTTTCAAACTGATGTCTTAAGTTATTTTGGAAGAAAGACTGTTGTACAGTTTTAACAAAAATACAAGACAAGCAAATATGAAAAAGAAAAACTATGTAAGGATAATGACAAAATGAGAGTAACAGAGTAACCTATCATTTATGTTCATCTGCTTGAGTACTGGGAAAGGACACTGATGAGGTAAAGCAAAAATAAATATTCAGTCAAGAATTCATAGTTGCTGACATCTTAGATTACAGGAAAGACAGCAAACATATTTATTGCTGATTGTAAACCCTTTATAGACTTTTTGCACGAAACAGAAAAAAAATGTACTTTTGATTTGTGGTTTTGTTGATTAGAAAATATTAGATATTATTTATTATTTATTTTATTTATTCCATTTATATCCTGCCCTTCTCCGAAGACTCAGGGCAGCTTACAAGCTTAGCAGTAGCCTTCATTCTATGTATATGCCTGCTTATTAGGGCTTTCACACACACCCCCAAGCGGCATTATTACAAAGTCAGCTTAATTGCCCCCAACAATCTGGGTCCTCATTTTACCTACCTTGGTAGGATGGAAGGCTGAGTCAACCTTGAGCCTGGTGGGATGCGAACCTGCACTAATAATTGCAGGCAGCTGGTGTTACTTAAGGAGGCATTAGCCCACTGCTCCACCAAGGCTCTTTTATTAGAAGAAAGCTTTTTTGTAGCAATAGAGTAAGATATAATTTTGAAGTTGTATTTGCTGAAAAAGAAATTGGAAGCTTCTTCCTTTTCTTTTTGCATTTTATTCTTTCATTTGTTTCTATTTTCTTTTCTTTCTTTGTATTAGTTTTTGTTATTTTTTAATTTTATCTTCTTTTTAAAACATTTAGTAAAACTTTAGTAAAACTTATACAAAAAGTGTTCATGCTTGTTTTGCCATTTCATCAAATTATACACAGAGAGAGAGAGAGAAAGAGAGAAAGAGAGAGAGAGAGAACTCAGCTGACTTCAAAATGATCAGTTTCTTTGCCAAATGGGACTTTTCTGAGTACAATCTCTAAAAAGTCTTTGTCTATTGATAGTATCTTCTATATTTAATATGACACTCATTTTAGTTTCATTTGCACTGATTATAGAAATGCAGCTACAGAGTGTTAAAACAGTGATTTGTAATAGAATTTCTAATCAACAGGTTTAAGTTATTCAGCTGAAGATTCAAGATGCAGCAGATATATTGAATTCCTTAGCTTATTTTTATTCATTTTTTTTAAAAAAATATTTCTTTCTAGTTTACACCAAGTTCTAATGGATTTACAAAACCAGCAGCTCAGTGAGCTATCTGACTGGTTAACTAAAACAGAAAAAAGAACATCAAAGATGGAGTCAGAATCTTTGGGACCTGATCTAGAAGGCTTAAAGAGGCAGGTGGAAGAACATAAGGTAAGCTGTAGTTTTCAAAAGCCACATTAATTTTTAGCATTTCTTTGTATAAATGCCAGCACAGTACTATGTAAAAGCAATATTTATATAAAATGAAATACCTTGTTTTGAAATTCTAATATAAAAAATACCACGACTTTGGAGCATTGCACAGAAATAGATTTTGTATTAATAAGATAAGGATGATATAATTTTATTTACTTATTTTTCTTTCATTATTTGCATAATAAAAAGTATTCTGGAATGATAAGAGGAAAGGGAATTGCAATATGCTGTTTATTGCAAAATACAATAATAATGTTTCTGATTTTATTATTCCCTAATTTCCTTCTTTTGCTATCTTATGCTTTCTTTTTAAAGTACCCCACTAGCTAATCAGCACTATTAGTTATTATAATTGGGATTTCTAATCTCATTAGCAGTGTTGTGACTTTGTGTTGCAGCCCCCAAGCACAGTGAAGTATTCAAGCTCAGTACCTGCCTTTATATACAAAAGATGAAGTATTTTTGAAAAATGAATTTAATTATAAAAGCAACGCGCCAGCACAAAATGAACAAAAGAACTGGATAAAAGTGTTTCTGTTGTGCATTTATGTTGTAGTCAAAGAAGTTTTCTTATACACACAGAGAGAGACCATTAATTCTGATTAATAAAATCTCACATGTGCTTTAATAGATATTAATAGATATTAATATTGTATATGATGCTATCTCTATTTCTACTTTTTTGTACTTATTCTTAGCATCATGTATAACTGATTAAGGGTTGTGATAGATGACCTTCCATGGATGAAATATATATTTTTAATGAAACACTTGATCCTGGAGTTATTTGATAGAGTCAGAATGTCTGAATTCTTCTAGGCATTCCAAGTATTTACCAGTTTGCCATGCAAACTGTGAAGTAGGATTGTGCCTGCTAGTTATGCCTGACATAAACCTGAAATAGCCTTTGGGTATGCAATTCTGGTACCTGTAAGTTGGCATTAAAATGAAAAACAGAAAATGTACATTCTTTGTTACGTGCTTAAGATGATCATTTCCAGAAAACCTGCTTGTTTATCTGCATTGATAGGTAGCCTCTTTTTATTAATGGTACATCCATGCAATCTAGACCAACAGATGAAGTCCTGTGATGTTGATTAAATTAAAATATCTGATGCATTATGTAAAATGTATGATACAAAATATTTTCATGTTTTATCAGCTGCATGTTGCTATAATATTTTGTTTTTTACCTGCTTTTTTGGTTTTTTATTATTATTTTTATTCTAGTGTTTTATATACTTTGACTTAAAATGTTGAGTTAAACATATCCAAGCATTCAAAAGCTAGCCAACAAAATTATTTCAGCTTTGCATAATATTCATGCAATTAATGTTAACTATTTAGATTACCTTGCTAGGCCCCAAACATGGGGCAAATCTTTATTTCCTGTTTTCAGCCTTATCTCAAAGGCCATCGAACAGGCTGTAGTCACACCGGACAGTTCATATATTTGTGTAAATTACTAACAAAGAATTAAGGGAGACTAAGATGCATTTCTGACTCTTTAGTCTTCATCAGTCAGTCATACCCTTCTGAGATTCGAACCTGTGTGTGTGTGTATATATATATATATATATATATATATATATATATATATATATATATATATATATTTAAAATGATGCATGGTTTGGTGGCCTGACTCCCTTTCTATAATAAGACTCAAAGTGCAGAAGTCGGTCTACATCATACCCTATATTAAAAAAATGGATCTGTTCTAATAAATGCAAATTAACCATATTATTTGAACTATGAGAGTTAAAAAAATCCTCTAGAGGAATATATATATACCTTTTCAAATGCTATCCTTTTGAAATATTGTTTTTTTTAAAATGCATAGAGCATAGTACAATTTTTAAAGAGTCCTCTAGAAATATATATTTTATTGAGTCATTTATGCTTGTAATAATTTGACTTTTAATGGAACCATAAATGTAAAACACATTCAAAGAGGCTGTTCAAGTCTATATGTTGCATAGAACATGAATAAATAAATAAGGATGCTGCATAGTTATACCAAAAATGAATCTCATAGCTAAAAAACAATTATTATTAATTTTAAAAACTGCAATCCTATTCTTCTATGCTCAGAATTTTTCCTACCTTTGGTGGGGCTTATTTCTGGCAAGTGTGATAGTTTTCATCCTTTAAGAATTGAGGAAAAGAATAATAAGGCTCTGTAAGGAGTGGATTCATGCATTTAATAGTTGTTGTTTTTTTTTAAATTTTCCACTTGTGGCTCTCTTAAGTTGATAGAAATATATCTATGTTTAATGTAATAGAAATTATACAAACTATGGTTCATTGTGTGTTTTGGCATAAATTTTTGAGTGAGGTCTTTGTTATAGTTGTAACTAATAATGAATGCCTGTTCCTATGGCTCTAAATAGCTCAGTTCATAGAAAGGAAAACAAGCTGTCCTTGTGTTATTTTTTAACATTTTTTTTCTTTTTCATTATAGATTCTTCAAGAAGACTTAGAGAAGGAACAAGTTAAGGTTAATTCACTCACTCATATGGTAGTTGTAGTAGATGAAGCTAGTGGAGATAGGGCCACAGTTGCATTAGAACAACAACTTCAGGTAATTGCTAAATTAAGATTGCTATATGATTCCATGCATGTTCTTCCTATATCTAAATAATACTGAAAATATATATTTTTATGGTAAATGACAGGTAAAAATGTTAATATTATTTAAAACTGAATTGGTCACTCTGATGTAGGTTTATGTTAAACAAGTATTCTCCCAGCTACCATTCAGGGAAGAAGTGTCAGATATGTGCCACCATTATTTCAACACAATTCAGCGATACTCAAATGAATGACTGAATAATTTATTATTATTAACTATTATATATTCCTGTTATATATTAACTTTCATATATTCCTGTACACTTTTATTTTTCACTTGCCCTTTCCATACAATTTTACTAAAAAAAGATCTCCCCTCCAAATATGTAATTGACATTACAATCAAATTTAAAAATATGCACAGTAGGAAAAATCACTTGAATATACAGTAATGCTGTGATAATTTCAGTGAACCTGGAATTCATTGATACAGTAATTGGTTATGGTTTATCATGTCAGATTTAACTGTGAATATGGGTGCATGCTGTCATTAAGGTAAGCCCACATTGTAAGAACAATGAATACAATAAGTGAAGCATTGCTTTCATTCTGATAGCTAATTTTGAAGCTGTTACAGGAAACAGTGTTTTTTAACCTATAATTAAAATTTCTAAATTAATATAGTCTCTTGATCATTGTACTTCTTTCAATATTTGCATCTTATTAAACTGTTGATAAATGATTTTTACACTACTGTACTTGCTTCTATACTTGCTGTATTTCAGTTATTCCTTATTTTGTTTTTGCGTAGTAGAAGTTCTTTTAACAAGAAATTAGAAAAGTACTGTATCAAATCAAGTGTTAATCTGATTTTGTATCATTTGACTTCCTGCTGATTGCTAGAATAATGGAGGACAGTTCTAAAGAATTCAAAATATTTTATTTTGGTCACTGACAAGTTACACAAGATATATATAAATGTTGTGTTACTAGGGAAAAAAACCCTAACAACTAATAGCTGTATTTCCTTCAGGAATTGTCTGAACTAGAATTGTCTCAAGTATATATATTTTTAAAAGGAAAAGACAAAAACAGTAAATTCTCACCAAGTCCTGTTGACTGCATTAACATGCCCATGTTTTTTGTCCATATTGCTTTCTTGCATGCTCTTTTTATGCTTTCTATTCTACATATAATTAATAATTAATAGTGTCCCTTTCAATTTATGATCAGATCCAACTCTACTTATCTTTTTTTTCAGATGGGTACATTTGGCCAAATAATACAATGTAGAATGAGTTGCCCTCAGATGTCTTGTACTTCCGCATCTCATTGGACTTCTGAAGGGCCATAAAAATCTGGCTTTCTAGGAATGCATTTAGTGGTGCAGAATTTCAGCTTGCCCTGAAATTATGTCTTAGATGTATAATAATAGTATTATCGTCACTGACATAATCCCATCAATCAGTTGTAAAAGGCAGCTTAACTTGTAGCAGCTTACATCCTGTGGTGGTAGCTTTAACACTATCAAACCACCTCTGCCTATCCCAGGGCCTTGGAAAGGACTCAGAAGGTAGATAAAAATGCCATATCCAGCCTAAATATCTGGCTGATTGTAAAACCAACCACAATAATGTAGCCATAAAATATGAATTGAAAGATTCTAACGTTGTTGTTAGTTGCGAAGTCATGTCTGACCCATCGCGACCCTATGGACAACGTTCCTCCAGGCTTTCCTGTCCTCTACCATCTTCTGGAGTCCATTTAAGCTCACACCTACTGCTTCAGTAATTCCATCCAGCCACCTCATTCTCTCTCGTCCCCTTCTTCTATTGCCCTCAATCATTCCCAGCATTAGGCTCTTCTCCAGTGAGTCCTTCCTTCTCATTAGGTGGCCAAAGTATTGGAGTTTCAGCTTCAGGATCTGGCCTTCTAAAGAGCAGTCAGGGTTGATCTCCTCTAGGACTGACCGGTTTAATCGCCTTGCAGTCCAAGGGACTCGCAGGAGTCTTCTCCAGCACCAGAGTTCAAAGGCCTCAATTCTTTGGCACTCAGCCTTTTTTATGGTCCAACTTTCACTGTCATACATTGCAACTGGGAAGACCATAGCCTTGACTATATGCACTTTTGTTGACAGGGTGATGTCTAACAGTATTAAAGGCTAAATAAAAAATATGAAGTCTGGTATAAATGAAATGTAAAATAGTTATTAACTTCTTAATGTTAATGTCATTATTTTAGCATTTAGGAAACCGTTGGGCAGCAATCTGTAGATGGACAGAGGACCGTTGGTTTATTCTGCAAGATGTTCTTCGAAAATGGTTGCAATTTATTGAAGAACAGGTTAGGTATATCTATTTACTCTTTGCTTTATAATGTTTAATATGCAGTCTTTCTAAATGGTTTTTTTTAACTTTTAGGGTGTTTTGGATAAATGGTTTGCTGAAAAGGAAGAATTTGTGACTACTATCAATACTACCGATTTTAAAGACCAGAAGGAAATGTTGGAAAATCTACAAAAATTGGCTGTATGTTTTGTGTATATTTCTCATTTTTCCTCCCAGTTTTCAACATTTGTATCACATATTTCAGCAGAGGACTTGTAAATGACCCAATCAACTAGCTTTAATCAATTGGAAGCCAAATGATGAAAAAGTGTACTATAAGGTTTCTGGCCTTATATAAACTTACGCTAAAATTAATGTACTACATGCCCTCTTACTGAAATAATGCTAATATTGCAATAGATTCTGTTAGCAGATAATTAATATTGATGATGTTCCAAATAATTTGCCTAGAGCTAAGAGAATAAAGGGTCTGTTACTCTATTTAGGATTAGTTACAGATCTAATTCATACTTGCAGAGAAAGAACAATCAAAGCCATCAATAGGTCTTAGTGATGGTTTTTAAGTCCTTACATGGCATGGGTCCGGAATACCTCGGGGATCACCTGCTGCCGGCGTCAACTCCCCTCCGCCCCATGCGTTCCCACAGAGAGGGCCTCCTCAGGGTGCCTCCAGTCAGAGAATGCTGGCTGGTGGCCCCCAGGGGGAGGGCCTTCTCTGTGGGCGCCCCGGCTTTGTGGAATCAACTGCCGGTTGAGCTCCGGATGGCACCGGATCTCCGCTCCTTCCGGCGCGGGTTAAAGACCCACCTGTTTGAACTAGCTGGCCTGGCCTGATGGGGAGTTAATTTGGGTTTTAAATATTTGTATATTTTATTGTTTTATCTTGGGCATTAATTTAATTCTATTTTAAGTTTTGTAGTCTTGTATTTTTATTATATGCCCTGTTCACCGCCCTGAGTCCTTCGGGAGAAGGGCGGTATAAAAATTTAATAAAACTAAACTAAACTAAAACTAAGGTATGGTTTTCTGTTTTAAAAAATCAAATTTAGATTTGGGTTATTTCCCTTCATTGTTGCCCACTTCCCTGAAATAACAGTGGCTATGCAATAATATACCCTGAAATAAAACCAGCTCAAACTTTAAAAACCAAGAGCTACAGTAAGAGCTGTTGTTTTATTTTAATCTTTGAATGTCATATTCATCTCTATACTGTATGTCTTTATATTGGTGCCAAAGCAAGTGAAAGAAAAACTATCATGCAGATATATTGAGAAATGGCCACTGTTATATAAGTGATTAATATAAATAAAAGCAACCTGTGCAGTGATGAATATATAGAAAAGCTTTGAAATTAATATGGTTTTTTAATAAGGTACACTTTAGGATAATACTTGTATAATTAGACATTGACGTGTCTGAGCCTTTTTCTTGTAATAAAGCAGAAATATATATTTTAAAGTTTTTGTCATCTGATTGTTCAGATTAATTAACAGGTATGAGACAGCTGGTTTAAAATTGCTACCTAGGGTCCCTACCGACACACACACTAACTACAAATTTAATGTTCATTAAACTATGTCACAATTGGAGACCAAAAATGGTGACCATCTGTCAGCATAATCTTAAGCATATGTTGTTTCACTAATTTAACTTCATGCTATGACATGAGAAAAATTTTATAACATAAAATGTACATTTATCCATATAAATCCTCAAAGTTTTAGAACAGCACAAGCCCCAGAAAGCTAAATATCAGCAGGCAGTTTACAAAACATTGTCTCTGGGCTGCTCAAGTGAGTTTTTTTGCAGAGAAAGGGAGAGCAGATGGTTTACTTGGACTTTAAAATGTATTCCCTGAAGTTTATATGTTTAGATTATACTGTGTGCCAACACTTTTACATTTATTTGTAGCAAAATTGTCAAGGTGTTTTAAAGGTCTGGAACCATATCAAAATTGTTTTTAATATAGCACAAATGTTTTGCTGGTAGCAATGTTTTATTACAAAAATTGTAAAAGAAATAGAATAAGCCTACCATAAAAATGAGGCACAGGAATGCTTATTATAGTACAGAAACTTGAAGGGGACAACTATGTGCAATAGTTTTTGCTCTGCTTTGCTTATGCTTAGCTGGCCTTATAAGGCAGTTCTACATGTTGCCAGTTACATAAACAGTATGTCTGAGAAATGGGGTGAAGGGATGACTTTAGAAGTGGAAGTAGCAAAGACATGATGATGATGATGATGATGATGATGATGATGATGATGATGATGATGATGATGATGATTTATTAAATTCATGTGTTGAATGACTCTCAAAAACTCTGGATAGCCATTTGATGAACAATCTATTCAGAAGAGCCATGTTGGCACAGTGTTTAAAATGCAGTATTGCAGGCTAATTCTGCTGACTGCCGACTGCCAGCAGTTCGGCAGTTCGAGTCTCACCTGCTCAAAGTTGAGTCAGGCTTCTACCCTTCCAAATTGGTAAAATGAGGACTCAGGTTGATGGGGGCAATATGCTGACCCTGTGAACTGCTTAGTGAGTGTTGTAAAGCACTGTGAAGGGGTATATAAGTTTTATTGCTATTGCTATTCAGGTATTCACTTATGATGTCAAATACAGCAAAAGCAGCAAAGATATGCTATTTTATACCCAGTCATGGGCCATAACTCATTCTCAACACACTTTGCTTCTCTTTGAAATTTCTGAAAGGGTTTTCACAAACTTACTGAATATCTGTATAGATATCCTAACAACATTTCTCACAATCTGAAATTACAATTTCCCCCTGATTTTTCAGCTTCAAAAGTGTGACACTTTAATTACCAGTTCATTATTCTAAATTCAATGTTGCCCTCTGAACCAGAATGATAATGTGAATCCCACATTCCAAAAATAATGAAAGATCTCAATTAGTTTATATTATTGAAAGATATGAAGAACAAAATGAATATTTGCAAAACTCCAAAGCACACATTAGGTTACAAGAATTTTGTCTTCTAGCATAAACATAAGCAACCTTATTCTTACAGATGTTGTGGACCAGAAAACTAGAATTCATTATTTGCTAAACTGCATAGAGTTCATGGTTGTCCAAAACAACTGAGATTGCTTAATTTTGTTCTAGGTTCACATTGTCTAATATCCCCATCTTCCATCAGATGCCCTTATGTTCTCTTCATTTCTATAGATGAAAAAGTATGAGGCATTGAGGAAAAAAACATTGATATAAAATGTCTTGCCTTTTGATGCTGACTAACTCATCAGGATGATTATAAAATAAAATTGTTGTTGAATAACATCTATTTTCAAGAGTTTCTCTCTTATTCTGAATTATTCTGAACCAACATAAAGGCACATGCAGAGACCTGTACACCAGACCTTTTCTAATTAGTTTTATTTGGTGCCATGTATATTTTGAAGATTTTAAAACCTGAGCAGTTTAGGGCAGGACAGTAGTCAAAATTTCTTAATAATTTTACCAAAACAAATGTTTACAATTAGCATGTACAACATATTCTATTCTTCACTTAGTACAAGAAGCAAAACTGAAAACCTTAACAGTGTACATGAGTAGAGTTTTTAGATAAAATAAATGCATACATAAAACATTAGGCCACAATTGTTGATAATGAATGCTATAGTTTACAGTTTATTGCTCATGGAAAGTAATGTCTCACTTTACATACTGTATAATAAGATTGTCCATTCTAGATTTTTTGACAGGTTGTGTGGCATATTTACTAATTACATTAATATAACCAACACATTTATTTCTGGGTGCAGTAATACAATTGTTTCATTTAACATTTTAAGTTGTTATTTTCATTTATTTTTCAAGTATCTTTTGGGAACTAATTAGTCTAAAGGTCATGTGAAAATAATAGCATTACAGTTTGCATGCAAATTAATGATGTGCTTGCATGAACTAATTTTTAATATTACGGTAGTTATAATATTCAATTGTGAAAATATGCAGTATGATGATAATATATTAGAATTATTTAACTCTAACAAATTCTTCTTTATTCTGCTAAAGGGAAGATCCAAAAGATAATTTTATAAGGATCAACTAAACTAACAAAAGCATATGGAAGTTTGTTGCTTGGAAAAAAATGCCAAGTTAGCTTGTATCATTACTTCTGATAGGTTAATATGTTGTTTTTTGCCACGTTACTTTTACAGATCTTGAAAGGAGAATTGGAAATCAAGAGACAATCTATGGATAAGCTGAATTCCCTCAGCCAGGATCTTCTCTCAGCAGTAAAAAGTAAAGGATTATCACACAAACTGGAAGGGTGGCTACAAAACATTAGTCAGCGCTGGGATAGTTTGGCACAGAAGCTGGAAGGCAGTTCCAAGCAGGTTTGTCAAAACTGTTAGCCTGATAGTTAATGACAGTCAAATCATTACCACCTCATTGTTGAATCATTTCTTAGCCATGATGTTTGTTCTTACATAAATAAATGCTTTATTTCCATCTTACACACTATTTATCAAAACCAACTTTCAACTCCATATTCACAAAAGTATTTCCTGTTTTTAAGTGACATTCTTAGCTCTAAATAAATGGAATTAAAAAAATAAATGGAATTTAAAAAATAAAAATAAATAAATCACAAACTTTAAACTCATATATTTGACAATTACTTAATAAAGAGTCAAAATTTGGTCTGCATGCTCCTGTCCAAACTAAAATTATATTTTTTTTGCCTATGAATAACATTCCAAATTGTTTCCCTCTTTTCTTTTTTTGCTTCTGATAAAATGTGGGACCAATATAGGATAGCTTAGACTTGTGATTTCTTTAATCCTAATAAAACTTCCTAGATTCTTCATGTATCATGACAAGGGTCCTATCAGATTCCTCTTTCTTCTCCTTAGAGAAAAGATGCATAAAGATGAAAACTTACTAAGCATCTAAGTTCAGACTTACTGGAAACTTTCAGTGCAGAATAGAAAATACTGAAACAGTGAAATAATAGAAAATACTTGTAGCTCAGGTTTTAGCTTTTGGCAATGGTTTTCTCTCTGAGCTATTTTTCTAATATTTTTATTATCAATTATCAATATTATTGGTGATAATAAACAACACCAGTTTGATTGGGAAAGAACAAAAATCATTGGGCATGCCAATACCCGCCACACACATGAATTTATTGAAGCCTGGTATTCTACCAAAGGTACGCGGTGGCTCAGTGGGTTAGGATGCTGAGGTTGTCGATCAGATGGTCGGCAGTTTGGTGGGTCGAATCCCGAGTGCCGCGTAGCAGAGTGAGCGCCTGTTACTCGTCCCAGCTTCTGCCAACCTAGCAGTTCAAAAGCACGTAAACATGCAAGTAGAAAAATAGGGACCACTCCGGTGGGAAGGTAACAGCGTTCCGTGCGCCTTTGGCGTCTAGTCATGCTGGCCACATGACCACGAAGACATCCTCGGACAAGCGCTGGCTCTTCGGCTTTGAAACGGAGATGAGCACCGGCCCCTAGAGTCGGAAACGACTAGCACGCATTGTTGTGACTCAGGGCCAGCCTGTGGGTCCGACAGCCGGCTCCGATGTATCGGATGACTCGGATGAGGGGGAGGGAAACGAACCGGCTGATGATGGTTTGGAGGCTTTGCAGAGCCCTCAGCCGGGGACCTCTTCTCAGCTGCGTGAGCCCGAGAGTGCGGAGGAAGATGACCCACAGCTGGCCCTGTTCAAGGACGCCCGACGCAGGAGGCAGTCGAGCAGGAACAAACGAAGAAAGGCTGTGGGACTCCTCGGGAGGAGGCACAGGGAGACCATGCCCTGAGCTCTCTATAAAAGGAGTGTTTGGGAAGGGGCTGGTTGCTGAAAGCAACTTTTCCGCTTGAGAAGACAAGCTCTAGTGTTTTTGTTAACTGCGTAATTAAATCTTGGCAGATGCCTTTTAGCCTTGGACGCTCTCCAGTCTCTTCTTTCTGAATAGGGGTTTGCCTTACTACAAGGCCAGAAGAGGGCTGGTTCAGAACAGTTTGCTTTCAGCCACCCACCCCTTATTACTACGATGGAGCAGCTTCTTGCCGAGAATGCCCAGCTCACCCAGCAACTCACTTTCCTGGCAGCTCAGGTGGCTCAACTGCAAGCTCAGGTACATGCTGCACCCTCACCCAGGAGGAAATGTCAGATAGCTATGCCGGATAAATTTGCTGGTACTCCAGAACTGTTTCCTGCCTTCTTGGGACAATGCCAGCTTTTTATCAGCGTGAGAGCAGCTGATTTCCCCACTGACCGAGATAAGGTGGGATTCGTGTTGAGCCTCCTGTCGGGAGATGCAGCTCGTTGGGGCACGCCTCTGTTGGCACAGCCTAGCCCTTTGTTGGATAACTTTGGGGGGTTTTGTGACCATATGCGCCTCATGTACGAGGACCCGATTAAGGCGCAGACTGCCACCCGACGCCTGAAAGCTTTGAGGCAGGGTCAGCGCCCTCTACAGGCCTATATCAGCGATTTCCGGCTGCTTAGCCAGGATTCCGCCTGGAATGAGGCTGCGCTCGTGGATGCCTTTCAGGATGGCTTGTCAGAGGAGATGTTGGATGAGCTGGCCCGCGTGGACATTCCCTCAGATCTGAATGGGCTGATCCATCTTTGTCTGCGGATCGATGCCCGGCTGCAGCAGCGAAAGAGTCGCCGTGCCACCCCACAGACCCCTGCCGCCCCTGTTGTGCGTGAGCCCCCAGTCCAGAGGGAGGAGCCAATGGAGCTGGGTGCCGCCAGGTCCCGTCTATTGGTGACGGAAATGGACAGACGACGATCGGAGGGGTTGTGTTTTTACTGTGGGGACCCTGGACATTTGGCTGCTTCTTGTCCAAAGAAGCGTCAGCGGGCATCAGTGACCAAGCCGGCCCCGAGAAAGTCCCCTGCTTTGCTGTCGGGAAACGGCCCGAGCCCGATCTAGTCGGTGTGATAGATCGGACGACCCACCACGACCACGCCGAGCGACGCCATTCCGATGGTGCCTGTGAACCTCCACGGCATTTGATTTTGGAGGCACGACTGATCCTTCCTGGCAAGCCAGAGGGGATTCCGGTCCATGCCTTAATTGACTCTGGGGCTACCACTAACTTTATGGACTCGGCCTTCGTGGCCAAATGGGCTGTTCCTCAGTGTCCGGTGGATCCGCCCATGCTAGTGGAGACTATTGATGGTCGAGTGCTCCTGTCCGGGCCTATTACGGCCGCCACGCAACCAGTGAGTATGGCTATCAGTTCCCATGTGGAGGCCATTCAGTTCTACATCACTTCGGATCTGCACTTCCCCGTGGTCCTGGGACTGGCGTGGCTCCGGGCGCATGATCCACAGATCTATTGGTCTCAGAACTTGGTCACCTTCCCAAGTTTGCAGTGCGTGGACCACACCCGCCATATCTGTGCCGGCCAGGTGGAGGGCTCCCCAGGAGTTTCTTTGCCTCCCGAACTGTCCGACTTTGCTGATGTGTTCAGCGAGTCAGAGGCGGACCAATTACCCCCGCACAGGCCCTATGACTGTTCCATTGATCTAGTCCCTGATGCGCCTCTCCCAGTGGGGCGTTTGTATTCCATGTCGGAGCCCGAGTTGGCTGCACTGCGGGACTTCTTGACAAAGAATTTGGCTCGTGGTTTCATCCGGCCCTCGTCCTCGCCAGTGTCTGCGCCCGTGCTCTTCGTCAAAAAGAAGTCGGGTGAGTTACGGCTCTGCTGTGACTACCGGAAACTCAACGCCATCACGGTGCGTAACCGCTACCCGCTGCCCCTCATCCCCGAGCTCTTGGACCGACTCCGGGAGGCTAAGATCTTCACGAAACTGGACCTGCGTGGAGCTTACAACCTCGTCAGGGTTCGGCCGGGTGATGAGTGGAAGACGGCATTTGGTACTCGCTATGGACATTTCGAGTACACGGTGATGCCGTTTGGCCTGACCAACGCCCCTGCTGTGTTTCAGCATTTTATGAACGACATCTTTCGAGATCTGTTGGACCAGTTTGTCGTGATTTACCTGGACGACATCCTGATTTACTCCCCGTCACGTGAAGCGCATCATCAGCATCTCCGTCAGGTCCTGCAGCGCCTCCGGAAACATCGGCTGTTTGCCAAGTTGGAGAAGTGCCAGTTTTACCAGGTGACCATCGATTTCCTGGGTCATCGCATTTCTCCTGAGGGCATTGCCATGGAATCGAGTAAAGTTGAGTCGTTGCAGAGTTGGCAACCCCCACGTCGCGTGAAGGATGTTCAGCGACTTCTTGGATTTGCCAACTACTATCGGACATTCATCCCTGGCTTTGCTGCCTTGACAGCCCCCCTCACCCGGCTCCTGCAGAAGAAGACTCGGTTCCAGTGGAACGCCCCCGAACAACAGGCGTTCCAAGCTTTGAAGGACGCCTTCATGAAGGAGCCCATCTTGAAGCATCCTGACCCGCAACGGCCGTTTGTCGTGGAGGCGGACGCCTCCGACATTGCCATTGGGGCCATGTTACTCCAGGCAGCGACGCCCAACGGTACCCTTTTCCCTTGCGCGTATCACTCTCGGAAATTGAACCCCTCGGAGCGCAACTATACCATCTGGGAGAAGGAGCTGCTGGCCATCAAGGCGGCGTTCGAGGCTTGGAGGCATCATCTGGAGGGGGCGCGGCATCAAATCGAGGTCCGGACGGACCACAAGAATCTGGAAAGCCTGCAGACCGCTCGGAATTTGAACCAACGCCAGATCCGGTGGTCCCTCTTCTTTGCGAGGTTTGACTTCCGGGTGCGGTACATACCAAGCGGGCACAACCAGAGAGCGGATGCTCTGTCCAGGAAGCCCGAGTACACCCGAGTGGAAGACAAGCTTCCGCCCAGGACAGTGATCCCCGTCGAGTCTTTTGCTGCGGTGCGGGAGCCGGTGGATATACGGGCTCGGATCCGGGAGGCGCAGCAGCAGGAGGCGTGGGTGGCTCAGCGGAAGGAAGAGGTGGGGCCAGATTCGCCTTGGTCGGTCACGGATGGACTCCTGTATTATCGTGACCGGCTCTATGTTCCAGGAGGGCCACTCAGGGGACTCGTCCTCAGCCAGTGTCATGATAACCCGGCTGTGGGGCATTTTGGCCTGTTCAAGACTCTGAACCTGGTCTCCCGTACCTTCTGGTGGCCCCGAGTCCGACACGATGTCCAGTCTTATGTCACCTCCTGCGTCCCATGCAGGCAGGCCAAGTCAGCGACAGGGGCCCCGCCTGGTTTACTGCAGCCTTTGCCAACGCCCAAGAGACCCTGGGGGGCTGTGTCCATGGACTTTCTGACGGATCTACCCCCATCCTCCGGCTTCACGACAGTGTTTGTGGTGGTGGACATGTTGACCAAGATGGCGCACTTCATCCCCTGTCGCGGCTTACCGTCAGCTCGCGCCACTAGTCGCATGTTCATCCAACAGGTGTTCCGGCTGCACGGCCTTCCCGATAGGGTCGTCTCCGATAGGGGGGCCCAGTTTACAGCCCGCTTCTGGCAGGAGTTGATGCGGGCGTTGGACATTAAGGTTTGCCTCTCGTCCGCGCATCATCCTCAGACCGACGGGGGTACCGAGAAGGTCATCGGCATCTTAGAGCAGTATCTGCGCTGCTATGTTAACCTGCAGCAGGACAATTGGGTGGACTATTTGGCCATAGCCGAGTTTGCCTTTAACAACTCGCAGCACACCTCCACGCAGATGACACCGTTCTTGGCCAACGTGGGTTATCACCCCAGGTTTTTCCCCCTTTCTCCCGTGGACTCACCGGAGCCGGCAGCGAACGAATTCATGGCGGAATTACAGGCGATCCATCGGTTGGTGCGACGGCAGCTGGAGAAGGCCAAGGCCGACTACAAGAGGTTCGCCGATCGGTCGAGAAGGGATACGCCTCCATTATTGGTGGGGGATCGGGTCTGGCTGTCCACCAGGAACCTACCATCCACTCGGCCGGCGAGGAAGCTGGACCACCGTTACCTTGGACTGTTCCCAGTCGAGGCCGTCATCAACCCGGTCGCCTATCGTTTAACTCTGCCACGTTCCCTGCGCGTGCACCCCGTCTTCCATCGGTCCTTGTTGGTCCCCGAACAACCGGCTTGTCCACTTCGCCAAGCGGAACCTCCCCCATCAGGACCTCGTGATGGCGACAGCACCCCCGAGTACGAGGTCGCCAGCATCAGGGATTCCCGCTGGCTGAAAGGTCGCTTCCAGTACCTGATCGAGTGGAAAGGGTACGGGCCGGAGGACTTCACATGGGAAGACGCGACCGCCGTTCATGCCCCTGCGTTGGTGACTGCTTTTCACGAACAGTTCCCATCCCGACCGCATCCGGATCGGCAGACCCGGGGGAAGGGCCCTGCGGTGCGGGATAGTGTTGTGACTCAGGGCCAGCCTGTGGGTCCGACAGCCGGCTCCGATGTATCGGATGACTCGGATGAGGGGGAGGGAAACGAACCGGCTGATGATGGTTTGGAGGCTTTGCAGAGCCCTCAGCCGGGGACCTCTTCTCAGCTGCGTGAGCCCGAGAGTGCGGAGGAAGATGACCCACAGCTGGCCCTGTTCAAGGACGCCCGACGCAGGAGGCAGTCGAGCAGGAACAAACAAAGAAAGGCTGTGGGACTCCTCGGGAGGAGGCACAGGGAGACCACGCCCTGAGCTCTCTATAAAAGGAGTGTTTGGGGAGGGGCTGGTTGCTGAAAGCAACTTTTCCGCTTGAGAAGACAAGCTCTAGTGTTTTTGTTAACTGTGTAATTAAATCTTGGCAGATGCCTTTTAGCCTTGGACACTCTCCAGTCTCTTCTTTCTGAATAGGGGTTTGCCTTACTACAAGGCCAGAAGAGGGCTGGTTCAGAACACGCATGTGCGGGGGAACCTTTACCTTTACCTTTATTCTACCAAAGGAGTAATTAACAAGCATCTAATCTAGATCAAGCATATGAGTAGGTAAGAAAGCAGACCATTCGACCTACCAATCAACAAGAGAACCAATCAGCTCCTCACAATTTAAATATAGCTCCAAACGAACAACCAATCACATGACCAACTGACCACACTGGCACACAAGACATTTATAAGCTAAGGAAAATAGGGCAAGAAAATGATGTTACCTTGTTTCATAATGAAACATTCAGAAACTAAATTGAAACATGCTTGGAGAGCAAACTACTGTCAAAATACTGAAACAGTGGCAGAACTTAAAGCTATGGAAGGCAGGAAACTTAGAACAGACAGCTGGGCTTGGAAAGATCCTTGGAATGTGGACGTGTATGCCAAGATCTATATACTACTAAAACTCCTGATGCCATTTAATGGTTCTTCGTTTGTCCATTTGTAAAATTCAGTTAAGACAAGTCATACATCATAACATTTAAAAATGGATTAAGGTACTTCGGGTCTGCTAACTTAAAAGAATTGGTACAAAATCCTGGACCCATTATTCCCATGGAATTGAAATTTCAAGTGTCTTCATACCGATTGTATTTACAAAGTTGTGCTCACTGCAGTATTGCCAAGGTTAGCTATGATCATATGATCATGATTTCTGATACTTCCTGCCAGCTTCCTACAAGCAAAGTCAGTGGGGAATCCCGCACAAAGTCAGAGGTCGCTCCTGTTCCAATGCATTTTTTCCTGCCCATAGTCATTCTATTTCTTTGTTTAGGCAAGTAATATCTCTAGAAGCATGACCCAATAAGTCATGGATTATTAGGAAAGTCAAATCACACATAGAATGTTCCCTGTGGACTATAGTAGCCTTCTACACATGTGGGTCTATACTTTCTATTTTATTTAGTTTTGGTCTGCTTGAATGTTATATCTGTAGCTATCAGAGATACCTTGTTGATGCAGGACACAAATAATTGCAAATAGGCTTAGAAGTGATGTTTTATTTATTGGCTGAAAGATATAACAACTACATTTTTTTTCTCTTTGCATAAATGCTTTGATAGTCAGAACAAGGAGTTTTCAAAAGTCTAAATTGTAACTTGGAGAACTCTGCATATAGAGTATTTGCACATCCTTGTTCAAATCTTTCAAAAGTTGTATATAAAACAACCCATTTTATTTGCAATCTACATTTCCAGAAGTCTGATTGTATTTTCAATAAGTCCTGTTCAAACATGTGATTTGATATAAATATTATCTGATTGGTTAGTGATATCACAATTATTAAGTCTGAAATTGTGTTATACCATTTAAATAATTTTGGGAGATGGGCTATCTATTTTACAAGGATAGGGGATTTCTTGGTGCTATGTGTAAACACGTCTGTTCTGAGAAGTATTTGATATTGAAATCATGACTGATACCAAGATAAATTGGTACTTAAAAGCCATGGGAGATTTTCTGGTTAATAATAAGTTTATACTTGAAATATTTTAGGCTTACAATAATACTGGTTCCCTTACATTTTGAGGATTCTTCCCTGAAAGTCAAAACTCAGTAATTTTCCAGGATATGATATAGCCATAAGTATGAAAATTACCAAATATAGTCTTAGATTATCCTACATTGTTAATACTAACTTTTCACTATAAAGGTGAAAATGTAACTGAGTATGACTCATTTTTTGAAGTACCATAATTTAAAATTTTCTACAATTGATGCATTGTGATCTTAGGCTTTCTAGGATAGGAATGATTAACTAGAGCGTATACACATCTGTACAGAATATGAACAGAAGGGTTTTGGTGCTAGGTGGAGAGATGAATGACTAGATAGATGATAAGTGGATCCTGCTCTGAGAATTATGAAAGCTGTAGAAAGAATCCTTCCATGTCCTGCCTTTTGTTGTTTTTGTTGTTGTTTTACTAGAAGACAAAGGAATAATTGTTTTAACATGGAAGAAAGAATCTTTAAATGGCACCAGCAATACACCTTTTTCCACTGAGTTCTCTAAAATAATAACTTCAGTAATAAGCATGGAAACAGAAAATAAGATGAAATGTTCGTGTAAACTTAACAGATTTTTAAAAAAAATCTTTGTTTTTTTTAAAAAAACACTTGCCTTTTCTCTGGTGAAGTAGCAATCTTAAAAAGGGGCATGGGGGAGAATCCAAATAGGTATATTGTATAATTTCCCTTCCAAAATTAAACCTTTGCATTTTTTGCTTGTGCTTTACTTTGTACAAAATGTGCTACAAATTCATTCTGTTTGCTTCTCATTTTAATATTGACTTTTCCATATGTCTTATTCATCTAGCATGAGTCAGATAAAACAGTTGGGTTGCGTTTCAACACAGTGTTGTTTCATTCTGAAAGTCACGAGCAAGAAAGAACAATTTCTCTTTATTCTCTATTGCTACTTTAAACATCTTAATTAAAGCCTTTCAGCCAATGTGGGACCTCTGCTTTAATACTTCTCTCACAGATCTCACAGGCGGTTGCTGCCACTCAAACATCACTAACACAGACCACAGTAATGGAGACTGTGACTATGGTGACCACCAGAGAGCAGATTCTGGTTAAACACGGTAAAGAGGAGCTCCCACAAGTGCCACCTCCCAAGAAGAGGCAAATTGTTGTGGATTCAGAAATTAGGAAAAGGTGAGAACTAAATAAATGAAAACACCATTGTCGAATGTTTTTTGAAACCATCAATACTTGATATATTATGTTTCCTTTTTTTAATATTAGGTAGGTTTTGTTTTGTTCTGTGGAGGATTTTATAGTAGGGATAGGCAGCTTTTGTAATTAATAAATGGAAGTTCTGTTTTCTACATACAGAAACTTTATCTGAAAGTTAATACAAACTGTGTACCAGATTATTTACTGAAGTTATACTACACTATTTATACTTTTACTTTTTTATTATTTAGGTAACCACTGCAGGCATCAAAGATTGCACAGTCAATAAATGGCCACAGAATTCCTCCTTACCAAAACTAAAACAAAAATGATTGCAGAGATAAAGAGTACATTTTTAAAAAGGACAAAATACATTATTTATATATTATATAGTTATCTCTTTTTTTCAGAGTTATAGTTGCATTTCATTTTGTTCCAACAATCCTGTGGTAAAGATTGAGCTGAGAGAGAGCCCCCATATCTCTCACTGAGCGCTCTGAAAAATGTCTGAATAATAACAAGCCTGAAAAATAACATTTTTCTCCCTCCCCCCCCCAAATTGACTCTTTGATACACAAGCATTAAGCCAATCTCAGCTCAAATAGTTAAGTAAAGTTGAATCTGCTGACATGAAAAACCACCAGAAAATCTTAGGGCTGTAGACTAGACTGGGAAATAGAAAAAAAAATTGCGGAGAACATGCTCATTGCTTTGTATTTCCAAGCTTTAATATTTTGCTGTGATAGACTATTTCAGAAAAAAAATCATAACACAATATATGTTATCACTAACATATATTCCAGTGATAATAATTTTTGTGCGATTTTTGCAGTATGTTGTAAACATGTAACAATAATATTTTAAAGCCTAAAATCAGGAAATAAAAATTAACATGAGTGCAAGATGCTTTATCCTGATGTTACTTTAATTTAGTTTAGAATATTTAGTGAAACGTTCTTTGTCCTTTTTTAAAAAAGTGCCATAAAGTGAGCAGGTCATTGTTTGTTTTTCATTCTGTCTTAATTAACATCATAAAATGAAACAATAATGCACAGAAATAAATGTAAGGGGGTGAGAAATATACAGTAAACTACAAAGGAAGATTTGCTCAAAATATAAGTATTCCTCAAATTATGACAGTTTACTTACTTCACATTTACAACACATAACCCCAAAAGTACTTATGATCCCAAATTATGTATGTTGCAGCATCACAGTAGTCATTCACCCTTATGACCAACTGTGGATATGCTTGCAACATGCCCTCTCCCTATTTCCCTCTCATCCTGCCCTGCCAGGTCTCCTCAGGCCTGCTTTGCTAGCTCACTGTGTTTCATGTGTTCCTCCCCACCCCATCACCATTTGCTTGGTTATCTTTCAAAGATCTCCAGAGCTCCAGAATAGACTGGCCACGTGGCAGAAAAGCAGCTGTCTTTTTCTCAAATGTTTTTGAACCAAGTTTCACCTAATCTGTGCTTTTCCTGCCTGTGTAAAACCTTGTTTTTCTCCACATTAAATTTCATTTTCTTGGATAGGGCCCATTGTTCAAGACTGTCAAGATCTTTTTGGATCCTGAGCTTGTCCTCCAGAGTGTTAGCTGTCCTGCCAGCTTAGTGTCAGCTGTAAATTTGATCAGTTCCCCTTCTGTTCCCTCATCTAAGTCATTTATGAAGCTATTGGAAGAGTACTGAGCCTAAGACGGAACCTTGTGGTGCCCCACTGCTTACTTCCCTCCATGTAGATGTGGTACTATTAAGGACGACTTGTTGAGTATAGTTTGTCAGCTAGTAACAAATCAATCTGGTGGTGATGTTATCTATCCCACATTTTCCTAGCTTACCAAGAAGTAGGTTGTGGTCTACTTTGTCGAGTGCCTTGCTGAAGTCTACGCATACTATGTCCACAGCATTTCTCTTGCCTACTAATTTAGTCACTTTAACAAAGAATTAAATCAGATTGTTTTGGCTTAATCTGTTTTTAACAAACCTGTACTGGCTTTTAGTTATAACTTTATTTGTTTCTAGATGTTCACTGATCTGTTTTTTGACTATCTTTTCCAGTATCTTCTCAGATATTCATGTTAGGCTGATTGTTCTGTAGTTTTCTGGGTCTGGTTCCTCCCCCCTCTTTTTTTGAAGATGGGAACTACATCAGCTATTTTCCAATCCTCAGATAATTCCTCGGTGTTCCAGGATTTTTTAAAGCTATGGTACAATGGTTCTGAGATAACATTTGCCAACTCCTTCAGAACTCTGGGATGCAACCCATCAGGTCCCAGTGATTTATATTCATCAAAATCAGACAAATTTTCTCTTATCATTTTCTTGTTTATTTTAATTTTTTATTTCTAGTCTGTCTTTTACAGTTACATTTTTGGTAGGCTGGGCTATAATTTCTTTTTATTTATTTATTTATTTATTATTTATTTTTGGGACTTATATGCCGCCCTATCTCCCAAAGGACTCAGGGCGGCTTACAACAATAAAAAAACAACAATACAAAAATTAAAAACAAATTAAATAACAGCCCCAAAATAAATTAAGTACAGTTAAAAATTAAAACATATTTAACATCATCAATCCAGGTCAGCCTGATGAAAGAGAAAAGTTTTGAGGTCGCGGCGAAAGGACCGGAGGTCCGGGGCCATCCGAAGCTCAAGGGGAAGCTGGTTCCAAAGGGCTGGTGCTCCCACAGAGAAGGCCCTCCCCCTGGGGGTCGCCAGCCGACATTGTCTGGCCGACGGCACCCTGAGGAGGCCCTCTCTGTGTAAGCGCACTGGGCGATGGGAAGTCGTCCCCGGTAGCAGACGGTCCTGCAAGTATCCCAGGCCTAAGCCATTTTTGTGTGAAGACTGATACAAAGAATGAGTTAAACGGTTCTGCTTTCTGTTTGCTGCCTGTTGCTTCCTTACCATCTTCTGTCTTAAGTGGACCTACTGTTTCTTTGACTTTTTTCTTGTTATTTAATGTTCAAATAAACTTTTTTTTATTATCTTTGACTTTTGTTGCAAGTCTTTGTTCATTCTGAGCCTTTACTTTCTTGACTTCATCTTTGCAGATTTGGACTATCTGTTGATACTCTGCATAGTTTTGTGTCCCACTTTCCATTGTTTATACTTGTCCTTTTTGTCTTTCAGTTCATCAGAGAGATCTTTTTGAACTATACTGGGTTCTTTTTGGATTTCTTCTTTTTCTTTTTTAGTTGTATTGTGGTGGACTGGGCTTTTATGATATTTTTTCAGAGCTTCCTATGCTTCTTGAGTAGATTTTCATCCATGGAATTTTTCTTAGATTCTCTCTGAGTTTGTTAAAATCAGCTGTTTTGAAGTTTAGGACACTGGCTGGATTATGTTCTATTGCTTATGTTTGCATTATGTTGAATTCCAATATGATGTAGTCACTCTTACCCAAGGTTCTAGCAATTTCAACTCCCTCTATCACTTCTTCTCTATTAGTAAAAATTAGATCCAGTATAGCTTTTACTCTAGTTCCCTCCTCTACCTTTTGGATACAAAGTTGTCAACTAGGTTGGTTAGGAATCTGCTTGATCTCCCACTTGCTGCAGAGTTTGTCTCCCATTTGATATCAGAGTAGTTAAAGTCTCCCATTACTAGTGTGGTATATTTCCTACATACATTTGTTATGTAGTTCATCTATTTCATCTGCTTGGTTGGGTGACCTGTAATATAAGCCTATAGCAATGTCCTTCTTTTTTTTCCTTTTATATTGACCCATATGGATTCTAAGAGGTTTTCGTTGTCGGTTTTGTGGATTTCTGTAGAGATATAGTGATCTTTTATATATACTGCAACTCCACCTCCTTCTTTATTAGGTCTGTTTCTTTTGAATATTTTGTATCCTTTCATTAGTACATTCCAATCATGAGTTTCATCCCACCATGTTTCAGTAATGGCAACTGTATCATATTTACCTTCAGGTATTAGTACTTCATCCTGTTTGTTCCCTAAATTTTGAGTGTTTGTGTATAGACATTTCAATCCTTTATGGTTCTTGGGTATGTTTCTTATATCTCCAATTTTGTATTTGGATTTTCCATCCTCTCCATCACTCTCTACTTCATTGTGATTTTCCTCCTCCTCCTCCTCCTCCTCCTCCTCCTCCTCCTCTTCTTCTTCTTCTTCTTCTTCTTCTTCTTCTTCTTCTTCTTCTTCTTCTTCTTCTTCTTCTTCTTCTTCTTCTTCTTCTTCTTCTTCTTCTTCTTTCGCTTTATTCCCTATCTCCTTATATGAGTGGTTATCTAGTGGTTTTTGCTTGGAATTAGGTTCTAAAAGTTATGAAGATTCCCCCCCCCCTTAAATTTTAGTTTAAAGCCCTTCTGATAAGATGAGCCAGTTTCTTGGTTGTAGGTTGTAAAGAGGCTGAACACTAGAACAATTGGTTCCCTTAGTTGTAAAAGACAATCCATTTGCCATGGATAAGAAAAGAATCTCAAAAATTCTTTTGTAAACATATGCTCAGTGAAGTCCCTTACACTGAGTATACTCTATATTAGTTATACTGCTCTAAAGTTACAATCCTACTAGGGAATCAGGAAGCAATTTAGCTGTAACAGATTAATAATTGGCAACAAATGGCAGTCCAGGAAAGCCTTCACTTTTGCAACCTTGAATTTCAGAATGGAATAATATGTAATTAGGACATTAAAGTTTGGTATGATTCTAAAACCAATGGCAATCCAAGAAATGGAAGAATCAATAACAAACCAAAGAAAAACTATACCCCTATTTTTGGGGAGATGGATTTCTGGCAACTTTCTTAGAAGCTGATTCCAAGAGTCTCCTATCAGACCACTAAGGGAACTTTGCAAACAGTTTTCATTTGGTTAAATTTCCTGGAGTAGAGGATTATCCCTGCATCTAAGACTCATATTTTATGCTAGTTCTTTTAAAATATAACATAACATAACATAACATAGCATACACACACACACACACACACTACATTTACACACACATTCACACACATAATAAAATACTTTTAATCATTTCATACTATTAATAAAATAATCTGAATACCTATACCATAACATTATCAGCTTTCAAAACATAGTTATTAGAATGACATTATACATAAACCTTCATAAGATTTTTTTCCCTTATCTTTCTATGAGACTCCAAGTGCATTTAAATAGGACTGGTGCTCCATCTAGTGTCATCATGATTAGTGAACTTTATTTAAAGCGTTCCTTTCCTGAAATAAATAAACAAATGAGCATTGTTGACATCTTTACAAGACCATGCTTTATATATTATTTTTACATTAACATATGTATTTACATTTTACATATGTATTCATGCCCATCACATTATTTATTTAAGCAACATTATTTAAGGCACTGATTAAAAATAAGCTACAAAAATTAAAAATCTAAAAGAAGAAAAAGAAAAAAGTTAACTTGTATCTAAATGTTCATATTATATATACATATATTTCTGTCTCTGTAAATGTATTTGCTTTTATCATATCACTGTTCTGCATCATATATTACCCTTGGTTACTTATGTCAACTCAAATAATATTTTAAATATGCATGGAATACAGGGTATCATTTAGAGTTGAATTTGCTTTATATGCAGTTTAGATTTTTGAACAAAATTATACCCTATTTTGACAAATTTACTTAAAATAGAAATATGGAAAGCTTCTTGATTATCAGATAGTTTTAAATCTTTTTTTATTATTTTAACACCTTGCTCTTGTTGTACTGTTAATTCAGTTTGTATCCTGGTTTTTAATCAAAGGGTTGTTTGGCTACTGTTACTTTCCATAAAACAAGAACAACAAAACACAGCTTTTTTCTTCTTACCTTAGATTTGATGTTGATACAACAGAACTTCACAGTTGGATGACTCGCTCAGAAGCTGTACTACAGAGTCCTGAGTTTGCAATATATAGAAAAGAAGGAAACCTATCTGATCTCAGAGAAAAAGTTAATGTAAGGGGGAAAATCTATTTACTTAATTTATATAATGTTTGTAGAACTAGTACTGTGTTTCCCTGAAAATAAGACCCACCCAAAAATAAGCACTAGCCTGATTTTTTCAGGTGGGCCTGATATAAGGCCTACCCCAGAAATAAGCCTGGGTGGGTGGTTTTGGCCTGCATAAGTGGCAACGAGTGCATGGGGGCTAACAGTGTCTGGCAGCATCCCAGCCTGCTGGCCCCTTGGCACAGAGCAGGTAAGGGGCAGGGGGAAGTGTTTGGGCACCTATGGGGTGCTTGGAAACTGAGCAATTTGCTCAGTTTCCAAACACCCCATAGGCACCCAAACACTTTCCCCCTGAATGGAGATCTGATGGAAACTAGAAGCTCCGTCTGCTTGTGAATGGGGTGCTTGGAGACGGAGCCAGTCTCTCTGTCTCCAAGCACCCGATATGCAAGCAGATCGAGCTTCCAGTCTCCCTCAGATCTCTGTTGAAGGGAAAAGTGTTTGAATGCCTATGGGACACTTGGGGCAGCTCCACCCCCTCCCCCATCTGCCTTGCCTTGTGGCGGCAGCACGGCGCAACAGGCCATGCAGCCACCTGCTGGACAGGGCTGGCAATGTCACCACCATGAGGCGAGATAGGTGTCAGGAAAAAAGACATCCCCCCAAAAATAAAACATACTGCCTCTTTTGGAGGCAAAAAAATTATAAGACCAGGTCTTATTTTTGAGGAAACATGGTGTGTTATCAGCTTCTGTTTTACTGTTTTATAAGATTTACAGTATATTTTCATATTTGATAAATGGCTGTAGGTTAGTTTCAATTTGAAATATATTGATGAAGTATGCTTAAATGTTCTTATTCTTTAATTTGCTATCATCCTGTCCTAAAATATAAATAATGCAACTAGGTGTATTCAGTGACTGCTATAAAATATAAAGCCTGGACTCACCACAGTCAATAATGTCATGTATTTATATGCCTTGCTTTGAGAGAGATTATAACTTCTCAGTGTGACATTTGAATAAAAGAATGTTTACAGGCAGAAGACTTTAATAAAATATAAAATGCTGAGATATGATTAATGAGTCATATTAATATGCATTTTTTGAAATGCTCAGCTTTCTGTATTCCTTTTAATTATACCATTTTTAAACCTTTTTCCCTTTGGCATACATTTTTTCCTCTGCAAAATTGTAGGAATTTTGTTTTGAAAACTGTATTAAGTTAGTAATGGAGAAATTAACTTTAGCTTATTTCAGAAACAGTCCTACATATTTATGACATTTCTTGGAAGATACTCAGAAACCCTATCTATGTTTATTTGAATATACACATATCAAGGAATATAACATATTACATTAAATTATATCCCTTATTATCTAAGGGAACACCTGCTGCCGGCATCAACTTCCCATCGTCCTGTGCGCTCCCACAAGGAGGGCCTTCTTAAGGTACCGCCGGTTAAGGAATGCCGGTGGGTTATTCCCAGGGGAAGGGCGTTCTCTGTGGGTGCGCCGGCCCTTTGGAACCAGCTTCCCACGGAGCTTAGGACCGCCCCCGACCTTCGCTCATTTCGTAGGGACTTGAAAACTTGGTTTTTTGAGCTGTCTGGCCCAGACTGAGGGGTTTTAATTATTTAATTAATGGGGTTTTAGTTAAGTTCAGGGATTAATTTAATCTTAGTTTTAATCGATTTTAATTGTATGTGATGTATTTTAACTTTTAATTTTCCCTGTAAACCGCCCTGAGTCCTACGGGAATAGGGCGGTATATAAATTTAAATAAATAAATAAAATAAATAAAATAAGAAAGGAACTTCAACTGAGAATAATTCTTTATCCATAATACAACTATAACTCCACTTCAAGATTTTTCCCCCAAAATCTATATTGATTTTACTCTTTCATATTTTGCCTTTATGCTTTACAAAACCCAAAAAGAAATCCTAAACATGTAGAAGTCTTTTATAAAGGACATTGTCATACATGCAGTGCCAGAAGTCTTCCTGACCTCTGCACTTCCTCTGAGAACTCTAAAAGAATGATTTATTTGCATTTGTTTGAATTTGAGTAAAGGTTTCTGTAAAGTCCAGAACCTACAACAGTTGTTTGTTGGGCCAATTGTTACTTTTGCAATTATGTAAATGCAAAATACAGATGAATGATAGGGATTAAGGACCAATACCTAGTCTGAAGAGAACATATGAGAAATTTGCTGAACCAAAACCTTATATGTCGCTAGATGCTTATCGCAGGAATTGAAAAGTCTTTTTGCCTACATATTTTATAGTATACTATCTTTATCCAGTTTACTTTTAAATAGAATTTTAAAATTCTGTGCAGTAATATGTTTACCTTTGATTATAGTGTGAAATTATGAAAAGTGTAAATTTCATGTACACACTTTTGAACTATCTTATGTTAGAAAAGTCCAACCTTTTTAAAAAATACATTTTCTATATAATTTATTTCTCATTCATCCATCAATTTTTACATGAGGGCTGTGCAATTTTTTCTTTTTTTTTTTTTGAAAAAAGGGAATTATTATAACAGTTTCCAAATTTGTGCAAATTGCACAAAATTGTGCAATCCTTTCCAAATTTGTGCAATTGTTTTTCAGTGGCTTCCAGATCTCTCTGCATGTATAAGGACAATCCGTGCACTTGTAACTGGAAGCAGAAGGGGGCAATTTCTGAACGCTGAGTTTTTAATACTTTGGAGAAAGGGGTACTGATATGCACTCACATGTGCTGAGAGCCTTGTTTCAGAGGATTTCCATAGCTATGCAATGTCTACCCTCCCATCAGTTCTTTATAAAATATTCATGTAGTATTCATGGGGTTAAAGTGCAGGTAGATGTAGTATGAATTAGATGCAACAAATGCAAAGCAGCAACATGTCACATTTAATAATAAAAGTTATAAGCTATATGGAGGAAGCAGTGCTTTCAGTAATAGTTTATTACTACTGCTTAGATTAAGTATAATTACTGCTTCAAAATAGATTAATAAAAGCGACATTTAAAGGAATTAAATATTTCATATTTGATTAATTTGCAGAAACTGATCAACCAGGCAAAAAGGTGGAAATTTAGATAAATGAGGAATAATCTTAGTTTGTATGGATATCATGAATATTTAAATATAGCAATATTTTTTTCTGATTTATAAAGGATAGAAGACAACACTATTGCTTCTAAAAATAATTTATCTAATCAAGGCTTCTGTTGTCCAATCTTTGACAAGTCTTTCATGTGAATTGTTCAACTTTTTCATCATGTTACAGATCATAGAAAGAGAAAAACCTGACAAGTACAGGAAACTTCAAGATGCCAATAGATCATCTGAGGCCCTCGTGGAACAGATGGTGAATGGTAATTACATGGCAGTGGATTTATATAACTTTCTTAGTGGTTTTATAAAAACATAGGATTATATCATAGGAATTCTATTAGTGAATCATCTTATGAAGATTAAATCGGTTTAGTGTTTCTTTTTATAAATTTATTCTATATATTAAATTTTAATTAGCAAAAACATTAGGAATTTACCACCACGTTTAAAGTGTGGTTCAAAATATTTCCAATACAGTCCACCTTTTGAAGTCTGGATAATTAACAAGATGCTGTTCTTACTCAGATACTCACTGTGTGGCATCTTAGTATTGGATTAAAATGAATTAGAATTTCATTTTTTAAAACAGATAAAATTTTGGAAATTATTTAAATATTTTCAGAATATTTATTCTTCACTTTGCTTCGTTTTTTCTTATTTTGAATGTGTGCTCATTTGACCACATGATGGTTTTATATAATTTGTGGTTCTGTCTTCATGGCTTATGGTGTATTGTATATTCATTTTTATTATTTTTTAGTTTTTTTTATTTTTACAAAAAGTTATTTGCCTCTCTTTTTCTTTCTACTCATCTGCAGTCATTTAAAGCATGTTTAGTATTTACACTTGTGCTCTTCCAATTTTGTGTATTTTTCTACTGATTCTGGAAATACTGGAATGTGCCAGCTTTTTGATCAGATATTTTAGTATGATTTGTTTGTTTTATCTTTTCTAGGCCATTTATTTGTGTTCTTTTTCAAAATCTTTCTAGAGCATTTAGTTTCTTTCACACAAAAATAAATATTAATCTGGACTTGAAGTGGAGTTAAAAGAGCTATAAGCCTAAAATCTCTACATAGCCACAAGGGGACTAAGTCCAACCCCCCGTTGAGTTCCATTGACCCTCATCTTGCACCAAGCATGTGCTAACAGTTAGTTGAAAAGATTGCTGTGCATAGCCTTTTTAGCACTAAATCAATTTAATTGGACCTTCACAAGCAGTCTTGGTCTTTTGCACCTGACAGTTGAACACAATACAAACACATAATTCATTGCTATTATTATAAGAGAAGAAAAATAAATGGTAAACTAATCTAATGGTAATTTAATCATAGGACTGGAAGGGACCTTGGAGGTCTTCTAGTCCAACCCCTTGCTCAAGGCAGGAGATCTTATACTACCCTGGTCAAATGGTTATCCAATCTATTTTTTAATATCTTAAGCACCTACAACTTCTGGAGACAAACTATTCCATTGATTAATTGTTCTCACTGTCAGAAAGTGTATATTTCAAGGTTGGATTTCTCCTTAACCTCTTGTTCTTAACCTAGCCTACGGGCTCTGGGATCTGAGACTGAGATCTGGATGAGATGGCACCTCCCCAGAAAGACCCGATCTGCAACTTGGGGGTTCTCCTGGACTCACGACTCCTTGAAGAGCATTCGGAAGCTACAGCTGGTGCAGAATGTGGCAGCATGGGTAGTTTTGGGGGCCCCAAGGATGGCCCCTGTAACACCACTTCTCTGAGAGCTGCACTGGTTACCAATCTGCTTCTGGGTGCAATTCAAGATGTTGGTGATCACTTTAAAGCCCTTCATGGCATGGATCCAAGTTACTTGAGGGACCGTCTCACCCCACTGGGATTGGCCTGTGCCACTTGTGCTGGCAGAGGAGGCATGTTGCGGGTCCCCTCAGCCTGAGTATTCTGCATGGTGGGGTCCAAGAGGAGAGTCTTCTCTGCTGTTGCTCTTGCCCTCTGGAACATCTTGCCCTCTGTTTTGAGGTTGGCCACAACCCTCCTATATTTTTCTTGAGGTTTTTTTTAACGTTTTATTGATTTTTAACAATTACAGTCTTTAGTGCTTAGTAAATAATGTGTTGTCTGGGTTCACATATTTAAAATTAACTTTTTCAATATAAGTCTATTCAGTACTGCACAATCCAGCATTTTTCCCCTGATCCTCCTTTCTTTCCCATATTTTTTTCTGTTTTCCTCTCATTATACAATTACAATTCTTGGTACTGTTGATGCATACAAAGTTAAATATAAACATCCTTATCATATTTTACTAATGTTATACAAATAATAATATCAATACATAAATCAATATCCTGTTTTTCATACTCTGGTTAAAAATTGATTTCCCATCAATATTTGAAATATCTTTGTCAGTTATGATTTTCTCAATATTAATTACATTTATATAGCTAAATTTTATTCATACCAGCCATCCTCTTATTTCATATTTCCTATATCAAAAAAAGAAAAAAAAAGATATTTTAATTCTAAATCATATCTTTCATTATGAAAGTCTAATTATATCTAAGGGTCATCCATTATTTTAATCATATTCAAATATATATTTAATCATATAATGCCCCCTCTAATATGCCAAATCTTTTGTGTTTTTTTTAATTCTAACTCTTTTCTTCTTTTTTGCCAAATAGCTTTCCAGGCCAAGGTAATTAAATCACCCAGGAATTTTCTTTCTATTTTTGTAAACATTGCTTGGAATGAGGAAGACAATTTAGATAGGGTATTTTGGGGGAGGGATTTCTGTCCATTTATATTCCTTAGGGAACTCACACTTTCCTTCTCCCTCAATTTCTCTTTTCATTTTTTTGTCTCCCAAATTGTGACTTTCCCCCTGACAGCTCTATATTCCATTTTTTAAAATCTTCTTCCTTATCATCAGGTATATTTTGCAGACCTAAGGGATAAAGCATCTTTTCCATTTTTGTTATTATGGCTAAGTCTTGTAGTATTTTATTTGTATATGGTAGTTTATATTTCCCTTCTTTTATCTCTTCTGTCTCTGGGTCAATTTCCTCTGCTTCATCTTCTGATTTCTGGATTTTTTGTTCATACTTTGTAGTCATTGTCTGGGAATTTTCTAATTGTAGATTTAATTTGAAGATTTTCTCATTTATACTAGCTAAATTGTTTTTCGTCTCATTATTTCTTTTTGTCTCCTCTTTGTGTGCAACAATTGTTTGGTGAATTAGTTGTAGCACAGAGTGTATTTCCTTCTGAAAGGTGTTTATTTTTTCTTGAGGCATCATTCCTGGAGATCCTTGGTTAGCCTGGGTGGGGGCTTCAAATGGAGGTGCAATGTAAATTTTCTTACCACTTTTAGCTGGGTGTAAAACATCCATTTTATTTTTCCCCCTCCAGATAATCTTTTCTGTAGCGATCCTTTGTGTCAGGCATCCAAGAATTGTTGGTCAGGCAAGGTTGTAATCCACAATGTGCAAAGTGTTCAAAATGTTCAGCCACCCTGAAAACAATTTAAAGGTCTCTCCCAGCCAGATGTAGTCAAAAGTCAAATTTTCTTTCTCTCTCAATAGTTCTTGAGATTAAAAGTCCAAGCTCAGTAGGTGTTTATAGTCCAAGAAAGTCATGGTGATAAGTATGCCAAAATATTTTCCTTTATTGCCAGCTTTTCTCCATTAAGTTAGGAGTCACCAGGCAGCCAGGAAACTAGTGGTAGTGTTATACTCAAATCCACCACTAGATGTCATTCAAAATCCATTTTTCACTCTTAAGACAAAAGTTTGATTTCTCATATTTCACCTCAATGTTTTTTTCCCAAAGAGAAAATCTTACTCTCAGTTCTCAAATTTATCAAAACTGTAACTTTTTGTTACTTCTACTTCAGTATTATATATTTCTGTCCCCCATAAAAGAAATTAAAATGCCACTTTCATTCCTCTGGAAGGGTGGGGCTACAGTCCCCTTCCTTCTCACGTTCAGAGGTTATTAGCTTCTTGGGAGCCTTTCCCAGGAAATCCAGTTGTAGAATAGTAAGGAAAGGATAAATATTCTCAATCAGTTCCAAACATGCTGTTTACGATCTGCTAATTGGTGCTTTTCTTCTTTGGTTGTCAGTGGCTAATGGCTGGCCACAAGAATATAGCCACTCTTTCCCCTGCCAGTTTGGAGGACTTGGATAAAATGGAAAGACTGCCATCTGTCTGTGATTGATGAGGCATCCCTCCTTCTTTATCACTTCTTCGGGGGGACTTTAGGCACTTTTAGGGCCTCCAGCATGGTGAAATCTGGTGAAATCTGATGTGAAAAGCAGAGCCCTGACTTCCTGTTTCTGTTTCGCCGTGACACAAACCCTCCTATCTTTTTGTAAGAGTCTAAAGACATGGCTGTGCCAATCTACTTGGGGCCTCAGTGGGGGATCAGCACAATGGAGGTGATTGATTAATAACTAAGATGTATCTGTAAGCAGGTCAGAGTTACCCTATAGTAAGATGGCCAGCCACAAATTTTGTAAATAAAAATTATAAATAATATTTCTTGTCCTGCCCTATCATGCTTTGAAGAATAAGTCAAACCCTCTTCTCAATAACAGTCTCTCAAGTACTGGAAGAGAGTTATCATGTGCCCCCAATCCTTTTCTTTAATAGGCTAGACATACCTAACTCCAACAAATCCAAACCAATACAATGCAGCATAAATAAATGATGAAATTTCTTCCACTGAATGTTTCCATAACAGTCTCTGGCAAGTTTGTCTGATTTGCAAGTCTGCTCACTAGAAATTCTGGGAATCTTCCTCCAAACACTTCCTAGTAAGGAAGAACATTAGGCTAGTCACATTTGCAATTATGTCTAGGGCATATTGCCAAATTATCTGCTTACTGAAACCAGTGCAGCTCATTTAGAGCAAGTTGTTGTTTTTCAAATAAAGGTTCTTTGAACTGATTATATTGAGAAGCAACATACTAAATACTAAATAAATTTGCCATATACACATGTTGTCTGTAAAAACAGCATAAGTCAACTTTAATCACATTGTTCTATACTGAATGTATAGTAATAATATGATTCACCAATAAGCTAGTGAACAATTAACAATTATTTTTATGGACAGAATGTAGTAATAAAATGAATAAAGCACTTTGTATACTGATCCCTCAGTCCTGTGGAATAAAATGTATTTATACACTACCAATATAAGGGACTGTTTTGAATATAAAGTGGAAAACAATTTATGGGCCATTAACATCAAAATTATAATATATTACCTCAGAATTAAAGTTTTATTAGTCACCATTCCTACTATTGATGTAGCAGTTATCTACCTGGTTAACAGTGGAGGCAGGTCCTTTCCCAAATCTGGAATTCAGAAAGGACTCATTGTTAAAATGTAAAACAAAATTAAGCTCATTATGTAATAAAATTTGTGCTAATTATGAAATTATACTGTTATACTATTTGTTAGACCAAATGCCTTTTGCTAATGAAAAAGTGGGCAGACTTCCTCAAACCTTTTATAGGACACTAATGTTTTGGAATATTCTTTTATGAATGTTCACTGTTTAATGGCTGTATTTAGAGATACACTTACAGGTGTAGAATGTATGAATTCACATCAAATAAAACACACCTTTTTAAACCAAAAGATTTTGAAGTTGTCCTTCAGACCCTTAATACCTAGCCAGCTGTTATAGATATCACCAGAGTGCTTCTGATATGTCAGCATTTATTCTGTTACAAACCATTTATTGTTCTTTGTTGGGATCCTATGATCTGAAATGGTTTTTATTTGGATGCATGAGCTTTTTGTTGAATCTGTTTCCTATTTGATGTTCTGTCTCTGAGTCATTTGATTAACAGTTTGTAAGTATGAATGTGTCAATCAGATTTTAATTTATGTGGTATGTTAAACTTTAAAATAAGTATAAGTACCTTTACATAGGTAATATGTGATATCTTATGGACTTATTTTCCATTTTCCTCCTAAATATGTGAATACTTGTTTTATGTACTAACATACATACTCTCTCTCTCTCTCTCTCTCTCTCTCTCTCTCTCTCTCTCTCTCTCTCTCTCTCTCTCTCTCTCTCTGTGTGTGTGTGTGTGTGTGTGTGTGTGTTTGTGTGATGTGTTTGAATACTAGTAGCTTGGGTTGGTAGCTGGGCTATTGGTTTGATCTCTGGGCTTGGTGTGTATGTGTGTATCAAATTCATTTTTGTAATGATAAATTTTGTTCATTTTTATGAATCCTCTAATTCAGATGCAGAGTTATTAAATGTCTTTCTTTACTTTTCTGTGTCCACAATAAACTAAAAATAAATATGCTCAACTCTTTCCTTCCTTTTTTTTAGATGGGCTTAATGCCGACAACATCAAACAGGCTTCAGAGCAGTTGAACAACCGGTGGATTGAGTTCTGTCAGTTACTGAGTGAAAGACTGGCATGGCTGGAGTACCAAAACAATATCATTGCCTTCTACTCTCAGCTGCAGCAATTGGAGCAGACAGTAATTACTGTTGAAAATTGGATGAAAGCACAGCTCTTACCAGCAGCAGCAGCAGATCCTGATGTAGTGAAAACACAGTTAGATAGGTGTAAGGTTAGAAATTCTGTCCTAATCTTTGTGGTATTCTGTTGCACACATATTGTTTCATTATTTCAGGTCCCTGTTCTTCATGAAAGCATCTATGATATTCAGTTGTGCTGATAATCTTATAAAAGGGAGAAAAAGATACTGTATATGAGCTTGTTCACATACGAAACTGCCAAGATACAAATGTTTGAAGAACATTTTTATCATTGCTAGGAGCTGTACATGTTACACATGAGTAACTGAAGCACATTTGAAAGTACTGGGTGGGAATTAGGCTATACTAGCCCAGATGGAATACATGGAAACATTTCTGTTGTACATGCAAAATCAAATGAAAGGTGAAAATGAAAGTTGTGATTATGAATTTTCTTATGGTGTTTAAATTGTCATTAATGGAGTAGAATGTTTTAATATATCTCAGTTTCTACTCACTGGGGAGTAGTAGCAAAAGGACTTAAATAACATTTAATAGTAAGTAAACAATAATAAAGTACAGTGATGATCAGCCTTACATAGCTCCCGAGATCATTCATTATATTGGTTCATATAGCTGTAATGTTTTAATGATAGTGGTTATGATAATAAAGGTTATTTTCATCTTTTATTGCAAAAATAAAATTTAAGAACCTTTTGCAAAAATATTTTTAAAAATCAAAACTTTTTTTTTTAAAGCAGTAACAGTTTGGTTTCCTAAGTCATTTTCAACTCCTAGATGGATAGATTTTCTACATGACAATCACTCTCTGACCTGTTTTTTAAAGCTTCCCAATGCTGCAGTCATTGTAATCAATCAATTCACCTTGCTGTTGGTCATCCTCATCGTCACTTTACTTCTACCTTTACCGACATTGGAGCTTGTGCCAAAGAGCTGGGTCTTCGTATAATGCATCTAAAGAAGGACAATTTGAGCCTTTACCTTGAAATCTCTATTGAATTGTTCAATGATCCATCAGTTTGTTTTATTGTCCTCAATATTCTTAGGTGTCTTGTTTAACATCAAAGTTCATAGTCATCAGTTCTTTTCCTATCCCAATTCTTTAAACTTCAACTTTTGCTTCCATAGAATGTCACAGAGAATTCCATGGCTTGCACAATTCTGGCCTTTGTATGCATAGAATGTTTTTCAAATCTTTCATAGGTAGCTATCCTATCCAGTGCTAGTCTGTAGCATTACCTCTTGACTACTGGTTTCTTTACTGTAGGTGGTTAATCATAAAAGACAAAAGCTATCCACACTTTGATATATTCAATGTTAATACTCAGGCTGGTTGTTCTACCTGTTGTCATTAGTTTGGTCATTTTTATATTTAATTTTAGTCTCATTTTTTTTTTCACTGTGCACTTTGACTTTTAGCATGAGGGCTTGCAAATCAAGAGTAGTGCCATCAGCACAGCACATAATTATTATCGATTTTTGTTAGGAAGCAATAACCATCAATAAACTAAAACAAACATGAAATACTATTTAAGAGTCAAAATTTATATGTTACCTTGAGAGAAAGATATTTTAAATATCGATATTAAATATTTATGCCCTTACCTTCCCAAAGGTTTGTAGAGGCAGATAATCTCTTAGGGAAACATTACTAATATATTTACAGATGCCAAGCAAATTTGATTGAATTATTATTTCCGTTATTTAAACTCTTTTTAAAGCTTTTTATTGCTGAATTAATCTTTTGGTTTTGCACATCGAAATATTAATGATGTAATAGATTTGAAGATGGCCACTCACTAGGGACCCTGTGGATTTTCACAGTAGCGAAAATGTCTGCTGTCTTCTCCTCCTTCTTTCTGACTGAAGAAAGAGGCATTCTAGGCTATTCCCAAGAATCTGTCAGAAGAATATTTTTATTCAGAGAATTCTCCTGAGGGATGAACCCACGAAATCTTCAGGATTGTTCTCTTTACCAAGAGAGTATAAAAATGGTCAGAGTCACCCACACTTTCAGGTTTTAACTTCTGAATTTATTAATTCCTTCTCTCTGAATCTCCAGCTAAAACTTTCCAGACTAGGATTTATGACTCTTTTTCTAGATTTGGGAGCATTGCTTATGTAACTATTTTTTTTTGTGCTGACTTTTATATATTTCATTTTTGTTGCTTGAAGTTTTCATTATTTTGTATCAATAAAAACTTTGAACTGCATATTTTACTGACAAGGGTAATTACCGAAAATGATAGTTAATTTGAACAAAGCAAAGGGTTTTTTATGTTTATAATTTTGCTTTTTCTAAAAAAAGATTTCTTTGATATAAACCTCCTTTTTAATGCAACTGTACAGCTGAGAATTCAAATAGAGACATTTGCTTTGAGATACATTTTGCTTGCTTTAACAAAAAATATATTCTTTGTATCATTTGAACAATTTGACCTGTTTCCTTAATTCCCTTATTTTTTTCCTTTAATCCACCAGAGGGAGCTTCAACATTAGGAATGTTTACTTGAAAGTCACATGTCACATTTTTTTAAAAAAATGTGAACCAGTTTTTTTTACCACCTTAGTATGATTAGAACTTTCTTTATATCCTTTTCTCTCATTATTTGGTTACTCATACTTTATATCAATTAAATATTGTTTGTTGATTTATTTATATTAATGCTATAATTTTTTTGGTTCAATATAAATAGAAATTTTAGTTATAAAATTACTTTTTTGCTTTAAAAATGAACAGAAGAAAACATGGAGGAGAAGAATAGAAACTGGAAGAAGGACTTTTCTGCTTCCTTTACTAATTTTAAAGAATTTCAGTAATTAAAATTAAGAATTAACTTAAAGGACTTTTCATAAAATAGAAGATCATCTTCTTAATTAATTCAAGAAGCACCACAACATCTAGAACCAAAACTGGACTGTCAAAAGACAGATATCAACAACACATATGATAAATTAATAATTCAAATAGAATAAAGAATTAAATAATTGAAAATAACGGATCTGTAATTGTCTTCAATTGAGAAGTTTATAGACAGAACTGAACAAGTTGGAAGCTAGACTACAATTTACAGAAACAGAACTTTGGTATGGTTGTGGGGTGTCTACTTTGAGGGACATAAGAACCGTATCAGAGATTCAAGTCTGGGCCGGTCCCCTTAGAGGAGCCAGATGAAGAGTGGGTTTTTTGTCTCCCATAAACAATATAGTAAGACATAATTTACAGAAACTCATACAGGACTGATCATTGCCCAAGTCAAAAAGCACCACCTTAGGTATTAGAGTTCCCCGACAACTATTATAAATGTGCTACAGCAGGTGTCCTCAACCCCCAGGTTGTGGCCCTTTGGGAACTGGGCTGCGCAAGGGGCGGTTAAGAATATGAGCAAGCGAGATTGCATTTGTGCAAACAGTGCATGCATGCACAAAACTATCCCCTCTTCCCCCTCACTGCTGTTGCCGGTCCACAAAGCCAGAAAGGTTGGGGACCACTGGCTACAGGACTTAAGACTATCAAAAGAAAAGTTGTTTACTCATTGGAAATATACCAAGACTGAAAACAAATAAAAATTATGAACTTTTATTACCAACCAAGTCCAACAAGAAGAGGATATCAGACAAGAATGTAGCACTTATGGAAAGAACAACATCCAGAATCAGAAACATCAGAAAAGAGGCTAGCAGATCAGTGTTGATTTATAGTATGGAATAAAGCATTCATAAAAGCAGACTTGGAAGAACTGCAAAGGTCCAGCCAGGGCAAAGAAATTCAAGCCTTGCCGAAGTAACTCATATTGCACAGCCAAACCAGGGGAAATCAATAATAATAATAACAATAATAATAATAATAATAATAATAATAATAATAATAATAATAATAATAATAATAATAATAATAATTTTATTTGTATACCGCCCTTCTCCCGAAGGACTCAAGGCGGTGAACAGGGCAAACATAGAAAAGTACAAAGATACAAAAGTTAAAAAAGAAGTAAATGAAATACCCAAGCTAAAACAATAAGTAAATATATTTAAAACAACAATAAAATCCCAACCCATCCCCCATCAGGCCAGGCCGGCTTGTTTGAACAAATAAGTCTTCAGATTGCGTCGGAAGGAGCGAAGGTCGGGCGCCATCTGGAGCTCAACCGGCAACCGATTGCATAAATCCGGGGCGCCCACAGAGAAGGACCTCCCCCTGGGGGCCGCCAGATGACATTCTCTGACCGGTGGCACCCTGAGGAGGCCCTCTCTGTGGGAACGCACAGGGTGGAGGGAAGTTGAGGCAGGCAGCAGGTGATCCCTAAGGTACTCCGCAAGGAAGCTAGCATAACTATTCAATCATTTTCATTCCCAAACCAGGCACCCCTCTCCTCTGCTCTCTCCTCAGAAAGATCAAAGCCCTCTGCCTAAAGAAGAAATATTGAAACATCTAGGACAGCACAAAAACAACAGAGGAATATTTCTTGCATTGAAGCTGGTTCCAAAGAAACAGCCAAAGCTGTAATATCAAATATAAGCACTAACTCATGCAAGAAACAAGCCAACTAATGTACAGCACAGCTGCAGTTATAACTGAATACTGTGTATACAAAATCAACAAACAAGAAAAAAGCAAACAAACAGCACACTACAAAATAGAAGATCAGGCTGCAAAATAAGATCCACCTTCTCAGATCAGATACAAGCAAGTTAGAACAGATGAAAGAAAAGTAGCTTAAAAATAAGAAGACCCAAAATACCTGATCAAAAAATATCACTTAGATACAAGATGATTAAGAAGGTACTGGAAACAATAAAGCAACAAATAACAGATATGGTCAAAAAGATTAGCAGATACAAAGCCCAAATTGCACACTATTGGCAGAATCTCCAATCTCAGTCAAAACAAAAACATTTGTACCAATCCATCACTGGAGAGAATGCAGTGCACAAGTCAAGATTTGACAAACAAAAAACAATGCAGTTCTGGGCACAACTGTGGGACAACACCAAAAATACAACAAAAATGCAGATTGAATAAAGGAGGTAGTTAACAATAAAAATATTGAAAATTAAAGAACTTGTAATAACAGCAGAAATTGTGGAGAAAAACACACACAAAAAAAATCAAGAATTGATCAGCATCAGGTGAAGATGAACTTCATGGATGAAATGATCTGTCTGGTCTGCTCTTACTCATTGTCAAGCAGTTTAGCAAAATTCTGCAAGGAGGTGAAATTGAAGATTGGTTAAATCTGCCAAAACCTTCCTGATAATGAAAGTTTCAACAAAACTAGCAGCAGCAGACAAACTCAGGCCAATTACTAAGGAGAAATTTCCTGACAGTTAGAATAATTAATTAGTGCAATGACTTGCCTCCAGAAGTTGTGGGTGCTCCAACACTGGAAGTTTTTAAGAGATTTGACAATCATTTATCTAAAATGGTATAGGGTTTCCTGACTGAGCAGGGGGTTGGACTAGAAAACCTCCAAGGCCCCTTCCAACTCTTGTTATTCTATTTAAAATAATTAGTACATACCTTCACCTTGGCCATGTGTCCAGTCTATTACCTATCATTTATGAATCCTAAGAAAATTCGTTTAACAACAATATTCCAATTGTAAAGGAACACTTCAATTATCTGATGTATAATGAAAGAACCAGGGCTTTTTTTCTCATGGAACGCCCAGAACGGAGTTCCGGCACCTTTTTTGAATGGAACCTTGTAGGGTAGGCAAGGCGGGTTGTATGACATGTGTGAGTTCCGGCACCTTTTTCTTTTACAAAAAAAGCACTGGGAAGAACTGTATGGATTTCAAAGCCCAATATACAAGCATATATCCAGTTTTGCAGCTGATGAGTATTAGAAGTTAACATAAGTAATGTACCACTATAAAACAAATACTGAGTGCAGCATTGCTATGAAATAAAAATCATACAAATTTACAATTGAAATGTCAGCGTAAATAGCAGTTCATAAAGACAATTTATTTCACCAATATTACTTTTTGGCAGGATGAAGTGGTCCACTTGTCAAGCATTCAACCTCAGGTAGAAAAACTGAAGGCACAAGGCAAAGCACTAAAAGAGAACCAGGAGTGTCCAGTGTTTTTGGAAGCAGATCTTCTTGCTTTTACTAATCATTTCACTCATGCGTACGATGATTTGAAAGCTAGAGAAAAGCAGCTACAAACAAGTAAGTGCTGATACTAATTATTGTCAACAAATAGCTTAGAACCAAAACCAGTTTGAAAGGTCATATATATTTAGCTATATAACAAAAAAAACCAATGTTCTGAAGCTAATCATAACTTATACTCATTTCTCTATCCTTCTTTTGTATAAGTGCAGTATATATGCAAAACAAAATGTAGATTTTGTTTATTCGGAATTGACTTGGACTTTGATTCAAAATGCTGATTGTACATCGCCTATGGAAAATGGTGATCAAATTTAATGTTAAGTATAACTAGGGTTGCATTATGTCAGAGTGAATGTTTATTATAAAGAATAAACCAATATAAAACTTATTTTACTTCAAAATGCCAGTAATTAGGGTTACCTAAAGGTATAAGTGCAATTGCTGGTGAAGTTTTTTGCTCTATATCTTAAATTTGCACAGAATTATCACAGGCTGTAATTCTTGTACTCAATATATAGTTTTCATATTTTAATATGCCACATGCTTACTACAAGCAACAGTTGAAGAATTCTTTTAATAACTCTTTCTAGATCCTATATAATCCTCATAGGCTTTCTTATAAAAAATGTATCTGGCTGCCAACATCGGTGTCATGTAAAGAGTTGAATTTCTATATAATTAAACTTTTTGTTTTTCAAGTTGACTAACTAACTGTCATATTGCAAAAGAAATTGATGGTTATTTTTGCTTTGACTCAATAAAATCTGTCAGCAGTACTTCTAAAATGTCTCTTAATTAGCAGAGAGATAAGATTGAATGATATGATTCCGTATGCTTCTTGCTTAAAATTGTTTTACAGAGATTTATCAAAGTATTAGTAATAATTTGTATTAATTATGACTACTAAGGCATCATGAGGGGTTTTGATTATACTTTTTAAATTGAATTAAATTGGCTGTTTTTAGTTTGCATTTACTTTTTTAAAAAGATAACTTACGTTTCAGTGAACTGATTTTAAATTAATATATTTAAATTATTATTTGTGCTGTTTGTTAAACTGGGGTTTGTTTTTTAAAAAAGTATAGTTATGCATTTGCATGTATGTGTGTGTATGCATGTATACAGATTTTAAAAAAATCTTTACCCCTATGGATGATATATCTTGCCCTCTTCTGGAGCTCCTTTTTCACTATGTTGAAGTATTGGCTAACTTGATTTTGTCAGTAACATACATTTAGGTCTTCTCCCATCCATAGTTCCCTCATACATTTCATATATCATGTCTCATTAGTTCTTTTTTAAAAATTAATTTTCTGTTATTACAAGTCATATGTGCTTAGTAAACAACATGTTGTCTGGGTCCATTTTTTACTCAGTCATACATATTAACTTCCCCAACATAGATCTGTCCAATACTATTCAGCCTGGTGGTTTTTTTTGATCCTCTCTTCTTCCACTGGTGTTTTCATTTTCCCAACACTGAACAAATACAAATCTTACTATTATTAATACATGCAAAGTTAAGTACGCACATCCTCATCATAATTTTCTAGCATTATACATAATAAAAATAGTATCAGTTTGTAACAGCTCTTCTAACCCACTCATGTTTTAGTTGTATTTGCAATTAAAGTCCCCTTGTTAAAGCCCCCTTGCTAAATAAGAGCTGGAAAAACAGGATATTGACTTATTTAGCTTTAATTTCCCTTCAGTATTCAAAGTATCTTTATCAGTTATAATTTTCTCAATGTTAGTTACATTTGGGTGACCAAAAGCTCCACTTATACAAACCATCCTAGTATTTTCATATTTCCCATCATAAAGAAGTGGGCTATCCTAATTATAAATCATATCTTTTTAATTATAAAAAATATTTTTATATCAAAAGGTTATCTGCTCTTTTAGCCATATCTGAACACAAGTTTATTCATATAATGTCCCATCTAGTAAGTCAGATGTTCTATTTTCTTCAGTCTAACTCTGGCTTTCTTCCTTTGCCAAATAACTTTCCAAGTCAATGTATTTAGGTCACCAAAGGATTTTTCCTCTGTTTTTATGCGTATTATTTGAAATAGGAAAGACAATTTGGGTAGAGAATTTTTGAGGGGGAGGTCGACCCATTTATATTCATTAAGCAACTCCCACTTTCCTTCTCCTTCAGCTTTCTCTTTTCATTTCGTGTTTTCCAGTTTCTAACATTTCACCTAACAATTCTATAGTCCATTGAATATGATCTTCTTCCTTGTCCTCAGGTATATTTTGAGGTTTAAGAAATAGGGTACCTTTTCCATTTCTGATATTATGGTTAAGTCTTCCAGATTTTTATTTGCATGTGCCAGTCTGTAATTTCCTTCCTTTATATCCTCCATATTTGGGTCAATTTCCTCTGATTTGTCTTCTGTTTTCTGACTTGCTTGCTCATTCTTTATAATCATTTTCTGAGAGTTTACTAGTTGTAGGTTTAAGTTAAAGACTTGCTCATTTATATTGTCAAACTTCTTTTTACTCTCATCATAGAGTCTTCTTAAGTCTTCTTTATGTGAAATAATTGCATCTTGAATTGATTACAGCACAGACCACATTTCCTTCTGCAAAATATTGCCTTTTTCTTGTTGGAGCATCACTCCTACAGTTCCCTGATATACCAAGCTGAGTGTTTCAGAGGAAGATATTGGGGATGGTTTTTCCCACTTTTAGCTAGATATGAAACACCCATTTTGTTTCCCCCTTCCAGATATACTATTGTATTCCCCAAGTATTGGCCGTAACCAGCACAACCAATCTTAAAATCAATACAGCAATACAGCAGTGTCTCATAAAGTTCTTATAGTCTTTATGTATAGCTTTTATAATCCAATAGGTCCCAAAATATAGGTCCACCACTAAAGGTAATATTTTCTAACAGTTCTTCTATTCAGGAGTTCAAAAATTATCAGTCAACCAATGTTTGTAACCCAAGATGTTCCACTACCCTTAAAACCAGTCCATAATTCTCTCTCAGACAAAAGTAGCCAAAGATCAAATTTTCCTTTCACTCCAAATAGTTCTTAAAATTAAAAGACAGACTTCAGTCAATATTTATAATTCAGGAAGGTCAACAGGTTTCAAAACAATTATAGGTCCGACCCTGTAGAAAATAGCCTAAAGTATTGTTCTCCATTGCCAGCTGCTCTCTGTTGAATTAAGAGTCATCAAACATCAAAGAGGCTCAATAGTTATCTAAGTCTGGGCATTCTGCCAAGTTCACTCCAAGCATAACTATGGTTTTATACTCTAGTCCACCACTAGATGTTATTAAATATCCATTTTCCAACTTTTAAAATGAAAAGTTAATTTCTTGTACTTCACCCCAATATTCATTCAAAGAGAAAATCTTAAAATTTCCTCAGTTTTCAAGTTTGTCAAGGCTATAGCTTTGTATTACTTCCATTTTGGTGTTATGCATTTCTGTCCCTCATAAAGAATTAAAATGCCACTTCTGTTCTCTGGAAGGGTAGGGGAGCAATCCCCTTTCTTCTCATGTTTGGGTTGTGTTCCTTTTTCCTTGGGAATTTGTCTTTTCCAGGAAATCCGGTTGCAAAGTAGTAAAGAAAGGATCAATATTCTCACCCAGTTCCAAGCACACTGTTTACGATCTGCTAATTAGTGCTTTATTTCTTCAGTTGTCAGTAGCTTCATAGTGGCCACAGGAATGTAGCCAGTCTTTCCCCTGCCGGTTTGGAGGGTTTTCCTCAGATCAAATGGATTGACCGCCATCTCTCTCTGATCAATCAGACTCCTCTCTTTCTTCATCACCTCTCCGGGCCAACTTTAGACTCCTTTAGGGTCCCCTGGCAGGGCAAAATCAGCCATGGGGAGCAGAGCTCCATTTCCCTTGGCTGCAATGCTACAATGCAAACCGGAAGTCCATCCTCTCATTAGAATAGAATAGAATAGAATAGAATAGAATAGAATAGAATAGAATAGAATAGAATAGAATAGAATAGAATAGAATAGAATAGAATAGAATAGAGCTGGAAGGGACCTGGGAGGCCTTATAGTCCAGCCCCCTGCTCAAGCAGGAGAACCTATACCATCTCAGACAATCTCCAGTGATGGAGCGCCCACAATTTCTGGAGGCAAGCTGTTCCACTGGTGAATTGTCCTCACTGTCAGGAAGTTTTTCCTTAATCCTAGGTTGCTTCTTTCTTCACCATTGCTTTGATGAATAATGTGACCCCCCTCTTCTTTGTCGCAGCCCCTCAAATACTGAAATACTGCTATCATGTCTTCCCTATTTCTTCTTTTCTTTAGACTAGCCAAACCTAGGTCCCGCAGCAATTCTTTGTATGTTTTAGTCTCCAGGCCTTTGATTAGTTCTTGTAGTAGTATTCCATTAATTGCAGGTTTTATTATCTCATCCATGTATGGTTGCTTCCAGCAGCCAACCTCTAGTCAGATTGACCTGCTTCCCTAACATCTGACACATAACTTGTTAATCCAGGTGATGTCCAAAGTGGCATGATTCTCTTTGTTTGTATCATCCTCGTAGCCATGTTATGCAAGTGAAGCATTAGGGAGCCTTTTCCCAAGACTGCTACTGGTATGGTACAACTGATTCAAACCCCAATTTCCCATGTCAAAGGCCAATCTCTCATGTCAAAAAGTACAAGGCTCTAACCACTGTACTATCCAGCCACTATTTGTGGTCTTTATATGCACATATACATATACACAAATGGATAGACAGATGCATACACTCAGACACAATGCACTTGGAAGCTTCCTTACAACAATGATCCAAGATACTTGGAACACATAGCTGTAGAGCTAACTGATTCATATTAACTTTTAAAGTACGGTATGTCAATTATTGAATACTGCTAATCTTACTAGGAAAACTCTAGGAAAACTAGAACATTCTGCAAAAAATGAACTTTTCTTTAAAAAGCGTGTGAAATTTAATAAATTGTATTTCTGGATTATTTGGTGATATTTCTTTTATAATTAATATTAACGGTTTTTTATTTTTATTTTTTAAAAAAAACCTAGATTTCCCAGTTTTGTTTTCAGTTTCCATCAGCATCACCTTTGGCTAGCTACAAAACATATCCTATTGCTGTTCATGGCAAAATTCCATTTAATTTAAATGCTTCTGAATTTTTAAATCTAACTTATTTAAGACATCTGTAATGCCATTTTAATGGGGACAGTTCAGTAAAATGCTAGTTGTATTTTATGCTATGCTAGTGTTCTAATATAAGCATTTAACAGATGTCCTTAAGAGAATATTTCCTTTCTTTATAATAACCTGAACCATAAAAAGATATTGGGACATCCAATAATAGCTGTAAAAAACCCCAACATTTCTAAATAATGGGATTTGTGGAATACTTAATTTTTTAAAAAACTTTATAAATATTAAAACCCAATTTGGGAACATGATAATTCATAATAATTTTGACTCAAAATGCATTTGAATTTCTTCATTATGTCTTCCATTTGTTGGCATGTAACTAACATATTCCAGCATATTTTACTATTTCATTTGCCAAAAATATTATTACAATCAGAATGTAAATACAAGCTTATCTTAAATGAACCACACATTAATTCTTTGGTGATACAAATAAAAAGCTAAAAGAATAGTTGACATATCTATAGCAATAGAACAAAACTGAGCAATTTTTTTTCTGATAAATTTGTATTATGTAAAACAGGGCTTTTCAACCTTTTCACCCATTGTACCACTTTTAGGATATGGCAACATCTGAGTACCACCTGTTGCCTAGCAAGGTGTCAAAAACTTGATGACCAAAAAAAGAAAAAAAGGAAAAAAGTGATGAAGTAAAGGTAGTCCTCGACTTACAACAGTTTGCTTAGTGACTGTTTGAAGTTACAATGGCACTGAAAAAACTGCCCCCCAAGCCACAGTCGAGCAAGACACCTGCCTGCCTGCCCGGCGGCGCTCTTCCGCCTGTTCAAGGTTTTCATTGTTGTAAGCATTTCTGTTGAGGATCGGCAGTGGGGGTGTTTGGTTTTTATCCCCCCCTGTCTGCTGGGTGGTTGTAGCAGGTTTTGGTCACTTCACATGACCCTGGGACACTCTGACCATCATAAATATGAATCAGTTGCCAAGCCTCTGAATGTAAATCACAAGACCCTGGAGATGCTACAACATTCCAGCTGATCGGCACTTCTTCTGGGCTCAGAAGCACCAGGATCAGTGCTGAGCTCCAGCTGGAGCCTGGTGCTGATCCTGGTGCTTCCGCTGAGCCCCGACAGCCCCAAAGAAGCGCTGATCCTGGCGCTTTCGCTGAGCCCTGACAGCCCTGCAGCTCCAGCTGTCTCTCACTCAGCCTTTTGTGGTGCTGCCATTGGTTCAGCTCATTCCCTCCCCCGCTACCACTTTTTTAGGATGGTCGTGTACCATCTGCCAGGTGCCAATGTACCACTGGTGGTACCCATACCACTGGTTGAAAAGCCCTGATGTAAAAGATAGAAAGCAGGTTATTTCCACTATCCTAAAATGCATTGTAAAAAGTATTATATATACATATCAAAAGTGTTTATAGAAATGGTATCACGTTGTTAGCTAGAGTAAGATGGTTAGCTAGAATAGAAGCCTTCCAGACTTTCTCAGTCAGAAAGAGATAAAAGACATGTTCATTCCCTAATAAATTGGCAATCATTGTTTGCCTCTCAAACATCAAAGAATATGAGCATTTTAATAGGCATACTATACTGAACATAAACCAGCATGACATTGCCACAATTTGTAGATAGTTGAACACCTGTGGATCCTTTAGTGAGCAAGGGGTTGGACTGGATTAAATCCCTTCTGAGATTCTTTATGAATTGAGTAAGCCCAGTGATGTCATTTGAATTTTATATCTTTCTTTAAAGATATATGTCTGTTCGGCATGAAAGAATTAAAGAATTCAAAGAACCCGTTGGATGCTAAATCTGGGTACCAACTACACTGGAGTCTTCCTGGATTCCAAACATATGAGTTTAATTACCCAGACTACCAAAAATGTTCTTGAGAATATTGATTGGGCAGTAAAGTCAAAGGCCTGTTAGAAAGTCCTCAAAATCAAACTGCCTACAGGTAGTCCTTGACTTACAACAGTTCATTTGGTGACCATTCAAAGTTACAGCGGTACTGAAAAAAGTGACATGACCATTTTTCACTCTTATAACCATTGCAGCATCCCCATGGTCGTGTGATCAAAATACGTCTGCTTGGCAATTGACTCATATTTATGACAGTTGTAGTGTCCTGGGGCCATGTGATCACCTTTTTTAACCTTATGACAAGCAAAGTGAATGGGGAAGCCACATTAACTTAACAACAGTGTTACTAACTTAACAACTGCAATGATTCAGTTAACAACGTTGGCTAGAAAGCTCATAAAATGGGGCAAAACACACTTAATAAATGTCTCAGTTAGCAACAGAAATTTTGGGTTCAATGATGGTCATAAGTCAAGGACTACCTGTATTCATTTTTATATATGCCAATCATATTCTATTATTCCTCCTTATGCTTCTGGAGAGGCAGACACTTTTCAGCTCAGCAAAAGGCTGAGGAGGGCATTTGAGATAATTAAATGCAGGTCTTTGGTAATGGAGAGAATTTATGCACAAACCATTCAGTAAGATAACTCTCCCTGATTTTCACCTAGAGTTCCAATTAAAAGATAAGATCTTGCAACAGGGAATGAAAACCCTGAGTTCTAACAACAATGAAGCTGCATTGGTTTAATAAGATCAGTGCCTGCACACTCACACATATTCTTATGCATTCTCACCTCTCTCATGACTAGAGCTGGACAAGCACCAATCTAAAAGAACAGGAAGCTGTTATCTTTTCATAGCTTTTATAAAGAGCACTGCTGTACAAAATCTCACTATTCTCAATGCTAATTAATTCCCACTTACTTGTTTATTTGTTTGGCCAGCTACTTCCTTTCTCAGATATCTGTTTTTCCCCATTTCTCTTAGAGGATATATGTGATATGCTTGCTTACAAACAATGTTTTTTATCTTTCCATGACGGAGGTGGCTTTTTAAAACTGCTTTTTTTAAAAAAAAAATTTGAGATGCTGGCACTAGTCTTCAAGACTTTTTCCTTTATATTACAGGTCAAGCATTCTTATAAACATAAATCTGTGACCTGTATAATCATTGGCTGGTGGCTTTTACTTTCAAAACCTTAAAATTTCTTCATTGTCCAAGGGGTGGGAGGGCCAGGAAATACTGATTCTTGTTGCATAATTAAAGTACTAGAAGTGTAGAAGAGAGTCCCTTTCAGGGCCCACTTCAAAACCTCATCCTAAGAAAGCAGAACTTGTGGAAGCAGTTTCTTCCAAAAGGAACTTTTATTAGGAGAAGCTGATAGCAGGCATAATAGACAGGATCTGAGGGGTTCCTGCTCAGATCAATAGGTTAAAAGTGTCCCAAGCAAACCCCACCCCAATAGTTCATCCGGACAATTCAAATGGGCCAATCCCCAGGTGTTAAGTCCGTTATGGGAAAGAATTGATAACGCCAGGCTGTCTCAGGGTTGCAGCGATGTTTTGTTGGGTCTTTGCACCTTCCCTTCCGAAAACGGAGATAAACCAGTTGCTGGAGGCGCATTCCTTTCTCCTCAAGGGGGAAGATAGTTCGAAGAGCGTGTATGTGGAGACAACAAAAATGTTACAGTGTAGCAATAGAGGAAAACAAAGAAACAGTCTGCAGGAGCATGGCAGAAGCCAGAAGAGTAGAAAGATTAGAGTTAGAATTAAAGGTAGACAGAGCCCCCTTTGAATCAATTTAGGGGATTGTCTTTTCATATTTACATTAGTATAGGTATTATTAAACAAAATAGGAGCAGAATCTATTTTGTTTTTGATAAGGGAGAATATTTGCAGTTCAGGGTTGAAATGATGTGTCCTTTGTGCTCTCTGAGCTCGCTTGTTTTCTTGCAGATGTTTCATTACTCAAACTTGGTAACATCATCAGTACTAGTTTGCGGTCAGTTTATAGAATAAAAACTGAATAGAATATAAAACTGCACTCCTTACTAGCACTCCTTACTAGCAGTGCTTAGTTTGTTAGTGAAACATCTGCAAGAAAACAAGCAAGCTCAGAGAGCACCAAGGATCCCTTACATTTTGTTTTTTAGAATCCTTTTGAAATAGGGATTTGAGAGAGAGGCAGCCTTGATTCTGACATCTAATCTGCATGGTTATATTGTCATATAACTACCATGTCAGTAGCAACCATTGCTCTTCAATAGAGATTGCTTGTACTTGACACATAACTTTCTTGTGGGAATTGTACAAATTCTGATTTTAATTTAGCAAATACATACGTCACAACATAGAGGAGAAATTCTGTCATGTTTTTCTACCAATATAATATTAACCACTAGAATGTAGTTAATCTGTCCCAAATGCAAGGTAATTTTATCTTCTAGTCACTACTTAAAAATAAATATACCTCACATACAATCTATTAACCATGCTCAGTAAGCTAATTATATGGCACTTGGCAAAATTAGTTATATCACTTCGTTGTAAATTAAATAATTTATAGAATGATCCTGGTCATTACACTTCTTATTGTCCAATCCATATATGTAAACTGTTAGTACTGTTACTATCTGATTTTAGAGATGATCCATTTAGGTACTTCCCTATTGCAACTATACAATTAACTTCAAAGCAGGGACATCTAATATTAGCAATTTAACATCTAATATAATGTAGGAAGCTGATCATAAAGTTAATAGGTTAGTACTGTTGAAGGGACTGGGTCCAGAAGGTGGTGAATGCCTAAATGAGACAGAGAAAATTTTGGTCTGTTTAAAGGACACAATGATCAGGCTACTCCTGAAGAACAAGACCTGAACCCAGGTGATAAAACAATGATAGGCTTGTGTACAATATTGTACACATTTCTAGACCTGGTGCTTGACTGGGTGCTAGCTGATCAACTCCAGGCTCTCTCGGACAAAACAGATTTTCTACATCCATATCAGTCTTGTTTAAGACCTGGAAAGAACCATGCTGAGGTGGGGGAACAGTGTTACCCTATTCATCTCCCTGTACCTCTTTGTGGATTTCAGTATCATCAACTATGATAGTTTCTTGAAGAGTCTGTCAGAGCACTGTACTATGATGGTTTCACTTCTCCTTGGAAAGCCGTTTCCTGAGATTGCTGGATTGGCAATTGATTAGACTGGAATCCTTATTTATTTATTTATTTATTTATTTATTTATTCGTTTTATATACCGCCCTTCTCCCGGAGGACTCAGGGCGGTGTACAGAGCAAAGTAAGTATACAATAAACCAACAATAAAACAAATAAAACCCCAGATCTACAAATAAAACCCAAATCTATCAGGCCAGGCCGGCTTGCTGGAATAGATAGGTTTTTAAATCTCGCCGAAAGGTGCGAAGGTTGGGGGCCATCCGGATTTCGCCTGGTAAGCGGTTCCAGAGGATTGGCGCACCCACCAAGAATGCTCTCCCCCTGGGGGTCACCAGCCGGCATTCTCTGACCAGTGGCACCCTGAGGAGGCCCTCTCTGTGGGAGCGCACAGGACGGAGGGGTGTTGACGCTGGCAGTAGGTGCTCCCGTAGGTATTCCGGACCCATGCCATGTAGGGCTTTGTATGTCATCACTAGCACCTTGAATTTCACCCGGAAGGCAACTGGAAGCCAGTGCAGCTCACGAAGCAGAGGTGTAATATGGGAGTATCGGGGAGCCCCCAAAAGCGTCCGTGCAGCTGCACTCTGTATCAGCTGAAGCTTCTGAGTGATTCTCAAGGGCAGCCCCATGTAAAGAGCGTTGCAGTTCCAGAGAACAGTCAAACCATTCTAATTTGAATTAATTGAGGTTCCAAACCAATTTCAGTCCCATATAGAACACACTGCAGTAACATTCCCAACTGGGAAACTGCCACAGTATGAATAATTGCTGTGAGGCTGTTTCTGTCCAGGTAAATCACAGTTGGTAAATCAATTGAAATTTCTAAAAAGTACTCCATCCTCCTGAAACCACCTGAGACAAAGGATAGATCTAGAAACACCCCCAAACTGTGAACCTTATCTTTTAAGGCAAGGGAAGGCACTTTCAGAGCAGGCAGGCCATCACTCTGTTGCACAGATGCACCACCCACAGATTGTATATCTGTCTTGTTTGGACTGAGTCTTAGATTATTGGCCCTTATCCAGTGCATTACTCTGCCAAGCCTGGTTCAAAACTCCAAATACATATTGGATGAAAAGTAGTTAGGCATCATTCATATGCTTTTTAATATCGATATGAAACTTCTGGGAGAGAATATCTAGGTAGATCTGGGTGGAATTGTCATCAATATGTGAATGATGCCTAACTACTTTTCATCCAATATGTATTTGGAGTTTTGAACCAGGCTTGGCAGAGTAATGCACTGGATAAGGGCCAATAATCTAAGACTCAGTCCAAACAAGACAGATATACAATCTGTGGGTGGTGCATCTGTGCAACAGAGTGATGGCCTGCCTGCTCTGAAAGTGCCTTCCCTTGCCTTAAAAGATAAGGTTCACAGTTTGGGGGTGTTTCTAGATCTATCCTTTGTCTCAGGTGGTTTCAGGAGGATGGAGTACTTTTTAGAAATTTCAATTGATTTACCAACTGTGATTTACCTGGACAGAAACAGCCTCACAGCAATTATTCATACTGTGGCAGTTTCCCAGTTGGGAATGTTACTGCAGTGTGTTCTATATGGGACTGAAATTGGTTTGGAACCTCAATTAATTCAAATTAGAATGGTTTGACTGTTCTCTGGAATGGCAAATATGAACATATTATGTCAGTATTTCACCATTTATACTGCCAGTCCATTCTAACCCAGTTCAAAGTGCTGATTTTTTTTAACCTTTAAATTCCTAAATATCTTAGAACCAAGTTATTTGACATGATGCCTTGTTTCATATACTCCTATGCCCCTTTCTTGTAACAAGGGTCTTCTCTAAGCCCTTCCACCAGAGAAGGGCATGAATTCTACAGTAGAGTGTTGACACCTCATTTATGGAATTCCTTCCCCAGACATGCTTAACTTGATGCTCACATTAGAATTACTGTAGAAAAGGCAAATATATATTTGACTTGTATTTTAATTGAATTTATATTTTGTATGACCCCCTTCTTGCTGCCTAGTTTGTATGGTGTTTTTATTGTAGATTTAAATTTGATTTTACTATATAACATTTTATTAAAGTTATCTGGCTGAGGAATTCTGGGAGTTGAAGTCCACAAGTCATAAAAGGGCCAGGTTTGAAGACTTCTGTCTTAAGCTATCAAAGGATCTTTAACTATTGGGCATTTTGAAATTTTCAATCAATACATATTTTCAAATTGCTGCTAGAAACATATTTCCTAAATTGGCTTACTCTAAGAATGCCTATATGCCAGAAGGAAACAGTATTTTTGTTTTTAGAAGATAAGGTTACTTATTACTAAGAGAATTCTGTGTCCCTTATTTTTAAAAATATAATAATCCATTATAGCACTATTTTCCATTAAGAATAATGAAAAATAGGGTTCCACATAGCCTATGCATTCTTAATCTTTTTTCATTTTTTTTAAAAAATGCATTTATATATATAAGATAAACTGCATATATAGTGATTTTTATTACAAAAAATCCAATTATGCTGAAATAGAAGTATAAAAATATTAAATATGTACTTAAATAGAGTAATATATGTGCTTCTTTATTAATCCCTATAATTTTAGATAGTGAGATATATTAAAGTTAATTACTTATCCCATGTTCAATATCAGTGTTAAGTGAATGAAAAGCTACATTTCAATTAGAGATTAGTGGAAAAAAAGTTCCTCCACCAAGTTCACAGACCCACTGAATTCTATTGATTGAACTCCAAAGGGTCCATGATCCTCAGATTAAGAACTTGGAGCATATTTTCCATTAAATAATCAAAGTTATATAGATGTTAAAATTCCATTGAGTCAGAACTTTAATATTTGCCTTTTCTGTCTCAGCAAGAACAGTATTTCATAAAAATTCCATAAGCTTTCAGTTGTTTATCCTAACAAATTATTGCAATAAATGTGCTAGTAATGACATGATAAAGCGTCTGTTTGTATCAGATGTAAAACTGATGGTAGAGAAAAGCCATATCTAGCCATCCATTTATATCAATGCAATTCTTATGCATGGAGGACTATTTTAAGGAATTAAACTTTGAAGTTTCATCTGTCAGGGAAATAAAGAAATATTAAGAACTTCAACTACAGTAATCCTTGTTTAATCTATGTAGTAGATTTAATCACATTTTATTTTCACAAATAAATAAACCCAAAAATTAACATGAAAGTTAAACTATAGAGGAAAAAAATGAAGCAGGACGGAAACAACTTAAATTAGAAAAATTGTAATAAAATAGATGGAAAATGTAAGAAATGTCTTGCATGAAACCAATGTCTATCCCAGTGCTAAAGTTTTTCTAATATTTATAACTATCTAGAGCTTGGGCAAAGCAGGCTCTCTCTAGAGGTATTCCTCAAGCTAGCAGAAACTGGGTGGGAGATTATTTCTTCTTTCCTCTTGAAATTAAATGTCAGAAAGACTGAAATTTAATAACAAGCATAATGTTATCAGCAGTAAGATAATGACACTTAGGTAACCAACTCTCAGTCTTTGTAGGTAAGAACCAGCACATTAAATAAACTGCAAATGTATAATTGGAAAAGTGCATAATAAGGAGAAAAAGGAGACAGATTGGGCCTGAATTACCTTAGGCTTAATTTACTCTGCTGAGTGGAATTGGCTAAAAATTAACTGCTTTCCTTCTCTTTTTGGAGGAGATTATTAGAGAGCTATAGTTCATATACATATCTTAAAAGAGGAGTGTTAATTTGTTTTTATTCACAGTAAAACAGAATTGCTGAATTAAAGAAAGCTTTTCTCTTTGCTTTTCTCACCTCTTGTGCAGCTTTTGATATTTTGCCACCTGTACGGTATAAAGAAATTATGAACACAATTCTCTTGTGGATACAACAATCCGAAACAAAGCTCTCCATTCCACAAGTTCCTGTCACAGATTTAGAAACCATGGAGAAAAGGCTCAAGGAGCTAAAGGTAAACAGAGAAATACTGTCTTGCATATCAACACTGAGAGTTAATGTAAAAGCAGTGAGTTATTTATAAATGTTATTTCAAACATACACTCTTGAGTGCTAGATCCTGTGAGATCATTCTCAGCCTGACTTGACAGAAGCTAGAAACTGATAATTTCACATATCACAGGCCTTACAAAGTTCTCTGCAAGAACAGCAAAATGGAATCAATTATTTAAGCACAACTGTGGAAGAGATGTCTAGGAGAGTTCCTGCAGGGGTCAGTCAGAAGTACCGGTCAGAAATTGAGGTAATCCTTAGTCGTTGGAAGAAGTTATCGACTCAGCTGGTGGAAAATTGTCACAAACTTGAGGAACAGATAACAAAGTTGAAGCAATTCCAGGTTGGTTGAAATTGTTTTTTGTGGACTAAATTATAGATAATATTGACATGAGACTTCAGTCTGGGGCACGATGAATGCTTTCTTGTTTTTATTTGCTTAATTTGTAGAATGGCAAACAAGCAAGTTTATTAAAAATGCTATTGAATGCTGCTATGCTACAATATATTACAAGTGGGTGTTTTTTATTTGCATAGACACACTGAAGTTTATTTTAAAAACTAGAGGAAATTATTTCTTGATACAAGGGCACTTGTAAACATGATGAATATATTTATTTATATATTTCTTAGTTTTAAAGATTTTGTCTTGATAGATTGATGAGATTTCCCCCTGATTTAGTCACAGTGACATACTTTCATGCAGTGTAATACTCTCTTTTCAAAATCAGAATGACACAAAAACCTTGAAAAAATGGATGGCGGAAGTGGATATTTTTCTAAATGAAGACTGGCCAGTCCTTGGAGATTCAGAATCGCTAGAGAAACAGTTAGAACAGTGTACAGTAAGTTATCATCCTATGCTCTATTTCATGGATATAAATGTAAATGTCATATGCATGACTGTTGTACAAATACAGTTATTTTCATTTTGTATATGTGGGTTTATATTTCTATTTAAGAAAAGTGTGTGAAGTATCTGTGCAGCTATGGCTTCTATTGTATTGTTGTAGACATTTTTTTTTCATTTTTATCATTATTTTAAATGGTCTTAGCCAGTATTTTTTTCATTTCATTTTCTTTTTCAAGGAATATAGTTAAAATTGCATTTACAAACCATAAAATTGAGTATTTCTATGGAGTGGAATTGTAGTGAAATTGTACTTAAAATTGCCAGTTTGTGTGGACAATTCAGAATAAATATGTATTGATATATCCATTTTCAACCTCCTCATTAAATTTATATACTACATTTCTGTTTATATAATTATTCAATATGGCATAACATTTTATGTTTTATTTATTGATTCATGTCACATATCATGACATCCTAGAGATATACACTGATATATTTTCCTTGTTATCAGGCTTTGGTGAATGACATCCAGACAATCCAGCCCAATTTAAATAGTGTTAATGAGATTGGACAAAAAATGAAGAAGGAAGCAGAGCCAGAATTTTCTTTGAAATTACAGAATGATCTTAAAGAACTGAATACTCAGTGGGATAATATTTGCCAACAGGTATCCTATCTGTTAGGACATGTAGCATTAATTTAATATAATTTTCTCTACTTGGTACACAAATATGAAAAGTAGAGTCAGAATATATCATTCAGAATAATAAATCTTTAATAACTCTATTCTGCATAAATACATGCTAAATTGATAAATGTGATAAGCAAATAATTAAATAATTTTTCCAGAGTGCCACACATTTGAAAGTCCAGAGGATGGAGAATACTGATATACACAAAACATTTTAAATAATAATAATATATAACAAGATATAATTAAATTTTGTATCTTCTTTGGCTTTCACAGCTCAAAATATGTTAATGTAATAAGCATAGAAAAATGATTTATGTGCCATTACAATTCAGTTATACATCCAAAACTAAAAATTTGGTTTAAATAACAGAGCTCCAAATTATAGCATATTAGTTTTTTATGTATGTTAAAAGCATATCTCTGAGAAAAGCTTTACTTTTTTCAGGACAGTAACAGTAAATGAGAACAAGATTAATCTGGAAAACGGAATGCTACAGCATAAAATTTGATAGTAAACTTTGGGATATTTTAATATTGTTTAATTAGGAATTACAAACTGGAGAAATAATGTGTACTATATGTTGTACTTTATGAAAGTAAACAATTCATACTTCTCCCAAAATGTGACTGTATTCACCTGTCATTTTTGTGGCATCATTTCTAAATACATAGAAATGATATCCTCAAACAAAATTGGAAATGAATGCAGAACATGGATTCTTGAATTTTCCATTCCTTTCACTACTAAGTAGACAGTAGAGGTAGACTAGTAGAAAAAGAGTTTCTATTTTCTTTTGTGTAATAAAGTAACTTGTTACTATTGTATGCATTTTTCTTCCAGAAACTTGTCAGTGCTTATGCATACGTATGGCAATATTTGAAATATAAATATGTTCCAAACATTCCAGGATTTTTAATTTTATTTTAACTGTGAGACTCTTACTCTTTGGGTTCCAAAGTAGAGTTTTATCTCTTTTTTGAGAGGAAAAATAACTCTTTATTATTATTATTATTAATGTAAGGCCTATGCTAAGAAAGCAGCATTGAAGAATAGTTTGGATAAGACTGTAAGTCTACGAAAGGATTTGTCAGAAATGCATGAGTGGATTACACAAGCAGAAGATGAATATCTGCAGAGGGATTTTGAATACAAAACACCAGATGAACTGCAGAAAGCTGTTGAAGAACTAAAGGTAGTATGTCAAACTGAATTGTTTGATTTGTCTCCAATTCTACTTTTAAGTTACCATTATACATTATACATTATTTGTAATTTTTTTAAAAAATTAATTTTATTTGCAAGTGCTTTTCCTATTAAATGCAAACAAAATTCCCCTCCCTTCCATTCTTTCTTCTTATCGTATAAGAATTCCCAGACTGCTATTTTCTTCAGTTTTTCCCAAAGTGCAGCCAGGTTCGCATTTTGTCATAAATATCTGGAGCAAGTTCATATCAAACAATGTATCTATAAGTGTTTGAAGATCTCTTAGAACAGGGCTTTTCAACGTTTTCACCCATTGTACCACTTTTAGGATATGGCAACATCTGAGTACCACCAGTTGCCTAGCAAGGTGTCAAAAACTTGATGACCCAAAAAAAAACAAACGAAAAAAGTGATGAAGTACAGGTAGTCCTCGACTTACAACAATTTGCTTAGTGACTGTTCGAAGTTACAATGGCACTGAAAAAAGTGGCCCCCAAGCCACAGCTGAGCAAGACACCTGCCTACCGGCCCGGCGGCACTCTTCCTCCTGTCCGAGGTTTTCATTGTTGTCAGCATTTCTGTTGAGAATTGGCAGCGGGGGTGGGGTGGGGGTCTTTGGTTTTTATTCCCCCCCATCTGCTGGGTGGTTGCAGCAGGTTTTGGTCACTTTACATGACCCTGGGACACTCTGACCATCATAAATATGAATCAGTTGCCAAGCATCTGAATGTAAATCACAAGACCCTGGAGATGCTACAACATTCTAGCTGATTAGCACTCCTTCTGAGCTCAGAAGTGCCAGGATCAGCGCTGAGCTCCAGCTGGAGCCTGGCACTCATCCTGGCACTTCTGCTGAGCCCTGACAGCCCCAAAGAAGCATTGATTCTGGTGCTTTTGCTGAGCCCTGACAGCCCTGCAGCTCCAGCCATCTCTCGTTCAGGCTTGTGCGGTGCTGCCACTGGTTCAGCTCATTCCCCTCCCCCACTACCACTTTTCTAGGATGGTCACGTACCACCTGCCAGGTGCCAATGTACCACAGGTGGTACCCATACCACTGGTTGAAAAGCCTTGTCTTAGAATAGATCCTCACGGAATCCAAGAGATTCTTCAATGGCTGAAATTTGTGGCTATTCAAAATAGTGTTTGTTGCTCTGCAGATGTAGGGCAATTCATCAGTCCTAAAATATCTAATTATGATTACTACTAGAAATGAAAACAAATTTTACTTTGTTCAATCTATATGTTCATGTGGACTCTCTCAGCAGAATTTTTGCAGTGGTATGGGCTGAAGTTGGGATTTCAAAAACCATGTATGTATTTATAAGGAAAAGAATGTTCCTATTTAGGTAATGCTAGGTTTCGATTCTACTAAGGTACAAAATAATGTATTTTGCAGAAGTGTATAAGAAACTACAATGTGAAGATATTGATACGACTCTTGTAGAAAGATGCCCTCTTGACAGTTGACCAGGATGATTTATTGGAGGAAAAGATTTTCCATGGTGGCCCATTATTGAACATTATCTCCGCTATCTTTATATAAGCTCTAATAAGCTTATATAACCTACTGCTTCTTCTTAAAGAAATACTAAACCTGTTTTTAATATTTAGCACTTGTTTGATAAGGTGTTTGAAAAAGTGAAAATTAATAGTTCTTAAAATGAAAAGTTACATAGACTAAAAAGAAAGAAATCCTTATTTCTTTTAAATAGTAGTCTTCTTTGTTATATTTGAGAAGCATTTTTATATTATGCATTTACAGAAGGCTGTGACATATGTAAAATTAAAAATTAGTACAGCAGATTTAGGCAATCTCATTCATCTAGTATGTCTGATTGCCAAGAAATTAAAGAGGAACTTGTCAAATTCAGACATTCTATTTCATATAGCTTAGGTAATTCTAAAAGATAGATCAATATTTTTCTGTTTTATAAGCCCATTGAGCTGTCTGGGGATAAAAAATAACAACTTAAAATAGTTTTATGTGATTTTATATTTAAATAGTTTTGAAAAGCCTCGTATCTGGAATTATATTGGATTATATTAAACTGTATAAGGTTGGCTGCATAGTCAGCCAGATATTTAGACTGGATTTGGCATTTTGGTCCACCTACTGTATCCAAGGTCCTGGGATAGGCAGATTTTGCTGTTTGGTAGCTTTAAAGATATCATTGCAGGGTGTAAGCTATGCCATGCAAAACTGCCTTTTGCAATTGACTGAAGGTGATTTTGTCAATACTGATAATGTTCAAGTAATGCTCTGTATGTTTTGGAATTGCATCCAAGGTGCCTATTACTATTGATACTATCTTTGCTTTCTTTAACCATATTATTTCTATTAGCAGTAGTATTGAACAAAGTCATCATTTTCAACCAATGATTGCCAACACAATTCTGTGTTGTGTAGCTGTGCTCATATCTCCCAAATAGCAACAAAGTAGCATATCAGCTGGAACTTCCTAAGTCTAAGGCAGGAAGGTTTGAAGACCCACATTAGTAGAAAAAAGAAATTTATGCAAAAAAATCCTTCATGCTTTATTGATTTTCATGTTTTTGCTATTGATTAAATGAAAGTTTCTACTTTATCATACATGTTCTTAACACAACTGATGTCATGCAAATCAGGAGAGTAGGCTGCATTTCTTTTAAATCTTGGCCGTTTCCTTTTTATTTATATAATATTTTATTAGCATATTTCCTCTACATTTCTGTATTTGCAGAGAGCAAAAGAAGAGGCCCAACAGAAAGAGGTGAAAGTAAAGCTTCTCACAGACTCTGTGAACAATTTTATAGCAAGGGCTCCACCTGCAGCTCATGAGGCTTTGAAAAAAGAACTTGACGTTTTAACTAAAAACTATCAGCGACTGTGCAGCAGGCTAAATGGGAAATGCAAAACACTGGAGGTTGGTTCTTTCTAAACTGAAATAAGAATGTTTCTAGGCTTTTTCTTACTCCTACTCCTTGTTAGTTTGAGAATATTAATATGGAACTAATAAAACCTTCAGAGTTTGACCTGAGCTCCTTTTTTGGAAATTATTTAAACTGCAAAGAGGTGTATGCATACATATGAAGTAAGATGGTGATCGATTAAGTCTGGTTCATATTTAGTCCTTGCCTTTGTCATAAATGTCCAGTGGTTACCGAGTGTCCGAATCATAGTCATAGAGATGCTATGACTGTTATAATACCAGTAGGATAGAGTCATGCAAAGGAGAGATTGTCTGCATAATTTGCATAGGAGAATTTGGAGAGGAGGAGCATTCAAGAGAGCATTATAAGTTGTTTGCATAGCATGCTCATGACTCACAGCCCCAGCTTTCTGGCCAGTTGCACTTTTTTCATTGTGTACAAGAGAATAATCAGGCACTCGAGGATTCCAATGGGCAGAAGATTAGTTAGGAGGCACACAAAAACTGAAGGTTTTGTCTCTTTCCAGCCAGAAAGTACAATTGTAGTCATGTGACTTCCACAATGACCACTTCACTTAGTGGTAGGGTTGCTGGTTCCAATTAGAGTAATTAAGCAAGGATTGCCTATAAGCAAAACTGCCAACAACCTCTATAGAAAATAATGGGTGAGATGTAAAAGAACTATTACTTCTTTTTAAAACTCATGCAAATACATAATTATGAGAATTTGTTAATTGGCAGTCAATGTTGATTCCTTTTTTGTTGTAGAAGAGATTTTGCAACATTATTTGTCTAAGGTAAACTAGTGCAAATGTTACATTCATGATTTTTCATTGTTTGGAAAACTAAAATATCTTTTAGTTTTAAAAACTGTTTTTAATGGTTTATTTTTTGTAAACTAATTTAACAGGAGGTATGGGCATGTTGGCATGAGCTTCTGTTGTATTTGGATATTGAAAACAAATGGTTGAATGAACTGGAATCCAAAATCAAGGCAACAGAGAACATTCAAGAAGGTACAGAAGAGGTATCAGTAGCACTAAATGTAAGTAAAATATTATCCATGCATTTTTATTGATTTTCTTATATTGATTTATATGGCTGCCTATATGACAGTTGCAACACTGGATGAAGAACAAAATATCAAAACTAATGCACATCAAAAACAAAATAATAATTATAATGGAAGAAAAGAGAAAGAACTGGAGAAGATAATAATATAAAGATCTGCACATAGAAATAGAATGACTGTGGCAAAAGAAATCAAAGATATTACCGATAGTAATATGCACCTTGGGTTCAATCACAAAACAACTGGAGCACTACTTGAACACCATTGGCACTGACAGATTCACCATCAATCAATTGCAAAAGGCTTTTTTTTTTCTCATAACAGCTTACATGATGCTATGATAGCTGTAACACCATCATACATCCACATCTGCTTATTCCAGGTCCTTGGAAAGGACTCAATAGGTAGACAAAAATGCCAAATCCAGTTTATACACCTGACTGATTGCATGACAAACCATAAATACTAATATAATAATACTGTAATGTCATAGTACCATCTAATTCATACAACCAGAGAGATGCTAATAAAAAAAAAAGATATCGGCGTATCCAGTGGTGGGGTTCGGCCAGTTTGCACCACTTCGGCAGAACCGGTAGCTAATTTTTTGTTGCCCATGCCCAGGACTTCTGGAAGTGGCATCCACACAGAGAACCAGTTGTTCACATATTTGAATCCCACCACATGGCTTATCCAACCTTCCTGCTTCATGCTAAGCAACCTTTATATAATAGGTTATCAACCACAAAATTAAATATTTTTATTGGTAAAATGAAGAACAAAGTGTTATTTCACTTGTCATGCCCCTATTAAAGATGTGGAAAACCTCATTTATTTCTGAATTTTGTAGTGTCATCATCATTACCATCAATGGAAATTGGAAACAAAAGTAGGAATTGAAAATCTGGCTTCACATGGACCAAAAATACAATGTAATTGGAAAGATAAATATTTGAAATGCTCAACAAAGTTATTGTTTACAAGCTGATTCTGTAGTATTATCCATTTAACAATCTACGGTATATCTTACATTTAGGTCCATATAACAACAGGTTATTTTATATGAATAAAATAAACAACTATTTTTTTAAAAAAAATGGCTAAAGAGAGAGATCAATGGGGTGATTTCAAAATAGTTACCTTCTAGTACTCTGCAATTTTAAGGTGATTGAATTAACTCTAATCTAACTGAATTGCTGAAATGATGTATTATAGTAAATTGAACCGATCCCTTTGGATGGATGGATTGATTGATTTGACAGTTAAATATGAATGTATACACAATGATTTTTATTTGACTAATATACAAAGCCATATTATCTACTGATCTAGTAAGTAATATTATATGTGCTCAGTCTTAAAACAAATCCAAATAACTATACATGATTGCCATGTTTTTGTATTCTCAAACTAATCCATTTTTTCCTTAATTTCCTCACACATTTTTAAATATTTTCAGAGTTATAAAACTAGTACTACTGTATTTTCCATAATGCTTAAAAGCTTTCATTATGTCTAACTGGTTTATATTCCTTATTGTGATCAAGAAGGAAAGGCTCCACTTTTGCTCTAATGAATAATGTTTCTTCTTTAAGCACATCAGACCTGTTTTCTTACCTGCCTTAATAAACTGTGCTGATATTTAATTCAACAGACCAACACTAGGCTCTCTTGGATGAAAAATATTTTCTGGATTCATTTCAATTTGGTTTGAGGCCTTGCAGTGAAGTATAAACATATTGGAAAAAAGGCCCAAGCCCAAAGATGACATCCACTCAAGTTCAACCCTTTATTTGCTTGTGGCTAATGGACCAAATATTGCCAAACTAATACTACAACTTTCTAGATATATCCTAAGAGAGTCTAAGATTTGGCAGTCCTGAACCTCTTTTCCCTCTTCCCATCCAGCTCTTAACCCGGGCCTCTCCCCGGAAAGCTCTGGGTTGCCAAAACTCTCTCCCATGGCTCCTAAAAGTGCACATTCCATCACACAAGGAGAGTAGGAGCTTGTTGGTCCACCTAGAAACTTTCAGTATCTCAGCCATGATATTCTCCTGTCAGAATTAGAATGTGGGAGTACTATACTGTGGTGATTCCACTCCTTCGTGGGTTGCTGTTTCCAGAAGATAATGAGGGATCTGGCAATTGATTAGGTCTGAGTCCTATTTTATCACATATGTTTTTTAACATCTATATGAAACCACTTGGAGACATCATCTAGGATATGGGCTGAGATGCCATCAAAATGCTTCTGGACAGGTGAGTGATGTCCTGCCAGATCTAGAGTGGTCCACAATAACCCTAGTGGAGTAGGTTCACAGTTAGGGGTATTCCAAATTCCATTGTTATCCCTAGAGGTATGATATTCCTGCAATTTTGATTTCCTCATTTGCTCTACCTCAGAAGCCTGACAAATAGAAATGAAATATTTGTTTTCCTTTTATATAAATGAAATCTCTCAATAATACCTTTTATGGATATTTTAGTCTCTGGAAACATTAAGGCAGCATCCAGAAGATAATCGCAATCAGATTCGTGAATTGGCACAAACTTTAACAGATGGTAGAGTTTTGGATGAATTAATCAATGAGAAACTTGAAAAATTCAATATTCGGTGGGAAGAGCTACAACAGGAGGTATATTTCTCTGTTTTACTTTTTTGTTTTAAACATTGTTTTAGGCATAAGTGCTGGGTGACTCTACATAGAAATAAAGTTATAACCTATATACTATTCTATACTTTTTTAAAAAATAATAATAAATAGTGTGAATACAAGTAAAAGAAATAGAGTTTGAGTTATCTGGATGATCTAGAGAAATTATCTTCGATATGTTATATGTGCATTCAAAATTGTGACGTTTGCTGTCTTTTTAAGAAATTTGCATGACTGTCTATTATTCCTATATTCTCAATTTAAGGATTGAGAAGTTGGCCTCTCATTGTAAATAAAAGATATTGCAATCCTTTTCTGTTTGGAGATACCAAATTCTACTGAAGGAAGAAACAGCACATTAATCTTTAAATGCATCAATATATATTCTGAAGAATGAATATTTGTTTTCCACATTAATGACAATTTAATTTTGCTGTTTTAAATCCTAATTTGTTTTTGAGCTAAATGAAATGCTTACCATTCCAACAAATTATGCCATATAATAGCTAAGTGGTATATAGCTTTTCTAATAGAGATCTCAAAGATGTATACATATAAAGTAGAAAAAACTGCTCTTATTGCATCCCATATTGGCTGTAACCTGCCAAATACTTGATTTGTCCAAGTCTTAATTCCTGCCTAGGAGTAATTGTTTGCATTATCACATGCAATAAACAAAAACTAGAATTCAAAGCAGATGATTAATCTTTCTTCGGAACAATATGACAAGCCAATATGACACAAGTGACCAGATTAGCCAGTAAAACATATTACAAGGTATTGTGTTTTATGAAGGTCCATGAAAAATGACTTTAAAATAATGTAGTCATTTTGGATTATAAAATATGATTATTTAGGGATGTTCTACATATCACATTTTTATCTCTACTCCCCAATAGCTCCTATTAAAAATTCTTACAGTGTAATTTTTATAGTTACAAATGTCTTAAAATTTGTTACTTTTAACAAGCTTGAAGAAGCCACGGGCAGCAGGAGTGAGTTGGCAACCACTGAAACAGCCATGGGGGTGGCTACAACCACCCCGCCACCCTTCAGCAGGCCAGGTTCCTAGGAGCAGACACCCTCCAAGCAGCCAGGGGGAGAGCCCCACAGCCTGAACCTGAGCCAAAATTAGTTCCCCTTGGGGTGAAATTTGACAGAGACCCCCCACAATTGGGTTTTTCCTTACTCACATCCTCACCTACATACAAGTATCTAAAATGACCCTCCCCAGTGAGGAGGCTAGAGTCAGGGTTGTCACCCTGGTTATGGAAGGTTCTGCAGCCCATTGGAAAATTAATAAAATATTTATTTTTAAAAAAAAAGACCTGAAGGTGAAATCCAAGTGATGCAGAGGGAGAGGCAAGGACTAGCTTGAAGAAGCCATGGGCAGCAGGAGTGAGTTGGCAACCACTGAAACAGCCATGGGGGGTGGCTACAACCACCCCTGACACCCCTCAGCAGGCCAGGTTCCTAGGAGGAGGCACCCTCCAAGCACCCAGGGGAAGAGCCCCACAGCCCAAACCTGAACCAAAATTAGTTCCCCTTGGGGTGAAATTTGACAGAGACCCCCCACAATTGGGTTTTTCCTCACTCACATCCTCACCTACATGCAAGTATCTGAAATGACCCTCCCCAGTGAGGAGGCTAGAGTCAGGGTTGTCACCCTGGCTCTGGAAGGTGCTGCAGCCCATTGGATGGTGACCCTGCACAACTCCAGTGCCCCCAAACTCTTGAACTTCAACTGCTTCATGTTGGGGATGTTTTGAAGACCATCTGGATGATCAGAAGGTGCAGGACTGCAGAAAGATGGTGAGACCGGTCGCCACCCTGTAGCTGATTACACAGAAGAGGTGACCTGGCAGGTCACTTCAATTGGCCTAAGGACAACTTGGTGAGCTGCTTCCAGGATGGGCTCAATGATGACTTATATAATGCCTGAATCGCCTGCGGAGCGCTGGTCTGCCTGCATGACTGGCGCATCCTGGATGAAGAAGCAAAGATTGACCAGAATCACAACCCATACTGGTCAGGTAAAATCTGGAAGAGATCTCCACCAGAAAAGAAAGAGGAGGTAACCAAACCCCTGGCGGCTCAACCATGCTCAACAACCTGCTTCAAATGTGTCAAGGAGGGTCATCGTGCTATGGAATGCCACACGAAAGCCCGAGCCACAAAAGTAGACCAGCTGTCTGGGGGAAGGCTACAGCCCTGAAGACCAGGAAGGTTATGGAGTTCCATCTAACCCCAAAGTCAGGAGGGGGAACTCCAACCCCACAGGGAGATGAACTGGGGATACCCAAAAATGAATATGATGGTGACCCCTTGGAAGTGGGCTCATCATGCCAATCATAATGCCCATAAAACTGTTAATCTCGTGCAAGGAAGAAAATACCATACTAGACTTGGGCTATACCAGGTGCCTAAATAGCCCAACCTTGATGGGAAAAGTAGTGGTCTGACTGAGGAAGTTGAAGAACCTCATCGCCTTCTGCCAACTCAATGGGTCCATCACCAGCTTTGTCACTGAACCCCTGGGTCTTACCATGGAGAGCTATTCCAAGACTTTAATTTTCATAGTGACACCTTATATGGATTGGCACCTTGTTATAGGGCTGACATGGTTGAAAAGATGGAACCTAGAGGTAGATTGGCGGGAAGGGATCTTGAGATTCCCTAAAGAGTGGAATCTCCCATCTGAGAAAATCCAGGGTGAGAAGGGGAAGCCAGACTGAGAAATGGCAGTGATAGCGAATGGTTAAAAGGCATACCCGGGGAGTACCGTGATTTAGTGAGGTGTTCAGTGAGATGGGTTCGGATGAACTCCCTCCTCACCGGTCCACAAATTGTGCTATCGAGATCATCCCCAGAGCCAAACTCCCAAAGCCCAAAATATATTCCACGACTCCCAGACTGCTAGACAAACTGTGACAGTTTATAGCTAAGTATCTAGCCCGGAATTTCATACAGCCAGTGAGACCCTGAGTGGCAGCCCTTGTATTGTTCTGGGAAAAGAAATATGGTTCTCTTCATCTCTGCGTTGACTTTAGAGGTCTTAATGCCATGTGCATGGAAAATGTGTACCCCTTGCCCCTCATGAAAGACATGCTGGCCTACCTCGCCAAGGGAAAAGTGTTTTCTAAACTGGACTTGCAAGAGGCATATTACTGGGTTAGAATCAAAGAGAGAGACAAGTGGAAGACAGCTTTCAAGTGTCCCCTAGGTTGCTTCCAATTTAAAGGGTTCCCAAGGTTGCCTACTCCTGCCCTGTTCTATAATCGTACAATTAAATGTCATTCCATTGAAGCTTAATTTACAAATAATATGTACTAATATTGATACTATAATGTTTTAATGAAAACATATCCAGTTTGTACTCACAAGCTTATACATGACAATAGTTGCAATCTGAGATGCGAAGTATTAGTATTCTTGGGTACCTAAAAGTTAAGAGACACTACAGTGTTAACTCAGAGTTTGAATTAAAATATAACAGCCCAAATATAATATAAGTATCAGCCCAAAGTAGGCATAGGAAGGAAGCTGGTACTGAAAGCTTCCATTAAGTAATTTATTGGAATCTTTTCATAGAGTTTTCTTAGTGAATTAAGTTTACAGGTAGTTTCCATTGTTATGTGAATGCAAAGCTTAGCCCATTTCCTGGGTAAAAAGCCGGATATTCATATCCCTCCAGAATAGGGTAAGGGCTTTCTGAAGTTCAAGGAAAAGACTATTCCATAGAGTTGCAACATGTGCAGAAAAGGTTTGTCTCCCTGTTCCCATCAGATGACAATATTGAAGGTTAGGGACCTAGAACATACCCACCCAATCTGACCTAGTGGTGTTATATTATTATTACTCAAGACCCATGTCTTTACAATATAAACACAGCCATTTTGTGAGTGGATTGACAATAACTAATAACTATCACAAATGTTGTGGGTTTGTTTGCTCTCCTATTTAAAAAATGTGTAAAAAATTGTTTGTCATTTTATTGGTTATGAATCCATAGGTCATAATCATTCCTTTACTGTATTTTACAAAGTTTTGAAAACATGAGACTAACAATTTTAACTTGCAATATAATTTTATTTTCATATAAAGAGAACACTAACCCCTGGAGGTAATTGATGGGGTAAGAAGAAGACCTCATCCCTGTGCCATCCATCTCCTTGCTTTTAGTTTTATGTACAGCTTTAAAAACGTTAATTATTTGTATATTTTTCTTTATTATTGTCTGTAAGCTGCCCAGACTTGTCTTTTAGATGGTTGCATATTAAATAAATAAATAAATATCTTATAAAAAAACCTGCATGCTGTTTTTAATTAATGAATATACAGCATGTATGTGTATGTGTACATACATACATACTATATATTTACACTGTATATTAATTCATATATTCTCTGTGTATATATAAGGCAGAACCTGAAAAACAAGGTAATATCTGCTAGTCTCATCTTAAATTTTAAAGTAGAAATAACTGAACAACTTGCAAAAAATGACCTTTGTAAAATAGTGAACATATTTATTAGATTTACATTATGGGACACGTTTAAAGTGATATAACTAGACCTGCTTTAGTGATATTAAAGTTTACTGCATTCTTTAGTTTCTGTAATTTTAAGTTGAATGCTACCTTATTCAGAATTTTATAGGTAGGCTTAGTAGTGAACTATGCAGTGAAAAACAAATAATAAGGAACTAAACATTCCTGTGATTAATCCATGCTCTAAGAAACTATTTATATGTTCTGTTCCAGTTGCTTTATAAGCAGCATGTTTATCCCTGTCACTCATTACAGTGGATTATCTTAAAATGGATTGTGGTGACTGTAATTCTGTTCTGTTCAAATGAAATCTCTTGGGATAAATAAGCTCAGATATATCTGTGGCCTCAGAATACTATCTAAGCAGAATACTGAACTTCAATTTGTAATATTCTATTCATCATAAAATTCTTCAATCTCTCTCTTTTTTTACACATTGGCTATTTCTCAGTTATTTCTTTTAAAAATAAAATGGCTGGCAAGAAGCGAAGAAATTTATCTTACAAAAAGGTAGCTGTATATTAATTGGAAATTCTAGTTTGTACTGCAAGCTATATTGTAAATGATACTTTGAAAATATTGATGTGTAATTCTTTGTATTATTTTCTAGGCGGTGAGAAGACAGAAGTTTCTTGAACAAAGTATCCACTCTGCTCAGGAGATTGACAAAACCCTTCAATTAATTCAAGAGTCTCTGGCCTTCATTGATCGACAATTAACAGGATACATTACAGACCGAATTGATGCAGCACATGTACCCCAAGAAGCACAGGTGAGCCATATAACATGTAATTACATTAAATAGTTTTATATTTCAAGAAGTAAGTAAGAATTTATTTTATTAGATTGTTCTAAACTTAACAATGATTCCAGAGTATCATTGATCTAATTCTTACAAAATTGCCAGCTGGCAAATGTAAGAGGAACTGCATGCAATCAAAAAGATCACATATATTTTTGAGTAAAATGATCTTTTAAGTTTCTTTTATCTTTCCTGATGCTAATGTAACATTATTTTATCACATCAAATTAAAAGTTTGCAAATGTTTGTACTGTAAATTTAAAGTAGGAAAATGAATACTTTATTTTTATCATGCCATAAGTTACTCATTGTGATTACTATTTTCAATTAACACCATGAATTCTTATTGAATTAACATACAAATATTTCATTTAATTATTTGGGTAATTTTATGCATATTGTGTTGCATAAAAGGAGCAGAGTTATACAGATAGATAAAAGCCAATTTTGTGTAATAGTTAATGCATCAGACTAGAAACCACAAGACCATGAATTCTAGTCCTGCCTTACACTCAAAGTCAGCTCAGTGACCTTGGGCTAATCATTTTTTCTCAGCTCTAGGAAAGAGGCAATGTATGTATGCATGTACATGTGTGTATGTGTGTGTTTATATTCCCCATTCAATCATGTTTGATTCTTGGAGACTGCCTGGACAAGTCCCTGAAGAGTTGTTGTTGTTTTTTGACTAATTCCTTGGACAAACCACTTATGAAAAACATGTCCAAGAAAACCTCATATATATACACACAAACATACATACATACATTCTGATGGGTAATCTTTTCTAGTATCTTTATGTAGGTGTTAAATGGAAGGACCATTAAAAGAATAAAAAAAGAAAGCAATTATATATAATCTGGCTACATTGCAAACTATGTATGTAAAACCAAAATCAATATCTTGCATTTATATAAATTTCATATACAGAAACAATTGGGGCCCCAGGCCAATGACAGAACCAAGTTTCAAAGCCTTTTGGGAGGCCAAAAGGATGGGTGTGAATCTCACTTCAGGAAGCACAACTTTTTCTCTGGATACTGACAGCTGAAATTCCTTTACTGTTGGGGTCTATAGCATGCATGGGTGGGGTGGACCAATCCCATTGACGTGAGATGGTTCTTCAGGTAGTCTGGACCCAGGCCACAAAGCACTTTAAAGGCGATAACCAACACCTTGAACTGGAGCTGGAATCAAACTGGCAACCAGTGCAACTTGTGCAACATGAGTCATCTTAGAGAACCAAGAACTATCTGTGCAGTTTCATTCTGTGCTAGCTGTAGCTTCCAAATGTTCTTCAAAGATAGCCCCACATAGAGTCCATTGTAAAGTCCAGACATAAGATGACCAGGGCTGATTGCAGGGAGTCATGATTCAGGAAAGGGCACAACTGGCTCAATGAAAGATTCCTCAAAGGCTCTCCAAATCACAATTGCCACCTGCTTTTCAAGCAGGAGTTGAGAGTCCAGGAGAACTCCCAAGTTATGCACTGGGTATGTCTGGAGCAGTTCAATCCCATCCAGAACTAAAGATGTTAAAGTCCCTGATCCTGAAGCTCATGCACCAGAAGCCACTCAGTCTTACCATTACCTTACCATTAATATTACTATTGGATTTAATTTTTGACATCTCATCCAACTAATAAATTATACAAAGCTCAGACAAATCATCCTTTAATATTTTAATGTTAAATATTATTTTATGAAGAAACATAATTAAAGAATAGAAAACTGGAAATCTCATTTATCGCAGAAATTGAGCTATCCTTTTCTTAATTGAGGGGATTACTACAAATAATACTATTATTTTTGTAACTCTAGTATGTATGTATTTTAATTTCTTCTGTTCATGCTGTGGTATTTAATTATTTATTTAGAGCCTTTACATAGTTACCCAATACACATAATGCAATTCTGAATAGGTGACAAAAAGTTAATTATATTTTGAACAAACACCTCAAATTTATCATTATTTATTTATTCATTTTATTATTAAATTTATCCCATCTCTCTGTTTGAGGCAAGTCTAGGTTTTGGAGTGACTCTTGTACAGTTCCATCCATACTATAAAAATCTCCACTTGCACAATGTTTATTTCTCTTTTGGGGCCATCTGTGAAAATATATATCTATGAAATCTGATCTAGAGCATCAGCCAACTTTCAAAGCAAAGTGTTAAAGTATACAAATAAATATAGATGAAGTTCAAACCAATTCTATCAACAATGTACAATCTATTAGTGTACCTATACTATTGGAATTCAACTTTAATAATTTAAATTTATTTATTCCCATGTCTTTGTGTAAATTCAGACATATTCATCTTGTAAAAGTAATATAATTTGATTCAAACCCTGTCTTCTCTCCACCATCACCACCACCCCTGCATCCATCCAGAAAATTCAGTCAGAGTTGACAAGCCATGAGATTAGCTTGGATGAAATGAAGAAACGTAACCGGGGTAAAGATTCTGCCAAAAGGATATTCTCTCAAATTGACACTGCACAGGTTTGTGAACTTAATTTGCTTTTACACATTAATTTAAAATCTACCTTCAAATATTCAAAATAAAGTTTAATTATGTGTTAATCATGCCAGAAATAGAACTAATGTGGTGCAACGCTTTGCATCTGATTTAAAAATATGCTTTGCAGCACACAAATTCTTGTTTAATGTAAAGTTTATAATGATCACTACATAAGAGACATAGCATTTATAAAACTAATATTGATAAACTAATTTAGCATGTTAATTAACTACTGCACATCCTATTTATTACATGACAAAATTTGGCCACCCTTAAAGTAATAATATAAGTTGAATCCAAAATTATGGTATGTTAATTAAAATAATCAAATGGCTGGGGAATTTTTTAAAATATGGAGTTAACAGTTCATGGTGGGTAGTAACATAAAATGAAAAATATGACATGATTTATCAGTGCAGAATTTCCAAACTCTATTGACACGCTTTATGCAAATGTAAACATATATGTCTCCTTCTCTTCCAGGAAGATCATTTATATAGTAGCTGCTGGTAGAATTTTGTTTTCAGATTACATTTTTGGGTAGATAATTCCTTTTCTTTCATATTCACATATTTTGCACTGACCACCAGAAGCAGATTGAATGTATCTGAGGAATAATATTTCTTAAAGAAATCCACGAGTTAACATATTTTCTAAATTCAATGCATACAATTAACTGCTATTCCCACATACAGATAATGAATTCTAAATATGAGATCACTATTTGTTTCTTGTTGTTATTTGGAGAAGGAAATGGCAACCCACTCCAGTATCTTTGCCATGAAAACCCTATGGACTGTACCAAAAGGTAAAATGATATGACGCTGGAAGATGAGCCCCTCAGGTCGGAAGGTGTCCAATATGCTACTGTGGAAGAGCAGAGGGCTAGTACTAGTAGCGCCAGAAAGAATGAAGCGACTGGGCCAAAGCCGAAAGGGCGCTCAGCTGTGGATGTGTCTGGTGGTGAAAGGAAAGTCCGATGCTGTAAAGATTTTTTCTCCATAGAAATCTGGAATGTAAGATACATGAATCAAGGCAAGCTGGACGTGGTCAAACAAGAGATGACAAGACTGAACATTGACATCTTAGGTATCAGCGAACTAAAATGGACAGGAATGGGTGAATTTAATTCAGATGACCATCAGGTATACTACTACGGGGAAGAATCCCTCAGAAGAAATGGAGTAGCCTTCATAGTCAATAAAAGAGTAGGAAAAGCAATACTGGGATACAATCCTCAAAATGACAGAATGATGTCAGTTCGAATCCAAGGCAAACCATTCAATATCACAGCAAGTCTATGCCCCAACCACCGGTGCTGAAGAGGATGAAATTGACCGGTTCTATGAAGCACTACAGCACCTTATAGAACTAACACCAAAAAATGATGTCCTTATCATCATGGGGGATTGGAATGCTAAAGTAGGAAGCCAAAAGATAACTGGAATAACAGGCAAGTTTGTCCTTGGAGTACAAAATGAAGCAGGGCTCAGGCTCATAGAATTTTGTCAAGAGAATACGATGGTCATAGCAAACACTCTTTTCCAACAACCCAAGAGACGGCTCTACATATGGACATCACCAGACGGTCAACACAGAAATAAGATTGACTATGTGCTCTGCAGCCAAAGATGGAGAACCTCTATACAGTTAGTAAAAACAAGACCAGGAGCTGACTGTGGCTCAGACCATCAGCTTCTCATTGCAAAGTTTACGCTTAAACTGAAGAAAGTAGGGAAAAGCACTAGGCCAGTCAGGTATGAATTAAATCATATCCCTGTTCAATATACAGTAGAGGTGACAAATAGATTTAAGGAATTAGATCTGATAGACAGAGTGCCTGAAGAACTATGGACGGAGGTTCACAACATTGTACAACAGGTAGCAACCATCCCAAAGAAAAAAAATGCAAGAAAGCAAAATGGCTGTCTGAGGAAGTTTTGCAAATAGCTGATGAAAGGAGGGAAGTGAAAGGCAAGGGAGAAAAAGAAAGATATGCCCAATTGAATGCAGAATTCCAGAGAATAGCTAGAAGAGATAAGAATGCCTTCTTAAATGAACAGTGCAAAGAAATAGAAGAAAACAATAGAATAGGGAGGACCAGAGATCTTTTCAAGAAAATTGGAGAGATGAAGGGAATGTTTAATGCAAAAATGGGCATGATAAAGGACCAAAATGGCAGGGACCTAAAATAGGCAGAAGAGATTAAGAAGAGGTGGCAAAATTACACAGAAGAACTATACAAGAATGAGCTTAACGTCCCTGATAATCACAATGAGGTGGTCACTCACCTCGAGCCAGACATCCTAGAATGTGAAGTGAAGTGGGCCTTAGAAAAGCTGAGCAACAACAAAGCTAGTGGAGGTGACAGTATTCCAGTTGAGCTATTCAAAATCTTAAAAGACGATGCAGTAAAAGTGTTACACTCAATTTGCCAGCAAATTTGGAAAACTCAACAGTGGCCACAGGATTGGAAAAGATCAGTTTACATTCCAATTCCAAAGAAATGCAGTGCCAAAGAATGATCAAACTATCGCATCATTGCACTCATTTCTCATGCTAGTAAAGTTATGCTTAAAATCCTACAATCTAGACTCCAGCAGTATGTGGATCAAGAACTACCTGAAGTACAGGCATGATTTCGAAGAGGCAGAAGAACTAGAGATCAAATTGCCAACATACGCTGGATCATGGAGAAAGCTAGAGAGTTCCAGAAAAACATCTACTTCTGCTTCATTGACTATGCTAAAGGCTTTGATTGTGTGGATCATAACAAACTGTGGCAAGTTCTTAAAGAGATGGGAGTACCAGACCATCTTATTTGTCTCTTGAGAAACCTATATGTGGGCCAAGAAGCAACAGTGAGAACTGGACACGGAACCACTGATTGGTTCCAAATTGGGAAAGGAGTCTGGCAAGGCTGTATACTGTCGCCCTGCCTATTTAACTTATATGCAGAGCACATCATGAGAAAGGCAGGGCTAGATGAATCAAAAGTTGGAATTAAGATTGCTGGAAGAAATATCAACAACCTAAGATATGCAGATGATACCACTCTAATGGCAGAAAGTGAAGAAGAACTAAAGAGCCTCTTGTTGCGGGTGAAGAAGGAGAATGCAAAAGTTGGGTTGAAACTTAAAATTAAGAAAACCAAGATCCTGGCATCTGGCCCTCTCAATTCCCGGCAAATAGATGGGGAAGAAATGGAGGTAGTGACAGATTTTATTTTTCTAGGCTCCAAGATCACTGCACATGGGGACTGTAGCCAAGAAATTAAAAGATGCTTGCTCCACAGGAGGAAAGCCATGACAAATCTAGACAGCACACTAAAAAGCAGAGACATCACCCTGTCAACAAAAGTGCATATAGTCAAGGCTATGGTCTTCCCAGTTGCAATGTATGACAGTGAAATTTGGACCATAAAAAAGGCTGAGCGTGAAAGAATTGAGGCCTTTGAATTGTGGTGCTGGAGAAGACTCCTGCAAGTCCCTTGGACTGCAAGGCGATCAAGCCGGTCAGTCCTAGAGGAGATCAACCCTGACTGCTCTTTAGAAGGCCAGATCCTGAAGTTAAAACTCAAATACTTTGGCCACCTAATGAGAAGGAAGGACTCACTGGACAAAAGCCTAATGCTGGGAAAGATTGAGGGCAAGAGAAGAAGGGGACGACAGAAAATGAGGTGGCTGGATGGAGTCACTGAAGCAGTAGGTGTGAGTTTAAATGGACTCCAGAAGATGATAGAGGACAGGAAGGCATGGAGGAACGTTGTCCATAGGGTCACGATGGGTCGGACACGACTTCGTAGCTAACAACAACAACAAATTTGTTTCTTGTGTGGAGTGATATATTGCATAAAAATTTGAAGAAAATAATTAATATAAATTAATCCACAGGAGAAGGAGAACTGTACAGTTGTTTTCAGTCTGGTGTTTCTATGTATATTGTCTTTTGCTTTTGGCTATCAGTCACATTTTATTTAAAATATGTTTTGGTTCAATTTTGATATACTGTACTTTCAAAAGAATATTAAAATATAGAGATCCAAGATATACTGTGCCCTTCTTTAAGAGTCTAAGGAGAGTTATAAATCTGTTGATTGGATTTATTATTGAACTTAAAGCTTTGTGCTCATATCTTTCCTTCCTTATATTTTTTTCAGAAAAAATTACAAGATGTCTTCATGAAATTTCGTTTGTTCCAAAAGCCAGCCAATTTTGAGCAGCGATTACAAGAAAGTAAAAGGATTTTAGATGACGTGAAATTGCAAGTGCCAAAGTTGGAATGGAGAAGTGTTGAGCAGGAAGCAATGCAGTCACAGCTGGATAATTGTATGGTGAGTATTTCAAAGGAAGTTATGTCTCACAATGTCATGCATTTTATTACCCTTCAGGCAAATTGCAAACATGAGTTACATTTTGTTTAAATAAAAATACAGTTCCTTTTTTCTTGTGTTCATTAGAAATTATATAAAACTCTTAGTGAAGTGAAATCTGAAGTGGAAACAGTAATAAAAACTGGGCGTCAGATTGTACAGAAGCAGCAAACCGAAAATCCCAAAGAACTAGATGAAAGGCTGACAGCTTTGAAATTACAGTATAATGATTTGGGTGCCAAGGTATGCTTTCCAACTTATTTCCTTATACTTATGTAAAAGATAAGTGCACTTTGTATTTATTTCTTTATTTTTTAATTAGAAAATATATAACTTTCATTACCAAATATTTAAAGTGGCCAACTAATGCATACAATTTAAATGTAATTCACGCCCTTGAAAGAACCAGTTATTGCATATTTTATTTCTCCCTGCTCTCTTATTCATACATACTGTATTTATGTTAAGTATGAAAGAGAATAATATTTTTTTTAATGTAAGGATCAGCCAAATCCACATTCTCACAAGGTTCTTGCCCTTGATGCTTATACGAGCATCATTCAAATAATACCAATTTTTCACAATTATTTTTATGAATCTATGTACATGTTGCATTTTATTTTCTGTACAGGTAGATACATATGTAGAATAATTCTCCACCATCTTTTAGACAAATTACTATAATGTAATACAATTGCATTTACTTTGCGGTATTACTTTTACATAGTATAAGTTATACTATAGTATAGTATTAGTATCTATGGAGATTCTCAAGGTGGGTTTTCAAGAGGCAACATGACTTTCTTGTTTGCTTTTTGAAGATGTTTCACTTCTCATTCAAGATACTTCTTCAGCTCAGAGCTGAAGATCGTTCTTGGATGAGAAGCAAAACGACTTCAAAGAAAAACAAGAAGTCCTGTTGCCTCTTGAAAAAGCACTTTGGGATATAGTATTAGTAGTTATAGTGAATTTATAACAGTTATAATGGTTAGGGGTTTCTTATAAAAGAAGAAACAAATAACCTGTTTTAGTTTACACACAAATTCAGCTTAAGGAAAGACATGAAATAGAATTCATTCTTAACTTAGAGACTTGCTATATTTAGAAACATATTTTTTTAAATAACCTGTTAATGATTTTAATGTAATCTGAGGTAAGATAATAATATCCTAGTGGTAAATAATATTTAGCTACCAACATGATGTTAATCTTTATCCAACCTAAAATTACATTAAAAACCATGGGGCACATAAACCTATCATTGTAATAGTACAGATCTATTTTAAACTACTGAGTGAAAGTAACAGAGTATTGGTAGATAGTAAATACAGCAACCATATAAAAATAAAGGCTTTAAGATGGCAGTATTTTTTATATTTTTTATGATAGTGAAATTACAATGAAATCAACACGATCAATCTTCCCAACATAAAAACAGGATTTTTGTATATGTATATAATCTCTTATGTCATCTGAATATGTCAGTGATGAATATTTAAATGAATCTTTAAACTTCTTTCACAATAATCATGTGCATTTTGTTATTAGTTTTTCTGCTGTAAAATGATAATTTGTAAACTATTTTTTTGTATAATCAATATTGATTTATGGGAAAGAGTTAGCAATAGGTTCTGCTGTCAAAAATATTGTAAAGGCTTTTATATAAACTACATTTCAAATAATAAAATTAAAAATACACATACATCATTATGCTGAACAGGTGGACTAAATCATAGGCAAGAAATTGTTCATATATTGACAGCAAGCATGTCAAACAATAAATAATTTTACTAATGCTAATAGTAACAATACTAGAGAGAGAATGTGTCTCTCTGTTTTTTATGTACTATGTTCCTGAAACATACAGATCCTAAAAAAAATATATATAGAGAGTTCTTAATTAACAAGACTAATATTTCAAGAGGCACAGTTCTGAAACAATTGTAGAAAGTTGGTGGTTAAATGGAAATGGGGGAAAATTACAATCAAGCATGTAGACTTGAATAATGATAGCAGTTTGGATGGTAGACAGTTGTGAATATTTTTTTTAAAAAAATCCCTCCCTTTTTAACACAGGTAACAGAGAAAAAGCAAGAACTAGAGAAATGTTTGAAATTATCTCGGAAACTCAGAAAGGAAATGAATGGTCTGACAGAATGGCTGGCAATGATAGATTCAGAACTGACAAAGAGATCAGCAATAGAAGGAGTGCCTATCAATTTAGATGCTGAACTTGCCTGGAGCAAGGTAAACATTTTTGTCTTACTTTTAAACTCACATATATGGCTCAGTGGGTTAGGACGCTGAGCTTGTCAATCAGAAGGTCGGCAGTTTGGCGGGTCGAATCCCGAGTGCTGCGTAACAGAGTGAGCACCTGTTACTCGTCCCAGCTTCTGCCAACCTGTTCTGTACCAGCCTGCTACCGTCCTTGCAGAAAAGGCAGGGACAACCCCTTTTACAAGAAGGCAAGAGGCTGGAATTACGCCTGCCAAATTTATTGCTACAAAAACAAATAGAACAAGACACAAACCAAGAAACAGGAGCTTTTCAAGCAGTTGCCTTCAGCAAAACAGCCCTCCCACGCATTCCCCCTTAAATACAGTTCAGGGCGTGGCTTCTCTCTGCCTCCTTCCGAGGAGCCCCATTGCCTTCCTCTGTTTACTCCTGATTGACTGCGTCCTGCGTCGGGCGTCCTTGAACAGGGCCAGCTGTGGGTCATCTTCATCCACGCTGTCAGGCTCACACAGCTGGGTCTGCATCGTAACCAGGTGAGAGGGGCCTGGCTGAGGGCTCTCATCAAGCTGTCCAACCCCCTCAGCAAGCTCTTCAACACCCCCTTCCTCCTCCTCCTCTGAGTCGTCCGACCCAACTGCCGAACTCACAGGCTGACCCTGAATCACAACACAACCTAGCAGTTCAAAAGCACATAAAGATGCAAGTAGAAAAATAGGGACAACTGCGGTGGGAAGGTAACAGTGTTCTGTGCGCCTTTGGTGTCTAGTCATGCCGGCCACATGACCATGGAGACGTCCTTGGACAAACGCTGGCTCTTCGGCTTTGAAACGGAGATGATCACCGGCCCCTAGAGTCGGAAACGACTAGCACACATGAGCGGGGGAACCTTTACCTGTATATTTTTCCCTGCAGTCCCCACCATTTCTTAAAACATTTTTCCTTCATCATTGCAAACTGTGTATTATTTAATCCTTAAATAGTTAGGATTTTGTCTTTTACTATCACAAGGCTTTAATGTTTCATGCTGTGTACCAAAGCAGACCAACAAAAAAAGAACACAAAGCTTTAAACTGCATATCGTGACAGGTTACAGGTCTCATATTGTTTAGTGAAGTACCGCTCTAGGCAAACGAAGTAATTTCATAGCAAAAATAATTGAGCATACTTATTGAAACTGTTATTCAATTATGTCCTTATTTTCATTTTTGTAAATGAAAGGCTATTTTTTTAAAAAAAATTAAGGCTATGATACAATGTTTGGATTTTATTTATTTGCTTTAAATTGTAAGTTTTCATCTTTTCAAACTTTTCCTTATAAATATAGCTGCCATATGCAGTTTTTCCCAGCACACGTTGTCCTTAGATTACAATGGCTATTGGTAGTGCTTTTTTTGTAAAAAAAAAAAAAAAAAGGTGCCAGAACTCACACACATCATACAACCTGCCTTGCCTACCCTGCAAGGTTCCATCCAAAAAAGGTGCCAGAACTCCGTTCTGGGCGTTCTATGACAAAAAAAGCCCTGGGAACTGCAAATGCAGTGATAAAGTACAATATCACATGATCACTTAGTAAAGGTAACCAGGCCGTCCCAATTATTCTTGTAGCCCCAAGATGGTGTGGGTTGTTAAATGGAAAAAGGCAGAGGTCCAAAAACAAGGAACATAAGTGGGTGTGTGGGTAATATGGAGATGGTGCAGGTGGGCACTGTAAAATACATTGGAAATGTGTGGGCTGTGGGCAGACCTGTAGGGGCTGTGGTCCAGTGGGGGTTGCTGCAGAAGGGCACATACTATGGACTGCAAGGATACAAAGGGTGCTATGGGGCACAAGATCCCTGGAATCTCCTACTCCAGGATAGGTCTCCTTGAGAGGAAAAAAGCAGCAGGAATGTCTTGTGTGAATTATTTGTGAGCTTTTCTGTGGTTTATTAAGTTTATTAGCAAATATTTCTTTGCTTTGTTTACTTTTTTATTTGATGACTGTTTTATGTGAATTCATAATCAGAATTGGATATGCTTCATACATAATTATGTCATTATATCATAAACAAATGATTTGGTGTGGTTTTTAATGGTACTTATATAAGTTGCATTTCATTACCAAATAATCATTGTTTTTTAAAAAAAGGTTTGGATTCCATATATTTTACAGCAAAACCAGCAGATCATTGGCAAACGAGGAAAACGGCTGTTACTGTAAAGCAGCCATTTTGTGGAGATGTGATCAATAAAATCTTAACTTACTTATCATTAGCTGCTTGATTAGATGTAGTGCTTTAGGGTACTATGTATTTATATTCACTATTAATGCAGATTTATTTCTTTCAATTTATTTTATTACACAGTATCTAGTGGTGGGATTCATATAGGTGAAAAACTGGTTCTCTGCGTGGATGCTAATTTTGGAAGTCCATTCTGGGCATGAGCAACAAAAAATTAACTACCAGTTCTGCCGAACTGATGCGAACTGGCTGAATCCCACCACTGAAAGTATCCTAATATATGAATGGCATTACTTTTATGCATAATGCAAATTTCAGAGTCATTGTCTTCACATTTACTATTATTCATTCCATGTGTGCTTTCCATAGGGAACACAGTTGGAGACTGAAAAACGACAGCATCAGCTGAAGATTATCACTGACTTGGGAGAGGGACTGAAGATGGTGCTTAAAGGGAAAGAAAGATTGGTGAATGATAAACTCAGCCTTCTCAGTAGTAACTGGATTGCAGTAACTTCACGAGCTGAGGAATGGTTTAATTTGCTGCTGGTAAGAGTAAACAGTTAGCACTTCCTCTCTACTTTCATGATCACAGAGATGGAACATCACCTTTTAGTTTTTTAGAGAGAGTTCCCTAGTGATTTAAATTGTTGTGATGTTATTTTATATAATAAAGACTTGTCTTTAAAATCACAATGATATCAGTTTTGTGTTTGTTATTTTTAAAATAAGAAACTATAAAACTACTGTATATTTTAAAAATTGCTACACAATTTTTATGTTTATTAATTCCAGAAAAATAATATTATTAATTATGTAATAACAGTTCAAGGATTTCTAAATTAATAAGTTATAGCATAGTTTTTAATCTGCTTTCCTTGTGCTGCAAGAATATATATAATATATATATTATAAAAATGGCTATTGATTTATTTTTCTCACTTTGGATCCCAGTGTCTACATCACTGCAATAGAAGAAGAACTCTCTTTGCTTCATATCTCCCTTATATATAACTTAGTAAAGAATTAGAACTAGGTTTTAAAAATTTTCTGATTTCTCCTAGTATTTAAACCTATTTTTTCAGGTCTAAAGTAGTTTCATAGAACTGGTTTTATAGTTTTTGTATTTAGACAATATAATAATTTATGTAGTAATGCATTTTTTTCTTCTTTTTTCTGTTTGATCCTAATTGTTTAAGAACATGCTGATTTCTCTTTACTTACTTCTAGGCATATCAGAAAGACATGGAAACATTTGATCAAAACCTTGCAAATATCACTACATGGATGTATCGAACAGAAATACTCTTGGATGAATCTGAAACCCAAAGCCCCCAGCAGAGAGACAACATTCTTAAGGTAACAAATGCAAACCTTTGATTTTTAAAAAAAAAAAAGTCTAGATGAACATATATTTGTATTACAGATTTGCCCTGCATGTTTTCAAGTAATCTTTTGAAATTAGAGAACATTATTTTTCTCTTCAAAATAATATTTTATCATAGCTTTTAAAATTCTTAGACAGCAAAGACTATTTTAAAACATGAGGTCTTGTGAGAAAAATATTTACTGTTAAGTGATTTCTATATTTCATAATGTTGAAGTAGCATTAGTAATTGGAGCCATGCTATTTCTAATATATAAGTGGAGAATTTTTAAAAAAATCTTGGCATCATTGCCACTATAAATAGTGTACATAATCAAATATTCTGGAAATCTCCAACTATCTCAAGAAGTGTAAACTATTATTTTTCCTAAATCCAAAAATATAATACAGATCATTAACAATTTAGCAAATAAATTATCAGTTTATTTGATTTAAACTTATTTCATAGAGCAGAGGTCCCCAACCTTTTGGACACCAGGGACTGCAGAATGCAGATAGGGCTTTGCTTGTTTGTGCGGACTGGTTGCTGGCATGCCGCGGCCCAGTACTGGTCCACGGACCGGGGGGTTGGGAACCTTTGTCATAGAGAATGGAAATTTCCTTAAAATCATGATAATATATTTTTGAAAGTCATCTAAGAAGGGAATATTTAACAGCAGGCAATTCTTGAAATGAAACAGCTACAGATATGCAACATAATTATATTTTTATATATAATTTAATAAACAGTTAATAACTTGTTCATTTTATAGAACTGTATATTAATAGGGTTTATTTGGGCTCAGATTTATATGATTTTACTGTAAGCAGTGCATCTTGGTTCCTTTTATTCATAACTGACCTAGAAGTCTATTCTGTGTCCAACATGTTCAGTATAAAATGGCAACAGGATTTAGCTTAAATCATCAGCTTACTTGGTACAATTTTCTCAGTTGATGCACAAAATAAAACACCCGTGACTAGCTAGATCTCCTTTGGTGTCTTTGTAGTGAGAGCTTTGGAAGGCATCTTGCTTCATAACTACAAATAATTTATTCTCCTGTTTAAATTAATTTTTAAGGGGAAATTCTACATAATGCTTTAATTGGTTCACGCATAAATCTGTTTACAAGAAATATGACACAGTTGTGCATAGCTGTCAGGATATTTGGATTTCTTTCTTTCTTTTTCTCTTTCTTTTTTCCTGTTTTTATGTTTAATGTAAAACTCTGTGTTTTACTCATGTTTTATAGTGCTTAAAGGCTGAGCTAAATGATATGCATCCAAAGGTGGACTCTATTCGTGACCAGGCAACTGACTTGATGACAAACCGTGGAGGTCACTGCAGGAAAGTAATAGAACCTAAATTGACAGAGCTCAACCAACGGTTTGCAACAATATCAGAAAGAATTAAATGTGAAAAGGTAAGAGAAATAGCCATGCAAAAAAGAATTATATTCTTGAAAATGGAACATTTTAAGTTCATAATTCTAGAAAGCAATTTTCCAAATAAAAATTGGCAAGAATAAGAGTTAGCTGCATCTCTGAGGGTTTTATCTAAATGTGTGTGCTAATATTTATGGTGCTTTTATTCCAGGTACAGTTTACCTCCTCAGTTACATCTTTTGCTATCTATTTAAAAATTAACTTACTAAGAAAAGGCTGTGCATCTTTTTCATAAGGGAACATATGTTATAATTCAAAAGGTGTTAATATATGTGAAAAAGCTTTGTATGGCTTTCCTAAACTGCGTGTTTTTTTAAAGTAAACTTACTGATATTTCTATGTGGAAAATTGCTTATTAATTTCTTACTATTTTGTTTCTGTCATGTGATCAGTGTGTACATATGAACCAGAAACTTATTGTTGTAGGTTTTATTTACACAAGATTGCTAAACCATTCTGAACAAATCCATCCTGTAGTGATCTGCCTTTTTTTGTTACTAGATAACTTACATTTCTTCTATGTAGTTGCACTTAATAACCATATCTGCAAAAAACTAACAGGAATAGTGTATATAACTCTCTCTCTCTCTCTCTCTCTCTCTCTCTCTCTCTCTCTCTCTCTCTCTCTCTCTCTCTCTCTCTCTCTCTCTCTCTCTCTCTTTGTGTGTGTGTGTGTGAATCAGAGACTCTTGGATACTTCCTAGAGCTAAGAAAGAGTGACTGACCACTCAGATAATTTTGTACCTAAAACAGATTCCTGGTTTCTAGACTGATGCCTTAAAAACTATGCCACACTGGCCTATATCAGGGTAGATTCATTCATTCATTCATTCATTCATTCATTCATTCGTTCATTCATTCATTCATTCATTCATTCATTCATTCTTGTTAAAAGATAGTCAACTAAATTATTGGGGGACTCTTTAGACCAAGTACCATAGTCCAATTGGCTACTCAAAGAACAATAGGAAGAATGTAATTATTATTGAATCACAGATATTGCTTGGAACTTTTTATTTGCATTAGATCAGTACTGAAACAGTATAAATATGATAAGAAAACGGGGCAGATCCAAAGTAGGCAAGAATATTCTTCACATGGCCTTTGGAATAGATCAATGGGTAAGAAACAGGAAAAGAAAACCTGAGAGGTTAAGGATGGGGAAAAAAGCCTGGGGGACAGATATTTATTTTAAGAAAGGCAAACGTAATAAAGAGACAGACAATGACAAATAGTGATAAAAGAAAACGACAGGGAACAATAAAAGTCTCATTTCAGGAAAACAGAAAGCCCCAAGGGATGACTTCCTGAAGATAGAGAAATTTAAAAAGCTTTCTATTGAAAGCTCTATAGTAGCCAATACAAAAATCAGGAAGAAAAGGGGCATCGTGATAACGAGATTAAAACTGTCTTAGAGAAAAATGCAAAACATTGTCTCCAGAGGGCCAGAAACCTAACAAGGTAATTCAGAGGAACTTATTACAATATCAATTAGGGAATAAATATGTGTTATTTCATGGCATCCTTGTGATAAATAAATCTGGACTTATCAAGTTTTAATCCAACTCAATGTATGCAATGTAGTCAGACTAGAAATAAATTATTTAGCTTTGGAAGATTCATGGAAAATTCCCTAGTAAGTTAGGAAAGGTAATTGAACTTGTGTAATAAATATATATTAGCATATTTTCGGTTAAACCTTGCTCAAATTAGGTGATCTGTGGCATAAGCTATGCCATACTTGAACATATAGCTTTGAATTACTGTTACATTAGTTGCAAAACTGTGTGTCTAATATTGGAAGGTCTTTGAAGTATCATAATATTAGTCAGTAGAAAAGCGTATCTGTGTTAGTGAATAATGAAAAATATTCCTCATCAAAGAAATCTGTTTAAAGTTTAGAAAAATAACGCATCTTTGCAATAACTGTCCATTGGATTTTGAAAAGCACCTGAGAATTTATCATAAATTGTAACTATGCACCTACATATTAGTTATATATGTTACTTTCCTGGTGGAAAAGAAGAAGAATCTAGCCATGAAAGTCAGTCTATCACAGTCTAACCCACTTCACAGGGTTGTTGTTATGGGGAAAATAGGAGGAGGAAGGTGTGTTGGATACATTTGGCATCTTGAGTTATTTGTAAAATTAATAAGATGGAATATAAATAAATAGATGTATACACTATAATTTGTATAAACCAAGCTTTCTGTCAAAGTTTTTGAATCCTTTTCCCCTTCCCCCCCCCTTCCCTTTTCTTTGTTGAGGAAGCCAAGCCAGGGGATTCTTAAAAGTAATACAGTAAAATTCTTTGGACAATTTATCAAATAAGTTTCTTGGTATTTTCCTATTTCTAATAAAAACAGTTTAGAATTAAGGATAAATGCATATTTACTATTTTACAGAAAATTAATTTTGGAATGTGTGTTCTATTTCCATTTGGTCAAATTAGGAGCACAGTGGCTCATGTGGTTAGGATGCTGGGTTGGAGGTTAGCAAGCCCGCGTTCAGGTCCTGAATGCTGCTGTATGATAGGGTGAGCTCCTGTCATTCCCTCCAGCTCCTTGACAGGGATATGAAAAGAGCCCCCAAGGGTGTCTCTCGGGCAACATTGATGTCACTGGCTAGTCCTTTCAACCCAGAAGCACCTTAAATGGTGCCTCTAACACAAATGGAACTTCGTCAAATTTCATAAAAGTATTAGGGTCTTGATTTTTTCCCCCATTCTTATTAAATTAATATACTGTATAATACTTGATTTTTTACTCGTTTGTTATTTAACAGAGATAACTATTTTTGAGCTCTTTTATTTCAGTACGCACACACATACACAAATTTGTCATATTTGCTTTATTGATGTAGATATTGATAAATTATCAAATAATTTCCAATTTATTAACATGTTGCCCAAAGTTGGCTTTTTATTACTTTAGTGTAATTAATATTGCATATTGTCTGGCTAATTGCTTAATTGTCTGGATTGGTTTAGTTTGGTTTGGTAACATAAAATAAGTGAGATTTATAAGTACAAGCTGATCAAGTGAGATTCTGTTGGTATTACTACATATATAGTAGTTTGTAAAATAAATGTATAGACAATTAATTTAGCAATTGTAGCAATGCATATATACTTATGATATACTGTATATCAGTAAAAAGTGTGAAGAAAAACTAATAAATGTCCATTCCTCTTCTCCTTTCCCATTTTCCAACCTTTAAGCCCTTCGTTTCTTTGAAGGAATTGGAACAGTTTAACTTTGACATACAAAAATTGCTTGAACCACTGGAGGCTGAAATTCAGGAAGGAATGAATCTGAAAGAAGACGACTTCAATAAAGATAGGGTAAATTGGTTGTGATAGAAGTATGAATGAACTGGGAATGGAAAAGGGAAAAATATTGGAGCAGAAATTAGCAACTTCTGCATTTAACATTGGACAGTTCTCAAACCTCAGTATTCTTAAATGTTATAAAACTGTATGTGACATTTATATATGGGCACAATTATGTTTTAGCAATAATGTTAATCTTACAATAAAAATAATTCGTTTTTTATAATTATCAGGAAAGAGGTTTGGATTAGTGAAACATCCTACTTGAAATTTCAGACAAAACACCCACACATACATATAGACATGCATACACACCCACACCCACCCACACCCGATATATATATATATATATCAAACCCCTACAATGTTGCCCATGTAATAGTAACTCAGGATTGCTTGCTGTTAGTAAAAATATTCCAAGGGGTCCATAATATGGCTGACTAGTGTGCATCTCAGCCATTCAAGTATAGATATACATATAGGAATACATATAGACTTTATTTTCTTACATGTTATAAACATAGTTTGCTCCACCAATCTCTGCTTGCAGGATGTGTACAATGGTGAAAAAAGTAAGGTTCTACATTTAGGCAAGAAAAACCACTTTACAGGTATATTATAGGTGGTACCATGCTCAATAGTAGTAACTGTGAAAGGGATCTCAGAGTCTTAGTGGACAATCACTTAAGTATGAGCCAGCAGTGTGCTTCAGCTGCCAAAAAAGCCAACATAGTGCTAGGCTGCATTAACAGAGGGATAGAATCAAGATCATGTGAAGTATTAATACCACTTTACAATGCCTTGGTAAGGCCACACTTGGAATACTGCACCCAGTTTTGGTCACCATGATGCAAAAAAGATGTTGAGACTCTAGAAAGCATACAGAGAAGAGCAACAAAGATGATTAGGGGACTGAAGGCTAAAACATATAAGGAACGGTTGCTGGAATTGGGTATGTCTAGTTTAATGAAGAGAAGGGCGAGGGGTGACATGATAGCAGTGTTCAAAAATCTCAGGGGCTGCCACAGAGAAGAGGGAGTCAAGCTATTCTCCAAAGCCCCTGAAGGCAGGACAAGAAGCAACAGATGGAAACTAATCAAGGAGAGAAGCAACCTAGAACTAAGGAGAAACTTCCTGACAGTTAGAACAATTAACCAGTGGAACAACCTGCCTCCAGAAGCGGTGAATGCTCCAACACTGGAAGTTTTTAAAAAGAGACTGGATAGCCATTTGTCTGAAATGGTATAGGGTTTCCTTAGCAGGGGGTTGGACTAGAAGACCTCCAAGGTCCTTCCAACATTACTACTACTACTACTACTACTACTACTACTACTACTACTATTATTATTATTATTATTATTATTATTATTATTATTATTATTATTATTATTATTAATAAAATACCCCTTCACAATAATTCCTTTGTTGCTGTTTTTAATTTGATCTAGTAAAAGTGCCAGTCAGCTGAAGAGTGTGCATATTACTTGGCTGAGGAAAAAAAATATTTCATTTATCCATGTTATGAACTCTTTTTTCCTGGCAGACTATATTCTATTTTATTTTGTGCAGCCTAAGTTGTTATTTATAGCTTTATTGTGCAGGTATTATCAAACTGTCTATTTGTAGTATTCCTCAATTTAAACAACATTGAAACGGAGATGAGCACCGGCCCCTAGAGTTGGAAACGAATAGCACGCATGTGCGGGGGAACCTTTAGCTTTACCTTTTTTAGCCTGAAAGCCAAGCTCAGCCTTCCAGCATACCTTTTCCAGAGCTATCTTTCCAATGTAGCAACCTCTAAAATAGTTTGCATGAGGGGTAAAATGGGTGCCTAATTTTTTTTCATACAATTAAGGCACATTTTATAATTCTCCATGTCTCTTGCAATAGCACTAGAATTTGTATTATGAATGTTAAAAGCCTTGGAGATCTGCACATTATGAAAATTTATACAGTAAGTCCTAAGCTATAGTTTGTTTATAGTATATTAAGTATTTTTAAAAAATTATTATTTTGTCGTTATACCATTACTTTCACGATCCAGAAACAGTTGGAGATTGTCCAACCCTCAATTACATAAATGTCATTACCATTTTTGTCTGGCTGTCTCTATCTCTGTCATCTCTCTTTCTAACATCTCTATCTTTCTATCTCTAGAGTGACAATCATGAGGGCACTATAAAAGAATTGCTTCAACGTGGAGATATGCTTCACCAAACAATCAAGGATGAACAAAAAAAAGAAGAAATAAAAAAGAAACAGCATTTGTTGCAAAACAGACATAATGCTCTCAAGGTAGATTTTACAACCTTTACAGCTCTGGATGAAGTTCTAAATGTTGCATATGTAATAAGTTAGAAGTTATGAAGACCCTGAACTTTTATAATTAATTATGTTACCTTAAAAATGGGCACATAAGACCATAAGTAGGATAGAAAATTGGTCTTTTCCTTTTATTTCTGCCTTTCATTTTTATTTTCATGTCTTCAGATATATTTCTTAGCAAACTTTTAGATAAAGATCAATAGTATATAACATATGTGTTGCATAATATACTTGGAGTTATCGCAAAGTTAATTTATATGTTGGATAATCTTCAATTAATTACTGATATTATTATTATGATTTGCTAAGTCAATTTTAGGTTATACTTTATTAATTTTGATCAGTGACAAGGGAAAAGGGAAGGGAAGGGAAGGGAAGGGAAGGGAAGGGAAGGGAAGGGAAGGGAAGGGTAGAATAGAAGAGACCAAAAAGAAATAAATTAAAGCAAAGTAAATTGCAAATTTTAAATATGGAATTTTAGGAAATATTTTAGTATTTATCAAAAGCAATAAAATAAATGTTAATTGTATAAATATGTATGAAATAAATTATTAGCATACATATAATATAATCTGAAATAGCAAACAAAAGTAGCCATAGTCAATAATTAAACTTGTAATTAGGAAATAAATTGTTTGGCTTGGAAATGAATTTCAAATAAATAAATAAAATTTCAGGGTATTTTATAAGCAATTCAAAACCCAGAGTAGCATTTAAATGAGGACAAGTAAAATACCTCTTGCTTCACATAAATTTTCTTTTCTTTCTCTTTAGTAAACTTTGGAATGTCTAAAATTAAAAATTTTGAGTGAGGGCAATACGTGCACATTAAAGTATACTTTGGATTTCCATCTATTAGCAGGCTACAATTTAAAACAAAAACATTTTGCAGTTAAATTATATAAGTATCTTTTGCATAAAATGCTAGCATTTGGAAAATTCATTGTTGTATCAGTCTGCTAATATTTCTGTTTCAAAATTTAGGCTGCTAAACCTAGCTTTTTAAATGTGTGAAGTGTATGTTCCATAATACACTTCTCTGTACATTGTAAGTATAGAGAAGTAAAAAATATTTTGGTTTACTCAAAAATATAAATTTGTATTCATAATTATAATAATTATAATTCATTTTTTTAAAAAAATAACTTATTCACAATTTTACTCTGTTCCATAGTGCAAACAATATTTACTTATAAACCATTTAAATATTACTTTTTATAACAAACATATGTACTGCAAACAGGATATGAGATCGCAAAGAAGGAAAAAAGCTTTGGAGATTTCACATCAGTGGTATCAATATAAGAAGCAGGCAGATGATTTAATGAAGTTTTTGGATGACATAGAAAAAAAATTATCAATACTGTCAGATCCCATAGATGAACATAAACTAAAGGTAACATTATTTTCTACATAGTTTTGCATTTTGTTTCTGGAAACAAAATATGTCTCTCTGTTACCTAGCTACAGTAATGAATATAAATAATAGTAACTCATCACTTAATGTTATTTAAGTAACTGACATGATGTTTGTTAAAACCTTTTGTATCTAGATGAATATATATGTAGAATGTGCCATCTTCAAATACTTTCTAAGAAAAAAATAATTGACTTTTTTATCTTTATTCCAGATGAACAAATGACTTAATCGGCACACGGCTGAACTCTTTTTTCATATTAGCAGCACATTCATTTTCATCAGAACATATTCATAAATCATGGTCAAAATTCTAAAGATTTGTTTATATGTTGTCAAAAACTGTCTTGTTTATTTTTCATTGTCTTTTTTTGCTTTATTCTTTGTTATGTTCTCTCCTATAGTAATTAAAAATAAGCTCTAGCCATCTAATTGACAATCACTATGGATATTTAGTATGCGGCTCCAACATTATGGTCATCTTTCCAGTTAATTATCACACAGGGCTAGGGAAAATTAGACAGTTAATACTTTGGCCTATGGTGTCACCTTTCCAGCATCATATAGTCACTCAAATAGCAATGAGCTGTATAATTCAGAGCTCTTCTGTATTTCTTTTTTGTTTACATGTTAACTCAGCTTTTAAAATAATATTCTTTCTTTTTCTTCTTTTTTAACAATATCTCTGCAAAATTATTTTGCTAACTCTTAGGAACTGATGATCTAGTTAGCTAATTGTCCTGGGCCCTGTATTGGTTTTGCTCAATAGGAAATTGATCGAGAACTGGAGAAGAAGAAGGAAGAGCTGAATGTGGTACAGAGGCAGGCTGATCGCTTGTCTAAGGATGGGGCTGCAAAAGCAGTGGAACCAACCCAGATACAGCTCAGCAAGCGCTGGCAAGATATTGAGAGCAAATTTGCTCAGTTTCGAAGACTCAACTATGCACAAATTGTGAGTTGTTCCTGGCAAACATTTATGTTTGCAAATACTACTACTAACAAAACTCTACTAATATTGAGAATTCCCATTGATGTGTCTGAAATAGAATCTGGCCAGCGATTCAGGTCCCTTTTATTTACAGCGTAATATAGTTTTCATCTTACATGATTTTCTCTAGTAAATGTCCTTAAAATAAAACAGGAAGTCGTTCAATCAAACAACAATATATTAGCATTGAAGGAAAAAGAATTTTGGTTTTATTTGCCTCATTTTATTCATAACATTACCAGTTTAAAGCTATCAGTTTGCCATATATTTATTTCATTCAATTAACATGTACAATTGAGAAATATTTATTTTTCAATCTATCATCCCATGCACAATCTAATTAGCCTTTATTTATTCTTGATGTTCAGATGTATTCAGAAAAAATGAGGGTTTTTAATTGTATTATTTATATAACATAGATTCTTTTCAACTTACTAGGAAGGAAACATAGATGCTATTCTCTGCTTTTTACAACAACCCACGCACTTCAAATATTATATTTAACAACAAATGAATAAGGGAAAGTTATACTACAAAGAGTTGCTTAATCTGTATCTATACAAGCTTTTAATTTGTACCACTAATAAATACAAATCTCCCACCTCACAGGGATGTTGTGAGGAACTATTAATTATATAAGGTTTTATGGAATTATGTTGTGCTCATTTTAAGGTGAATTTTATTTGGAACAGCTTTAGAAAATATGTCCACAGAATTTATGTAAGAGTCTTTGTGCTAGTCAATAATTACAATGTATAAAATGTGTAAAATACCAGTAAAAAGGTAAAGGTAAAGGTTCCCCCGCACATGCGTGCTAGTCGTTTCCGACTCTAGGGGCCGGTGCTCATCTCCGTTTCAAAGCTGAAGAGCCAGCACTTGTCCGAGGACGTCTCCGTGGTCATGTGGCCGCAATAAACAATAAAAGTAAAAGAATATGTTTAAGGTTAATAAACATAAAATTCCTTTTCATTATTTTGAAAATAAGCCAGAGGCAGGTGCTACTTTGTTTAACAAATTGGAGCATAGGGAAGAGGAAAGGGAAAAAGAAAGGAAAGGATTTGGTTCATGTATTTTTTTCAAGTTTTTTTAAAAAATTCATTAACGGTTCACTGTTTCAGTCATTGTTATTTGGTAATATTCTTTCAAAAGTGGCCCATGTTGATATCTTGGGTAGTTGCAAGGAGAGACTGGAAGGTAAAAGAGGAGTAGGAAGTATTTCTTCCACTACTAATAGATCTTTGAAATGGCAAAATGGCAAACAGTTTAGGAAATTAATGTGAAAGAGAATTTCTGTGGCTTTATTTATAACCCAGGAGACACTGTGTCCATTAAACTTCTGGTGACCTAATAACAATAGTAAATCTATGGTGATCTGCTTGATTAACTGAAGTATATTACTATTTACTATGTAAGTTTTTAGAAGTGGACTGCATTCTTTTTCCCATTCAAGTTCTTTGTGACGCTTCTTACTCAATTTCATGTTATTAATTGCTACATCTAAAAATTTGCAAAAAACTTTTATTTTTACTGCAGATAAAATACATATGTGAAATCCCATAGTTTGGAATTAATTAAAGAATTGTTTTTATTATATAATCAAAATACATATACTGTAGCAATAATAATATAGTGTAGATAGGTCAAATGAGAATTTAGATTTCAACAGTCCTTTCTTTAAAATAAAACTTTTTGTAACACAAATCTTTTCTGAATCCAATGTTTCTCTGCAGAAATTGTGCAAAATACTCCACCCATCATTTTTTTTAAAAAATCCCATTTATATCCTGCCCTTCTCCGAAGACTCAGGGTGGCTTACAATCTAAAGCACAAATCAATGTGCTTAGCAATAGACTTCATTCTATGTATATGCCTGCTTATTAGGGCTTCCCCCCCCCCAAGCGGCATTATTACAAAGTCAGCTTATTGCCCCCAACAATCTGGGTCCTCATTTTACCTACCTCGGAAGGATGGAAGGCTGAGTCAACCTTGAGCCTGGTGGGACCCGAACCTGCACTAATTTCAGGCAGCTGGTGTTACTTAAGGAGGCATTAGCCGACTGCTCCATCAAGGCTCTTTGCTAGTTGTTGTTTTTTTAAAAAGAAAAGAAAAATAAAATTTTCTTTGGCCTATGGCATTCAGAAATAGATTATCTGATTTAGTGGCATAATTAACATATGATTTTATACATGTTTGGATGGGATGGCAGAGCCTCCAGCTCCTCGAGGAAGGGGCTTTGAAAGGGGTACAGATGACCATGGGGACCAGGAGGGAGGGCAAGGCATCCAAGTAGTGATGGGCATGGGATCTACAGAGGGTAGGCCATAGCCTCTAAGATTTAGTATTGGCGGTGTGTTCCTGCACCCACCAGCACATTCTCATTTCCTGGGCAGCATTCATTGGGGAGGGGTCAAAGCTTCAGCTGCTGCTGCTGAATGCCAGTTCAGTCAATAATAAGGCTTCCATCATTCAAGCTTTTATTATGGAAAAGTGAGTGAGACCTGGCTGACACCAGGAATGGGAGTTTCCCCTGTCAGAGATATGTCCAACTGGATTGAGGGTTTGGCACCAGCCAAGAGAGGGGAGGTGGGTGGCAATGGTCATGGGTAGCAGTAATAATCAGAGAGTCTCTTGTCACCTTCAGGGGCCTTGCTCTCCAGATCTCTGGATGTTCCTGAAGCTGAGTTCACAGGATCAGTTGGCATTGTTGCTAGTATACCAACTTCCCTGCTGCAAGCAAACTCCCTGTCTAAGGAGTTCCCTGCTGTCAGTGGAGTTCCCCACACTTATGGTCCTGGGTGACTTCAATCTGCCTTCCTTGGGTTTGTTTGCAGAAGTGGCTCAAGAGTTCATGCCCACCATGATGGCCATGGGCCTATCCCAGATCATCATGGGTCTGACTCTGGACAGTAGTCACATGCCAGATGTGATATTCAGAGAAATGTCAATGTGATCGGATGGAAAATCTAACATTATACCCTGTCATGGTCAGATCACACCCTGGGGGCCCTGAGACTCTCTCATGTAGCCCTCTTCTGCAGGGAGGATGGATCCATTCGAACAGTCTGCCCCTGGAGACTGATGGAATCGGTTCCAAAGGGAACTGGAGAATATACTGGAGGATTTACTGCATGGTTCTACTAAAGCCTTCATAATGGACTGAAGTCATGAGGCGGCCAAGGCTCTGGACAGAATTGCACCTATGACTTTGACTGGACACAACATACAGCCATTATCAAGGCCTACCTTGTGGTGATAAGAGTGGAAAAACAATTATTTCTCTGCTGTTATTGCATCTGCAGAGTGTTGCACATCAGCCCTCCTCTGAAGTACCCAGTCCCTCTTAGCCTGGAGGGCTCTGCAGAGGAATTAATTGAACACTTGTTAGATAAAATCACTTGGATTCATTCCCAGTTGGAATCCAAGCATGGTGCAGGTCCTTGTGAGATGCATGAGGAAGGTTCTTGCTTGGTGATTTGAGAACAGTTTGTTCCTGTTGGTCCTAAGGAAGTGTCCTTAATGGTCACTTAACAGGGTCCTTAATGCTGTCAATACAGCCACCTGTCAATTAGATCCTTATTCCTCTTGGTTGGTAAAAGACTCCAGGACAGTGACCATCAGGTGGGTACATGCAATGATAAATTCCTCACTGCAAGAGGGGACATTCTTGACCCTTTAAAGGAGGCCCTGGTTCATCCTCTCCTCAAAAACATAAACCTTCACTTGATTCCACCGGCCTGAAGAATTTCCGTTCAGTTTCTCATCTCCCCTTTTAAGGGAAGGTGGCAGAAAAGATGGTTGCTTGGCAGCTTCAGAGATTCCTGGATATAAAAGAATCCCTAGAACCCTTGTAATTAGGTTTCAGGTCTGGCTGTGAAACAGAGACCACATTGGTTACACTTATGGATGACCTCTGCTGAGGGCAGGGTGGTGGTAGTGCAACTGTCCTGGCTCTCCTTGACCACTTAGCAATCTTCGATGTCATCAACCATGGTATGGTTTTGGGTTGGCTACAGAGCTTAGGACTGGGCAGCACAGTTCTACAAGGTTTATCTCCCTTTTCCAAGGCTGCTCCCAATTGATATGCAGTGAGAGATCCAGCCCCGGCTGCTTTCTTTCATGTACCACAGGGCATAGTACTCTCACCACTTCTATTTAAAATCTACATGAAGCCACTGGGTAAGATCATCCATCAATATGCTAATATTATTCAATGTTGCATCTTCACATCTGGTGACCCGAGGATGCTGTTGCTATCTTCTGATGGTGCCTGGAGGCTGCAGGAGCCTGGATGGGGGATAACAGACTACAACTGAATCCCGGCAAAACTGAATGCCTTTGGGTGCATGAAGTTTCAAGATCCAGGTCTTTGACATTCTTAGTTCTAGATGGGGTTATGCTACCCCTTTCAGTTCCAGTTTGCAACTTGGGAGTTCTCCTGCACTCATGACTCCTGCTCAAACATCCAGGTGGCAATTGTGATAAGGAGAGTCTTTGCACAGCTTCAGTTTGGCCTTTTCTGGATCAGGAGCTCTTGTGCTCAGTCACTCAAGCTGTAGTCATCTCTTGTCTAGATTACTGCAATGAAGCTTTATATGGAGCTAACCTTGAAATGCATTTGGAAGCTTCAACTAGTACAAAGTGCAACAGCACAAGCAGCCTTTGGGACTCATAGAATGACCTGTGTTACATTACAGCTTTGCGAGCTGCACTGGCTGTCAGTTTGTTTCCAGATGCAGTTCAAGGTGTTGGTTATGACCTTTAAAGCCCTCCATGTCATAGGTTCAGATTACTTGATGAACCATCTCATTCTGCTAAGACAAGTCCACTTTATTCGTGCCAGCAGAGGAGATCTGCTGAAGAATCCATTAGTCAAGGAATTCCAGCTGATGGGATCCAGGAGAAGAGACTTCATTGCTGTAGCACCAGCCCTTTAGAAAATCCTGCCCCTTGGGGTGAGGTTTGCCCCCACTCTCCTATCCTTCAGCAAGGCCTGAAGGCCTGGCTCTGCTGGTTGGCCTGGGGACCAATAGGTGATTACATCACTGGAGGTGGCTGTTGGACTAATTAGCTGACACCCTTTCCCCCATTTTATTGTTCTAAGCTACCCAGAGTAGTGAGATGGGTGGCAAATATTTAACAAATATTAAATAAATATTTTTCAAATTATTCTTATAAATATTTAGAGACAGGGTCAGATGATATACACTTTCACCCAATATATCAGAATCTGTAATAAATGCTTCCTAGCAAGGCATATTTAGGATATTTCCTTGGAAGTTATTATTTTACATAATAACTCAATGCTTTCATTCCTAGTATGTACATATAGAAACAATATTGTTGCACCCAAATTTACATGTAGCTGTACAGATTGTCAGTTTGGGGTGACTGAAAAACAATTTCATTATAAATATACCCCCTCATTTTTTATTAAATGATATGTAGTATATTTTATTTAGTTATTTATTATTCCAAAGGTAATCTTGATGTTATGAAATTTACATGAAAGTAAATCTAAAACCTGGAATTTGTGATTCGGCTTGATCATATTTGCCTATAGAAATAAAGCTCAGTATTGAATGTTCTGGATATGTATCATGACTTAATGGGAACTGGGGGGAAAAAAGGAAACACACTGTGATGATTACAATGCAGAAAATGTCCATAGAATATATTTACATATTTATACAGCGTATAACTGAATCTTTACATGATTTCTCTGTAGAACAGGTGTTTAGTGAATATATAGAAATTGAGCAGCAAAGCAGGTGTACTTGAGAAATCAAATCATCGCCTTGGAAAAACGTGCCATACTATTTATTTATCCTTTTTCAAATACAATGTGTTATTCAGCCACAGGAAAGAACTGAGTGAAATCTGCCCTTTTGCAACCATTCCAATTATAAAAGATTATTCAGCATCAATCTGCCAAATGAAGAACTTTAATTATTTGATGGTAGATCTAAAATGTATTCATACAGGCAAAGAAGTGTGACGTGCTAGTGAGGATTATAATGACACATTGAATTCAAATTTGTAGGTTTTTTTACATATGATTAAGCTTTTAAAGCTACATTTTCTCTGAAACTCCATTTATTAATTTAGCACAAGTCACAGTCCTTTTTATTTTTTATTTATAAAATACTTAAAAGAACATTTCTCAAATATGCAAATTGGTGATGAAAAAATGATAAAAAATGGCATGCATGATACTTTGGGAAATATTAACTGTACCTTTCATGTTATACTTCTCAAATATCAAAAATTCCAAACATTCTTATTGGAAACAGCTACATAATGCACTGGCTATCTTTCATCATACCCTTTTAAAACAGTTGTTAAAATCCTGCACAATATACTGTTAAAAGATTACACACACATACATATACAAATATACATATATACATACATATATGTATGTATACATATATATATATATATATATATATATATATATATATATATATATATATATACACATATGTGTGTGTGTATCAGAAAGTGAATATGATTTACTTTAAAATTAAGAATATGTTCACATTGTCAGTAATTATAAACATTTTGATAGTTACATTTATTTTTTAAATATTAGATAAGTTAGGTAGAAAACTTAGGCATGTGAATTAAAATGAATGCCAAATAAACTATATTGCTCAAATTTGCCTGCTTTAGGTTCTTAGAGTATAGAATTGCTATCAAGATCTGATGTGCGAAAGGCTAAAACTACAGTCCAAGGCATGCACCTTCCGTGTAAAGAGAATGTTTGCGTTTTAATCAGCTACCAGTAGTGAAGGTCACAAAAGTTGCAGAGGAAAAAATATCAACTTAGGTAATGGTCACTGAAGAAAGAAAAAACAAGAACTACAGGTGAAACTCGAAAAATTAGAATATCATGCAAAAGTTCATTTATTTCAGTAATGCAACCTAAAAGGGGAAACTAATATATGAGATACTCATTACATGCAAAGCAAGATAGTTCAAGCCATGATTTGTCATAATTGTGATGATTATGGCGTACAGCTCATGAAAACCCCAAATCCACAATCTCAGAAAATTAGAATATTGTGAAAAGGTGCAATATTCTAGGCTCAAAGTGTCCCACTCTAATCAGCTAATTAAGCCATAACACCTGCAAAGGGTTCCTGAGTCTTTAAATGGTTTCTCAGTATGGTTCAGTCGGAATCACAATCATGGGGAAGACTGCTGACCTGACAGTTGTGCAGAAAACCATCATTGACACCCTCCATAAGGAGGGAAAGCCTCAAAAGGTAATTGCAAAAGAAGTTGGATGTTTCCAAAGTGCTGTATCAAAGCACATTAATAGAAAGTTATTTGAAAGAAAAAAGTGCAGAAGCAGCAGGGATGACCACAACCTGGAGAAGATTGTCAGGAAAAGGCCATTCAAAAGTGTTGGGGACTTTCACAAGGAGTGGACTGAGGCTGGAGTCAGTGCATCAAGAGCCACCACACACAGACAGATCCTGGACATGGGCTTCAAATGTCATATTCCTCTTGTCAAGCCACTCCTGAAAAGCAAACAATGTCAGAAGCGTCTTACCTGGGCTAAAGAAAAACAGACCTGGTCTGTTGCTCAGTGGTCCAAAGTCCTCTTTTCTGATGAGAACAACTTTTGCGTCTCATTTGGAAACCAAGGACCCAGAGTCTGGAGGAAGAATGGAGAGGCACACACTGCAAGATGCTTGAAGTCCAGTGTGATGTTTCCACAGTCTGTGTTGATTTGGGGAGCCATGTTATCTGCTGGTGTTGGTCCACTGTGCTTCATTAAGTCCAGGGTCAACGCAGCCATCTACCAGGAGATTTTGGAGCACTTCATGCTTTCTTCCACAGATGAGCTTTATGGGGATGCTGACTTCATTTTCCAGCAGGACTTGGCAGCTGCCCACACTGCCAAAAGCACCAAAACCTGGTTCAATGACCATGGGATTACTGTGCTTGATTGGCCAGCAAACTTGCCTGACCTGAACCCCATAGAGAATCTATGGGGCATTGCCAAGAGAAAGATGAGAGACATGAGACCGAACAATGCAGAAGAGCTGAAGGCCACTATTGAAGCATCCTGGTCTTCCATAACACCTCAGCAGTGCCACAGGCTGATAGCTTCCATGCCACGCCGCATTGAGGCAGTAATTGCTGCAAAAGGGGCCCAAACCAAGCACTGAGTACATATGCATGCTAATACTTTTCAGAGGTCCAATATTGTACTATGTACACTCTTTGTTTTATTGATTGCATGTAATATTCTAATTTTCTGAGATTGTGGATTTGGGGTTTTCATGAGCTGTACGCCATAATCATCACAATTATGACAAATCACAGCTTGAACTATCTTGCTTTGCATGTAATGAGTCTATCTAATATATTAGTTTCCCCTAAGTTGCATTACTGAAATAAATGAACTTTTGCACGATATTCTAATTTTTCGAGTTTCACCTGTAAGACTTCATATAAGATTAGTGTTCTCTGTCTAAAATTCAGTGGAAATGAGGCCTGTTCACCGCCCTGAGTCCCTCGGGAGAAGGGCGGTATATAAATAAAATTATTATTATTATTATTATTATTATTATTATTATTATTATTATTATTATTATTATTATTATTATTATTATTATTATTAATAATAAAAATCTAAATAAATCTACATTAAAATTGTTGCTTAGTTTTGATACTGAAAATATTATTGCTATATGAAATATCTTTACACTAACAATTATTTTTTTAAAAAAAAACCTGAGAGGGTTTTTTTATATGCATGCATTTTTTCCAAAGGATTCAGTAATATCATTGACATGGCTTAAACAGCTTCTGTGGTAGTCTTTTTTAGGAAACGGCTTGCTTCTATAGTGATGTCTACTACTGAATTATATAAATTAGTTCTCTTTGGGGCAGTTATACTGATTTCAGTCCTTTATATTTAATCTCGGATACTGAATGACAGTTCTGAAATAGTTAACTTGATTATTTGACACTGTTTATGACAAAACGTTTTCTTGTCATGCATCAGCCAAGGCTATCTTTGAACACTGAGTTCCCTGAATGAAGCACAAATGTTAGTATCTCTCCATAACTGGTATTTTGAAGTAACTTATGTAGTGTGTTATTTTAATATACTAGTTATAGAGATGTGTAAACATTTGGGTTCCAACTGTGAAACCAATATCTATCATTGTCTGATCCCTTCTTGTAGTATTTTGTAAAGTCATCCAGTTGACTAAGCTGTATGGTTGAAATCACACCTATACTTCTTTCACTTCAATTAATAATTATAATCAATCTGAATCAGAATATGCTTCCAAACCAAGGACATGAATTTATATCTGAGATAGAAAATGTGGTATGGAAGCATATAATCAGTTTTATTTGAAGCAATCTAGTTCATGCTGTTAAATAAATTAGTCCAATGCTAAAAGTACATATTCTTATTATTTACAATACAGTTCTTATATTTTTATATTTATTATGAATATTTAATTAATATGACTGAATTTCATTTATGCTGATTTGTCCATAAATAATAATAATAATAATAATAATAACAATAATAATAACAATAATAATAACAATTATTATTATTATTATTATTATTATTATTATTATTATTATTATTATTATTATTATTATTATTATTATTATTTAATTTTTTAAAGCCCTGTAATACATTTTAGAATTTATGCCATATATAACAGAACCATGTCTTTTATTATTTTAAAAGTGTCGTGTGAAAGAGCAATGAAATATTTGGTGAAAGTAATAAATAGCCTTTTAAAACAGCTTGATATAAAATAATGGTAATTACTTTGATGTTGAAAACCAACATAAAGTTAATTAATAAAGGAACTGAAAACAGCTAATATCTTCAGTATTTTTCTAAAGCCAAAAGATTATTGTGATGAGATGATAGCATATTCTGCAATTATGGAGCACCACAAGGTCTTTGTTTATTCGTTTGGGGAAAATGGTGCTCCAAATCATTTAAACAATTAGTTAAAGGGCTGTATAAATTTTTTAGGAATGGAGTGCTTACCATCTTCTAACTGGAGTACTGGACTCTCAAAGTATTATACAATTAATGCATGAGATCAGACAGAGGCTGTTGAAATAATAAGGCATTTTGCTTGTTCCAGAGTTTTGCCTTAGATATCAAAAGTTGCATATAGGATATGAATTTCTGGGCATATTTTTAAGCAAGTAATACAATAGTAAATTCACCAAGTTTTTTTTTCAGAATTCTTGAAGACTAATGTAAATCTTGATACTTAATTCTTATAATTTTGACAGCTAAGCAGGACATGCCATGTATTTTTCCTCCTCCCAAAATAGGCAAAATTGGCTTATGGACGAATCCATAAATGTAATATTGGCTTCTACTATACCAAGTTAGGGACGCGGTGGCTCAGTGGGTTAGGACGCTGAGTTTGTCAATCAGAAGGTTGGCAGTTTGGCGGGTCGAATCCCGAGTGCCGCGTAACAGAGTGAGCGCCTGTTATTCGTCCCAGCTTCTGCCAACCTAGCAGTTCGAAAGCACGTAAAAAATGCAAGTAGAAAAATAGGGACCACTACGGTGGGAAGGTAACAGCGTTCCGTGAGCCTTTGGCGTCTAGTCATGCCGGCCACATGACCACAGAGACGTCCTCGGACAAGCGCTGGCTCTTCGGCTTTGAAACAGAGATGAGCCCCTAGAGTTGGAAACGACTAGCACGCATGTGCGGGGGAACCTTTACCTTTACCTTTTTATACCAAGTTACAACTGATAACCTCAGGTTAAATATGGTCATCTAGTACTAGTATTATTCAGGGTTTCAGTTACTTAATTAATTTCTATATCTAGGAAAATTGTAGCAAGGAACAGCAGACAAGGAGGGCTCATCATTTATCTCCTCTGTAGTGCAGCAATTCCTGACCTACCTAAAACTCTCAAATTTCCACATGGAAGTAATAATTCGTGTGAGAGGGCCATGCCTCTGGCATTTAGCACCACATTTTCAAAAGGTGATAAACGTGTTTGTTCTGGCTGCTACAATCAGTTGTTGCCAGACCATTTTTTGATTGTGACTCTCTTTATTTTCTAGCAGAAAATTGATACTGTCTTTTATGCTGTGACAGTACCTGAGGGGCTTTTTATCTTTAAGCCTAGTTTTACTGCAGTGAGTCATTTCTTCACATTCACATAATCATGGTTCTTAAAAAAATTAGAATACTCTTGACAGTAGTGAGGATTGCTTATATTTGGCGCAATGGTTCTTTGATAGAAGGCCTAAATAAGCTCTTCTCATACCATGTGAAAGAATAGAATTGTTTATTCTTGCTGATGCAATCAGTAAACATGTCAGCTGAAATTGAGCAGATTTGCTATTTCTCAGACAGATTTACCAACCTGGTCCATTTTACATGAGAAAATTAATATGAAGGCTATTGCTAAGCTTGTAAGCCGCCCTGAGTCTTCGGAGAAGGGCGGGATATAAATGGAATTAAAATAAAATAAATAAAATAAATATCCACAATAAATGAAACTGAAACAGAGACTTTAAAAGTAATTAAATATGAAAAGCTTCACCTATAGAACTATTAGAAAGTGGTGATGTTTTTACATTGTAACTCCACCTCCTGTGGAGTTTGCTAAGCAGTGGATTGCACTCAGTTTGGACCTTGCCCAAAAGATGAATATCCTGGGGTTTCCTCTTGTAAGAATCAGCCATGTTTCTTTCTACAACAAAAAAATAATTTGTGATCTCTAAATAAGTCTTAGTATGCTCAGCCCACACATTAACAATACAAAAGAGCTAATCTCATCAACATTCTTTTCAGTTCATCAATTGGCATCTGTCCCAGCTTGGAGATAAATAAGTTACTCAGGCAGGCAGAAATTGTACTGTACATTCTTTACATTCCTATGAGACAAGCACAATATTGTGAAGCACAATGATGCATGCCAACTCGCACTTTTGCATCAGCTGCCTTAAAAATAATGACAACACACAGGCAGTTATTCAGCCTTATAAACTCTTAACATTTCCAGGACAAAGAATTAAGAAAACTTTGTAATATACTAGACATGATAGTATACATTCGACTTTTAGAGCTTTCATCTTCTGTCTAACCACATGCTTAATTGCTGCTTTCCAATTAATGCTGAACTCTTAGATGATCTTACTTGACCCAACAATAGTAGGAACATGACTGTTCCTGGCTGCCGTACCAGCTAGGTGGAAAGGGATTTAGGAGAAAATCAGGAATTAATTTACCCCTCGATCTGCAACCATTCAATCAGCAACCACTCCAAGTTACAATGGCCCTATAGCTGGCTGTCAGAGTTCTGGCCATCCCAGCACCCCCATGGTCATGTGATGGCAATTTGGGTGCTTGGCAACCTGTTCACACTTGTAACTACTTGCCAAACATCCTTTGATCATGTGATTACCAACTTCAATTCTTCTTTGCTGGGTTTCTGAAATAGCAGTTGGGAAGGTGGCAGTCAAGGTTGCAAGGCTCCCTTACCCATGCAGCGTTCCCCAATCCCACTGCTTTCATACCATGCTGGTACTTGCACATCCCCACACATCCTCATTGATCCATACTGTAGCTCTACACACCTTTCCTGATCTGTACCACACCCTTGCAAACCTTCCCCAACCAGCATGGCATCTCTTGTGCACCCTTCACACTCATATGGAGCCTCCTTGATCTGCACCACACTTTTTGTGCATCCCCTCACATCCTTGTGCACCCCAACCCTTCCCAACCTGCACCACTCCTCTTATTTCTTGCACCTCATTCATCCTCCTCAGCCCTCCCTGACCTGCACTGTGATTCTTGGCAATCCTCACAAAGCACCCTCCCAACCTTCCCTGGCCCATGTTATTCTTCTCTTGTATCCTCACGTATCCTCCCTACCAATCAATCAGAATACAGCTAGAAAGGACCTTGGAGGTCTTCCATTCCAACCCCCTGATCAAGCTGGAGACCCTATATTATTTCAGACAGGTGGTTGTCCAGTCTTTTTTTAGAAACCTCCAGTGATGAAGCACCTAGAACTTCTGAAGCTGTTCCACTGGTTAATTGTTCTCACTGTTAGGAAGTTTCTCCTTAATTCCAGGGTTGCTTCATTCCTTGATTAGTTTCCATCCATTGTTTCTTGTCTTTCTTTCTGATGTGATGCTTTGGAAAATAAGTTGACCCCCTCTTCTTTGTGGCAGCCCCTGAAATACTGGAATACTGCTATCATGTCACCTTTAGTCCTTCTTTTCTCTCGACTAGCCATACCTAATTCCTGCAACCGTTCTTCATATGTTTTTGTCTCCAGGCCTTTAATCATCTTAGTTTCTGTTCTTTGCACTTTTTCCAAAGTCTCAACATTTTTTTAAAAAATGTTGTGCCCAAAACTGGATGCGGTATTTCAGCTGTGGTCTTACTAAGGATTTATAAAGTGGTACTAATACTTCACATGATTGATTCTATGCCTATGTTTATACAGACAAGGATTGTATTAGCTGTTTTGGCTGCTGCCAGACACTGCTGACTCATGTTTAAGTAATCGTCCATCTCCAGTCTGCACTGCACTTCTCTCATACACAACAAGTACATTTATTTGGCACTTTCTACTCTTTTTTGTTGACATGTTTTCTATCTAACTTTTTTAATGAGAAGCCTTAAAACATATTTTATGTTTCATGTTCATAATACATGAGCAGTACTGTTTTGCAATTGTTCTTTTTTTTCAAACACATATCCAACATATGAATAAGAAGCACAAAAACTTGAATTTAAATAAATTAATTTGGATGATTATATGTGAAATATTACATGTAGACTATTAAAAAGGACAGTAACACAATTGTGCATTATATAAACCTTGATACAGATTTGCTTTGTAAAAATATGTTCTTACATAATGAATCTAAAGAAAGATTTCTGTTCTATATCTGTACTAGCAAACTGTTCATGAGGAGACTACTGTACTGATGACTGAAGGTGTACCAATGGAAACTTCTTACGTGCCTTCTGCCTACCTGACAGAGATCCAACAGCTTCTACAAGCTTTGTCCACTGTGGAAGACCTGCTTAATTCTCCCACTCTTCAGGGGAAGGACTATGAAAATCTTGTTAGAAAAGAAGATGATCTCAAGGTAAGAAATCAAGCCATTTAAATAATGTGTTCAGCTACTTAGAGTGAAAGTTGGATATTTTCCCTCTTAAAAAAAATTGGAAAGCACAATTTTCAGTGGAGTAAATGAGTTCAATATTATTTTACAAAACTTGAATGCGTTTTCATTTCATTCATTTCATTTCATTTATTTGATTTCTATACCGCCCTTCTCCCTAGGGACTCAGGGCGGTTCACAGGGTATATATAAATAGCTATACAAAAATTAAAAGAGAATTAAAATTACTTTTTTGCACCATTTCAAAACTCTTCAAAACTCAATAGGCATGAAATATGTTTCCCTATATAAATATTTAATTACATATAGTCATTTTCCAATGGATTTTTTTTTATTCTTCTTCAATGAAGTCTGATTCTCAAAAACTGCTTGGTCAAGTTCCTACAGTTTTCTTGGCAAGGTTTTTCAGAAGTCATATGGCGCTGCCTGTTTCCTAGGGGTGAGAGAAAGTGACTAGCCCAAGGTCACCCATCTGGCTTTGAGGGTAAGGCAGGACTAGAACTCACAGTTTCTCACTTTCTAGCCTGATGCCTTACCCACTAAACCAAACTGCTCCTCTCATATCCACACACATATACATCTTTTAAGTTTGCACATCTATGGACACATATCCACATCCAGTTATACCTAAAAGTATTCAAGTACTACAAAGATTAAATTACATCAAACAACCATATTTGCTTGCTACGTCCTAACATTTCCTAGAAGATCCCTATTTTTACAATCACATTTTGTATTCTTTTGAAATAACCATGTGGATTCCTACATTTCATGACTATTTTGTGCATAATAAATGAAATATTTTTTCTGCAAAACAGTGAACAATTTTAACCTATGAAGAAACAATTTTGAGGAAAAAGAAAATCACTCAGGGCATTCCCTTGACGGAGAGAGCAGCAAATCAGAATGTTGGGAATCTCTCCATTCTAAACTCTTTGCTGCTACCTCCTTTTTATCACATGACTTAAGGAGATGATCTGCAGCTTGTCCTGCACAGAGATACAGAACCCAATGGGAAAACAGTAAGACATATACACAGAGAGTCAAGTTTGACTCCTTTACACAGAAGAAAATATAAACATATTTAGATGAATTTAAAAGAATTCCAGAATCTCTGTTCTACTTATTTTCTCTATCATGTTTATCTGCTGTTATTGTATTTTCTCCTTTTTTTTACATCATCTACAAACTAGGCTTCCTCAGTCAAAGCCTGTGTTGTTTTCCATGGATAACTAGCATAAAACACAAATCATAATTCAATGAATTCAAGAGAAGATTCCTTTGAAAATGAATCTGGGGAGAAAAGAATTACCTTTCATCTTTGCTCTTTTTCCATCTCTCTCACCCCATGGTATCTTCTCCCTCTCCCCTCCTCTTTCTTTTACCATGATAATTCTATAAGTAATAAGATTTATGGTGGTTACTCATTAATCACTGTAGTCACTGCCCAGCAAGAATGCCTTTTTAATTTTAAACATGCTGGATTTATTAATGTTATAGGTGTGTTATAATGCATAGTTCTAGCATATATTCAAGGCTGTGATTTCACAGAGGATTTTTCTTTTTCATTTATGAATACTAGAAGCTCTGCTTCTTACATTTATGGTATCTGAATAAAAAGCTGAAAGATGATTACAAATTTGGTATTCATCCAGGACAATATTTTCCAAAATGCATTTGCATTTTTATCAAAGAAATACACATCTGGGTTCTACCAAATAAGGCAAAGAAACAACAAAGAAACCTTTTCATAAAGGAGAGCCAAACGGCTCTATTCCTTTTTTAGGAGTAAGTGCAATCTGTTCACCTATGCTAATGAAATAACATTCCAATTTAATGTTTGAGGATAAAAATATTTGATAGACACTTGATGCCCAAATGATAGAAGAACTGAATGTGTAGAAAATGTTCTTAACTATCAAATAAAGTGAATACTATGTAGTGATGGAAAATTCTTGGGTTTTGAGGGATAATAAGGACTTTGATCCCAATGATTTCTCAATCTACTAATAGGCTTCCCTAATCTTTCATATCTTTATATTTATAATGAAAGTAAAATGCATTTCTTAAAATCAGATTATAAAATTGTTGATGACATCAAACCTCACCTCTCTCCATGTACTTGTGTTCCCCTCTTCCTCATCTTTTAACAGTGTTTTTACAGTTATTTTTTGTTTTATTATTTTAACATGTAATAGTTTTAATATGTTTAAGCCATCAAGAGTTATCCCTGGATAAAATAATAATAATAAATAATTAAGATTAAGACTGCTTCAAGTCACCAATCAGAATTTTAAAATACATAGGAATACCAAAGAAATATCACTATAGACAATTCAATGTGAAGCTAACTCTTAAAGCCAGGCAAATCAAATTTATTTATTGACTCTGACACTTCTAAAGGGCATTGCTTATTTTCTTTGCTCAGCATATATATTGAAAAGACCTTTTTTTGTTAAAACCTGATTTCATTTGGGGCTCTTTGGTGCCAAGAAACAGATGATTATCAAATGATGTTGGCTTGAATGGATATATTCCCTACAATTAGGAAAGAATGTGCAAGTGAAAGTGAGGATAAAAACATAGATAGTACTAGCATTGACCTAATTCTTGCTTTTATAGTATCTTATATTACTTCAGTGCAATTTTGTTTCATAGGACAAAACATTCAGGATTTCCTGTTAATATTAAAATAACAATTTGCCAATTGTTTATTAAATCAATAAAAATTGAAATAAAATTCAAAAGATTAAATTATTCCACAAGTAATTACTCCACATGCAAACTTGAAATATTAGTCCTTCTGACTACACTGAAAAGAAAAGGAAAAAAAATCCTTCGTTTCATTGCCAGATTTCTTCTTTCTTAATTCAAGATTCTCCCAAATGCCAAACACAATTTAATTCTTATCATCTGTCTCTCTCCTCTTATAACATAATGGATTAATTGAAATATTTCATTTTTTTCCTCTTGGTCAAAATATAGAAATATTATAGAAGGAGAAATTTATTTAATAATTTAACATCTGTATGCCTTCTTCTTTCTTGTCCCCCCTCCACCTCTTGAATTGCAGAAAATTAAGGGCACCCTAAGGAGATATTCAGATCAAATTGAAATCATTCAGAACAAGAAGCCTGCAGTTCTGAAAAGTGCCACACCTGGTGAAGCTATGAAAATTGAAGAAAAGCTGACTCAGCTTACTTCCCAGTGGGAAAAAGTTAATAAGATATATTGGGATCAACAGGCGTAAGTAATTTCTTTATTTTAGTTTGCTACCCATGATAAGCTTCATTACATCTGACTTACAATGTATGGTTGCATTTTATCTTTGTGAAATAGCTTGTTGATTCCACATTGAATATGTCTTAATATTTGGACATTGATAATGGAAGAGTTAATAGATTCAGAGAATTTTCTGACAAAATAATTGTCAAAAATCCCTCATATTTGTATTGTTGCATCTAAGATAAATACAGACTGATTTTACCCACGTAAATCATCTTTTTATTGGTATTCCCAGTAGGTATGTATAAATATGATTAATTATATATGAACAATTATAAGGTTCTTCACTGTTAGCTTAGCCATTTCTGTGCTGAATCCATGTCCCTCCTATGTTGTGAAAGTGGTCAAAGAGATGTTCTGTGGTTGGGTTCATGGTATGGTGTGAGGGAGAAATTGGCTCTCCAACCTTAAAGGAAGCAGTGGCACAGTCTCTCCTCAATAGGTCATGGACACAATAGCTTTAGACTACTATCACTCTGTCTACAACTTTCCCTTTTAGAGAAGTAGTCAGATTGTAGAGAATTCTGGAGTTAGTGGATTATTTAGACTTGTTTCAGTCAATTTTCAAGCCAGGATTTAGTATGGAGGCAGCCTATCCTTATAGATGATTTGCGTTCAACTAGGATGGAGATCATGCATTCATCCTTATACTCTTGATCTCTCAATAGCTTTCAGTATCATTGACCATGGTATCCATCTAAATTGGTTCAGGCATTGGGAATGGGGCACTGTTTTATTGTATATCTTTCCTTCCCTCAGGGCTGGTTTTAGTTGGTGATGGTTGTGAGCATAAGAGTACACTCCCTAAGTCCCTTCTTTGTGAGTGCCACAAGGCTTGACTGCTCTCATTCAATATCTATACAAAATGTGAAGTCATCCATCAGTTTGGGGTCCAATATCAATAATATACTGATAATATCCAGTATATTTGACTCCACGCCAGCCAAGTGAGGATATTGAGATCCTATCCCAGTGTGTGAGGCTATGCGGGCCTGTATGGGGAGAAATTGTCTTAAATTTATTTTGAGGAAATTCCATATTTGGCCTTGGATGGGAATTACTCTTCCTCATTTATGCAGTTCCAAATCCTTTTTGGTTATAG